>NC_143570.1:4702142-5321071 GCF_054136105.1 Typopeltis vanoorti | reverse complement strand
ATTCTTGAGATCTTTTCGGATGTGCCTTTAATGTAAGGGATGGTGACTGTTTTGTTGTAGTTCTCTGTGGTTACAAACTGGCTAGACATTTAGCTAAGCTACTAGCCACTCTCACAAACAATTCTCCCTCCTTTGTCAAAAATTCAGCACACCTAAAAAGCATCTTACAACACCTTACCCTAAAAAGCTCAGACTTAATAGTAAGCTTTGACATCACTTCACTATTCACAAATGTACCACTAATAGAAACCCTCAATCTACTGAAGTCACACTTCTCCCCTGATATATTTGAACTATTCGAATTCACAATACATGCAGGATATTTCACATGGAAAGGGAAAATATACAAACAAATTGATGGGACAGCCATGGGCTCCCCCCCTTTCCCCCCCTAGCCAACTTTTACATAGAACACCTGGAAAAACAAGCAATCAATACAGCCACTCTCAAACCAACACTTTGGCTACGCTATGTTGATGATGTGCTTGCTATTTGGCCACATGGCCCTGAGACATTGAAAACATTCTTAGCACATTTAAATAGCCAACATCCAAAAATCCACTTTACTGTGGAACTGGAAACCAACAACTGTTTGCCCTTCCTGGATACACTCATTACACGTCTCCCAGATGGTTCCTTATCATTTTCAGTTTTTAGAAAACCCACACATACAGGCAGATACTTACACAAACAATCACACCATCATCCTTCTCAACAATATGGCATATTAAAAAACACTAACCCATAGAGCGAGAGCAATCTGTTCCAATGACAAGGCTCTTACTGCTGAACTGACTCACTTACGCCACACCTTCTTGGCCAACGGCTACAATCCACATAAAATAAACAAAATACTAAACACTCCTAAGAAACCCCTCCCACCATCCACCACAGAGAACTACAACAAAACAGTCACCATCCCTTACATTAAAGGCACATCCGAAAAGATCTCAAGAATTCTCAATAAACATAAACTACGCACTACATTCAGACCATGTAGCAAATTAGCCACCCTCATCCGCTCACCCAAGGACAGCATTCCCTCCTTTATCACATCCAGGAATCTACCAAGTACCCTGTTCATGCAATCAAGCCTACTACGGTCAAACAGGAAGAACTGTGAACATTTGCATCAGCGAACATAAAAGATACGTCCGGAATTATCATTATGGGAAGTCGGGCCTAGCAGACCATGCTCTGGATACCCCTGCACACAGGATCAACTGGAAAAACACAAAAGTACTAAACAGAAACCCGTATAAATCAGAGAGATTGTTCTTAGAGGAGACAGAAGCCCTAAAACATACTCTAAATCTCAGTAAATATGGCTGTATTAACTTGCCGAAGATCTGGGAGACAGTCATATTAAGAAAAAACTAGCACTTTTCTAGGACTCTAGTAATATATGATAGCTTTTTTTTTTTATTTTATTTTTTTTTCAGATAGAGGGCGCCAAAATCAGGACTCTAGTCTTTGTGTTGCTGCTACAATTTTGTTTAAGTACACCATGTTGTCTTAGTCTCGTGTATTGTGACAAACAGTGTTTTTGTGCTCTGAAGATGCTGGTTATAACACCAGCGAAATATCAGCATCAAGTTAATAAATTAATTATTTACTTAGTTTCTGTGTTCTATTATACCGTTAAAATAATAAACAACATTTGTAATGCAGTCGCCTAACACAAAAGTGAAATGGGATAAAATCAGAAAAATGAAGCACAGATATTACATTCGACAATTCATGAACATATTGTCATGCAGTGATACTAGATACTTGCAGACACTTTAGGAGAGAAAGAGCTATGCAAAAATATGAGAAACAGCTTGTATCTTCTTTTGCATGGCCCTCTTATAAAAATTAGACAAACAGCAACTTACCTTCTACCAGCCACAATATGTTTTTATGTCTACCAAATATGGATGCAAAGTGAACAATGTAGTTGAAATGACATAGATAAAAAGTGCAAGCCATCAATTATCTTTATTAAGAAGTGTGATAATCCTTTGCTCAGACAATGTTTAACCAAATTAACTTACTGTATGTCCACTGGTGTGAGACCCTTCAACACTTCTGCACATGTCAGAAGAAGGAGAATCCATTCTGATAATAGAGTAATCAATCTGTCTTGTGGGATGAGTTGTTTATTATTACCCCATCAGAAAATTAACTTTTCTTTTATGAACATTGTAGTTTTTAAAGTGGTAACTATTTTGGTATAACAGTTGGAAAATTTTACGTATACAGCACATGTGATTTCGCATGTTGGTGACCAATTCATACGTCCTTTATTTCTTTCTCCTCCTCAACATGAATTGATTATTCTTGGCACGTTGTCAGACCAGGTTCTATGAACTGTGGGCATACAATAGGTTTGTAGCTCTGTCTCAGAGACAGTATATAGGATAGCTCTACTTTTAAATAGAGATATTAGGTAGTTGGTAGTCTAAACCTACACAGTATATTTCTAGTCCTTTTATCTTAACAAACTATAAAAGGAAAAATATATTGTTTTCCTATTAATGCAAAGACAAAATAAGTTAAATTATTGTACTACAATGTTTAATTTTTTTTTTTTTTTTATTTATCATTGGGGAAAAAATGACTAACAGTGAGTATGAGAAATTGTTATAATCGATTAGTGCACATAAATATTGTATATGCCTGGAAAAGCAATGTTAGTATCAATTTTGTTTTGTGAATTTTGTATAGTTATACTTAGCTGATAGTACATTTTGTTATTAATTATCAAAGAAACATATGTCCAAGTTTTAAAAGTTTACTGTTTGTACCTATCAGTTTCCTGATAAATGCTACAGTATTGCTAATGTCCTGGCAACAGTTTTCCTCCAGATTTGTCTCGCATAAGGATCAAAGTCAAATAACTGGGAAAGACTTCCATATCACCTTAAGGAATGTGAAGAACTGACTGGGGCTTCTGACTTGATGTCCAATCCCCACCTTTGGTGTGTCCCATTAGTAAGTATCTACTGGGTACTAAATGAATGACGATGGACTGGCAATTTGCAACAAATTATACTCTCTATTGGCTTAAACCACAATCGCATATGATGGTATACAACATGATGAGATTTCATGTCAACTGGAGTATTTCCCTGTTAAACAAGGCCCCTGCTATTTTCGTCAAGGAACCAGTGCAAACAGTAGCTATTGGAACCAACTCCAACTCAACATGTACAAGAAGAAGAAGAAGAAAAAATATCAGAAGAATTTAAGACAGGAACCATTAGTATAAGAAGTATTAATAGAAAGAAAATGGAACTTGGAGAAGAACTAAAAAAGTATTGCATAGTCATAATTGGCATTACCACAATAAAGAAGACAAAATAAACAGGCAAGATGGTATTAATAAGTACAGGATATTATATTTGTGCAAAGGAGTAGCTATATCAACACCAAACATGAAGATAAACTTCTGGATTGCAAGGCAATTTCAAGCATAGTTATGTTGGCAACCTTCAAAATGAGGGAAATAAACATTGAAACATTAGGAGAACCATCCAACAGAAGGATGTTTCTCCAGAATTATTGGAGGAATTTTTGAAATCATTTGTCAGCCAGGCTGGCCGAGTGGTTAGTGTATCCGCTCTCCAGCCAAAGGGCTGCAGGTATGAATTCTGCCGTGGGCATGGATGTTTGTGATTGTCTGTGGAAATAGTAGCGGTGATCAGCGGTAGATGGCGTGGTGTAGTTGCAGTCAGTTGGTGGATTGAATGCTGGAGGCCGAGTTGTAGAGCAGGTGCCCTCCCTCGATGAGTCGTTGGACTTCCTGGAGGTGTCAAATAATAATAATAATAATTACAGAAGATTTCTGTATGGTATTAGTAAGTCAAATTAATTTGCAAAGTCAAGTCCCATAATACTACCATTTCTTTTATAGAACTTAACTGCTACTTTATTTTAGAAAGAGAAACTCCTGTTCACAAAGCTGTTCCCCCCATAGAATTCCTATTCCTATCCATCTGATCCTGAATTTTATCTTTAACCAACTTTTTTTTAACACCTCAACCACCACTTCTGAAATGTTGAAGGTTTTTTTTTTTTTTGTGTATGTATGTAACTGCTATCCACAAAAAAAGTAGTAAGCTAAAGTACATTAGTATTGTGGGTGGGATAAGGATTTTTTTTTTTTTTTTCATTTTTATCAGTTTTATCATTTTTATTTATTTTGTACATCATCCAGAAACTCTGCTCTAGACACCAAACACGGAACTTTTTTCTAAGCCGCTTCAGGCTACCATTAAGCATGGCAGTGGTCTAACACTTGGTGATGAAATTCATCTCACATCTAAAGTCAGTCACAAACATCCATGCCCATGCTGGGATTCAAACCCACAGCCTGTTGACTGAAGAGCAATAGGCTAACCATTCAGCCATCCAGCCTCTCATACAGTGGAATTATCATGCCAAGAGTTAAATGACTTGTAAAGGGCACTACTAATTTTTTTTGCATGGTCTTACAATACAAGTCCAATGTCCCATTGACTCCATGAGGTCTTGTTTAATAATAATTAATAATAATTATATAGCTGTATTCATCTCAACATTTTGTAATATTCTAAGCATCTCCAGCTCATTTCACATTAGTCTATCATTACCTCCACCTTAATAAAAAGTTACTGAATTTTTACAGTGTTTGCTTTGTGAGGATATAATTCATTAATTCAAATATTTCTTCTGCTGCCATCACCTTTCTCCTATTTGCATTCATTAAAATTATTCTTCCAAAATCATTTTTCTTTTGCTTTCTCCAGCAAAATAACTCCTTGGGATTTCCTTTGCCAATTAGCTCATTTCCTCTCATAACTTGACTTTACCTGCCTTTTTTCTTGTATCTTCTTTTTTGTATTTTGTATATTATTTATAAGTTTGATCATCATATTTCTCTTTATATTCCTTTCATAATGTTTTCTTTTTTTTCCAGCTCCTGCTTAATAATATTTACTTATCCATTAATCTTCCAGCTGACTTATCCTCCTGACTTTGGGTATACTATATAATACAACTGCCCTCACCACAGAACCCATTTCCCATGCACTGCTAATATTTTGCCCTTTGAATTTCTTATACTATGTCACTGCTCCGAGCTGCTTCCAGAGTTTGTCATAATTACCTGCTCTGTAGTTATTTAAATTTTCTTAAGTGAAATTTAATGTACTTTGCCACCTACAGGGTCACAACTGTATACAGGTATCCATTGCTTAATGCGGGATTTGATTAATGCGGCAATCCCTTGATATACGCGGCAAGAGTTTTGATTAATGCACCTTCAACCCTCTGGAGCTCGCAGCTGATCTGACAGATACTTGCAAAATGTTTAATATAAATATTCTTACACAATTCTGTGTATAGCTTGGAGGTCATGAGTAGCCGTGCATTCATGTGTTACGAGTGATATTCTGAACTGTTTTTTGCTGTCAGTTTGGTTTAACACGTTATGTAAAGGTTTGTGATATTTGACAGTAAATTGTATCTGAGAGATACCGTGACCTCCGATGTCAGTATAGTATGGTTTAGTTTTTTTTTTTTTTTTTAATTCTTTGTTCAATAATTTCTAGATTGTGACTGAAAATAAATAAACCATCATGTATTACTGAAATAGAGAGCCAAAGGCTTATTTTTATCATACATATCCTCCAGGAGATATATGCTTTACGTTATGCTTGCATCCGCCGAAACTTTTAGTTTTCTATATATTCGGTACGAGGCTCTTGTAGTTTTTATATTCGGCTATGAAATAATGTTGGATTCAATATTTATCATACATGTCCTCTAGGAGATGTGCTTTACGTTATGGAAAATACTAAGGAAAGTGATCTGGAGCTTACTCCACCTTTACTACGAGCTGCCCATAAGGTTGCTTATGCTTGCATCTGCCGAAACTTTTAGTTTCTATATATTCGGCACGAAACTCTTGTAGTTTCTATATTCGGCTATGAAATAATGTTGGATTCAATATCCACTTAATTTGTACCATCATATATTATATTTGCAGTGTTTTTTCTTTGTTTTATTGCTTGTCTGAGGGGTCTGGAGAGTCAGTTTGCTTGTTATCGTAGAATTTATGCCGATAAGAAAAAACTAAAACTGTTCAAACGACTCTTGATAACTTCTTTTGATTGCAGTAAATAATGTCTATTAAACATTTACTTTGCATTCATTTTTTATCTTTCCTAAAAGAGTACCATATAAAACGAATTATTAATACAGTAATCAATCATGGACGAATTGTAATTTTTACCATTGATTATTAGATTTGATTATCGTCATTTTGATATACGTGGTAATATCAAGGGATTAATTAACGCGTTAATCGAGGGATACCTGTGTATGTATGTATGATCAGTCTCTCCAGTAAAAGACAAAGTGGTTACCTTAATGTACTTTACCTAAAAGTGGTTAAGTTACCTTAATTATGGACAAATCCTCTGATGTTATTATCATCCAAATCAGCACTCTCATATCCCTTTTCAGAAGTAAATTCTTTCCCTTCAGAATGGTATAATCACTTTTTTTGCTTAGCCATGAGAACATAACACTATTCCACAATAAAATTATTCAGCTGTGGCATTAAATGAATTGCTTGTAATAAGGTCAAATTGGAATTCTCAGCATTTATGCAGGAATCAGCGGAACTGTTTGTGAGAAAATTATGAGGTACTTAATTATTGAGCATTCCATATTCCCTTGCATTTTGATGAGCAGCTATAAAATTCAATGTGAAAGTATAATACAGTGTAACAAAAAAATATGAGAACTTCATACATTTATATGTTGCATTGAAAAAAAAAAAGTACATTATTCCAAAGCATGCTATAAATTTGATTATGCTAAAGGCATATCTGTAGTGAACTGTTGTACTGGCCACTGAATTTAGAAGCCTTTATGCAGATGTACATAAATGTCACTTATGCAGCTCATATGCAAAATACTTGGTCACGTGCATCACCCACGTGTTCTAAGCAACTATTTAAGAATGCTGTTAGTCAGTAATCTTCAATAGTGTTGATCACAATGGAGAAAAACAAAGGGTCTTTTGGAGTTCAATAAAGGGCTTATCGTGGGTGCCTGTCTGGCTGAAGCCACGATTTTGAAAACAGCAGAACTGACTGGTTTTTCAAAAGGTGAGATATCCCAGGTGTTTAATCAGTGGAAAAATAATCTGCATTGCTTATCTAAGAGGTGTAACTGTGGTCCTAAGACGGTCGGTCAGGAACAGGATTGCCACCGTCTGAGAAGGCTTGAATGGACAAACAGGCTGTATTCCTGGCCCATATCTCACTGAACTATGCATAGAGATTTGAAGAGGATCAGTATTGGCAGTTGCATGCCCATAGAGAAACCACTGATTTCTGCAAAAAAACTGAAAAGTTCATCTATAGTAGTGTCAGGAACACCATGACACTGGAAAACAGTCATTGGTCCAACAAGTCACAGTGCACCTTGTTCTGATATTCCTCCAAGGAATATCTGAACATTGTTGCCAATCCTGTCCATCCTGCAATATTGACTTTTTATCCAGCAAGTGATGGTTATTTCTTGGATGACAAGATTATTGTCCATCGCACAATAATGTTTCAGCAGTGGTTCAGCAAGCATGACAGCAATTTCCACCATCTTCCCTGGCCACTACAATAGAACATGTTAGAAAAACAAATTTGAGCTGGTTAAAAGACTGTCTGGTGCATAATTGCTATACTGTAGATGCAATCCAACACCTTGTGGAATCTATGCTAAACTACATATGTGCTGTAATTCAGGCTAAAGAAGGTCCAACATGGTATTAAATAAAAGTTTCTAATTTAGTAACCAATGTGTAATATAACATAATATACTTCCTCCTGTTAGTCTTAGACTGATGTTTGTTATCAGAGGACATGGTACAGAGAAAGGATCCTCCACACTGCAGTATGATTACTTCTTTCCTGAAAAGGGGAATCTCCATATTTTGCTAAACAAACAGGCAATTTGATTGCAAAATTTGCAAAGATATGAATAGGAAAAATGTCCTTAATTTGTTAATAATGTCACTAAATACTGGTATATATGTGTAGTTATATTGATATCTATTGACTGTGTGTAGTTATATTGACACCCCCCACACACACACACACTATTGATATATTGTGTGTAGTCATTGTTTTATATAATATATATATTTTTTTTTTCTTAAATGTATAGCACTTCAAAATACCAAAATCATCAGCACTTTGATGGTAAAATGCAGTATTTATTTTGTAGGCAGTGTCTTTGGAAAATGCAGAAGTACAGATTCATCTCCTCAATAATGACTTATGTAAGACAGATGAAACTAGTTATGAGGAACTCTGGAACTTCATGTTCAGAATATAGTGAACAATCTATGCTTTGTTAGTGAACACTTACAAAAGTAGTCAGTTAAAAGTTTTATCTGTTGTGAAAGCACATTATGATGCTGGTGCATTAGTCCATAATCTAGTGAAATCTGTGATAATCTCTGATAAGTTAGACTAGAGGATGGAGGGTCTGCTTATTGAAAGAAAGATAATAAGGCACCAGTAGTAATTGTTTCTTTGTTACTTTTTATTATATACTTTTATTCTTTTCTTAAATGTGAGTCTGTCAGAAATCATATTTAAAGCTTGTGGAGTAATTATAACATACTACAATTTAAAAAAAAAAAAATTGACTTTATAAATGTTAATTTTTCTGAACATCTATATTGACATTGTTATATTCTAAGACTAACATAGTACAAATGGTGTAGGGCATTAAATTGTATATTTAGTTTAATCTTTTAATCCAAGTGTAAGCAAGCAAAGTTTGTGTCTGAAGTATCTTCAGGACTGGTGCAACTCGTGGTGATGGTGGACTAAGTTCTCATCACTTTCCTTAGTATCCAATTATGCAAAGCACATCTCCTTGCGGACACGTATGATGCCATGCATTATGGGAAGGGTCACTACCCAGACCGGTTTCGACCTTTATCGAGGTCTCTTCAGTGGGACCAGAGGGGGTACCAAGGTTGAAGCAATGCAGAACTCATATTTCCATATGCCAGTTGCCAAAAAGGTGTCGCACCATGTCTGCAAGATGTGCTTTACATTATGGGATACTAAGGAAAGTGATGAGAACTTAGTCCACCTTTGCCACGAGTTGCCCCAGTCCTGAAGATACTTCAGGCGCAAACTTTGTTTTCTTACACTTGGATAAAGGATTAAACAATATATAATTTATAGTCTAACCAAGTGGGGAAAAAACTTCCAGTATCTTTCTCTAATCCAGAGTAATTTAATAATAAGGTGTGAAACCTTTTGGCAGCTGGCATATGGAAATGTGAGTTCTGCATTGCTTTAAACTTGGTGTCACCTATGGGTCTGGCTCCCACTGAAGAGACCTCAATAAAGGTCGAAATCGGTCTGGGTAGTAACCCTTCCCATAATTCACAGCATCATACATGTCCGCAAGGAGATGTGCTTTGCATTATGGAATACAAAGGAAAGTGATGAGAACTTAGTCCACCTTTGCCACAAGTTGCCCCAGTCCTGAAGATACTTCAGGCACAAACTTTGTTTGCTTACACTTGGATACAGGATTAAACTAAATATATAATTTATAGTCTAATATATAATTTAAGTGGAAAAAAACTTATTTTCTTGAGTTTACGGGAGGAAAAACCCGCAAGCCCGTGCCAGAGATCGACTAACTCTGGAAGCGGTCGAGAAAAGGCTTAGAAAAAGTTCCTCTAGTCGGCGACTAGATTTGAACACCTTTCGTCGTGCGGTCAAGCACTGTAGAGTAGAAATGCCACTTCTACTGAGCTACACAGGCTCATTTTTTAAAAATCAGCTAACGCCTTTTTGTTCCCGTAGGGAGTAGGCGAGGCCGTTTTTTTGCCCTATCTAACTTTTGGAGATATGGCTAAAAAGTGGGCATTTCAATCTACACTGGTAGCCAATCGGAGATAGCTGGCCTAATAAAATATAAAATACAGATTATAAAATAAAATCCAATCAGATTATTTCATGATTCTTTGTTTTGTTTTAATGAATATCTTATTCCTGTATGTATCATAGACAGGAATATGAGAGCACATTCCTCAATCTGTATCTAGCTAGAGGAGCTGTCAGCATGTTTCTTGGTTCAGTAATATAGCAACATAACATTTTTAATATGTAATTGTTCAGAGTGTACATCCCATGAAATGTCTCAAAAACAAGCAAAAATTAGATAATGATTATTTATTATTAATTAGTATCACCATGTAATACTAAAGGAAATTATAATAATTTCCTTTAGTATTACATGGTGATCAACATTCATTTCAGACAAATTATGGAGACTACAACTGTGTTAGAACTAATTACAAGTAACCCTTGTATAATGCGGATGTTAGGTTCCACAGAAATGTGCATTATATAAATCGCGTTATGTGAGACTCAGATCACATACAAAAAGTAGGGTTAGGTTCCGAAATCGTTTTTTTTTTTAATTATATAAACAACAATGACATATCCAATAAAAATATTTTTTTATTTAATTCTTGTAATTCATGTAAGTTAAGAAAACATAAACTATGAAACAAATATATAGTATAAACTTATAAAATTATAAATTGTATGTAAACATCATTGCACATAATAAAGTACATATTTTAATCGTCATCACTTTTTCAAAACGAACATTTTGTAGATGTTACAAGTAATCAGAATTTCTTTATTTAAGAGTGGCCGGAAGTCGTCGTCACTTGAAATCTCTTGGACATCATTTGTATAATTCTCATTGCATACTTCGGCTGGTTTAGTTATCAAGAAGTCAGTAATAAGACCTTGCTTACCACTATGCTGCCATCTTTTATTACGTTCATAATACGGAGCTAAACAAATATCCAATTGTCTTGTGAATTTTCCGGAGCCCTCTATTAAGGGATCTTTATTCGTAAAATAGTGTCTTTTCTTGCCAAGTCCAATCTTTCTGCTAATTTCTTTAAACTGAATTCTTTAACGGATTCATCGCAATCAGAATCTTCGACAGAACTTTCCCCGCCATTTGGTTTGACATCATCTATTAATCGTACCAGTTCCTCCTAATTTAAATTCATTTCCTCATCAATTAATTCACTAATTTCATTTTCAACCATATCGAAAAGCCCTTTAAGCAGCCAGTACTATAGAAATAATTTTTTTACATATAAAAAAAAAAAAAAAAAAAAACATATTGTATGTAACTCACCAGAAAGAAAAATAAAGTGCTCAGCTGGAGATGAACACACTTATGCATTTTCCTGGCAGAAAACGAAGACAACTTTCAACAATAATTAACACTTTACATGGTAAACAGTTGACGTACATGCATGCTAAAGGATATTTCCCTAAAATTCTCTATATATAACTACATGTGTGATACAGGCAGACACAAATTTAAACGAAGAAATTTGATTTTTTAAGTCATGCGGTGAAAAATATATGAAAAGATTACTGCAATTTGTAGACTGCGTTATAGCGAAACCGCATTGTATAAGTACCGCGTTATACAAGGGTAACCTGTATTTTAATTTCCCGACGTCTCGACCTTCATGTTAAGGTCATCATCTGGAGTACACACGCACACACACACGCACACATATATATATTCAGAGGCAAGCTATATTACATTTCACACACTATGCCAAAGAGACAATAATTTGATCAACGGTTATTCTACTGGCCTGACCTGTAGTGAAAAAATAAATAAATAAAATAACCACATCAAAGCTATATTCTATTTATGACAACATTAGAGAACAATTTCATATAGATAGTTTTATTACAGCAAAAGTGATTTGCTGTAATAAAACTCTAATGTTAAATTAACCCTAATTTAACATTAGTTAAGATCCTGGATTACCTATAGTCCTATTTATAATTGACTCTTAGGCAGAAAGGTTATGCAGGTAGAATATGTGCCTTCCATATTCTTGGGATTTTTAGACCATCATTATTGTTAAGATTAGGGTGGCTGATAAGAATTTCCCAGGCCTCCTTAAATTTACGTTCATACCACGTTTTGGTGTGATGCAAACACGTGCCTTTCCAGTCATTGCTATGTAGGGTATTCAGGGCATGATCAGAAACACCAGCTTTACCATAGTTATTAAATTTAATGTGCTGTTTGTTTCTTTTTTTTTTTTTTTTTTTTGGATACGAATTGCACATCCTGTTTCCCCTATATAGGGCAAATTATAGGTGCAATGAATACGGTATACTCCAGGGTGGGCCAGCGGATTCTTGGATGAGTTAAGTAAGCTCTTTAATTTTGCAGGAGGTTTAAAGGTGGCTTTAAGGTTGTATTTTTGTAGTATTCTGTTTATTTTATCTGATATCCCTTTAATGTATGGAATGGTTTACAGTTTTATTGTAGTCTAGTTTATTTTTAGGTGAGGTCAGACCTCATCTAAAAACAAAAATAAACTAGACTACAATAAAACTGTAACCATTCCGGAATCCAAAAATTTTATATAATTTTGCTGGTCTTCGATTAAAATAGTAGCAGAATGACCAGTCTTTCCAAAGTAGCAAAGATGACAAGAACAGGGTATTTGATAAACACCAGGCAAGGATAAAGGTGATAATATATCTTTGATAGGTGGTAAGAAAGATGACAACTTCTGGGCTAGTTTGAAGGTGATGTTACTTTAAGATATGGTATGCTGATACTTTTAACATCAGATTGCAATCTGGAAGAAGAATGATAATTATAAAATATTTTCTGAATTAAGGTCTCGCTGTATCCATTAAGTAATAGAATAAGTTTTATTTTAAGGGATACAGCAAAGCCTTGATTTAGAAAATATTTAATAATTAGCATCCCTCTTCCAGTTCGCACTCTCATGTTAAAAGAATTAGCATACTCTATCTTAAAGAAACATCTGAACAAATGGCAAGAATCCTTCACAGATATAATTTGTACACCACCTGCAAACCAGATTGGATGTTGTCATCTTTCTTGTCACCTATATTATCGCCTGGTGTTTATCAAATAGCCTTTTTTTTTTTTTTTTGTCATCTTTGCTACTTTGGACAGACTGGTCATTCTTCTACTATTTGAGTCGAAGACCATCAAGATTATATAAAATTTTTGAAATCTTAAGATTCAGGCCTTACTTCTCATGTCATTGATACCAGACACAGAGTTCACTGTATCCATCATCCTGATCTTAATCGAACAGACTGTATGCCTATTTCTAAGTTTTGAGACATAATTGCTGTTAATTGTTTATAATTTTTTATATTTTATTTATTTATTTATTATACATCTATTCCCATGTCTCTGAACTCTAATAGTGTTTCCTCCTACTGGACAGCTGTGACTGAGACATGTGATATCATACACATGCTGTATAAGGCTCATGATATGTTGAGTGAAATATACAGGAGTAATAAATTATATGTAGTTTTCTCTTACATATGTGAAGCTGTAAATCAAAAAAGTGTAGAATAGTTGTTGAAAGTTTTACTGCTGGGTTACAAAGTATGTTATACCTAACAAATAAATAATTATATCCTTGTCTTAAAGCAAAAATAAGTAAGAGTTAATCATCAGTTAGAGCCTAGCTCTCACTGATGAGACCTCACTGGGCTGGGTGTACTTTGTAACCCAGCAGTGAAACTTTCTGATACAGAGTATTTAATAATATGGGAATACACCATATTACTTGTTTATAGTAAATGGAGATATCAATAATAATAAAATATATGATATCTGCATTGATTTTACTTAGTATCTTCCTGGATCTGGTTTCCACTGATGAGACCATTCTGTTTAAGTGACAATACCATCTGAGATTAGCTCTGTTAATCTCAGGTGGTATGGCAAAAGAAAGAATATATAAAGAAAATAATATACATAAGATCTTGCTTTGTTAATTATTTTATCTATACTTATAATAACTAGAAAAGAGAGAGAATGAGTAAGATTAGCAACAGTGGTGGTTTGTATTACCACCATGTCTGGAATGTTGGAACAAATTCAGTAACAAACAGATAATCTATTTTTATTTTTATTCAAACCCTATATATGTAGTTTTGGTTTTGTTTTATTTCAATTAAATGTGTGTGTTAGGTTGGAACACTTGTATATGAAATATAAGTGCACTGATTTATTCAAAGAGTTCTAAAACAATATGTGTATGAGGCACTTTGTTTAGAAAACAAACTGTTTTTTTCTCAGTAACTCTGAAACCTTGAGTGAAGATTTTGTCTCTCTTCATTTTTTTATTTTTTATTTTCTTAAATGAAATACATTCTTCAGATATGTGTGTGTGTGTGTGTGTATATATGTAGAAAGTATATATATATATAATCAGCTTTCTTTAAGATATTTTGTATTAAAATTTTTGTAATGTCTTTCATTAGAAAACATTTGTATTTGTAAAATGTTTGTAAATATAGTTTTGGGGATTCTGTAAATAAATATTCTGGAGACAATTGAATAAATACAATGCAGAATTATGCATTTTTATATTAGTAGTGATGTTGTGAATTAATTAAAACATACACACTATAACTTAAAAAAATGAACTAATGATGAAGCATAACACTGCTGTCCATATTCTAACATTAGCAACAATGTTCCAGCATTTCTAACTAAAAAACTGAAATAAAAGCAAATGGATGCGACACTGGTGATATAGACATGAGGACAGCTGATAGATGTCAGAGTAGTATAAGGAGGAAGAGGAGAATGTAGTTGACTAGTAGTGTGCCAAGGGGTCTGTATAAATTAATGGTACTAGCAATAATGTTCCAGCATTTGTAACTAAAAAACTGGACCGAATTGGGCAGAAAATTCCATCATATCCATTGTCATCAAATTATAGTAATGGTACAACACTGGTACTATTAAATTTGTATATTAATGATATAGGAAATGCTCTTTGAAGGGAAATAATCTGTTGTTTGCTGATGATAGTTAATCAAGGTGATGTAGAGATCCTGAAGAATGATTTAAATAGACTGATAGTATAGAAAAAGGATAGTAGGTTCCAGTTTAATTTGAAAAAAGTGTAAGGGTCTGTAGTCAAGCTACATTGATGGAACGAAACTTGGAAATCTGTGCGAATTAATGCACACAGATTGGCACCTGGGTTATTAGGGATGAGAAAGTGATATAGAGAATTCAGAGGAAAATGAGCTAGATGGTGAGTAGTCTGTGAAATGTTTCCTGTGAGGATAGATCAAGGTTTATGAGTTGCAGAAGTTGGTTAATAGTCAGAAAAAAAGGCAATAAGATAGAAGCATATAAATTAGAGTTTTATGGGAATGATGCAGAGGAAAATTTTTAGCGCATAACTAGAGGGGAAGAACAAGGGCATCCTTAGAAATTGAGTAGGAGTGTGCTTAGTAAGGACTAGAGTTCTTACTTGAAATGGGATGCCAGAGGCATTCATAACTGCTTTGTCACCAAATCGAATTCAAAGAAAAGTATGAGAGGTGCTGTGAGAATAAAGTTAATATGGGCCTCCTACAATGAGTCTTTGGACTCTATTGAGATGCTCATATAATAAATACTATACGACTAGCATAGGCATATCATCATTCATTAGAAATATGCATATGCAAAAAAAAAAAAAAAAGTTTGCTTATATAAAACTGTGCTGCATTAAAATTCCACGAATTATTTTGTTTGAAATGTTGTACTTCATACTTTTTTAAATAAAAGTGGTGATCATATGGAATGTTTTATCTATCATGTATACCATATGTAAAATCCTGTATTTTTTTACAAGTGTTTTTCTTGTACTGTGTCATAAGAATGTCCATTCAGTATATGAGTGCACTTAGTTGTTGTGGAAAAGTCACTACTTCTTTTGCAAAACATTTCAAAATTCCTTTGTAATCGCATACAAATATGACAACATGGCTTAGTCACTGTCATAACAACCACCATGGAACTCTGCAGTGCAAAAGTGAAGAAGCAGCTTAGATGATTCAATGAAAGCAAAAAGATGCATATTTTAAGCTCCAAAAGAACCTACAATCTACCTTACCATGGGGTAGGGTGGATTGTACTTATGTCAGTGAGTTGGAAACAATTTGAGACCAATTCCATGTTGAAAGCAAAAATGCTACCTACTTAGCTGCAGTAGTTAACTCTATACATCATTTAGTTTCTAATATAACATTTCTGATTCTCTTGTACAACATTTGTTCCACAGTGCTCTAAAGTTTACACACTTGTACAATGACCAGTGTGTAGTGGAATAAAGCATCAGTTGTTCTATCTGTATTTGACTTGAAATGTATGGACAATGAAAGCTAGTGTGAAATAAATGACCTGCAAGTACTACTCGTATACTGCCCCCAGCATGTTTGACTGTTCATTATATTTTTCATTCAGTGCAATCTATATATTGTTTGATGGCCATTCTCCCCAATGGATTAACTTTCATTATTGTGGCTTGTAGTATTCATAATTATTATAATACCGGCAAAAAAAAAAAAAAAAACGTAAAAAAGTAAAACTATATAATAAATCAACAACTAGTTTCTTACAACACTATTGTATACTTTTCAGATTGATACAATAAACACACACACATAAAGAGGTATTATTATTATTATGTAACACTTCCAAGGACTCACTGTGGAAGGGCACTTTACTCCCCCTCTGCTGCACACATCTCAGCATCTCCCCTATTATTTAATTCTCATACTAAACACAACTACCATCTACTGCCTATCACTGCCATCCACAGTTTTTTTTTTTTTTTGGTAAATTGCATGTGTTCTGATGGCCAATTTGTTCTGTACATGAATGAAAAACCTGAATGATAAATCCAAGTTTCTGGGAGGAAAAAACCCTGCTAAATAACAAACCATCATGTTTTAATTCATTCAACACACAACAGATGTTTAATGTAAAAACAAGATGTCATGAGTATGGGTCATTGTTACAGGATATAACATATTTTGTCTCGCAGCCTAATTCATCAATACGTAGATCATCTCTCATGTATGTTGCCCTGTCAAGGCCTTGGTTTTCATTATACTAGGTTGGACACCTTATCAACTCACTAGTCTCTTTAAATTTCCATATATAAGTACTATTTTTATAGCATATGATGATATAATGGCTGCGAGACCCCCCCCTTTTTTTTTACGGGGAGTACATCACCATCTCAATCGCCCCCAAATTTTATCAGGGCTTGGGACCGGCATATATGATGATATAATGGCTATGAGACCCCTTTTTTTTTAATACGGGGAAGTACATCACCATCTCAATCGCCCCCAAATTTCATCCGGCTTGGGACCGGTATAGCTGATGAATCAGGCCTATGGCTGGGGCTTAAGTATTCCTGACTGTAATCCATGTGCGTGTTCATGGGACCAGTTTGCAGGAGGAAAAACCCCAAATAAACTGGGGAGAAAAACCCTGCTATCCACTCCCAAGACTGGCTAACTTGGCTATGTCTGAAAAAGATCCTTAAGCTCTTCACATCGGCGATGAGAATCAAACCCAGGACACTCCTTTCCCAGACATATGGTTGCAAAGCATATAACCATTCGGCTAACCATGCAGACTATACATAAGTACTAAATTCTATGTATGGTATTTTTGCAAATCACAAAAATACCATGCATAGAATTTGCAATAGATCACCAAAGATTGTTAAGATTGCCAAAACAACCACATCAACACCTATGAAAAGACCAGGATTTTATAAAATCAAATACAATTGTGGAGGTTGTTACATTAGACAGATGGGATGTTATGGAGAAATTTGCCTAAATGAACATGTCAGCGATGGAGAAAAAATGAGCATATAAATCTGAATTGGCCTTTCACATTACCAATGTAAACCATTGCATTAATTGTAAATTGCAGAAATATCATATACAGAATTTAGTACTTATTTATGTAGATTTAAAGAGGCTAGTGAGTTAATATGACATCTAACCCAGTCTAATAAAAATCAAGGCCTGATAGGGCAGCACACATGAGAGGCTATGTATTGATGAATTAGGCTATGAGACAAAATATGTTATATCCTGTCGTGTTGAATGAATTAAAAACGTTATGGTTTGTTATTTAGAAATCTCCATGTTAATACCTCTTTAACATTTGTGTTTATTGCATCAATCTGAAGAAGCACACAATAGTGTTGTATGAAACCATTCATGGATTTATTAAATTTTTACTTTTTTTTTCCCAGTATTATGTAATGATCATAAATTTCATTTTCCCTACTGCTGGGTGAATAAAAATTGATTATAATGTGTCTTCATTACAACCACATTTTTTCTAACCATTGTAAACTTTAATGATTGTATAGTCCCATACTTCTTCTTCCTATCATGGAATATAGGCCATGTGGCCTGTTCCGGTCTCATGCTATCTCTTTCTTGGTCTTCCGATTCTTCTTTTTATAGTCCCATATTATATTTGAAAATAAAATTTCAAAACCTATTATAGTGTATCTGTTATCCATTTTGGTTGGAGTTAGATAAGGAATTGGATTTTTGAGGGTACAGCTTTTAACATGTTCATAGCTCATACTAAGATATGTTAACATCTTTGTTTTTATCTGCGCCTTATTTGTTATATCTACTTTTACTTTATGCTCTGGCTTTCCTACTCTTGCTCACACTCTGTAATTTAACAAATTTATTTGATTTATGACTGCACAAGTTAAACTACTCATTGAGTGCAAATTTATAAGAATCTTTAATGAAGACAAAGCAGATATTATTCCCCATTGGCTCTGACCTTTACCTTATATCAGTTGTGGCTTAAACTTATTTCTTAGCACATTATAAATACCTTGCCTCTCATTCATCAGATCCATACAACTTCATAAGTTTTCGGATTAGCATAGTGACAAATCACCCTCAATTTGATGTTTCACAAACTGATTTAATTAAACCAAGAAATCTAATTTTACACTGTTCAATCCACATATGAGCATGGATATAAAGAAATACAAGTTATAGATAATTACAAGTAATTCTATCTTAGACTCAGTTCCCCAACAATATAACCTAAACATAACTTAAGACAATTTACTAGTCATTCCTATTTACCAAACATTTACCCCATAAATAATAACTTACATTTACTATATATTACTATTCAACTATATCATGAATATTTATACTAGCACAATTGAACAAAGCACATAATGTGAATTGTCCAGAAGCAGTTATATACCCTTCTAAGTACTTACCTATCCTATCCTTCTCATCCATCTAGATGGGTTGAGTCCCCTCCTAATTGAGGGGTTACTGGTGGATTAATGCAGCCAGTTCGCCGCCACTCTGCTACATTTCCTAAGGGCAATATTCATGACTGTATCCGTGTGTGTTCACAGGGCCGGTTTGCCTGCTTGCAGGATGAAAAACCCCAGAATAAACTTGGGAGAAAAAGCCTGCTGTCCACACCCAAGACCAGCTAACTTGGCTATGGCTGAGGAAGATCCTTAAGCTCCCCACATCGACGATGGGAATCGAACCTAGGATACTACTTCCCCAGGCATATGGTTGTGAAGCACAAAGCCACTAGGCTAACTGTGCAGACCTAAGTACTCACAACAAGTTGAATTCCATACGCTACTTTCATTCAGTACAGTCCTTATTCGATTCCTTTGTCTACATGGTAATGTTCCTTTTCTTCTGGCTGTATGCTGGTTCTTTCTTTTCCACATTTGTCTTTGTCATCGATTATCCTTTGAATTCCATTATTCAGTAACATGGTGGCCTTGGCCGTTTGATGAATGCTTTCTCTGTTGAGCTCTCTGTGGCAACTTGTACTGATCTCCACACATGAGATGCTCCATGACGGTGGGCCCAGGGAAGAACTCTAAGAATCCTAAGACAATCTCCTTCTGACAGCAGACCACGTAGTATGCATGCACATCTCTCAAAATTCCCATATTTTGAAATGCATTAACTTCAGGACATGATGATGTCAAACTTCATGCGACACACATTTGATTAACACAGTTTCATAATAAAATTATCTATGAAGTAATTTTACAAGTGATGACAATTCTTTATACATATTTTTCTTTAGGCAAAACTTGCAAAACGAACATGATACATTAATCATGTGAGATTTTACGTTTCACAATGAATATGTTAAATTCTAAAGACTGGCAAATAGATATTATACTAAATCAAACTAATGTTAACACTTCAGGATGTCTCTAGAAATTGTCATGTTGCTACTGTTCTTGCAGACAGAGTAGTATGGAGTTGGGGGAGGGACAGTAGCTTTGTTGTGGAATTAGGAGAAAGTAAATGAGATGTCTTAGCATTCATCACATGTTCATTTTCAATATCAAACAGTTGTAAAACAGAAAAAAACAAGAAATAGGGGTGTAGGGATTTTTGGGACTCTGATTCTACTTCACATTTATGTGTGTTTTCATTTCCATCTCTGAATGTTCAAAACTCACTCACTCTTCCGAACAGAAAATTGGATGGAAATTGGAGAAAAAGGTGACAAGCTAGAGAAAGATATCTCCTCTTTCAGCTAAGTTTCACTAATGCCAATAATTTTTGGTACAGCTATCTATGCTAAGAACTCGTCCCTTTTATTCCTTCTGGCATTAGTGTATATTTCTTTTTTATATGCTGTTAAAGGGAAAACAGTTTACTCTCATGCGACATACAGTCTAAAAAAAAAAAAAAAAAAGATAAATTGCAGTATTAATTGTTATTAATATATTATAAAGTTTTGTGTAATTTAATCTGGTTTGGTCGTGACTGTCACATGTTCGCATTTCGTAGTTAATCAATTTCGAGCACTTTTTCAGAATAATAGGTAGAGAGGCAAAAAAATGGCAGTAAGAACAATGAACAATGGTTGTGAATAGAGAAAAGAACGTGAGAACAGCAATGCAAGTTAGACAAGGAAACAGGGTGGCTCATGGAGACATGGTGTAATGAGAGTGGATTAGTGGTATGTAGATAGCACCAGAATTGAAGGAATGGTCAGGAATACATGAGAAGTTGGGTCTGGGGACTATGTGGGGCAGAAGATGAACAAACAGGAACAAGTGAGGAGAAGTAACAGACAGCATGAGTAGGACTAGTTGTAGGCCAAGAAATGAATTATGTTTATTTATAAATACCAGGATTATCAGAAATAAGGAAGATGAAATTGTTGCATTGATAGTTTATATGCCTTAAAACAGTTGGAATAAGGGAAACATAGTTGGATGAGAATGACATCTTGATGGGAATAGAAATGAGCGATATGATATTTTTTTGTGAAGATAGAAAGGCAAGAAGAGGAGGATAGGGAAGTGCTGATGATAGCAGGGGAATTATGTCTGCACAAGATTGGGATACAAGGGATAAAAAAAACTGGCACTGGTTTTGAAGCAGTATGCTGGGAAGTGGAGGTTGATAGAATGAGATATATGGTAGGGTGTTGCTGTAGGCCAGGGAATGTGAAAGGTGGAGATAAAAAATGTATACACAACTTCTTAGTGAGCAAGCAAAGGGTGATTTCAACTACAGTAATATTGATTGGAATGAAGAGATAGCATCAGGGAATAAGGAGAATGAATCTTGAGTTCGTAAAGAACAACAATTTAGGCTGTACACAACAGTGGGCACACAAGAGTTAAGAATCTTAGATCTGGTTATATCATCAGAGGATGTAATTGTGAATGAAGTGTCTAATCTTTCTCTGGTTGGCAAAAATTATCACCTGAGTTGCAGGCAGTCATATGAGAACTTCTATAAGAAAGAGATATAAGTGGAACTACAAGGCTGGTGATTATGAAAATCTTAGGAGACAACTGGGAGCTATAGCATGGAAAGAAGAGTTGAGCGGAAGTACGTGGATAGTCTGAAAAGTTCTCGGCTTCGACCATAAATGGCAACACTATCGGCAAGATTTTTTTTTTTTTCTAAATTGGTACATCTGTCATAAGCATCCATGTGAAATTGCAAGTCATTCTATCAAGTAGTATTTTTTATACAGCTGTCAGAAGCCAAAGGGTTGTCTATATCCCTTGAAATGGATAAAATTGAATATCATGCAGTTATAAAATTCTTTGTAAAAGAAGGTTTAATGCCAAAAGAAATTCATTCAAAGTTCATAAAAGTTTATGGGCACTCTTCTCCTTTGTTTTCAATAATTAAGAAATGGGCTGCCAAGTTTAAGCATGGCCGTACCAGCCTTGAAGATGATCAACGTGAAGGACATCCAAAAAGTGTAACAACACCAGAATCATTGATCAGTGCACGATATGGTATTGGATGACTGGCAAATCGAAGTGTGTGAAATTGCTCCAACTATAGGCATTTCAAAATAACGTGTTGGATATATTCTGCATGAAGAATTGCAATGAAAAAGCTTTGCACAAGATGGGTGCCACGCTGATCAAAAATGCACTCACATGAAAATCTCTGAACAGTGCTTGGGGCATTTTAAAAGAAAACTGATTTTGTGCGTTGATTTATTACAATGGATGACACTTGGATTCACCAGTACATACCAGAATCAAACAGCAGACAGAAGCCAGTTGTTAAGCGCCAAAGAAGACAAGGTCATGGCATCGGTGTTTTGGGATGCTAAAGGCATTTTGTTTATTAATTATCTTGAAAAGGGTAAAACAATAACCGGGGAATATTATTCTGATCTTTTAACCAGACTAGACGAAACAATTTGTGAGAAAAGACCTGGTTTGCAGAAGGAAAAAAAAATCATCTTTCATCAAGACAATGTACACCAGGAAAATTAAGAGATCTGCACTAGGAATTGTTGGAACATCCACCCTATTCCCAGATTTGGCTCCCTCTGACTTCTATCTCTTCCCAAAACTAAAACTCTTCCTCACTGGGCAGCGTTTTTCTTTGAATCAAGAGGTGATTGCAGCTGTAGGTATTTTGCAGATCTTACTGAGAACCACTACAGGGATGGGATAATGGTGCTGGAGCATCGCTGGAATAAATGTATTAGTCTTAAGGGAGATTATGTTGAAAAATAAAAATAATTTTGAAATTATAAATTTATTTTTTCATTGTTAGGCCGAGAACTTTTCAGGCCACCCACGTATATAGGTGCTGTGTGGACATTGATCAAGAGCTATTTAGCAGCAGCTCTCTCTATCCCAAAGGTGAAAAGAACTAAACAAGGTAGGAGTAAAATGGATGAATTAAGAGATTAATTGTAAAATCCAAAAGAAGGTACTGTGGAGACAATACAACATGAATGTTGGCAATGATCAGTTGTATCAAGAAATTGATACAACTGATCATTGTTACCTGATTAAGGTGACAAGAGCAGGCTATGAAGGTAACTCAGTTGGTAAAGGCAGCAAAAGGGCAGTATGAAAAGAAGTAACCAGTCAAGCTAAGAAAAACCCTAGGGAGTTCTTTCAATATGTGGCAAGTAAAAGGAAAAATGACTATGGGAAGATGATGCTAGTTTATGACACTAGCAGATTGGTAACCAATGCAGAGGTATAGTTGATATAATTATAGTTGTTGTTATTCAATAATGTATTTATCAGTGTATAGCAATGACAACATCAGGAGAAACTGAAGCATAGAAGGTATAGTGGAGGGACTGATGGTGAATTAGCAGAGAGTATATGAGGAATTAAGTAAACTTTGATATTAATAAGGCAATTGGATTTGACAGTATATTGCCATGTCTTGAGGGAATGCTCATTGGAATTATGGCACCTTTGGCACAACTATTTAACATGGGTCTTGCAACAGGGTGAGTCCCAAAGAAATGAAAGGTGGGAAGAATCGTTCCATTTCACAAAGGTGGAGGGGAGACAAGACTAAGGCTATAAACTATAGGCCAATCTGTGTGTCTGGGGTTGCTGTTAAAGTATAGAGAAGTTGGTGACAACTAGGGTTGATAATAGCAGAATTCTTTATGATCGTCAACAGGTTTGTGGAGTCATGCTTCTATGGAGTCTATGTATCACAGCAAAGTGACAAATGCACCTGATAAAGGATATACACATACAGTGATATACTTGGATTTTTCAAAGGCTTTTTTGATAGGCTGACACATGACAAGCTAGTAGCCAAATCCAAACACATGGGATTAGATAACAGACTAGTAAGTTGAATAGCTGATTGGTTATCTAACAGGTATCACAGGTATGTGGAGGAGTAGTATCCCAAAATAATAATAAACAGTGGTATGATTGAAACGTATAAGTTGGATGAAGGGTTGTTACCTGATTGATATGGAGCAGATGTTTCATAAAGCAGAAGGGGGTAAGGGTAGAACTGGAGGCCATCCATGGAAGTTGCATAAGGAGGGTGTGAGCAGGGGAGTAAGAAGCAGATTCTTTGCACGAAGAGTGATTGTCAAGTGAACAGAAACTGTGAATGGGTTTAAGTCACGGTTCAATGATCTTTTGGCATGAGAGAGTATAGACCTCATTGCGGGAGCCCTTGACTGCATGGAAATCAAATGTTAATAATAATAATGTGCAGGCAAGTTTAAAAAATATATATAGTTCAAACAGGTAGCAGAAATTGATTCCTCCCTTCACTATATTTACAGCCTACATTTTTCTTCACAAAATTAGTTTGGCATTTCCTAGAGTCATTCCCAAAATACTATCATTCTCTCTCTCTCTCTCTGTCATTATACTCAAAATTTCAACCACTTAATTAAATGCATGCATTCATACAGCCACCCATATCTATCTAGGTTTCCCTGATATTTCACTCTTTTATCAAACAATTCCTCCAAGTGCAGTCCATCTTCCAAATACAAATCCTTCTTATATCAACCCACTGTACAACGTTTCTCCTACACAATCTTCACACTGAATCATTTGTAATTAGTGCTCTCCTCTTCAGTTTCCGCTTCACACTGTAGCAACAGTCACTCATTTTCTATACTTTCATTGTTTTTTTTTTGCCTAATTCAACAATTCTTTCTTATCTTCTCTCATACATACTTTTTTCTTATCAGATCATTCATTTCAACCACTTTCTACTTGTTTATAAATTGCTTCAGTAATGTCACAAATCTGCATGCCTAAAAAACATGTTTTCATTGCTCATCCAGTAAGCTTCTAATATTGGAACCACCAGATATCACTATATCCCAACTTTTTTTTTCCCCCTGTTTCTTTCCTTCCTTCATGTGGTTTGTTTCCTTTGGTACCCTTCCTTCCATTTTCAAGTCTCTCCAATTGCTTTTATGGTATTGGAGCACTTGTCGATGCCTCCAAATTTCCAACATTGTATTGCACACTTCAGTTTTTTTTGTTCATTTATATTTCATCCACTTTCTACTTGTTTACAAATTGCTTCAGTAATTTGTAAACAAGTTACATAATTTGTACATATCACCTTTCTAACATTATCTTGTATTCTAATACCTCCACTCTTCCTTACATTCTGCCCAGCATGCATTGCTCCTTGCCACACCACACCATCTTGTTTGTTCCCTCATTTGAGGTTTTGATCCCATTCAACATTTCATGCTCTTTTAATTATCTAATCAGCACACATTTCTCACATATTATTGCACCATCCTCATCTTCTTCCCCAAAAAAGAAACCTTACATTTGCGAATGCATACATTCCACACAAGCTACCTTGTACAAAATTTTTCATATCAAATTCGACCAAAGGATTCACTGCCTCCATAGTACTGACACTTACAATCAATGTATATTAAAAAAACACTGAACCTATTATGTATATAATTAATTTATAAACACCTTCAGATTAATTATTAGATAAAATAATTAAACAACTAAGGATTAAAAATAATATCTTAATAGCAGCAACAATATAAGGAATATTTGTTACAAGTCACATTCATTTATATAGCAGTACTTATACCATAAGTATTGTTAATATAAAAATTTTGTAGACACACAGCAAATACCACTTGACCATTGTAACACTATTGAATAATCCTGACCAAGGAAATTCACTATATCAAACATGAATAATAAACTATTCATTAAATATTTGCTATAGTGAGAGTTGACTGTAACAAATGTTTTGAGAATATTTTTCTTGATTTATGCTAAGTATGATCTGTTGTTTCATTAAAATTGTAGTCCTGGTCTCAGAAAATGAGAGGCCTTGCATTAACATTATATATAAAAAATCTTTTAACACCCATTTATACACTATAATACACTCTTCTAAGTATAGTAGTGAAATGAGGTGGAGAGCAAGGATTATGAATGATATGCTGGCTGAAATGTGTGAGGAGAGGGAGTACAGTTTGTTAATGTGTGGAATGAGTTTGAGGGATGGCATGAGCTGTATGGGAGTGATGGACTACATTTCAGTGGTTATGGTGTGAGTCGCTTGGAGAGACTGCTGCTGGAAGGTAGAGAAGTGAATAGAGAGAATGAATCAGATCGAGTGGGAAGTGATGTGGAAGAGCGGGAGAGTAAGACAGGAGAGATTGAAGAGGTGGTTATGAATGAGGGAAGTAAGTGATATGAGTATAGAAAATGAGAGAATGGGTGTGCAAGAGGAGCAGGGAAACGGGGAGGCCCAGGGTGGACAGGGATGCATAGCATGAGAAAGGTGGATGCTCCAAGAGGAGGTGAGCCTGTGTAGGCAGGAAAGGAATGGGATGACCAGGGATCAAGAGGAAACAGTTGGAATTGAAAAGGGTTTTAAAATGAAGAAGCAGAAAGGGAAATGGCCCCAGTTGAGCATGGAGAGATCACATCGAGTGAGGGGTATCAGTGGAACTAGCTGTAGATCCAGAAATGAGCTGTTGTGTTTGTATACAAATGCTAGAAGTATAAAAAACAAGGCAGATGAAATGGTTGCACGAACTGCATCTGTTCACCCAAAAATTGTCGGAATAAGTGAGACATGGTTGGAAGAGGATGACATCCTGACAGGAATAGAAATGGAAGGGTATGATGTGTTTCATGAGGACAGAAGGGGCAAAAAGGGAGGGGGGGGGATTGCTATTGATGATAGAGAAAGAGTTATGCCCATATAAAGTAGAGATGCAAGAGGGAAATAGTGCCAGTGGTTTTGAGGCAGTATGGTGTGAGATAGAGGTGAATGGAATCAAATACTTGGTGGGATGTTGTTATAGACAAGGTAATGTGGATGGTGGTGATAATGAAATGTACAATCAAATTAGCCAAGTAAATAAGAAAAGGGTGATCATTATGGGTGATTTTAATTATGGCAATATAGACTGGAATGATGAGATAGCAACTGGAAGTAAAGAAAATGAGTTTCTTGAGTTTTTGAGGATAACTACCTCAGACAGTATCTACAGAGGGCATGCAAGGATTGAGGGTCTTGGATTTGGTCATCTCATCAGAGGATGTAATTATAAATGAGGTGTCAAATCATCCACCAATTGGTGAGAGTGACAATGAAATGACTACCTGGGTGGTTGCCAGCTGTGTGAGGACCTCTGTGAGAAAAGGGTATATGTGGAACTACAAGGGGGGTGATTATGAAGAGCTCAGGAGACAGCTTGCGGGTGTAGCGTGGAATGAGGAGTTAGCTGGAAAAGAGATCAATGCAGCTTGGGAAATTTTCAAAAACTGTTTAGTAGATGCAATGTCTAAATGTATTCCAAGGGTGAGAAGGTTAAATAAGGTGGGTGTGAGATGGATGAATAAAGAGATTAAGCATGCAATACAGAGAAAATGGGCATTGTGGAGGCAACATAAGAGAAGTGGTGATAACCAATTCCATGAGGATTATAAAGACCAGGCAAGGCGGGTGACTTGGTTGGTAAGAGTAGCAAAAGTGAGGTATGAACAGCAGTTAGGCTAACAAAGCCAAAAAGAATCCTAAGTAGTTCTTTCGATATGTAGCCAGCAAAAAAAAAAGAATGATTATGGAAGAAATATTGATTGGAGAAAATGGTATAATGACAGCTGATGCAGAATGTGTGGTGGAGATACTTAATGAACAGACAGTTCATAAAGATCTTTCAATCTTGTGAATGTGACTTCATGGAGGGATTGAGAGCAGTTGATGATGGAGAGGAAAGACTGTAGGTGAGCAAGAGGTGTATGTGGAGTTGAGTAAACTAGATGTTAATAAGGCTGTGGGACTTGATAATATATCACCACGTATTTTGAAGGAATGTGCCAGGGAGTTGACACCTGCCTTGACATATTTTTTTAATATGAGTATTGCACTCGGTCAAGTTCCTAAGGAGCGGAAGGAGGGCAAGATTGTGCCACTTCATAAAGGAGGTGATCGAACTCAAGTATCAAACTATAGGCCTATCTGTGTATCAGGTGTTGTGGTTAAGTTGTTGGAGAAGCTGGTGGGAATTGGGATCCAGAATTGGGTTGACAACAATGGTATTATCTTTGATGGACAGCATGGATTTGCTAAAGGGAGGTCATGTTTTAGTAATCTACTTACTTATTACAATAAGTTGACTGTTTCCTTGGACAGAAGAGAGGGAAACACATTAATATACTTAGATTTTGCAAAGGCTTTTGATAGATTACTGCATGATAAGTTGATAGTCAAACTGGAGCGGATGGGGTTAGATTAGTGCATTGGATTGGAGACTGGTTATCTGATAGGTATCAGCAAGTTGTGTAATCTAGGGAGCAATATCCAGGCAAAGGAAAGACACTAGCAGTGTGTCTCATGGGTCTGTTTTAGGTCCATTATTGTTTAACTTGTATATTAATGATATAGGTGAAGATTTGGATGGAGATATTCAGTTGTTTGCAGAAGATGCAAAGTTGGGACGAACCATGAAGTGTACTGAAGATGTTGTGGCCTTACAGGAAGACTTGAATAGATTGAGTGATTGGGCACAGAAATGGGGATGTGAATTCAATGTTGCAAAATGTAAGGTTTTAAAATTTGGAAAACAAAGACAGGATGCAGAATTTATGCTTGGTGAGACTATATTGTTGGAAGTAGAGAAAATAAGAGATCTGGGGGTGATAGTGGATAAGGATCTTAAATTTAGGGGACACATCGCCAAAATTGTGAAGACAACACAAAGGTTTCTGGGAATGATTCAGAGGACACTGACGTGTAGAAGTAGGGAGATTCTTGTTCCGTTGTATAGGGCTTTGATTAGACCACACATGGACTATTGTGCCCAGATTTGGTCACCAGGTTTTCAGAAGGATGAAGAGATGTTGGAAAGGGTCCAAAGGAGACTGACTAAGGTAGTTTCTAATCTCTGGAATGTCAAGTATGAGGAAAGATTGAGAAGATGTAATTTGCAGAGTCTGGTAGACAGGAGGAAGAGGGGAGATATGATAGAGACCTACAAGTTGGTAAGGGGGTTGTTATAGGATCAATGCTGGAGAAGTTTTACAGAGAATAGTGGGAGATCAGAGGAGAACCAGAGGTCATCCCTGGAAACTGTATAAAGAGGGTGTGAGTAGGGGACTGAGAGGCAGGTTTTTTCATGCAGAGTTGTGAATGATTGGAATGCCTTGCCTGAGAATGTGGTGTCTGCAAAGAGTTTGAATGTGTTTAAAACACGGTATGATGAGCTGTGTGTGTGATAAAAGGACCTCTCAGATGAGTCTTTGACTCCATGAGGTCTTGGGGTGGTAATAATAATAATAGTACATGGGAGAAGGTGCATATAACAATCAGAAGAAATTTTCAATAGCTATCTATATGAAAGCTTCGATCTGAATGTCAGATAACCTCCTTTAAATATCAGCATAATATGGATATAAATAATGTATTTATATTTCTACAGCAGTATAATACCTGCTAATTTTATAGTCAAAACACAAATCAGTATAACTTTTCATTAATACTTTATATCAAGCCTGTTTCAGAAAACTTTTAAATAGTTTGTAATCAGCATATTTAACATCAGAAAAAACATCAAGATCTTCCAACTCTCTCATGGTCTTCTTCTCAGTATCTAAATATATTGAAAGATTTTTTTCATGAGCTAATTTTCCTTTGATGATGGCTTCATTGGAGCAAGAAGAAAACAGATGACTACACTGTTCTTTCATTGTATCAAGAAGAGGAGGGTCTATGATAAAATTATAATTTTAGAAATAAGTAAAAAATCTGCATACATGTTTATATATTACACTTATATTTTATTTATGAAAAATTCTGAATGCTTATAATATAGCTTATTATATTTCTTGTTATCAGTCTTTAAATTTTTATCTACTGTATAGATGCTAATGTTTAGAAATTAGGATTATAAATTTAACTCTAATTACCTAGAGTTTTGATCCCTGAGATTATTTTAATTGACTACCTGCTGTATGCAATAATACTTTTCACTGACATAAATATAGAGTTTCTGACAGAAGTAAAAAAGAAGAGTGAGAATGTTAGTCTGTTGCCTCAGTATTATGACACAATTGAATTGAAAATAAGGGCCATGATTGTGAATGAGTCAATGAAAAGACTGTGCAGGAGGAATAGTGAGAAGTTTATAGATGTATAGAGAGAATCTGATAGACTGCATTTGAATGGTTTAGGAGTTAGATGTTTGGAAAGAGTGTTGTTGAGTGAGATGGTCATCATCATCATCAAATTCCTGCTGTGTACCCTCAAAGGGGTGTACAGGATATGATAGTACTACATGAAAAATTTACATCATTACTAACTTCCTATCTACAATTTTCCTCCAAATCAGTCTGTTACTTGTTAAGACTCCAACATTATCAGATCTTATATTTCTATCGTCTAAGGCACTTTGTACCATATCAATCCACCTATATATTGGTCTTCCTCTGGGTCGTTTTCCTGCCAACCTGGCAGAGAACACTTGTTTTGCTAATCTTTCCTCACCCATTCTGTTTAAGTAACCATACCACATGCGATTAGCTCTGCTAACGCATTCCTGGATGCTGACAATATCAAGTTCTTTCCTAATATCCTCATTTTTAATATTATATTGCCATTGATGTCATCTGTTCACGCCTCTAATCTTTCTCAGGACTCTCATATCTGCGGTCTCGAGTCTTTGGTCAAGTGTTTTACTTCTGACCCAGCTCTCAGATCCATAAGTTACAACTGGTTTGAACACTGTCTTGTATACAGCTAAATTAAGAGAAATTCTGACTAATTTCTCTCTTACTCCATATGAATTTATTCAATTGACTTCCAATCATACCAACTTTGTTGATTCTGTTGTCTATTTCTATATTTAATTTACCATCTTCACTAAAAATCGTGCCTAAGTAGCTGAAATGTTTTACTTGTTCCACAGGTTCTCCATTCACAACACAGTTGACATTTTCAATGATTCTGCCTATTTTCATTGTCTGTGGCTTGTTATTGCTGACCTTCATACCATATCTATTACAACAGTTATTCAATTTAGTCAGTGAATCTTGCAAACTTGTAGCGAATTTATTTAGAAATATAACATCATCTGCATAAAGCAAAGAGCTGACATTAACATCTCTAATTTTGATATCATGCTCAATACCACAATGCAATCCATATAGATAATGAATAACAGAGGTGACAATGCACATCCCTGCCTCACACCATATTTAACATTAAACTATCTTCCTGTACTTCCTTCAATTCTAACTGCTGACTTACAATTGCTTGATATAATGCCCCATTGACACCATATAACTGTAGCATATTGAATAGCTTCTCTCTTGGCACCTTGTCATATGCCTTTTCCAAATCGACAAAACTTAAATACAGATCTTTGTTATATTCCCATGATTTCTCCACTATTTGTCTTAAAGTGAAGATCTGATCCTGACAGCCTCTATTTGACCTGACTCCAGCTTGTTCTTCACCCAGCTTTTCTTCCACAATTCTTCTCAACCGTTTCTCAAGTATACTTGCATAGATCTTACCAGGAACACTCAGTAGGGAAATACCTCTGCAATTCTCACATTCAGTTTTATTTCCCTTTTTACATATGGGTACTATGAGAGCTCTACTCCAATCATCGGGAATTCTTCCCTCTGTCCAGGCATTCTGAACTATGCAGTGCAGCCACCTGTAAGACTTTTATACCACCATACTTCAGCATTTCTGGTCGAATATCATCTACTCCTGCTGCCTTTCCACATTTCAAGCCTTTGATGTCTTTTTCTACTTCAAGTATGGATATGTATTCCTGACAGCATGCCTGGTCAGTGTTTTCTACCACTGTGCTGTCATCACTGCTTGTTTCATTTAGCAGTTTTTCAAAGTAATTACTCCATACTTCAAGGATATCTTTTTCTCCCATTTTTATGTCACCTTTACCATCTCTAACTCCTTTTACAGCACTCTTTCCTCCATTCCTAAGCTTCTTCAACAACCTCCAGAATATTTTGCCACCTTCTTGATATTTATTTTCTATGTTGTTGCCAAAGTTCTCCCATGACTTTTGTTTCACTAGTTTTACACAGTGTTTAGCTTTCTTACATTTGTCTCTGTATTCTCTAAGAGCATAAGCTGACTTATTTGCCAGGAACTTTTGTTTTGATATGCTTTCTTCTTTTCCTTCACTGCCTCTTTAACTTACTGTGTTCACCATTGAGTTCTAATTTTTCTATCCTTGCAGACCACCACATGCTCTCTGGCTGAATCAATCAGGGTATTCTTCAAGGCTTGGTTCCTGTTCTAAAACTGTTTCATTTTTTCTTCAATAATCTTTGTTTATTTTCTACAGTTCACATCTGAGAGTTGCTCAACTTTTATTCGCTTTAAAACTTTCTTACATGTTATTCTTTTTAATATGAAATTCAATTTTATCCTGCTCAAGACTAAATAGTGATCACTCCAGTTTCAAATCCTCTGTACACTCTGGTGTCCTGCACCAGGGAGAAAAACATCACTATCAACAATAACATAGCCAATGAGACTTTTCTTATGCCTTGCCTCTTCTCTCCATGTGAATTTGTGCACATTTTTATGTTGGAACATGGTGTTAGTAATAACCAGTCCATGTCCTTTGCAGAAATCCAACAGATATTTGCCATTATTATTAACATTGCTCTTTTCTCCAAATTTTCCCAAAATATATATGTATGTCTGACAATCATTTCCTACTCTGCTGTTTAGATCCCCAACAAGAACCAACTTTTCCTTTTTCATTGTGTCAGTTGCTTTTTCTAAAGCCTCAAAAAATTCCTCCACTTCTATCTTAGTAGAACCTTCTGTGAGACTATAAGAGCAAATAAGTCTCATTGTCCAGTTCCCCATTCTCATATTTGCCCACATTACTCCACTTGAGACAGCCTGCTATTCAAGAAGATTAGCCTCATATTTTGTGTTGAATACTATGGCTACTCCTTTTCCTTGATTTTCATTGCCTGAATATAACATTTTGCATTTATTGCTCAGAAAGATCTCACCAGTTTTTGTCTTTTTTGTTTCAGTCACCCCTATTATGTCGATCTGGTACTTATCTAATTCCTCAGCTAGCTCCATTTCTTTGCCATTCAGGCGTGTTATGTTGATAGTACCAATCTTTAACTCTGGTAATGTTGAGTTGGGGTGTGTTTTCAGATTTGTTCCAGTAGCTGACTTTTTGCTGTTTGCCCTGATTCTCTGGCAAAAACAACGGGGACCTTGTTTAATTGGGTGACGCCCCAGTCGGCATGAAATTTTGTCATGTTGTACCATCGTTTTTTATTTTGGTTTAACCAATAAGAATACAATTTGGTCGGCTAAATCCCAAATTGCCAGCCCATCCTCGTTCATTCAGTATCCAGGTAGATACCCAACAGGGCGCACCATGAGAAAGTTAGGATTGGACATTATATCAGAAGCCCTGGTCGGTTCTCTGCATTCCTTTAAAGGCTATGTGGAGGTCTCCTCTCACATAGCCTTTATACAGCTTTGACTCTTAAACACCCCGAGTGAGAGGGTGGAAGTGCAAAATTAAGGAAACTAGAACTATTAGGAGAGATGCAGTCAGGTATGGGTTCAGCCATTCCTGAGACAAATCAGTATGTGGATAGAAATGATTATGTAATGTTGAATGCAATTTCAGAGGTTTCAAATCCAAATATGTTTGTAATGACATTGCAAAAGGGTGTCTGTGGGTCCAAGAGGATGATGAAAGGCATGTACACAAATGCCAGAAGAATTTTCAAGAAGGATAGGGGGGGAGCAGGACAGGAATTGGGGTATTGCTGATGATAGCTGAACTTCAACCAACAAAATTAGAAGTTAAAGAAGATTTTAGGTATTGGGAATATGGTTCGTTTGAGGCTGTCTGGTGAGAAATAGAGTCAGCAGGACAAAATATATCATTGATTGCTACTATAGACTGGGGGGAGGGTCCACGGGAAGATGTAAATGTTATACATCACATGATTAGCACAATGAGTACAGGCCAAGCAATTACTGTGGAAGACATCAACTATGGCGACATACATTAGAAGGAAGAAAGGGGAAGAAAGGGGACAAAATGGAATTTATACAATGCTAAGGAATAATTACCTGAAACAGCATGTTATGGAGGAGACCAAGGGTTTGAGAGTGCTGGATCTGGTGAGAACATAGAAGTTCATCATCATCAAATTCCTGACATGTACCCTCAGGGGGTGTACAGGTAAAATCGAAAGATATATCCATAACCCAAGGCAGACACGCTGCCTCCAATTGGAGAAAGTGACCAAGCAGTCTTTCTGGAAAGTAACTAAACATGTGGAATTCTCTGTCAAGAAAGGGTTTATGTTGAACTAAAGCTGGTAATTATTACATGCTTACGAGGCATCTGGAAGCAGTGTTATGGCTAGAAGCTATAAGAAAACAAAGTAAGAGCAAACAAGTGGAAAGACTAATGTGTTGGCATACATTTAAATGGTATTGATTATAATCAAGACTATTAAAGGTGTATCATCCAGGTGGAGATTTGTAGTTGCTAATATGACAGACTGATATCAGAATTGATGCAGATGAACAGGTGTTTAGCATATTGAAAAATATCAATGTGAATACGAATACAGCAGTGGGACTAGGTGGCATGTTCAACTTGTATACTACATGAATGTGCAAAGTTTCAAGGGAGTGGAAATAGGGTAAGATAGTTCCCTTACATATAGGTGGCTCTAAGGCAGGAGTAGAAAATTACAGACCAATTAATATCTCAGGAGTGATGGGTAAAGTATTGGAAAAGTTGATTAAAGATAAAATCTTGCAGTGAGTAAATAGGAATACAATACAATACTGTATGGTGGGTAGCATTGGTTTGTAAAAGGAAGGTCATGCCTTAGTAAATTTACACATATTTTATAATAGTGGCAGCAGAATTAGATATGGTAAAGGGCTACGCCATGATTTGGTGAAGCCATTTGGAAACAAATGATTTAATTGGACAGAAAGAAAAAGTAAGGATGGATATCACAAGATTATTGCAGAAAGTGAAAAATAACAGTATCGTGAGAAAGGTTGTCAGTGTGTTGCCGAGGTATGAGAATGATGAATTGAGATGGAGAATGAAAATTGTGAAATGGTATGCTGTGTAAGGAGAGGGAAGTGCAGTTTCTAGAAGTGTGACATGTATTTGAGGGAAGAATGGAATTGCAAAAAGTGACAGATTGCATTTGAATGGCTTTGGAGTGAGTGAACTGGAAAAAATTGTCACTAGATGCAATCCAATACATCGATGGTATTGGATTGCAGCAAAATATAGATGGATCCATAATATCTTCCTTTCAGTATATTACAACACTAAATTGAAGTCTCTTGGCTCTACGTTTAACGTTTGACAGTTTTATTACATTTTCAGAAGGAAACATTTAATTTTTTTAAATTTTTTTTTTAATCAAAGAAGATAGTCATTTCGGCAGTTGGTAATGTAAAATAATCTTCAATACACAGAAACAGAAGATTTTAAAGATTCGTGTTATTTTACAATTGAATATATATGTAGATAGATATATGCACATGCATTATATATAATTTAGAATACAAAGTGGCAGTGGAGTTGTCTTTGTTTGCACTATTGAATAAAATTTCCATGTTTCTATATATGTACATATAGAAATGTGGAAATTATTCAAATTATTATTTAAATTATTTCTGAAATGAAGACTTTTAGGTTCTTCTGTGATAATTACTCTTACACATCAACAGCAATTCTCTTACAAAGAATTGCTTTGGTATTGAAAGAGTTTTTTTTTTTTTTTTTTTTTGTTAAAGTTTCTTCCTGGTCTCCAATAAGAACAAACAAAGCCAGTGAAACTTTAATGGGGGGGGGGGGGGAACCCTTAATAAAAGTCAATTATATGGGAGCCTGGGCAACACTTGTGTCTAGTAGTAAAAGCTAAAGCAAATTCAATGCCACATGTTGTATTCTCATAAACTCTCTGATCTTTTTTTAGAAACATTCCAAGTTTTTATGAATATATTTGGTTATGAAATAAGGATGAATCTTTTTATTTTCTCATTTTCATTTTGTTAGGTGAATTATTATCACATATAATTTTCTATCTTTCTTCATTCTTCAATTTGGCCGAAGCATTCTGAATTAGGTTTTTAAACATTATGAATTAAATTTGTAAATAAATGTTTTGAACAAAAAATATACATTTTTTTCACTGAGTGTATATTTTGTTTTTTTTTCCAAATATTTGTTTATAAAAATTAATTTAGCATGCTTCGGTTATATAATTGGTACTTTGGAAAAATTTTAAACTGAATATTCAATTATTAGACCAAATCGTGGTTTAGTGCATCCCTAATAATAATCATATATTAACACTTTGCTAATGGCAACCATTAACAGATTCCTGAAAGTTCGTTACTGTGCATGTGTGAAAAGACTTGTTAGAGTTTCAACAGCTGTTTCTAAAGTGTGGGGAGAAGAGACTGGGAAGCAGTAGTAGCAGACAGAAATAGGTGGTGACAAGAAGTTTTGAATTTTCATAAGTTACTTAAAAAGGAAAATATGTATTAAATTAGATAACATGCTATTTACACCAAGAAACTATTAATTATTGTTAATATAACAGTAATAAAATTTATGAATGGACTAGGAAAAATCATTGATAGAACATTCGAATGAATACTAATCAGTTTATTAATTATTGCTATAGTGAACTTACTCATTAAACCTGCAAAGTGCGAAAGACCCATAAATATCAGTGTTTTTCACTATAACAAACTATTCCATTCGTACTTACAAGTATGCTATAGTTGGAACTGGACACAGGAAGAAATTTTGATGTTATTTTCCATAAAATGAAGTTTGGTATTTCTCTGCACAGTTTATGAAATTGGTGATAATAAGTGATTTATAAAGTATTCCTCTAGAAAAAAAATAATAAATAAAGACTAATATGGTGTCTGGTTTATCCAGTATGTAACATAAGAGATGTTTTCAAAGTCAAGATTTGTAATAAGGTTCCTGATAAAAGGAACTTGTCCTTGGTTGAATTAACCTGGATGTTTCCTGAAGCAAAGTGGTCACTCTTTAGGATATGAAACTAGTGATGTGGATAAGAGGGTAGCTGATGGCCTGACATCTGAGAATAGTATGCAGTCCAGTCAAAATATTATAATCCCATTATTTCACAGGTGGCCATTGCACCCAGCCAGGAACACCCAAATCACAATGAAAGCCAGTATACATATATGGCACTGGTGTGTGACATACTATTCATTCCAACTTGCTGATTGACATGCATGAGGAATATGATCTGATGGAACTGATTGTAGGATAGTAATGGCAGTAGTTAAGGTGTTCCAAGAGTGGAAGAATACTGGGCAGAAAAATAGTTGCTAAGCCAATGGTGGGTGCTTGTGATGAACACAGGTTATCCCATCCCATCTAGAGGAAACTATCTGTGATAAAATTATATATATATATATTTTTTTTTTTTAAATAAGTAAGAAAATTTCACAAATGATTATATTACACTAATCATAAAAACTGTGTAATGGCTGATCGTGGAATTTAACCAGGGAACAAATGGTAGTGTACCCAGACATTATCCAATGTACCCTCCTCTCTATAAGCCTCCAAAGTAGATAATACCCAATCTAATGCCTACATCTATAGTTGACATCTAAGGGATGTCAATGTACCAATTATGACTGGAGGAAAAAAAAGAAAAAAAAGTACAGTAATACTGTACTTTTTTTTTTACATGGATGTGTGATATGATGGACCTTATAGCGATCCATTCATATGACTTTTCAATTATGACAAAGCCTATTTATATGACAGTTGTTAGTGACAGTGCTCCAATGAATCAACTGATGTCCAGTTTTCATGAACTATTTGTTTATGATGCCGCTGCTCACTACATCTCTTTGTGTTTTGGTATTTTGCTGTGAATTATAAACTGTTTATCAACATTATTTTATTTTTGTTAATAGTGGCATATAAAATTCAAATTAAGGGTGCTGTTGCTTCTTCTAGTGAAAACAAGAAGATACATAAACCTGTTACATTACATACTAAGATTAAAATTATGAAATTTAGTGACAATGATGTACTGAACACTGAAATAAGCCATAGGATGACCTTACCTTGCTCGACAGTCGTTATAGTTGCTTAAAACAAAGATAAAGTGCCATAAAGGGGGAAATGTTATTTTCCACATTTACGTTAAATTTAAATGCTTTATTTCCATAATTTATACACATATGTGATTGCTTAAAAATGTTATTAAACTATTACATGCATCCAGATGTGGGGGGAGGGGCAGCAATTTGCAATATGATGGTGGTCTGGAACCTATGTTGCATGACTGGGGTATGCATGTAGCCTTTTCACACAATCTCATTTCCAGCCATGCCATATAGACTGTAAGTAGGAGTCAGATGAAAACCTGGGTATTCATCTGACTCCTACTTATTGTCCCAATGTCATGGTTCAGCATAAACAGGCAGGAGTCAGCAGATTATGCTACGGGGACTGTTTTCCTGAAAATCTCTTGGAACCCTGATATTCACAGACCACATTATGAATATTACAAAGTACTTATACAATGCAGCTGATCAGGTACATCCCCTTTCATAGTGACTGTCTAACACAGTTAACTGCAGGATAATGCACCTTACCATGTTGCCAGCCAGTATCATTTGAGAGTGGTTTTCTGAACACAAAAGTGACTGGTATTACCATGGTTTCCGAATTGCATACATCATTTTTGGAATTAGGTGGATCAAGAGAGATTAGCATTTAAATCCTCCATCCCATATATGGGAAGCAATTCTGATGATAGTACAGCATGACTCCATACTACCAGAACTTCCACTATGCAGTGTGGTGGCTATGGGAGTAAGAGGTTGGGATGCCTACAACCTATTAGAATGGTAGTCATAATATTTTGACTGAACAGTGTATTTGATGAAATTCAATCAAAGAGAAGCTAAGTAACCAGCATTGTGCAATAAGACTCTATACTTGGGACACTACTGTTCAAATTGGTAAATTAATGATATTGGGAATGATTTCGGTGAGAATATCCAGATATTTGCTAATAATGCCAAACTGGGTTAGGCAATAGTTAATGAAGATGTAGAGATCCTGCTGGATGCCTTAAATAGATGGACAGTATGGGCAAATGATAATGACTTCCAGTTCAGCATTAAAGTGTAACGTTATGCACTTCTGAATGAAAAAAATTACAAGATGTGCATTACACAGATGGACCAGGACTGCAATAAACTGACAACTACAGGGATTTGGGAGTGATTTTGGATGGAGACTTGACGTTCAGAAAACATACTGCAAAAGTGAGCACATTAGTTCAAGGGATCACTTGGATGTTTAGGGTAAAAAATACTGATAAGCAGGAATATATCCCTCTTTATAACACTGATATAATCACATATGGGCTATTGTGCACACATTCAGTGGGTGTCTTGATGAATGTGGAAGTAGTAAAGACCAAACTTCGTGACTAGCCTGTGATCTCCCTATTAGGATGAACTGAAAGTTTGTGAGTTACAAAGCTTAGCTAATAGGCAGGGAACATGAGAGAAACACATAAGTTGTTAAAGGAGTTTCAATAAAGTAGATGCTAAAAAAACTTTCCAATATATGATTGGGGAGAGAACAAGGGATCCCCCCCCCTTCAAGTCAAGTAATAATGTGGTTAGCAAGGACATGAGGACTAGATATTTTTTGCTTAGGGAGTGATACATGAGTGGAATGGGTTGACACGTGTGATATCAGGAGTGTTTTGTCAGTAAATTAGTTTTAGGAGAAGTATTATTATTGCAAAATCAACTCCATGGAATCCTAAGACTCATCACGGGAGACTCAAACTATCAACCCAATATTTATCATACCTCGTGTTGATAGATATTGGGTTGATAGCATTAACGCAACATTCTATTTCTCTAGTTCTCATGCCCTTGCTAACTACACTCTTACGCCACTTCCGACATGACTTCTTGTTCTGCCTCTTCTAGCCAAGTATTGAAACACTTCCTCTGCATCAATCCTATAAAATCTTTTAAGTAACTTAAATGTTTCTATCATATCCCCTCTTTTTCTCCTATCAACCAACTTTTGCAATCAACAAATCTTCAATCTATCCTCATAGAAAGCATTCCACCGACCACTCACTATCTTGGTTACTTACCTCTGGATCCTCTCCATCACTTCATCTCCGAGAAACTCAGGTGACCAGCCCTGAGCACAGTAATCCGGATGTTGTCACATCAAGGCTTTATAAAGAGGAATGATAACTCCCTTATCGCTGCTTGTTAGTATTCTCTTCGATAGCCAAGTAATCCTGTGAGCTACCTGGCTTCATCAATTTTCTGGAATACAGTTCCCTTAATGTGGTACACAGGTTGTAATCTTTGTATCCCAAAATACATAAATTTACACTCTTCCACATTAAATGACATCCATTCTGTCAGCCTATTTAAATCATCCTTCAAGCTCTCTACATCACCCTGATTAACTATTATCCTACCCTACTTTGCATCAATAGCAAATAACTGAATATCTCCCTTCAAATTATTTCCTATATCATTTATGTATAAATTAAACCGCAGCAGTCCAAGCACAGAGTCTGTGGCACACCACTATATCTGCCTTCTCCTGGATTCTACTCTTCTGTATATTATTTTTTTCATATGTGTCCATCAGCTACCCTTTTTTTTTTATTATTATGTGACACCTCCAGGGAGTTCAGACTCAAAAACGCCATGATTGTCTGTGAAAATACTAACCTCCAATTAGTATTTTCACAGACAATCACAAAGATCCATGCCCATAGCAGGATTCAAACCCACAGCCTTTCGGCTGGAGAGTGGATACACTAACCGCTCGGCGATTTTATTCATATCGCCAGTTTCACATCCATCCCCATTTGTTTCAGTTTTTTTTTTCACAAAAAAATTACAATTTCCTTTTGCCTGCTTAGCTAATTTCTTCTCATAATCTGATTTTGCCTTCCTTACCATGCTGGTTATCAGACAGCCAGTCCTGAATCCAGTTGTACTGTTCATGAGTTAGCTGTCATTTTTTTCCTTATATATACCCTCCACAACATTTTCATTTTTTAAAGATCTTGCTTAATGATATTACTCATCCATCTCCTACCTGATTTACCCTCCTGACCTTGGATATACAGTGTGATATTGCTTCCTCCAGATACTCCTTGACCATATCCCATGCACTGTGAACATCCTTCCCTTGCAGATCTTTAGCCATGATACTGCTTCAAGTTGTCTCCTAAGTATCATAGTTCCACATATACCCCATTCTTAACTGGAATTTCAACATTTTGCTACCTTCTAAGTCAATACCACATGATCACTTTCCCCAACTGGAGGCAATGAAGCCACCTTTATGGACAGGCCTTCTGATTCCATAACCAGATATAACACTCTTGTGTCCTGAGTCCTCTCTGTCATATTCTGTTTCAAGTAATTATCTCTCAATAAGTGTAAAGAAAGTATGAGAGAAACTGTGTAAATAATGGCTATGAGGTCTATGGATTCCATGAATGTACTCAGGTAATACTAATTTCTGATTGTTTTGCAGTTAATCCAACTAAGGTAAAAGAGTTTTTATTTCTTGTGTGATTGGAAGTATCACAAATAAGCACATATGTGCTTCTTTGTGATACTTCCAATTTGATAGCATAATGATAGTTTTTACACGATGATAAAAAGTTTCATTGTGCTCAGAACTTTGTCTCGATGACCATCCTCATGTTCAAAGAAATATCATAAATGTGAATTAATTCATTAATACATGTTACCTTTTAAAAACAACCTGATTTTGTCATGTGATTCAGGACAAAATGTAAGCCTGATTGCTAATTTGTACCTTTTTTTTTTTAAAGGAAAAAAAAAACTAAACCAATTCTATGTAGAAAGTTTTTTAATTTGGGTATACTATGTTAAAGATACCAAGCAATTTTATACGCTAGGTTTTAATCCTTTTTTTCAAAGTAAGCAAACAGACAAGTAAGTCACGTTTGCGCCTGCATGTAGTGTAAGTCTGAGTCAACTCGTGGTAAAGGCAGAGTAAGCTCTGATCACTTTCCTTAATATTTTCCCCTAATGCAAAGCGCATCCCCTTGCGGAGATGTATGATGCTATGCATTAAAGGCAAGGGCCACTACCCAGACTGGTTTCGACCTTTATTGACCTTACTTGGGAAAAAAAGGATTAAACCTAGCTTATAAAATTGCTTGGTATCTTTAAACCAATTCTATATCTGACAGGTGCTGAAATGAAAGCATTTGGATCCTTTAAGTTGATATTTATTTATTTATCTCCATATAGCTCAATATCTGGAGCTAAGCACTCCAGATATTGAGATCATTGTACCATCTGGAAATCGACCTATGTTTTTCTAACTACTTATTTTAACATATGCTAACCAATTTAGAGTAAGCTACAATAATATATGTTAATTAATTTAGAATATATTACAGTATTGCAACATATAATATATCTAGTGCACTTAAATAAAAGAAATTAAAATATTATTAACACCTGACCCTCATGGAATCAAAGGACTCATCACAGAAAGTCCATAATCTCTTTCATGCAAAAAAGATCACTGAACTGTATCCACCATACTTTCAGATAAACATTCCAATCACTGTCCATGCCAAGAACCTGTTTCTCACTCCACCTCCTACCCTCCTTATACAGCTTCCAGGGATAGCTTCTTTTTCTAACCTTGCATTCCTCTACTCTATGAAAAATCTCCTCCACATTAATCTGGAAACAACCCCTCACCAGCTTATATGTCTCAATCATATTCCCTCTCAATTCACAACTCTGCAAGTTGCATTCCCTCAATCTCTCCTCTTATATGACATTCCATAGATTTTACACTGACTTTGTAAACTTTTTCTGGACCCTCCCTAATACATCTTCATCCCCTCGAAAACCAGGTGACTAAATTTGCATACAGTAGTCCATATGTGGATCAAAGCTTTATACAAGGGAACAGTCACCTCTTTGCTTCTGCATGTCAATGTCCACTTCATTATTGTCATGATCCATTGTGATGTTCTTACAATTTTAGAAATGTGACCCCCTGAACTTCAAGACTCTGTCCACCATCGCTCCCAGATCTCTCACCTCTTCCACCTCCTTTAAAATTTCTCCATTAATTGTATACTATGAATCCCAACCTTCCCTACCAAATTTCAAGGCACTTTGCAACAATAAAATGATAGCCCCCACTCACATGGTCTATTGAGATCCTCCTCCAAGACCACAACAACAATTTGCTCTACTTCTCCTAGTTCTTCCCAACTTTGCATCACTGGCTAACAGCTGCATATCTCCAGTTAGGCAGAGTGCCACAAGCCCTCTAGCACTCCACTAGTGACCATCTTGTCATATGGCAGTCTATAAAGGTCTCTGAAAAATACAAGTACACTACTATATATGCATCTTCTTTATCCAGTTAATTTTTCACCTTGTTGTAATATGTAAGCATATTGCTAAAGCATGACTTTCCCCCCTAACAAATGCATGCTGATCATCATAAAGGATACTGCAATTATCAGCCCGTTTCTGAATCTTAGTCCTAACCAACTTCGCTAACACCTTAACAACAACTCCAGACATGCAGATTGGGCCTATAATTCGTAGCCTCTCTTGTACTACACCCCTTTGTGAAGCGGAATAATGAAAGGTGGTTTCCCACCTTCAGGATTCTTGCCCTATTGCAAGATTCATATTAATAGCAAAATAACAATAAACAGTACAACCTTTTATTATAGTACAGAAGTTAGTATTTTGTATTTTATGAAGCCTTAAAAACTATTAGTTGTTTTTTGTGTGAATCCTAAAAAATAAAAAAAAAAGGTTGTAAATCTGTCACAAGTAGACTAAAGGTTAAATAACTGTAAACCTCATTTAGAGATCAAACATGGGAATTTTTCAGCCTGCAATTCCTCAATAAATAGAATAGTGGTCTCATATCGGGGGTGTAAATCATCTACTACCTAACACGTCCATAAACATCCATGTCACAATGGGAATGAAACCTGTAGAGAGTTGAAGAGTGGAGACACCACTCAGCTAAGATAATACGTGGGCTGTTCAATAAGTAATAAGACTAATTTTACTGTGGCGAAACCACTCATCACAATATTGATTTCTGTGGAATAAAGAAATGTTGCTGTATGTATTAACAAAAGAGGTTGATAGATGGCGTATACGGGCTGATGTGCCAGAGTGTCACGTGACTAAACGCACATGCTCATCGGCACGCCTACGAGGTGCGACCAGTCTTCGAAATGGAAGCGTCGTTGGAACAGCGTTATGTGATTAAATTTTGTGTGCGTTTGCAAAAATCGGCATCAGACACTTTTAACATGATACGTGAAGCTTTCCACGATGAAGCAATGTCGAGGGCAAGTGTTTTTCACTGGCATAAAACTTTTAAGGAAGGAAGGCAAAATGTGGAAGATCTTGATGTGAGGGAAGACCTTTAACGTCCATCACAGAGACAATGATCAACACAGCAGCGATTATCATCAAGCACGTCAAAAGGAAGCGTCTATTGCTGAAGAATGGCTTCTTATTGCACCACGATAATGCAAGGCCACATATTGCTGGTTGTGTAGTGGACGTTTTGCAGAAGAACAACACAGATATCCTACCACACCCTCCATACAGTCCTGATCTCGCACCATGCAACTGCTGGCTGTTTCCTCAGCTCAAGAAACCACTAAGCATGTGTAAAAGCTATGGAGGCAGTTTCGAAAGAACTCTCAAAACACGGACTCTCACATGTGTTTAAGAAGTGGACGCAACGTTGGGACAAATGCATCGCATCTCACAGTAGTTACTTCGAAAAAGACCAAGTAAATGATGACGATTAAAGGTAATCTGTTTTCTGTATAAATATAGTCTTATTACTTATTGAACAGCCTACGTATATTACTGCATAATATATAAATACTGTGATACACTTCCTTAGAATAAGAGTATATGTAGGAGAGCAGAAAAGTTACATAGTCTAGATGTGGAAGAGAAAGGAATAGAAGTGGTAAATAATTAGTGCAATATAATGTACACTCTTATGGACTGGATTGATAGGCCCAGCTGAGGCAGTGAGTGTGTCAGAATTGGAAGATGTAGCATTGGACGTCTGTTTTTTGCAGATGACCTAGTTCTGCTTAGCTCTTCCACAGATGACCTCCAACAGACCCTGGATAGGTTTGTAGCTGTTTGTGCAGACACCGGAATGAAGATCAGTGTGGCCAAAACTGAAACATTTGTGGTCTCAAGACAACCATCCCAGTGCACTCTACATGTAAGTGGAGTCCCAATGAGGCAAGTGGAGAAGTTTAAATATCTTGGGTCCTTATTCACGAATGATGGAAAATGGGACGTAGAGCTAGATACTCGAATTGGCTTAGCAAGCTCAATATTGCGGGAGCTTGGCCGTTCAGTAGTATTGAAGCGGGAGTTAAGCCAGAAGGCAAAGCTGGCTGTCTTCAATACAGTCTATGTCCCCATCCTCACCTATGGTCATGAGAATTGGGTAATGACCGAAAGAATGCGGACACGAATCCAAGCGGCTATAATGAGGTTCCTTCGAGGGGTTGCGGGGCTGACAAGACTCGACAGAGTCAGAAGCTCTGTAATTTGGGAAACCCTCAATACTCAACCGCTGCTTCTCCGTGTTGAGAGATCACAGTTACGTTGGTACGGGCACCTGGTCAGAATGCCACAAGAGAGGCTCCCTCAGCAGGCCCTCTTTGCCAAGCCAGAGGGTGGGAGGATAAGGACTTGCTGGATAGATTATATCCAAAACCTTGGGTGGACACGTTTGGGAATCCCACCAGAACACCTGAGCTTGGTGGCAGAGGATCGTGACCATTGGAAGTTCTTCTTGCAGCTGTTGCCCCCCACAACCCAATTAGGAAAGGTGGTCCTTGAAGATGTATGTATGTATGTATGTATGTAATGTACACTCTTTCATTTCTCCAGCCACTATCCCTTGGGGGATAGTGGCTGGAGAAATGAAATGTGAGGCCATCTGCTATGTTCCAATTTTACAATTCTAGTTTCCCTGTCCTTACACACTCCCAGAAAACTAAGTCTAAAACTTAAATTAAGTCTTCTCTTCAAATGCCTGCATCCTTCTGCACTCAAACGTACCATCTCTTGCATACGGCTCTCTTCCATCCTCAAATGTACTCCATGAATCCACACATTCCAGACCTCTCTTCCTACACATTCTCACTGTCATCTCGTTCATCATCACTGCTCTTCTTCTCCACTTTACATTCTCATACCACGGCAACACAATCACTATCTTCTTTCTGACACATTTCTGTTGCACTATCTCCCAACATCAATCTCAAATCTCTCGCTACATAATTCATGCTACCTCTCAAGTCATTCATAACAACCACTAATATCATCTCCTCTCCACTTTCACTTCATTTCACTGCCAATGCCACACTCTCCATCATTCCACCTGGCACGATGTACTCCTCTGGCACTCTACTCTACTCACACCTCAAATCATTGAATCTCCATACATGATACTCCTAACAGTCATTCATTCATTCTTCTCTCAATGGCCCTGACTCTTTCTGCTTCCAGTATCTCTCTCTCTCTCTCTTGCATTCTCTCCCTCTTTTTCTCCTTCCTCTCATCTCTCTATGCTTTAACTTCCACACTCTCTCAACCTTCTCTAATTTACTATCTTCCTCTGTCTCTTCCATGCTCTTGCTTTCTTCTTTCCCTTGCTCTTTCAAATCCTTCTCTTGTTCTCCTCACACTAACCAACCTCTCCAGCCTCCTAATCTCTTCAGTCACTCTCCTCAACTTTATTCCTTCCATCTTCTTTCTCAGTGGTTTCATTTCTCTCTCCCTCCACACATCCTGCTTTCGAGTGCCATTCACACACACAATGATGGCCATCATATAAACCATCTCCCTCTGCCTCATTGTCCTAGGTCAAATCCATATGTACATCTTTCACATTCTCTTCATCATCTAATTTTTAATAGTATCCACAAAATGACATTCGTCCATTTCTGAAGCACTATCTCTGCTGCTGATGAATTTTAAGATTGAAATACTTATGTCTCCCAGTGCTTCCCACTGCCTACAGTTCATGCATATGTATTCCCATTCCTCACCTGCCATTTTTAAACCAGGGGATTCATACATGCCACATGCATAGCAAGCTAAGAAATTCTTAACTTTGCTACAAATAATGTAGTCCTTAAATGCTGGGGAAGCTGCCACGATTATTGATATAATTGGGCACAATACTGAGACAATAATATCTTAATAAAAGACCAACACACTAATGAGACATAAAAAAAATGTCAATTTCAATAGTACAAACTTAAACATCAGCACTGGTAACAAAATAAACACAATATCCTTCCAGATTATTAATACTTATCTTTCTTTTTAACGGTCAATATCGACAAACTACATAATTTTAAATGTTTAGGAAATGTCTAGTGACATACATGATGTGACTAGAAACTGTTAACTATATATTTAAAAAGTAATAAAAATAAAATGAATCTGTAATCTGTGAATGTTGTATACATTTCAACTAAAACCATGTGACACTTTTAAAACTAACATTACAAGCATTTAATAATGAAATAGCACACTACCTGATAGCAAAGTCACATCAGTTTCTATCTGCAAAATAAGTGAATTTATATGATGCCTTTGCTTCTTCCGTGTTGTTTTTAAGAAGCTGAATGCATCAAACAAGCAGTTAGCTTTTTCTTGCAAATTCTTCTTTTCATTTTCACTATGCGGTAATGTCACCTAATAAAATGAATAAAAATTTCTTAGAGTTCCTTGATTAAAAATAATTACTAAAATATAATAATGAAGATGCATACACAAAGAGAGAGAGAGAGAAAAAGAATAATTTCATGAAATTATTCCACACAGGTAGCATACTGGTACATGTTTCTGTTTAATTTATTTTTATTTTATTTAAGTGAACAGGCATATAGCCAGTTTAATATAACATGAATTTCTGTAAAACAATATGATGACAAAATCATTTAAAAAATGATTGAAATACTGCATTTGTTTTACTACAAAATTGCACGTAAAAAAATATTTGGCTCTGAAATGTAACACATTCATAAAAATAAGTAATCGATTGCAATGCATTTAACAAAAAATTGAATTTAAGTAATGAAAAATCTATTTTACAGAAAGGTTTTTTTTTTTTTTTTGATTAAGTTGGCTGGGGGAGGATTATACTTAGCAAAAAATAATATTCAGATTTTACTGTAACATATACAAACAGTAAAATTTTACATATAAAGACTCTTCACAACTAATTATTTGTATACTGAGAGGCTGACTTTACAGGGCTTCTCTAAGATTCCTAACAGAGAGTATGCTGTAAAAATTTCACATAATAGTGACTTATTTATTATGCTTGTTTTTTACAGTATTAAGGTTTTTAAGTTTTGCTATATGATAAAATAATTTAAAAAATAAATAATTGCTTGCATCTATTGATGCAATTGTATGCATTAGTATTACTAGAACTGCCATACAGTAAGGTGGTAGTGTAATAAAGGAAACCAAGCTATGCTATATAACATTGTAATGTACAATTATTATACTAAAGAAAGTGATTTTTGTTAGCTGAGTTTTGCTCTTGGTAACAAGCATGCATGATGCATGTTAATTGTAAGTTCTTCAAACAGCTGTTGCCAGGAAATAGGAACACTAGCTAGCAAGCAGGAGAGGAAAGCTTAAAAAAACTGCCAAGTTATTAAATTGTGAGAATTCAGAAAGATTTTTATATGTATCTTTATTTGCTCTCTAAGAATGAACTGTGAAGACAGCACAATATATCAAACCTTCATGTATCACTGAGTATGTAACAAGTATATGCTCATTTGGGAAGGAAGTGGCATATGTTCTATGAATGGAAATAGAAACTACAGTTTATAATTATTATTACCCAAGATCCCATGGAGTCAGAGACTCATCTAGAAGGTCCTTTTATCATACACAGGCTAATCCGACAGAGCTTTAAACACATTCAAATTCTCTGCAGACACCACACTCTCAGGCAAGGCATTCCATTCATTTAAAAAGCATTCCATGCAAAAAACCTGCTTCTCACTCCCCTGCTCACACCCTCTTTATACAGTTTCCAGGCATGACCTCTGGTTTTCCCACTGTTTTCTGTAGAACCTCTCCAACATTGATCCTATAACAACCCCTTACTAACTTGTAGGTCTATATCATATCTCACCTCTTCCTCCTATCCACCAGACTCTGTAAATTGTATCTTCTCAATCTTTCCTCATATTCAATATTCCAAAGGTCAGAAACTACCTTCGTCAGTTGCTTCTGGACCCTTTCCAACATCTCTTCATCCTTCTGAAAACCCGATGACAAAATCTGGGCACAATAGTCCATGTGTGGCCTAATCAAAGCTATATACAATGGAACAAGAATCTCCCTACTTCTATAAGTCAGTGTCCTCCACATCATTCCCAGAAGCCTTTGTGTTGTCTTCACAATTTTAGCTGTGTGTCCATTAAATTTCATATCCTTATCCACTATCACCCCCAAGATCTCTTATTTGTTCCACCACCAACAGTATATCCTCACCAAGCATAAATTCTGCATCCCATCTTTGTTTCCCAAATTTTAAACTCTTACATTTTGCAACATAACATTGAACTCGCATCCCCATTCCCGTGCCCAATCGTTAAACAAGTTAAACAGTAATGGCCCTAAAACAGACCCATGAGACACACTGCTAGTGTCTTTCCTTTGCCTGGATATTGCTCCCTAGATACACAACTTGCTGATACCTATCAGATAACCAGTCTCCAATCCAATGCACTAATCTAACTCCATCCGCTCCAGTTTGACTATCAACTTATCATGCAGTAATCTATCAAAAGCCTTTGCAAAATCTAAGTATATTAATGTGTTTCCCTCTCTTTTGTCCAAGGAAGCAGTCAACTTATTGTAATAAGTAAGTAGATTACTAAAACATGACCTCCCTTTAGCAAATCCATGCTATCCATCAAAGATAATACCATTGTTGTCAACCCAATTCTGGATCCCAATTCCCACCAGCTTCTCCAACAACTTAACACCTGACACACAGATAGGTCTATAATTTGATGATTATAGAATTATAGAAATATTATTGAGTTCTATCACCTCCCTTATGAAATGGCACAATCTTGTCCTCCTTCCACTCCTTTACCCAATGCAAGACTCATATTAAAAAAATATGTCAAGGCAGGTGTCAACTCCCTGGCACATTCCTTCAAAATACGTGGTGATATATTATCAAGTCCCACAGCTTTATTAACATCTAATTTACTCAACTCCCCATACGCCTCTTGCTCACTTACAATCCATCATCAACTGCTCTCAATCTCTCCATGAAGTCACATTCACAAGAATGAAAGACCTTTATTGAACTGCTCATTAAGTACACTACATCTTCTGCAACAGCTATCTTTATACCATTTTCTCCAATCAATATTTCTTCCATAATCATTCTTTTTTTTTTTTGCTGGCTACATATTGAAAGAACTACTTAGGATTCTTTTTGGCTTTGTTAGCCTAACTGCTGTTCATACCTCACTTTTGCTACTCTTACCAACCAAGTCACCCGCCTTGCCTGGTCTTTATAATCCTCATGGAATTGGTTATCACCACTTCTCTTATGTTGCCTCCATAATGCCCTTTTTCTCTGTATCACATGCTTAATCTCTCTATTCATCCATTTCACACCTACCTTATTTAACCTTCTGATCCTTGGGATACATTTAGACATTGCTTCTACTAGATAGTTCTTGAAAATCCCCCAAGCTGCATTGATCTCTTTTCCAGCTAACTCCTCATTCCATGCTACACCTGCAAGCTGTCTCCTGAGCTCTTCATAATCACCCCCTTGTAGTTCCATATTTTGTTTTGTTTTTTTCTTGAAATTGATTTAGAGTTGCTCAATTAAATTTACTCCTATTGTCTGAGCAATTATTCTTCATGCCTATTTTGGCAAATGAGGAAAGATGTTTATTTTATGAAACTTGCTCACTAGAAGATATATAAGTATAATAATCTAGCAAGACTAAACATACACATGTAACCACAATAATAAGATTTTTTAATAAGTAAGTATTTCATCCTAAGTATCATAGGACATCGTCAGTACAGTTAATTCAAACAATACTAGGAATTACAAACAGTTAGGGCACATGCTTACAATGAAATCCCTCTGTGCGTGCAGTAGCGTGTTAAAGAATTAAATTAAATTTAATTCTTTAACGGTACTGATGATATCCTATGATACTTTGGATGAAATATTTACTTATTAAAAAACCTTATTACTGTGGTTTACATGTGTATTTTTAGTCATAAATGCAGGTTTCATTATACAACAAAATCTAGCAAAACCTTTAACTTATTTTATTGTAATTAAGGATGTGAGAGAGAAGACAAAAAGAATGAATGAGTAGAAAGAAATTTTAAAAAATAAATAAAGGAAAACAGAGGACAGTGATGAAATACATGCTGCAGAGGAAGTTCTTCTTGTGCAGCATTTATTTCATCACTGTGCTCTTTCCCATACAGTCAAATGAAATTATAGAACTTGAATAATAAATAACCAGGTTTTAACTCATAGACATTTTTTTTATTTATTTATACTAGATGTATAAATTTTATTTATACTAGATATAAATTATAAACAGATATTTACACCACCAAATCAAAAAATTAGAATAATCAAAGAAAATGTCTTAAATGATTTGCAATTCTAATTTATTGCATAGAAAATAATTATTACCAAATATGAATTAGCATCATCTAAATGTGCATACTTTGAAGATTATATTACCATGTGAATACATAAAAATGTAACATAAATTATATGACAACTGCTATTTGAAAATATTCACAAAATTAAAATAATTTTTAACATGGTTCAAAAATATTAGAATATTCCAGATTTTTCCGATTGGATTTGAGGAGAGCATAGAAATAGCATATATTTCACTAGCTGCAGGACTGACTCATGTGTGAGGAATTGTTTGCACATGGATTTCAGTTAATCATTTGCTAAACATGGGTTGAACGAGTGACATATCGGAAGCTAAGAAGTTTTGTATGGTGTCTCTACATAAAGAAGGCCAAACTCAACAGTTTATAGCTAAGGAATTGAAATGTTCTCAAACAAGCATGAGTAGACTATTGAGCCAGTATTCTAATAACTGGAGTTTTCAAAATAATCATTGCAATGGCAGTTGAAAGATAACAACTACATGAGGTGAGAGTAGATTGAAAACTATTGTGAAGAAAAACCACTTCCAAAGTGTAAGGTATTTTCACAGGAGATGGAAAGAACTTGAGTGTGTCTAAATCTACAATATTGAATATTGCGTATTTAAACTCTCAAACTGAGTTTAAATCACGTGTGCCTAAGATGAAGTCACTTATGACTTCCATGAAAAAGGCAGCTAGAGTGCGATGGTGTAAGCAAAGACTGTTGTGGAGTCAAGAGGACTGGAAAAAGGTACTTTTTAGCAATGAAAGTATGTTTTGTGTGTCCCATGGTCATCATAGGATACGTGTTTGGCATCTTAAGCAAGAAGCATTTGATAAAGAATGCATGAAACGTTTGGTGAAACTTGCCTCTCACAGTATGGGCAGCTTGTTATGATCACAGAGGGAGCCAGGTAGACTGTGTATTTTATGTGATGGTGATTTCCATTTTCAGCAAAATTCAACTTCGTGTCGCAATTTGAAGACCACTACTAGATGGCTTAAAGAAAGGCAAATCAATGTAATTTCTTGGCTGGCAAACTCACCAGATTTAAACAACAATGAGAATTTGTGAAGAATTATGAAGAAACATCTTCAAGAAGTTGCCCCAAGAAAACAAAAATGAACTTGTTTCTAGTCTGCAAACAATTTGCAGACTAGAAACAAGTTCATGTTTTGATAAAAAAAAAACACTGTAAACCGCTAGTAAATAATATGCCCAACTGTATACAAACAATCATAAAAGCTAAGGGAGATGCAAAAAAGCACTAATTATCATATTGTTTCCCTTTGATTGTAATTTTTGTGCATTTATTTTCATATTATTCTAATATTTGAACCAACTTAAAAATTATTCCAATTTTGTGAATGTTTTCAAATAACAATTTTTTTATAATTCATACTACGTTTTTATGTGTTTATATGGTCATATAATCTACAAAGTACATAGATTTAGATGATGCTAATTCATATTTGATAATAATTATTTTCGATGCAACACATTTTCTTTGATTATTCTAATTTTTTGATTCAGAGGTGTATAAATAATTAATACTAGGTTACATCTAGTATAAATAAAAAACCTCTGTGAATTAAATTCTTTAAGGTTACATGGTGGTCAGCATAGTGAAGAATTTATGGAGACAAAAAAAAAACACATATAGGAATAATTACTTTACTTATAATTAAGAAAATAACACCTCTGTATTAAGGTCATCATCTGCAAAACATTAGATAAATCTAAATGCTATGTTAATCATTTACCCTAACCTGATCTTTGGTAAAAAAATAAAATAAAATAAATAAATAAAAATATTACTACACAAAATATATATAAAAATAAAAATTAATTCACAAAATAAAATAAATTTTTATATATATCAACGGAACTACATTAAACAATTTCTATAGTCCTCTCATATTCAGGTTTTCTTCTGTTTGGGGTTGTTCTGGATGCTATATGGGTCCTCCAGATTCTTGGAATTATTAATCCATCATTCTTGTTTAGATTCGGATGATGTTTCAGCATCTCACAGGCTTCTTTGAACTTTCTTTCAAACCAGGTTTTGTTGCAGTGTAGGGACTTGTGCCTTTCCTTCTTGATTCTGTGAGATATTTGAAGCATGAATCTGACAAGCCTGTTTTACCATAGTGGAGGAATTTAATGTGGTGTTTATGTTCGTCTTTCCTTATCGAGATAGTGTGCTCTGTTTCCCCTATGTAGGGTAAGTTGCAGGTGCACTGAATTTTGTAAATCCCTGGATGGGCAAGGTATGGAAGAGGATCATTGGATGTGCTGAATAATTTTTTTAATTTTGCAGGAAGTTTGAAGGTTGCCTTAATATTGTATTTATGTAGTGTTCTATTTTTTCTGATATGTCCCTAATGTATGGTATGGCTATTTTTGTAATCTTTTTTGCTTTTAATGGTAATTTTTGTGGAGGATCTTGTAAACTGTTTTTTTTGTTGTAGCCATTTTTTACAAACACTAATAATTTCATATTCTTTGTTCAGTGCCTTCTCATTGGAGCAAATTGTTAGAGCTCTGTGATGAGGATGCTGATGACTCCTAGTTTTTGTGTTGGATGGTGGTATGAATTTTTATGTATGTATTGGCCTGTGTGTTCATAACATATTTTTAATGGTATTAACAACATCAAATGAACTACAGTGGTATCTCGCTAATCCAAACCTCTTTCGTCCGAACCCTCCAGTAATCCGAACTGCAGTTTGAAAGAAAAAAAAAAGTTTTATTTATTACGTTTTATTTTGTGTACTATTATTTTTATTTAATAATTATTATTTTAACTATTATTATTATTTATTTTATTATTATTATAGTACAGTATTTTTCATTCTGTCGATTGTACGGTTATAGTGTAGGCCTATTTTGATTTATTGTGTGTTCACGTTTGCTTGGGAAGCCGTAAAACCTAAAGCAATTCGAGCGTCATGGAAAAAAACTGTGGACTTCTAGGATTTACCAAGATAACTACAGTGATACAGAAAAAGAGGAAATTCAAAACGTGCATAATTTGGTTAAAAATATAAATCCAGATGTTGAAATTTCACAAACAGATGTTATGGAATGGATTACAGGTAGAACCGAAAGTGAATTCGAAATCAAATCAGATGCTGAAATTATAAATATGATGCTACAGAATGAATTAGAAGACGATGCTGACGATAAAGAACTCGAAGAAAAAAAAAATGTAAAACATGAAGAGGCAGTTGACAGTTTTAATATGTGTATAGAATGGCTACGCAGAATGATACGCCATTCCACAAAATTTTATTGGTAATGCAGCCCCGAGAAGAAGCATTCAAAAAAAGTCTAGCTTCCAAGAAGCAAAAGAAAATCAGACTTTTTTACAGAGAAATAAAAAAACTTTTTTTTGTGTTATTTTGTGAAATTTTTTTTGTGTTGTGTACAAGAAAGTGATATTTTTTTACACAATTTAAGTTATGTACTGAACTATGCAATTTTATTAAATCAGAATCCTCAGCAATACAGGTACATACAAACTAATTTTTTTACTAAAATAAACTTGTGTACTGTATTATTTTTTAAGTTTTACATTACAGTACAGTAGCTTTTTTTCTATCAGTTACTTCATTTATTTACAGAATTAAATTGATGTACCGTTAGAGTCTGATTATTTTTGTCTTAAACACCAGCTATTGTCTCTTGGATGGAAAGTCACTAATCCAAACGAGCACGGCTTTTATTAGTTCGGATTAGCGAGACACCACTGTATTTTATAAAAAAAAATGTTTATTAACTTGCTTATATTTTGTTGAATTTCAAATCAGCATCTTCAGAGCACAACAAAACAATTCAAATTGTAATGGACAAAAGATCCATCCAAGAGACAGCTATTGTCTCTTGGATGGAAAGTCACTAATCCAAACGAGCACGGCTTTTATTAGTTCGGATTAGCGAGACACCACTGTATTTTATAAAAAAAAATGTTTATTAACTTGCTTATATTTTGTTGAATTTCAAATCAGCATCTTCAGAGCACAACAAAACAATTCAAATTATAATGGACAAAAGATCTAAAGTCCTAATTCGGCACACTCTAATGTTGTAAAAAAAGAAATATTACAGCTATGTGGAAGTTGCTCTTAAGATAACAGCTTCTCAAATATTTGGAAAATTAATGCAACCATATTTGTTCACATTAGAAAGAATTCTTCATAGCCATGGCTGACTCAAAAACGATCTGTAACGAATTCTAAATAGCACATTAGTTTTCTTCCATCTAATCTTGCGTGAAAGGTATCCAAAGCATAGTCTACCAGTCTTGACTTGTTATAATAATGGTAGTGAATGTATTTTTTTTATGTTCTTCCAGGTGAATGTTAAAAGATCTTCCTGTCTGTCCACAGTAGGCCAATGGATTGGAAATTATCTCTCTCTCTCTCTGATATATATATATATATATATATATATATATATATATATATATATATGAAAATTGTGCATTGAGGGATGACAGTATCAAGAAAAAGAAAGGTCACAAGTGGAGTTTTACAGGATCTGTACTAGGATCTTTGCTATTTAACTTTTATGTCAATGATATTATCACTGGTTTGCAGAGAGACATTTAGTTATTTGCAGATGAGGCTTGGAACAATTATCATTAATAGTGCTTCAGGAGGACTTAAATAAGCTAGACAGATGAGCAAACGAATGGAGGATATGTCAGTTTAATGCATCTAAATGTAAGGTCTTGAAATTTGGAATCTACTGATGATAAGCTATATAGTCTATTGGTGGATCTATACTAGAGAAAGTAGACAAGGCAATTGATCTTGGGATAATAATAATATGATACTATCACTTATTATTAAGTGGTAGTATCATATTAAAAATGAGGATATTAGGAAAGAACTTGACATTATTAGTATTCAGGAATGTGTTAGCATAGCTAATTTTAGATAGTATGGCCACTTAAACAGACTCGGAGAAGAAAGGTTAGCAAAACAAGTGTTCTTTGCCAGGATGGCAGGGGGAGAAAAAAAAAAAAAAAAAAAAAAAAGAGACCCAGAGGAAGACCAAGTTATAGGTGGATTGATAGAGTAAAAAGTGCCTTAGAGGACAGAAATATAAGATCTGATAATATTGGAATGTTGACAGATAGGTTATTTTGGAGGAAAATTGTTGATAGAAAGTTAGTAATGATGTAACTTATTTTCATGTAGTACTAGCATAATATCATGTACATCCTGCTGAGAGTATATGTTAGGAATTTGATGATGATTATAGTTTACATAGTTTATTGTAAAATACTTTTAGAATTTTATATCTAGTTTTAAAATTGACTTACTGGATGATTAAGTTTCCACTGATCAATGAAAAAAGCATGACCTAAATCATTTTGATTACAATCAACATGATTTCCTTTAGAAGATTTTTGTTTCTGCTTCTGCAGCCACTGCCTAATCTAAAATAAAAGTATTCAAAAATCAGCTATGAAGTTCGTTTTATTTATTTATCTTTTATTATTGTGTTTCTTATTAACACAAATCAGTATTTTTTTTCTGCAGAATTTTTCTCATAACATTCAGCTGCAGGTTTAAGGGATTTGAAAAGATTTTAGATGTCTTTTAGCAAACAATAAATAAATTTAGTAAATGATTTTTTTGAAACATCGCTGTAGTAAGAGTTGACTCTCTCTCTCTCTGTGTGTGTGTGTGTGTGTGTGTGTGTGTGTGTGTGTGTGTGTGTGTGTGTGTGCGCGCGCACGCGTGCGCACGTAGGGTCAACTCTCACTGCAGTAAACTTATGGAAACATAGGAATAATCCAATATAGAGAGCAATTTGATATATCAAATTTGCTGAGTTAGTATCTGCCTTATTGAGCTTTTGTCAGGCTTTTCAGTGGTAGAAGTAGCTTTTTACAGTTAGTAAATTTATTTGCTGCAGAAAAGATTAAACTACGTGTGTGTGTGTGTGTGCGCGTGCGCGCATATTGTCTTTTGCTTTCTTTTGTGTTCAATTTTTTTCAGGTAACACAATGCAATGGAACTGTCTTACCTTCCTTTCACTCTTTAAGAAATCTTCTAATAGGAAAACTTTCATCCAACACTCTGGTCATAGTGTTGAAATTTCATTATTTCCCTACTGCCTTGTCGATATATTAGTTACTTATATCAATAAGGCAGTAGGGAAACAGATAAAATTTTCAACACTATAGCCAGATTGTTTGATGAAATCTTCCTATTAGAAGAGCTGAGGACTTTCTTAATCTCCTGATACAACCACATCTGGACTAATGCTCAGATTGGTCACTTGGGTTAAATAGAGAGATGAAAAAATGATAGAGAATTGCTATCCTCATAGTAAGAATTTACAAAACAAGATGGTGATCGGTCTGTGGGATGTTCAAGGAGGATAAATTAAAAAGTGTATGGGATGTAAAATTTGGTTTACAAGCAAAAAATGAGGAGATATGAAAAAACATAAAAGTGAATTACTAAAGGGATTTTATATTCAGAAATAAGTTTAGTGGTAAAGCTTATATGTTGGTTATTCATAACACTGTATATTTCAAGGAAATTCAAATAAATTTACTTAATATATCCAATATTTCACAAAGTCAAATTACTATCATCAGGGAACAAAATATAAGATATGTGCACTCAAGCACTACACTAAGTAAAGAGGCTGAAGCATGTCAACTGAGAGTAAACCTACTCTTAAGCTTACAATGGCCACAACCTAAACCAGTTTCGACCTTTATTCAGGTCTCATCAGTGAAAGCCAGACCCAGAAGTGATACCAAGGTTGAAGTAATGTAGAAGTCATATTTCCATATACAAGTGGTCAAAAGGTGTCACACTTTATTACTAAAATACTCTAGATTAGAGACAGATGTTCAAAGTTTTTTTTTAAACTTGGTTATACTATAAATTAAAGATGCCAAGAAATTATATTATTTGTTTAAATGCTCAATAAAGGTTGAAACCGATTTGGGTTGTGGCCCTTCCCAGGTGCATTGCATTATGGGATACTAAGGCAATGGATGCAAAGTCATTAGCCTCTATATAAAGGTAGTCCAGTTGTGAAGTTACTTCACTTACAAATTTTGTTTGCTTATTCTTGAATAAAGGATTTAAACCAAGAACAAAATTTCTTGACATTTTTAATTTACTGTATGTGTATATGTATGTATATATATATATATATATATGATGAACAGCCTATTTTTTCTACTCACTGCAGGGTGAAGGCCTCTCCCATTGAGGGAAGTTTGGGTCTACTACTCCCATGGTGACCCAGTCATTATTGGGAGAGTGTATCTATAGTTGGGTGAATGAATGTATGAAGGTGGAAGACAATCACAAACATCCATGCCTATGTGGGATTTGAACCCGCAGCCTCTTGGCTGGAAAGCAGATACGCTAACCACTCAGCCAACCAGGACGGCACACACACATATATATAGCAAACTGGCTAAGTTTAATTACCTAGAGTTCACAAAAATAGCTAACACTGGGTTTATAGGTTCTAATAATTATTTAATAAAACCTACTAGTTTTATTAAAACTAGTAGGTTTTAATTACAACCCAGATGAAGCCACTTTAGCTAGTGGCTTCATCTGGGTTGGGATTAATACACAATATTTGCATATTTGCTCAGCTTATTCAAGTTTTCTTGTAAAGCCATAACATCTGCTCTATTCCTTATAGTTCTTCCCAACTTTGCATCACCTGCGAACAACTGAATATCCCCATCCAAGTCTTCCCCAATATCATTAACATACAGGTTAAACAGCAACGGCTCTAAAACATACCTCTAAGGCACACCACTATTAACTTTCCTCTTCTGGGATATTACTCGCCTACACACAACTTGCTAACATCAGACAGCCAATCTCCAATTCAATGGATTAGTCTAATATCCAACCCCACCTGTTCTAGTTAACTTATCATGTGGTGATCTATTGAAATCATTATCTTGACAGCCCTATGTGGGCCCTGGCCTTCTTCAGAAACTTCTGCCAGCCAGCCTTATTCAATGCTAAACTCCTCCAATTTCTGACTCCTAAAACCTTAATATCTTGCATCACTCCATATTCCCATCTTAATTTAGGTCTTCCAAGTTTTTTTTTTCCTTCCAGCTTAGCATTAAACATCTTCTTAACTATCCTATTACTATCTATGCTTATAATGTGTCCAGGCCAACTTAATCTATTTATTTTTATGTACTTAATGTCTGGCTCATTAAATAATCTGTATAGTTCATAGTTATATCTTTTCCTCCACACACCATTCTCTTTTACTGCTCCAAAAATATATCTGAGAACTCTTCTTTCAAATAGACCTAGCAATCTTTCATCCGCCATTGATAATACCTAGTTTTCAGAGGCATAGGTTAACACTGGTCTTTCAAGTACTTTGTACATCATTATTTTGTTTTTCTTGAGATCAGATGTGACTTTAGGTGTTTCCTAAGTCCACAAAAGCATCCATTTGCACAAAGAATACTTCTCTGAATCTCAGTACTGATATGATTTTTACAATTAACTTCTGATCCCAAGTATATAAAACTACAGGTATCCCTTGCTTAACGCGGGATTTGATTAATGCGGTGAAATTAATTGCGGCAATCCCTTGATATACGTGGCAAGAGTTTTGATTAACGCGCCTTTAACCCTGCGGAGCTCGCAGCTGATCTGACAGACACATGCAAAATGTTTAATATAAATATTCTTACACAATTCAGTGTATAGCTTGGAGGTCATGAGTAGCTGTGCATTCATATGTTACGAGTAATATCTCGCACTGTTTTTTGCTGTCAGTTTGGTTTAACACATGTTATGTAAAGGTGTGTGATATTTGACAGTAATTTGTATCTGAGAAATACCTTGACCTCCGATGTCAGTATAGTATGGTTCAGTTGTTTTTTTTTTTAATTCTTTGTTCAATAATTTCTAGATTGTAACTGAAAATAATAAACTATCATGTATTACTGAAATAGAGAGCCAAAGGCTTATTTATCATACATCTCCTCTAGATGTGCTTTACATTATGGAAAATACTAAGGAAAGTGATCTGGAGCTTACTCTACCTTTACTACGAGTTGCCCATAAGGTTGCTTATGCTTGCATCCGCAGAAACTTTTAGTTTTTATATATTGGGCACGAAACTCTTGTAGTTTCTATATTCAGTATGAAATAATGTTGGGTTCAATATCCACTTAATTTGTACCATCATGTATTATATTTGCAGTGTTTTTTCTTTATGTTTTATTGCTTGTTTGCCGACGTCTGGAGAGTCATTTTGCTTGTTATCGTAGAATTTATGCTGATAAGAAAAAAACTAAAACTGTTCAAACGATTCTTGATAACTTCTTTTGATAAAAAAATTGCAGTAAATAATGTAGGTACAAGTATTTATTAAACATTTACTTTGCATTCCTTTTTTATCTTTTCTAAAAGAGTATCATATAAAACGAATTATTAATACAGTAATTGATCATGGACGAATTGTAATTTTTACCATTGATTATTAGATTTGATTAATGCGATTTTGATATACGCGGTAACATAGAGGAATTAATTAACCGCGTTAATCGAGGGATACCTGTGTATACAATTTCAAATTTATAGAAACCAATTTCAATTTGAGAAGGATTATTATTACAAATCTTTCTAGTTACTGGCATATACTTTGTTTTTTCTTTTTTAACATGTTCGCTGCCATGCTCCTCGGGCATAATTTGTTACCACACGCCAAGCACTTTCACGTCTTCAAGTTCAGTGTGAGTACTCTCGTAGTCGGCTTACCAGGCAGAATTTTGTTTCATACGCCAACTACGAGTAATCTCGTAGCACATGAATTAAAATAAAAATAAATAAACGACGGGAAACAAGTTATTATTGTCCTGAGTACCAGGAAAAACCACCATTGTGCATGGAAAATTGTTTTAAAGTGTACCATTCGTAATTTGATTTACAAATTACGGGTTAACTCGTGCTTGGCATAGGAGGTCGGTAATCGACATACAAGTATATTCGTAGTTGGCTTGTGAGGCTCATATATAATATACTATACTTTTGCTGAAATTATTTTCCTTCTACCAAGCCCCCACACATGCTCTCTGCTTTACTCACAAGCCAAGGATCCAAATTAAGGTGCTTATACTACGGGTTAACTCGCGCTTGGCATAGGAGGTCAGTAATCAACATATAAGTATATTCGTAGTTGGCTTGTGAGGCTCATATACCAATTACGAGTATACTCGTAGTTGGCAGCAAACGTGTTAATTTGCAAATTCATCTTCTTTGCTGCCTTTTCTAAACTGATGAAAGTTTCTTCCATTTTTAGCACTTTTTTAGAGACCACAGAAATGAGGTCTCTAATCTTTGATCAGGTGCTTTATTTATAACCCATATCTCAGATCCATAACTTAAAACTGGTTTGAACAGCATCTTGTATGCTGATAATTTAGTGGTTTGGTTAATTTCTCTCTCTTCCATATAAAGTTATTCATCTGGCTTCCCACCATGCCAGCTTTTTCTTTTGTCGTCTATCTAAATATTAAATTTTCCATCATTACTAAAAACTGTACCTAAATAGCTTAAATAGTTTACTTGTTCAATAGGTTCTCCATTGAGAATGAAGCTGAAGTTGTCTATTTCCTACCTATTTTTCACAGTTTTGGTCTTTTTATTGCTGATTTTCATCCAAATTTGTTACAGCTGTTATTCAATTTAATAAGAGAATCCTAAAGATTTCCACTGGAAATCTCAGTTTTAAGAATACATCATCTGCATAAAACAAAAAGATAAGTTTGACATCACTCATTCTAATATCAGATTTGACACTACTTTATTTTCATAATGCGATCCACATGGATGATGAATAGAAGTGGAGATAATGAGTCTCCTTGTTTTACACCTGATTTTACATCAAATCATCTCCCTGTATTTCTTTCAATTCTAACTGCTAACTTAAAACTTAGTAGACTAGGTATTGTTCTTTCAATGTTCCAAGTATTTTGAAAAACTTTTCCATAGACATCTTGTCATATGCCTTTTCCAGCTTATTCTTCTCTAAGTTTCTCTTCTACAATTTTTCTTATCTGCTTGTCAAGTATGCTTGCATAAATTTTACCTGGAACACTTAATAGAGAAATTAATCTGTAATTCTCACATTCAGCTTTATTCCCTTTTTTTTTATAGATGGGAATTATGAGAGCTCTACTCCAATCATTTGTTGTTTAAGAGATACTTGTTCCACGAAAGGTTTCTTCAAATTAACAAGAAAAACACAAGGAATATTTATTTAAGAAAACATATTTCAGCCTGAATATTATGGGCCATCATCAGTGGTGACAATAGTTAATTAAAAAGTAGAATGCGAACAATGTTTTGATTTGAAAAAAAGTAAGAGCTGCGTGATGTTATACATAAAACAATGCAATGGTATAACTGAAGAAATATTACAATATTAATTATTCATTACCTATTTTAAAAAAAAATATTAATATGTGATTAAAATAAGACTTTCCCATATTTTAAATAGAGATGCAGTCATTCTAACTTAAATTTAGATAGTGAAATAAGGCCTTATTTCACCATCTGTTCAAATGTTCATTGAACAAGCATTCAAATTTATACCAACATCGATGAATTAAGCATGTTTCAAACCACAGGATATTGTGGTCTGTATCTATTCAGTTCTGTGCCAAGCCAAATTTTTCAGATTTACTGTTGCTAATTCTCTTTTCTAGAGAGTATCCAATTTATACTATAGACACCAGGAAGAGCTAAAAGGATATCTTACTTAGATTTCCTTTTCAACGTTGAACAGAACTTATTCACTCTATCTAGTGAGGATGCTAATAAACTTTGGAAATTTCATTCATCCTACTGAAGTCCAAGCTTCCACCTACAAACATTCTCTTTAGCTGAAATGAAAGCATTTATTTATTTATTCTTATGGCAATACAGAACAGCTACAGGTCAATGTCCAGTCTGGAAAGCCAATCCAAGGCCTCCTCTGTCACCTTGTGGATGTCCTGTAGACTATCACCGTGAAATTGAAGGCTTGGGCAGTCGTTCACAATATGAGTAATCGTCTGAGCCACGGGAGAACAATCACAATAAGGGTGGTCTAACAGTCCCCATTTATGTAGTAGGTAGTCACATCTGCCCTGGTTAGTTCTGATCCTGTTGATTGATGATCAAATCTTCCAAGGAAGAACAAAACCAGCCTGCAGAGCACAGGGATCTTCTACTAGGAAGCCGTTCGTTGGGAGATTGTTGGATCAGTATTCTCTCCACATGTCAGGTGTTGATGGCACGGCAGCTGAAGAGAGTTCGTCCATGGACCAGAAAGGCTTTCTAGATTTTAGGCGAAGACTAGGTGGATTTATGAGAGTCTGGTGCAGGGGCAGGAGTGGGTTGTTCATTGCTTTATTAAATTCTTTAATCGAGGCTTGTCTTCTCCATATGTTTGGTGGAGCAATGTTAGATAGGACAGGCAGCTAGGAGAGAGGGGTGCTTCTCACTGTCCCACTAATTGTGCACATGGCAGAATTTAGCTGAGTGTCTATAATGTTAGTGTGTGCACTTTTTTCCCAGACAGGGGCACAATATTCTGCTGCATAGAATGCGAGGGCTAGTACAGATGACGTTAGGGCTTCTGCACCACAACTCCAGATTGTTCCAGCAAGCCTTTAAATGATAATGTTTCTCATTTTAATTTTGTTGGACAGGTTGGTGATGTGCCTTTTATAAGTTAGGCTTCTGTCCAGGCTCACTTCAAGGTATTTCAGGTGAGGCTCGTGTTCTACCATTTTTCCACAGAAAGAAAGGTTGAGGTGTTGATTCGCCTCTGCAATGTTCAGGTGAAATACTGTGGACACAGTTTTTATTGGATTTGGCTTCAAGTACCACTGCTTGAAGTACTCTTCCAGGATGTTTAGGTCTGTGTTCAAGGTTGACAAAGGAGGTAGATTGATGTAGGATCGCTAGGTCATCAGCGTACATATACTTGCTTGAGCTGGTATGTGGTATGTCATACACATAGATGTTAAAAAGTAAAGGGGATAACACAGAGCCCTGAGGGAGACTGTTGTGAAGGAATCTGGGCCTGCTCTTTTTTCTGCCAATATGGACCTGGATCTTTCTGTTGGAGAGAATGGATTCAAAAAGCTGGAAAGTTTTTTTTGCACCTTATAATATTTCCTAGCTTTAGGAGGAGGCCCCTGATCTAGACTGTGTCATAAGCTGATGTTAGGTCAATGAAAGTGGCTTCAGATTTAAGTTTTTTTTGGAAGCCTGCTTCAATCTGTGTTGTCAGGGCCAAGACCTGGTCACAGCAACTTCTTCCTGGCTGGAAGCCAGCGTGTTCAATCAGGAGTGCTCTTTTGATGAGTGGTGAAATTCTTTTAAGGAGAATTCTTTCAAAGAGCTTTAAGGTGGAGCAAAGCAAGGAGATAGGTCATAGATTTTTCACATCATTTGGATCTTACTCTGATTTGGGCATGGCAATTATTTTGGCTTCCTGCCACAGATTTGGTAGTTTTCCAGTCATTCTGAGAAAGGGCTGCCAGCCATGTTTGGGCTTGTTGACCGAGATGTTTTAGAAACGCAGGGAGGATACCATCCACTTCTGCAGCCTTGCGATTCTTGGTGAGTTTTAAGGTTACTTCTTCCCAAGATACTGGGTGTACAAGTTCAGGAAGCTCGGCACCCATCTTCAGGATTTGTCTGATGGAAGATTGCACAGTAATTTTCCTAATAGAGCTGGGACGTATCTTGGAGGTTTTCAATAAATGATTAGCCATTTGATCAAGAGTTATCTCTGTTGTTTTGTGTGCTGTTGGTTCTGCTCCACCTAATTTTTCAGAAGTGACTAGCTTTTCCAGCTAGATGTGGTGAAATAGAGTTCATGGATGGTTGAAATCCATCTTTCCTTTCTGTTTTTATCCAGAGCTGCTATGAGCTCCTTAGCAACATTTGGGTCTTCAGTGACTTCATATTTGGCTAAAAGTTCTTCAGTTTCTCTACTCCAGCATGGGATGTATTGTTTTCTGTAGCCTCTAGGAATAGAGGCTCTGGTTGCAGTTTTGATTAGTTTAACAAATCTTGGATAGCAACTAGGAGTGCGTGGAATTGCTCTAATGGTTTGCTCGATTTGTTTCTGACCAGTTGGACCTGTGAAGGTTCCATCTAGCGATTGGTGTTCTGCTGATGACCGGGCTTGATGTGCCTGTCTCTATTAGTGTAGGACAATGCTGACTATTAGGGAATCTGTTGAGGATGGTTCTGGTTGTTGGCAGAGGGTGGTCTTCAGAGTCTTTAGAGACTATGCACAGATCTGGTGTGTAATTTCTGTTCATCTGGCTGAGTGGAGAGTACCTTCCTGCTTGGCATCGTAAATCAAATACAGGTTATATGTATCCATCCAGTTAACTAGATTATTACTGTCCTGGTTGTTAGAGGAATAGCCCCCACATGGTATGATGAGAGTTGAAGTCACCAACATAGATAGCAGGGTGAGGTGGTGGCCGGTCCATCTGATCAGGCCAGGATTGCGATGATGGTTTGTAGACATTGTAGATGGTGGTATTTTGAACTTTAATACCTATGGAGTATTCTTCATCAGGTACACATTAGGTTATATCCTTGAGACCAGGCTGGATGTAAGTTGCCAGGCCATGCTTGGGATGGCAGTTATAAGACACGAGAATTAGGCATGGAATCTTTAGTCTATTGAGGGCTGTGTCAGGCACATGGATTTACTGGAGAGCCAAGACGTCAATTGCTTTGTCTTTGGCTATTTTGCCAATGACTTGGGCTTTGAATTTAGATAGTCCTATGTTTAGGGAACATATCTTGAGAGAGTGTTGTTTAGGAGACTGTAACTTATTTTTCGAAGCTTGCCCTTCACCCAAACAAGCAACACAATCCTTGTTATTCCGGGCGACGATCGAGCCAGCATGGAGCTTTTTAAGTTTTGTATTCATTAGTTTCTGTAAGTAGTCCAGGAGGCTTGGTACCATCTTAAGGATTGCAATGAAAGCATTACAATCCTTAAGATGCAACAGTCATCTCATTATTACTAAGTCTGACAAGAGAAACACTACAGTTATTATGAATTCTGCCAATTATAAAAGAAAAATTGCTCTTTTATTATGGGGCCGATCAATGTACCAAGAACAGGATTACAATCCCACTAACAGACAACTCAGAAAATTGAACTCTTTACTAGATGAAGTTTTAAGCCTCAATGGAGATGCCATAGAAAAACTTAAAACTTATTTTGCTAGAATCCCTAGGTTCTAGTTTACCTAAGATACACAAGAAAGACATTCCCCTTCATCCAATTGCTGACTGCACAGATTCACCTCCTTACTGAATAGCCAAATTTTTAGCACACCTTTTGAAAGCTCAGATTGGCAACTCCTGCTCATTCATAAAAAATTCTTCCGATTTTCTAGATAAAGTGAGAAACGTTTCCCTACAATGCACTGATCGATACAGAATCTCTCTTCACAAATATTCCTCTTGAGGATATACTACATCTACTTTCACAAGCATTTTCACAGGTATAGTAATAATTTGACTTTGTTATGCACTCCTGATATTTTATTTGTCAAAGTTTTACAGTCAAGTTGAAGGAACCACAATGGGAAATCCACTCTTCTCCTGTACTTAATAAAATTTATTTAGAACACTTAGACGTCCTTTTTTCTCATCCATCCATAGCCTTCATTTTGGATTTGTTAGACGACGTTTTTGCTATCTTGGGTCTATAATGAAGACACATTACCTACTTTCTTTACCTAATATGAATAATCTATATCCAAGAATTAAATTTACTATGGAAATGGAAAAAGACAACAAATTGTCCTTTTTAGATATTCTGCTCCTCCACTCACCATCAAGTGAATTAATTACTTCCATTTATCAAAAGCTTACTTTTACTAGATGCTACAATCAATAGTAATTGGCTCACCATCCATCACAGAAGCCCAGAATTATGAAAACTTTATTGCAATGTACCCATGCTATTCGTTCTACACCTCAACTATTACAGCAGGAACTGTTGAAACAGAAAGGACCATGCAACAGCTGTTTAATTCCTATAATCCTATCAAATAGTTCAAATAACATGGAAAAAACAGTACATTAAGATCCACTCCCATGCATTTCTGGCATCTCAGAACCCATTTTCAGAATTCTTAAGAAATACAATGTAATGGTACTTTTCTTCATATCAACAAATTATCAGTAAACTTAGCAATAGAAATGTAAATTATCAATCCACAAACAAATTAAAAAAATAAATAAATAAAAAATAAGAAATGTAAAGCAATTAGGCTTGAAATTTCTCATGTTATTTTTTTTCTTCATGAAGAAATAATATCATATACCTCATATTATTAAGTCAATCTCTGGCACAGGCAAGCGAGTTTTTCTCCTGGCAACTCGGATTTTTCATCCCATAAAACTCAAGAAAACTGACCATAGATCCCACACTATTTTCAGACAGTAAACATATTGTTAGGCTTAGGGACCATGAGATGGCAGCACTTCTCAGCTGCCTCTCTGCACCCAAGACTGTCATGTATAATGAGTATTACTAAATTAGTCTTAGGACAGCTATCTCTGATTGGCTACTGGTGGAGACTGAACTGCTCCTTCAGTCTCTGAAAGTTAGATAGCACTAAAATGACCTACAACTCCCTATACAGGAAAATAAAAGGCATTAGCTGATTTTTTTTTTCTACATTATTAAGGTATGTAATATTTTTTCATCTTCTCCTTACATGTTAAGGCTCAATGGCTTGTTATATCCAATTAACTTAGATTCACAGAAACCTAATAATGTTCTGATACAAAAGTTAATCTTATCTGTATAGTCTGCTATGTCTATTAATTTCAGGTATTCTCTGGCTGGTTTTTCTGCCTTGCAAAATGGAAAACACGAGTTCCTAATGTAAAAACCTCACTGCTTTTGTACAAGACCAACTAACTCACCTTCAGCTGAAAAGTCCTTATATAAGTTCATTGCACCCCAAACAGGATTTAAACTCATATGACCTTTTGAACTTGAGGGCATTATTGAATGCAGAGAAGATCTTTTCATGCTGAGAAGATTTAATGACAAAATTATTTAAATCTAGAATATCAGATATGATTTATTTATTTAGCGTACGGCATAATAAAGACACATGACATCAGAATATATAAATACATATTTGTGCAGACAATAAAAATGATACAAGTAATGCACATATACAAATATCAGATTTTTTAAAAAAATAAATAAATAAATACAGCAATAATATGCAAAAAGACAGCAGCCTTAATCACTGCACCCTCTGGTAACTGGCTAGAGAATTAGGCACTATTGATCATAATCATATTTCAATCACATGGAATAATCAGATATATTGTTTCTGGATAATGAATATTTATTATTACTATTATTATTATGATAATAGTAACAATTTAATATTAATAATTTTGTCCCCCACATGTATCTACAGACATAAGACACACCAGGAGGCATAGGGCTAACCACCTTATCCTCAGGATGGGTACAGTTTGGCTAAGGACAGCTCTGTAACAGGCCACTAGGCCTAATACGTAAAAAGGAAGAAGAAGAAGAAGAAGTGAATGAAACTCTCTGGAACATGACCTTCCTTTAATAAACCATGCTGACAAGCACAGAGAATACTGCCATTATCAACCCTCTTCTATATCTTAGCTCTCGGCAACATCTCCAACACCTTAACTACACAACTCCAGATATACAGATTGGCCTATAATTTGTAGCTCTAGCCTTATCACCACCTTTGTGAAGTAGAATAATTTTAACTTCCTTTCACTGCTTTGGGACTTCTGTTGTTGCAAGACTATCATTAAACAGGTAAGTCAAGGCTGATGCTAACTCCCTGTAACATTCCTTTAAGACACCTGGTGATGTGTCATCAAGTCCTATTGCCTTACTGACATGAAGTTTACTTAACTCCTCATATATCTCTTGCTTACTCACTAGTAAATCTTCTCCCATTTCTTGACCTTTTCCTGATTTCACACTGAGGATGAAACACTGATAATCACTGAATATCTTGACTAAGTTCTCTGCAGCAGTTAACCATCTACTACTTTCATCCATGAACATCACCTTGCCATAATCATTCTTCCTTCTACTTGCCACATATCAAAAAACTCCGGATTTTTCATGGCCTGATTTGCTAATTTCTGCTTGTATTGCACTTTTGCTGTCTTTACCAACTGGGTCACATTCCTGGCCTTTTTGTTATTATCTTCATAAAACTGATTATTACCATTATTCATCTTATGCTAAATCCACAGTGCATTCTTTTTCTTCTTCTAGATTTTATGCTTAATCCCTTCATTCATCCATTTGACACCTATCTTATTCAGTCATTTGACCTTTGGAATACATTCACACATCGATGCTGTTAAGTATCTCTTTGTCAGTTCCTAAGCAGCATTTATTTCCTTCCCACTTAAGTTCTCATTCCATGCTATAGCTCCAAGCTGTCTTTTAAGCTTCTCATAATCACCAGCCTTTTAATTTCATATATATCCTTTACTCAAAGGAGTTTTCATATGGCTAACCACAATCCAGATAATCACTCTCACCAAATGAATGGAACTGTGATCCCTCCCCACACACACCATCATATCCTCTGATGAAATGATCTGATCTTTGACCAAAACCTTTGATTCTAGTGTGTCCTCAGCATACTGCCTTAGTTGTCTCTCAAGAAATCTGTTTTCCTTATTCTCAAATGTTATCTCTTCATTCCAATTTATATTAACGCAATTAATATCACCGATTATGATCGCTCTTCCCTTATTTACTAACCCAAGTTGCTTACACATTTCTTAATCACCAGCCTTCAGATTCTATGCTCTACAACAACATCCAACTAAATATCTCTTCCTATCAACCAACACCACACAACATACTACCACAAAACCATTGCAACTATTTCCCTCTTACATCTCTACCTTATGTGGACATAATTTTCCATTTCTCTGTTCTTCTTGCATTCCCATTTTCTTTTCATCTCTAACACTGCTACTATTTCCATTAAGAAGCACTTCATTCTCATCCATTCTACTCCTGATCTTTCACTTCACCTCTTACTTACTCTTTCTTGCTTGCATCATTCACTGCACTTCCTTCTAGCAATAGTCTCTCCAGTTGACTTACACCAACACCCAATCAAATGCAATCCATCACTTTTGTACTCACCATTCTTCCCTCAAATACATGCCACACATGTTCAACCTACACATGTGATTCCTTCCTCACACAGCCCTGCTAGCAGACATTCATGATTCTGAATGTTTAATGCTCTTATATCAGTAACAACTTTCAAAAGAAAAGCAAACTATTTGTTTTTCTTTTGAAATGAAAATAGGAGGAAGAAAAGACAGCACACTGGTGAGAAGAAGCAATGCTAGGAAGAACTGTGAGGAGTGAATATGATGTTGTGAATTTCCAAAAGGATCTGAATGTAACTATCATTTCAGTGTTACAAAGTGTCAAGTTTTGAAATTTGAAGGAGATGGAGAAGATAAGAGACCTGCTGTTAATCAGTTAATGTTAGATAATAATCAGAAATTTAGTAACAAATTGAAACACTGGACAACACAACATATTATAGGAATGCAGAAGGGGATATTAATTTCTACCCCCTGCATCTCATCCATGAAATGTAGTAAACCTTTTGCACATTTAGCATTGTGGGTGGGTTATTTCAGATAATATATTTTCAGATAATATACTTTCTCTGTTCTGGAGATCAAAGTGGATCTTTTTCAAGGCATATCAGACCATCAATAAAGAGGATGGTGGTCTCATGCGAGGCATCGAAAAGCACTTATCATCTAAAGATTTTAATAAAATATCCACATCCATAGTGGGATTTGAATCCAAAGCCTGTTGGTTTTAGAGCTGGTGTGCTTGGCACTTGCTTAGGGTGCATTTGAATTACTATATGCAGATTTTTCAAATAATTTTCAAAGTAATGAAGAGATCCTGGAAAGAGTCCAGTGAACAGTAGCTAAGGGTATCTGGTCTCTACAGTTATGAGGATAGATTCAGGAAATGCTATCTGCAGAAATTTTAAAATTTTCTAAGAAAAAGTGATGTAAATGAAATATATAAGCTGATGACAAGGTTACTGACAGAATGCGTGTGTGTGTGTGTGTGTGGAAGGGGGGGGGGGGCAAATGGCATTCTAGAAATTGTATGCTCAGAAAGCGGTCCATTAGGCAGAATATATTGACAGAGAGTATGGGGGGAGCGCAGAAACATTAAATGTATTTAAGATACAGCTAGTTAGCAATATATTTGTTAGTGGTGACTTAACATGATGACTCCTTTGACTCCATGAAGCTCTGATAATACTCATAATAATGGTGAAAACAACATTACACCTTAGAAGTATTTGAATATTTTTATGTGTAACCAATTTATATTGCTTAGCTGCTCTGTGAAACTAAAAAATAATAATTTTATATTAAAGATACCAAGCTATTTTAAACCTGGTTTTAATCCATTTCCCAAATAAGCAAACAGACAAATAAGTCAAGTTTGCGCCTGCAAGTAGTGTAAGTCTTAGGCAACTCGTGATAAAGGTGGAATAAGCTCTGATCACTATTCTTGATATTTACTCTTAATGCAAAGCACATCTCATTGAGGAGATGTATGATGCTATGCATTAAAGGCAAGGGGCCACTATCCAGACCGGTTTTGACCTTTATTGAGGTCTCATCAGTGGGAGCCAGGCTTAGAAATACCAAGGTTAAGTAATACAGAGCTTATAAGTATTTTACCAAAACAAGTTACCATAAGGTGCTTTGACCTTATTAAATAAAAATCTCAGGATGAGAGATAGATGTAGAAAGTTTTTTACCTTGGGTATAATATATGTTAAAGATAATTAAGATAAAGAAAAAGGTAAAATAGCTTGGTATCTTTAACATATATTATACCCAAGGTAAAAAACTTTCTAGAATAATTTTATTTTAAATATATGGAATATATTCATATTCATAAAAATTATTTGATCAAGCAAGTTACAAAAAAACTTACTGATTTCTGTATCACTGTAGCTGCTTTCTGTTTTCTCACAAAATCTTTTAATATTTTCATTTGTTTCCTTACACAGTATCCTCTCCAGACAGATTGTATCAAAACAACTGCTTTTTCATACTGCTGTAGCAAATAGCTATTTGCTTCATCTGCATAAAAAAGTGAATAATGTGTCCATTCATGTCACATTTCAAAATAACACATACAATAGCTATATTAGTTTTTACATTTAAGATTTATATATACAGTCATCCCTTGACTCAGTCAGGGTTCCATTCCATCCGGCAGGACATAAGTCGTTACATTTGCCAGCAAAGGTTGGTCGTTTGGTAGAGCCTCTGCTACTAATGGCTCGCAAAAAAGTTAAGAAAGTTTGAGAACGGTTAGCAGTTGGAAGGGATTAAATTGTTCGATGCTGTTGGCACACTCTCCTCATTGAGTCTTTGTACTCCCTGGAGGTGTCATATAATAATAATAATAATAAATTTAAAAGAGTTATAGGGGTTAGAGACTTAACTGTGATAAGTATATTGTCATTTTAATTTTTAAACCTTATAAAACTGTACTGTGCATTACTGCCACTGTCAAACAGGAGAATAATCATCCAAAATCTTCCTCCACAATCACATCTTCATTACCTTCCTTACGTGAAGGACCAGGCTGCAGCTCTTCTGGTGTAACCTTTGTTTTTTTTATGAAAATGTCCAATGTGCTTTCTTATTCCTCGTCTTCTTTTCATAAATTTATGAAAAGAAGAAGAGGAATGAAAAGAAGAAGAAGAGAAGAAAAGTACATGATGCATTTGCTTGCTATAAATTTGTTTATAGCAAGCAAATGCATCATGTACTTTCTTTTCTACTAATAAGTAGCGTTCAACATTGGAGACCAAGTCTTCAGCCATTTTGAGAACATCGCTAACTGCAGAGAACATTTCTGCAAGACCCTTCACTGTAAATTGTTTAACTACCTCTTCTTATTTTTCTTTTCTCTCTTCCTTTTCTTGTTCTTCCTCTTCTGCAACATGTTCCTCCAGTTCAACCAATTCTTCGTTGGTTAACTCTTCAGGGGCACTTTCTATGAGTTGAATAATGTCGTCATCATTCACTTCGAGATTCAGATTTTGGAAGTTTTTTCCCAATTGGTTAGACTATAATAAATTTAGTTTAATCCTTTATCCAAGTGTAAGCAAACAAAGTTTGTGCCTGAAGTATCTTCAGGACTGAAGCAACTCATGGTAAAGGTGGACTCATTCAAGAACTTCTCTCATTCAGAAGAGTCAACTATTAAGCAAACAGAATAGTTCTCTTTGGATACAATTGCATTTTGAGAGAGAGAGGTCTGATCAGAACAGTACACAATGGAATTACCAAAGTGTTATCTCTGCTGGTTCAATGTCTTCAATATTGTAGCAATTTCCTGGTTCGGTTTGGTTTGATTCAGTTCACTTTGCTTCACTTTTTACTTTTACAATTCATGATATTATAGGTTTAGGATTAAAATAAAAATATAACTTCTATCATAATTAAGTATCACCAAAATTGTGTGAGAATGTATGCAGAGTATACAGCCTGACATGAAAACTTTGCTTGGTGATATGCACTAAAGACAAGCGAAGTTTTCATTAGTGATTACTTCAGTGGAGAAAGGTTATAATGGTTGCTACGGAAGTGGAGGATGTATGTGGCAATGTGTGATCTTTATCAAGGTGTTGTGTGAGTTCTTATTAGGCAAAGACTAGATCTGCTATAAGGATTGGCAGCAGGCAAAAAGACTATCATAATTCACTTGATAACATAATAATATAAGTCAAGATAACTAAGTGAAAAAACTTTCCATAACTACTGCACTGATTTAACCCCAGTATCTTTTTTGGGTGTAGCTTCCATTAGACCACTAAGGAGACCTCAATTAAGGTCAAAATCAATCTGGGTTTGTTCATTGCCATAGTGCATAGCAATATACACATGTGAAAGGAAGTGTTTTTTTGCATTATGGGATACTAAGGCAATTGATGTGAAGTTAAACAGCCTCCATATACAAGTAGCCTAGTCATGAAGATACTTCATGCAAATTTTGTGTACTTAGGCTTGGGTTTTGGATTAAAACAATAATATAATTTCTTGTCTATTATAATTCAGTCCCCTGGGTAGTCTTCAACTTTTGGAATATTTCCCTTGAGAATTTCAAATATCTATCTACTATCACCCCAAGATCTCTTGCTTCCTCCACTTCTCCAAGTATTTTTCTACCATCAGAGTATGCAGCCTGACATCTCTTGATCCTGGATTTCAAAACTTTACATGTAGCTGCATTAAACTAATGTCCCCATTCATCCCCCAGCATATTCAAATTTTCATGAAAAGCCATACAAAGCCATTGTCCAAACCAACATGCCACTGTCCAAACTCACTATCCCAAAATTGAAATCCATATCATGCAACTTAAATATTAACTCCACATGTGTTAAATGACTTTCCAAAATCCAGAAAATGACAGCATATGCCTTTCCCTAATCGGCTACTCTTGTCACTTTTATAAAAGGCAATCAAGCAATCACATCCATCTCATCAAACCATTCCCTCACAGACCTTGCTTTGTTGATAAATGCATTGTCATTATAGGCCTCAGTGTTAAGATTCCCCATCAATAAAGTTTAGTGTAGGATAGGGTGTGTTACTGCAGCAATTCCCATCCATTCTTCCAGAAGAACATTAATGAGGTTAGATGCTGATATTGGATGATTCAGCCTAGCTCACATTCAACATTCCAGTTCATCCCACAGGTGTTCAATGGGGTTGAGATCAGGGGGACTCAGCCTAAACCATGAAAAACAGCCCCAGACAATGATGCCTCCTCCACTAAACTTCACAGTTAGCACAATGCATTCAAGCATGATATATCACTCTAGAACAGGGGTCTTCAACCTTTCAGATGGTGCAGGCCGCATTAAAAATTTCAATGAAGCCTGCGGGCCACTAAGCTATACTGCGGTATTTAGAATTGTAAGATGCTTTCCAGATTTACAAGGAATGCTGTGCATTTGATACTTTACATAAAATCCTATAAAAATAAACAAACTCAGCTTTAAGAGTGTAGGTAGGAGTTGGGTTCATGATAAGTAAATACAATCAATAATTGAAAAAAAGATAATTTAATGAAGAAAACATTCATTTTTTACAATATCAATGGGAAACATGGCAATGCTTTTCCTCATCAATGCCACGGACAAAGATAGCCAGTTGTATTGTATCCTTCACATCTGTGCTTTCATCTAAAGCAAGATGAATATGACATAAATTTGGACGACCATTTTTTTAAAGTTACTTCAATGTCATTGACAAGTTCTTTGACACGTCGTGCTACAGTTACCCCAGACAAACTTGGTTTTTTAAACACTTCCTTATTATTTGGACACAGAATTTCCCCAGCAGTGATGAAACACTCTTTCACAAACTCGCTATCCAAAGTTTTTGATTTTTTAGCAATTTTTGTCAGCTATTACATAACTCTTACTTTGATGCACACTTCGCTCTCTTCCCTCTGCCTTTTAAACGTACCCTGCTGCCATTTTAAATCAATTTGGAGACGGTTTGCTTTGTCCACACAGAGTTGCCCTTGAAGGTGATCGAAATTGGATGCATGCTTTGTCTCATAGTGTCGTTTTATATTGTATTCTTTTGATAATGACACTGACTCATGACAAATTAAACACACTGGCTTATCGTCGATCGGCACAAAAAAAAAGTACAAATTGGTACACTTTTCGTTAAAAACCCGACAAGAATCACATGATTTACGCTTTTTACTCGTAGACGCCATAGTGATGTAAGGAGAACCAAAAAAATGATCCAAAATGGCCGTTTAACAGTTATTATTCACTGAATATGTCTCACACAAATGAAAAAAAAGTCTGGCAATATAAAACCACAATAGGCTATGGCTGACACGACAAACCTGCGTGCGTTTATACACGAATATAACACTGTTCACAACTGACTGACTGTGGATGAGATCCTCTTGTATTTATATGAAAATAACGAAGTATCGAGAACCTTCGAGATTTATCTGAAAGGCACTAGACAGCACACTCGAACGAACTACTGCTTCAGCCATCTACCTGTAACTTTAGTACTAGTACTTAAGTTATGCTGGTAGATGGCTGAAGAAGGATGTCTATTTAATATTTATTTTTATAGGATTTTATGTAAAGTATCAAATGCACAGTGTTCCTTGTGAATCTGGAAAGCATCTTACAATTCTAAATACTGCAGTATAGCTTAGTGGCTCGTGAGCTTCATTGAAATTGTTTTTTATTTAATCACATTTTAATGCTAAGTAGTTATTTTATCAAAATGGGCAGCGGGCCACAGCAAAGAGCTCTGCAGGCCACAAAATGAAGACCCCAGCTCTAGAGAAACATTTCCACTTCTCCAAAGTCCAATGACAGTGAACTTTACACCACTCCACCACACTTGGCATTGCCCTTGCTGATGTTAAACTTGTGTTTGGCTGCACATTCATGGAAACCCATACTCTTCAACTCCTAATAAACAGTTGTGGTGCTGGTTGCTTGCAGAGGCATTTCGGAACTCAGTAATGAATGTTTCATCTGAGAAGAGGTGATTTTTAGGTAGCATCTTATGATAGTGTTATGTCAAAAGTCACTGACCTCTTCAATAGTGCCCATTTCACTGTTAATGTTTGTCTATGAAGACTGCATGAGTGTGCTTTCTTTTATACCGGTATGAGCCATGGTTGCGATGTATATAGCCATATCCACTACTATGAAAGGATGATGTCCATATATTTTTGATCAGATAGTGTACTCCTCAATTAGTCATAATTTCTTGCTTTCTTATTCATGGAATAATTTATTGGAATAATCCTCTCATCTGCAAATTTGCTGGAACACCTGTACCTACAAGGGGTGCATGAGTCACTACGATAGTACTACATAATAATATAAGTCAACATTATTATTAACCTACTATCAATAATTTTATTCCAAATTAATCTATTATCTGTTATGACTACAAAACTGTCAGATCTTATATTTCATTCTTATAAAGCACTTAGAAGACTGACTGATGCAGTTAGCTGTATTGATCTTGATTTGCCTATATCTTAGTCTTTCTCTGAGTCATTTTCCTGCTATCTCAGCATCAAGCACCTGTTCTGCTAAAAATTAATCTTCCATTCCATTTAGGTGAAATGAGATTAGCTCTGGTCCCATATTCTGGAATGCTAATAATTTCAAATGTCGTCCTATTATCTTCTGTGATGCCATTTGTTCACTCCTCCAATTTTTCTCAGAACTACCAGATCCACTGTCCCCTGACTGATCAACTATTTATTCCTAACCCAACTCTTGAATCCATAGGTAAAAATAGGTTTGAACACTGTCCTGTATATAACGCATTTAGCATGTAGGCGTCAAATGAATAAATTATTCAGTTGATGCCCACCCTGTCTATTTCCATATTTAACATTTCATCTTCACTAAACAAGGTGCCTAAATAGTTGAAATATTTTACTTGTAAGTTTCACCACTGAGAATGCAGTTGATGTTTTCCATATTTCTGCTTCTTTTCACAGTTTTTGTCTTTTTATTGCAGATTTTTACACAAAACGTGTTAGCACAGTTATTCAATTTTGTTAAGGAACCCTGAAGACATAATACATTTATTTAACAGCATTACATCATCTGCATAAAGTGATGTGTAGATTAACATCTCAATTTTGATATGAGGTTTCCTTCATAATGCGATTCATATAGATGATGAATAACATTGGGAATAGTATGCATCCTTGTCTTATACTATATTTTACATCCATCTGCCTGTACCTCCTATAATTCTGACTGCTGACTCATAAAGAAGCGTTGCCGTAGCACGTGGCGGTGAATTTGAGCTGTGCAGTAGAAAGTGATTTTTAATTGGTGAATAGTCCGCTTTTTTCCCCGTTTTTCTACGTTTTTGAGTGCTAAATTGTTTCTCTGAATACGAGTGTACTTCAGTGGTTGTTTTTTGGAAGTTAGTTGCTGTCGCGATATAATATATTTTGGTACCGTCGGAATCGAACGCGTAATGGTGGAAGACAAAACGAAGCTAAGTTACTGTATTTAGTTATATTTCATTTTATTTAATTATATTTAGTACTTAAATGTTCTGATGTTTGTACTTTTTTTTCCTCTTATTTATTAATTGAATAATTATTAAAGATTACGCTACTCGGCAGTAAGGAATGATGGTGGATTCAGCAGCAGTCGCAAGTGGCGTAACGCCAAGTCCTCCACCATTTAAGAACTCAATTATTAGCAATATCATAAGGAACTTTGTGGCATGCAGTACTTGCGGCATGTATGCGTCTCGGGAATTACATACGTGGCTTGTTAAAGAGAGTGGAGAGCATATGTGCGCAAGATGACAGGCAGTTGGAGGAAATAAGTACATTAGATATATCGATATCCAACTTTGTTGCTCCAGGAACGGGGAATGTATGTAGGAAGACAAGTAGTGTGATAGGAGAGAATGAGAAAATAATAGTTGATAGTGTGGAAGGTGTGAGTGACTGTGAAAGTTTAGGAGATGGTTTTGTTTGGGAGAGTAAATTTAGATTAAGAGTGACTGACCTGCAGAGGGAGATAGATGAGTTGAAAGAGGAGGTGGAATGTCTTGTGAATGAGAGCAGAAGTATGAAAGATAAGATTAGGAGAATGGAAGAGATAAATGGAAGGCAAATCAGAGTAGGAGAGAGAGAGAATTTAGGGAGTATGAGTGAGAGGTATGGGGGTACTAGAAGAGGAGAGAATGGAAACAGTAGAAGAGAGCGAATGAGAGAAAGGTATGGGAATGCTAGCAGACGAGAGGATGGAAACAGTAGGAGAGACGGAATGAGAGAGATATGGAAGTGCTAGAAGAGGAGAGAATGGAAATGGTAGGAGAGATGGAATGAGAGAGAGGTATGGGAATGCTAGAAGATGAGAGGATGGAAACAGTAGTAGGAGAGACAGAATGAGAGAGGGATATGGAAGTGCTAGAAGTGGAGAAAATGGAAACAGTAGGAGAGAGGGAATGAGAGAGATGTATGGGAGTGCTAGAAGAGGAGAGAATGGAAACAGTAGAAGAGACAGGTATGGGAATGAAAGAAGAGGAGAGAATGGAAACAATAGGAGCGAGGGAATGGTAAGAGGTATAATGTATGGCGACTCAATGATCCGTGGTGTTCAAGATAGGATGTGTGAGGAGTGTTTGCCAGGAGGAACAATAGAAAGGGTGGCTATGGCAATTAAGAGAGGTGAAAGGGTGGATGAGATGATTGTGATGGTAGGAATGAATGACTTGAGTGGTAATGTAAGTCAGGCAGCGAGAGATATGAGATTTTTGCTTGAGACTGTACAGAAGAAGACAGAGACAGGAAAAATAGTGTGCGTGTTGCCTAGGTATGATAATGATGAGCTGAGCAGAAGTGTGGTGATATTGAATGGCATAAAAGCGAGAATGTGTGACAAGAGAGGACTGGTATATGTGGATGCTTGGAGTGCATTTGAGGAAAGAGAGGAATTCTATGCGAGAGACCGTTTACATTTGAATGAGGAAGGACGTAGGCATCTGGAGAGATTGCTGTTCTGAATGAGTCAGTGTGTCCCAGGGAGGATGATAGCAGGGGTGGCCTCTTGTGGGAATGGATACTTGGGAGAAGGGAGACAATGTCAGGTAACACTGAGCCCAGTGGAGTCTAAAAGGGATAATGCTGGGTATAGAAACAATGGCATTTATATGCTTAATACTAATGCCAGGAGTATCCGGAATAAGAGAGAGGAATTGGTGGCGCAGATAGCATCAGCATGGCCAAAAATTATTGCGATCACTGAGACGTGGTTGACAGAAGGGGATATAACAACAGGAATAGAAGTCGCTGGGTATAGCATTTTTCGTCAGGATAGGAGGGGAAAGCGTGGTGGTGGGGTACTGCTTATGATAAGTGATGACCTATGTCCTGTAAGAGTGGAGAATTTGGAAGGAAGTGAGACAAATGATTTTAAGAGCGTATGGTGTGAGGTAGAGGTAGGCAAGACAGGATATTTAGTGGGGTGTTGCTACAGACCCAAGAGCACAGAGGATGGGGACCAGGAGATGTTTAGACAGCTAAGTTTGGCAAGTGCAAGAAAAATGATTGTTATGGGAGATTTTAACCTAAGTAGTATAAACTGGAGAGAGGAAGATGCATGTAGCAATAGGGGAATGGAATTTCTAGAATTCTTGAGGGACAAATGTCTTAGGCAACATGTAACAGAGGGAACAAGAGGTTCAAAAGTTTTGGATTTGGTTATAGCATCAGAAGAGTTGATAATAACTGAGTTGACGTCTCTCCCACCAGTTGGAGAGAGTGACCATATGGTGTTGACTTGGAAAATGAATAGACATGCAGGAGTATCAAAGAGATGGGAACTTATGTGGAATTATAAGGCAGGTGATTATAATAGTCTTAGATGTTAACTTCGGGAAGTTTCATGGAGGGAGGAATTGGAATGCCGGGATATCACTAGTGCGTGGGAAATTGTGAAAGAATATTTGTTATCAGGAATAGTAAGTTGTATACCACGAGTGAAGAAGAGGACGCAATTTGGAGTAAAGTGGATGACAAACAATATTAAACAGGAATTGCATGTGAAAAAGAGGCTATGGAAGAGATATAAGGAGACAGGTGAAGAGATGCATGAGGAATATAAGACACAGGCCAGAAGAGTGACTAGTGTGGTAAGGAAAGTGAAACTGGAATATGAGAGGAGATTGGCCCTAAGATCCAAAGAAAATCCTAGGGAATTTTTTAGCTATGTGGCCAGTAGGAGGAGAAATGACTGTGGAAGAATGATATTGTGGGATAAAAATGGGAATAGAGTGACTGATGCAGAGGAAATAGTGGAATTGTTCAATGAACACTTTATTGGAGTATTTCATCCTAGAGGAGTCAGTTTTAATGCTAGAGGGATAGGACTGGTTCGAGGTCTGGAGGTACAAGAGGAGAGTGTGTTTCAGATACTGAGTACTCTGGATGTCAGTAAAGCTGTGGGACTGGATGGTATTTCACCACGAGTTTTGAGAGAATGTGCTAGGGAATTGACAGTGCCTTTAACGTGACTTTTCAATGAAAGTCTGGCTTTGGCAAAGGTGTCCAGGGAATGGAAGGAAGGTAAGATAGTGCCATTGCATAAGGGTGGTAACAGACTGGAAGTGTCTAATTATAGGCCAGTCTGTGTGTCATCAGTAGTTGTTAAGATCTTGGAGAAAGTAGTGAGGGACCGTATACAGCATTGGGCAGATGAGGGTAATGTTATCTGTGAGAATCAACATAGATTTGTGAAAGGACGCTCTTGTTTTAGCAATATGCTAGCCTTTTATAATAAAGTTACAAGAACATTAGATGAGGGAAAGGCATATACTGCAATTTTCTTAGACTTGGCGAAGGCCTTTGACAGGGTGCCACATGATAAGCTGATATTTAAGTTGCAGCACATGGGTCTGGATGTCAGATTGGTCAACTGGATTCAGGATTGGCTGTCTGATAGGTATCAGAGAGTTGTGTATGGTGGAGCAGTTTCCAGGAGGCAGAGGGTTACAAGTGGGGTACCACAGGGCTCAGTACTAGGACCTATATTGTTTAACCTTTATATCAATGACATAGCCAGTGGATTGCAGGGGGATATTCAGTTGTTTGCGGATGATGCGAAGCTGGGAAGGATTATTAGTAATAGTGCAGATGTGGTAGCCCTGCAAGAGGATTTAAATAAGATATAGTTGGGCAAATGAATAGGGGTGTCAGTTTAATGCAGCAAAATGTAAGGTCTTGAGGTTTGGGAAACATCGATGGGATGCTGCATACTCTATGGGAGGAGTTATACTGGAGGAAGTAGGGGAGACAAGAGATCTGGGGTTGATGATTGATAGAAACCTGAAGTTTAGGGGACATATTGCAAAGGTGGTGAAGGTAACACAGAGGATTGCTGCTATTATGAGAAGGACACTGACCTGAAGAGATAAGAGGGTTATCATTCCGTTGTATAAGTCTCTGATCAGACCACACTTGGACTATTGTTCTCGGATTTGGTCCCCAGGATTTGAAGGGGATAAATTAACTGTGGAAAGGATACAAAGACGGATGACAAAGATGGTTTCAGGACTGTACAAGGATAGTTATGAGGATCGGCTGAGAGAATGTGGACTGCAGAGTTTGGTGGATAGAAGAAGGAGAGGTGATATGATTGAGACTTTTAAACTGTTGAGAGGTGGTTACAGGGTTGACACTGGGGAGTTCTTTCGCTTGGTTGAACAGCGGGAAGGAGTGATGACAAGAGGCCATCCCTGGAAGTTACGAAAGGAAACTGAACAAGAGGGTAAGGAGTGGTTTCTTTGTGTGGAGGGTGGTTGAGCCGTGGAATGCATTGCCTAATGAAGTGGTGGGAGCGAGAACGGTCAGTGAGTTTAAGGAGTGGTATGATAAACTTTGTGTTTCTCAGGGGGGGACCTCCCCTCGATGAGTCTTGACAGACTTTATGTCTTAGGAAGGACCTCCCTCGATGAATCTTTTGACTCCTTGGAGGCCTGAATAATAATAATAATAATAATAAGTATAGACTGTATTTAGCTGTAGAAAGTTTTTCTGCTTGGTTATAAAGAAACTTATGCTAGACAAGAAATTATATTCTTGTTCTAATACTTTACTCAAGCATATGCAATCAAAGTTTGTGCATGAAATATCCTCACAACTATATTACTTCTATTTAGAGGCTGCTGACTTCTCATCTATTATCTCAATATCTGATAATGCATAACACACTTCCTTTTGAGCACATATATTGCTATGCATTATGGGAAGAGTTGCAACCCAGACTAATTTCAACCTTTTAATGAGATCTTGTCAGTGGGAACCAGACCCAGGAAGATGCTGAAGTTAAAACAATGCATAAGTCATATATTTTCCTTCATGCAAGAACACTGTTTGCTTACACTCGAGTAAAATATTAAAACAATTGTCAAAAATTCAGCCACTCACAATGCTGGCTGCTACAAGGCCAATTTCTGCTTTGTCAAATGTCAAAAAATCAAAAACAGAGCCAGGTAATTGTGCCATCTGTTGCAGACCACATCCTGCCAACTAAAGGTTGCAAGCAATACTTGACCACCCAAAAATCAACAAAAGAAACCTAAGAGGCCCATCAACAACTACACAGCTAATGCTCATAACCCCCACTGGTACAACAAACCATCCAAACATATGCAAGAGGTGGCAGCTTCAAAACCTGCAGGAAAAACTGAACTCCAATGCCCAATCAAATCCAGCAAGGCTGCAGTCATAGCAGCCACTCTGGGCAAAATGTTAATCGAGTTCAGCAAAGCAAACCCCAGCCAGGACTCCACAAACAATTCTTGCTGCACTAGTCAGTGGTTAACAAACAAAGAATGTCAAATTCTCTACAGACTGTGTTCTGGAATGCCAATGGTCTAGGAAACAAAATGTGCAAACTACAAGAATTTACGATGTTATAATGCTGAATGCTGGGGGGGGGGGCATATTTCTCAAGCTCAATATATAACACAATGAAAATGTGTTATTTATATATTGAGCTTGAGAAATATGCCCCCAAGAATTTACGATGATGTTATAATGCTGAATTTACAAGAATTTACAATGTTATAATGCTGAATGCTGGGGGGGGGGCATATTTCTCAAGCTCAATATATAACACAATGAAATTGTGTTATATATTGAGATGAAAACATGAAAATATCCCAGGCTGAGTCCCAACTGTCAACTGGACAAAACTAATGACTGCTCTATATGAATCTATTGAACCAGTTCCTGCAAACAACTCAAAGGAAAACATTGAAGATTTAATTATGAACTTAGAAAAGCAGATAACAAGTGCATTAACAGCTGTCACTACGGATGTGCCATGCACAAACTCTGACCAACTTCCAGATGAGATTAAAAACCTGATCTGCGAAAAAGAACAGAGGCAGGTGTCAATATCACAGAACGCTGGCCCTGGAACACTGACAAGTGCTCAATAGGGCTACAAAGAAAGTCCAATATGAACTTAAAAACTATCAAAATCAACAATAGGAACAAAAACTGGTCCTTAAACACAGAGGACCAGATGCTCTTGAAAATGACCAAAGCTCTATGCACAGACTGTAAATCTCTCTCACCAATCCATGGTGAATGTGGTCTTACCATAACATAAACAACATTGGAGCCTTGGTCAATAGCCTAGAGAAGTAGTGTAGTCCAAACTAAACTCATGCAGATCTAGATTTCATCAGTAGTAAAGTACACACCTGGGTATGCTATATGCTAAAATGCACAGAGTACATAAACCCCATCCAAATGACATTACCTGCAGAGGTACATGAAATCACACCAAACTTAAAATAGGAAAGTACCAGGCCCTGATGGAATTTCTAACAAAATTATCAAATACTTGCCATGGATGCATGAGGAGTGTTTGCCAGGAGGAACGATAGAAAGTGTGGCTATGGCAATTAAGAGAGGTGAAAGGGTGGATGAGATGATTGTGATGGTGGGAACAAATGGCTTGAGTGGTGGTGTAAATAGGGCAGTGAGAAATATGAGATTCTTGCTTGAGGCTGTACGAAAGAAGACACAAAGAGGATAGATAGTGTGTGTGTGTTGCCTAGGTATGATAATGTCGAGCTGAGCACAAGAGCATTGATATTGAATGGCATAATAGCGAGAATGTGTCAGAAGAGAGGATTCGAATATGTGGTTGTGTGGAGTGTGTTTGAGAACAGAGAGGAATTGTATGTGAGAGCCCACTTGCATTTGAATGAGGAAGGACGTAAGTATCTGGAGAGATTGCTGTTCTGAATGAGTCAGTGTGTCCCAGTATGGATGGTAGCAGGGGTGGCCTCTTGTGGGAATGGGTACTTGGGAGAAGGGGGGATGACATCAGGTAAAGGTAACGCTGAGCCCAGTGGAATCTAGAGGGGATAATGATGGGCATAGAAACATTTTTATGCTTTATAGCAATGCCAGGAGTATTCAGAATAAGGGAGAGGAATTGGTGGCACTGATAGCATCAGCCTGGCCAAAGATTATTGGGATCACAGACATGGTTGGCAGAAGAGAATATAATAACAGGAATAGAAGTTGCAAGGTACAGCATTTTTCAGAAGGATAGGAAGGGAAAGCTTGTTGGTGGAGTACTGCTTATGATAAGTGACGACCTATGTCCTCTAAGAGTGGAGGCTTTGGAAGGCTGTGACACTAATGATTTTTGAAAGTGTGAGGTGGAGGTGGGCAAGACATGATATTTAGTGGGGTGTTGCTACAGACCAAGGAGCACAGAGGGTGGGGACAAGGAGATGTTGAGACAGCTGAGCGTGACTGTCTTACTTCTGCTCAATCTCATACCTCTCTCTTCCAGTACTTTTCTCCATCTTTCCAGTTTAGTTCCCGCTTCTTCTCTTGAATCTACACACAGCAAGATGTCATCTGCATACAACATTGTCTAAGGCGCATCTTCTCTCACCTCCTCTGTTACCACCTCCATCACAATATTAAACAGAAATGGACTTAATGCTGACCCTTGATGCAAGCCAACTGTTACTTGAAAACTTTCTGTCTGTCCCAAACAGGTCCGAACACTTGTCTTCACATTTCTGTACATTTCCCGCACCAACCTGACATATTTCTCCGCCAGATCAATAAATACCACATGTAGCTCCCTTTGTTTCTCTCGATATTTTTCCATCATCTGTCGTAACCCAAAGATAGCATCTGTTGTTGATCTACCAGGCATGAAGCCAAATTGTTCCTTTGCAATCTCCACCTCCTTTCTCAATCTACCATCAAGAACCCTTTCTAGGATCTTCATTGTGTGGGACATCAACTTTATTCCTCTGTAATTTTTACAGTCTTGTGCATCCCCTTTACCCTTGTAGATGGGAACAAGAGTACTCTCCCTCCATTCCTCGGGTATATTTTCCTGTTAGCAAACTTTCATGAACAGGTCCCACAGCAGGTCAATTCCCTCTTCCCCTAGTGCCTTCCATGCCTCCACTGGAATTCTGTCAGGGCCCACCGATTTTCCATTCCTCATCCTCTTCATGGCCTCCGTCACTTCCATTCTACTGATGTTCTGCACCATCCCCTCAGAAGGCTGCCCATCTCCTCTGTGAGTCCTTGCATTTTCCTCATTCAAAAGTCCCTCAAAGTATATTTTCCATCTGTTTCTTATGTCCACATCCCTCCATAATACTCTTCCTTCAGCATCTTTGATCTGCCTCACGTGTAAGATGTCCTTTGCTGCTTTATTTCTACATTTCGCTAGTTTGTAAATTTTTCTCTGTCCTTCCTTTGTTTCTAATTGATCATACAGATCTTGATGTGCCATGGCCTTCGCCTGTGCCACAACTCTCTTGGCTTCTTGCTTTCTCTCTTCGTACACCTCTCTGTCCTCTTCCACTCTTGACTCATCCCACTTCTGCTTTGCCTTCCTCTTAGCTGTCACTGCCACTTGTACATCATTATTCCACCACCAACCCTCCTTCTGCTCTCTAATCTTTCCAGATGTTTCACCAAGCACCTCGATTGCACAGCTCAGGATTACTTTTGAATTATGTTTCCACCAATCTTGTACACTTTCCAGTCCATCCGAAATCCTCTCTAACACCCTCTCCCTAAAACGATTCCTCACACTCTCCTCTTTTAAGTGAAACCACTTAATTGTCTTCATCCCATGGCATCCAGAAGTTCTTATCTTCGATCTTATTTTAAATTCTGCGCACAGCAGTCGGTGTTGTTGTGCTACTTGATCTGTTGGAATTACTTTACAATTTGTCACAACCTTAAGATGTTTTCTTCTAGTCAAAATGTAGTCAATTTGTGAGCTGTTGTTACCACTCTTAAATGTTATCAAATGTTCTTCCCTCTTGTAGAAAAACGAGTTCACAATTGCCAGATCAAACGCTACTGCAAAGTCCACAACCCTCTCTCCTTCCTGTTTCATCATTCCCACTCCGTGGCCACCATGCACCCTTTCACAGGCTCTATTCTGTCTTCCTATGTGCCCGTTCAAGTCTCCTCCGACAATCACCATCTCATTTTCTTCCAATTCCCTCATTTCTTCATCTAACACGTTCCAGAACTCATCTTTTTCCTCTGCTGTACAACCAACTTGCGGGGCATATACACATAATATGACCACCCACTCTTCTCCAAGACCCAATTTCATTCACATGATCCTGTCGTTCCTTCTACCCACGTCCAGTACTTCACCCTTCATTCTGCCACACACCACAATTCCTACACCATTTCTTCCCTCATTATTCGCTCCAGAGTAGAACAATTTATATCCATCTCCCAGTTCCTTTGCCTTTCCCCCTTTCCACCTTGTCTCCTGCACACATAAAATGTCCAACTTCCTCTTCCTCATCATGTCTGCCACCTCTCTTCCCCTTCCAGTCATGCTTCCAACATTCAGTGTTCCCACTCACAACATCCTCTCCACCTGCTGGGCTCGCTTCTTTAACCGCACCCGCCCTTAATGTGGTAGCCCTTGTCCACTTCTCGCAGCTGTAGAGCGATGTGGCTGCACGTCGCTTAAGGGGTACGCCCTAGCCCTTATATCATTTTCTCTTTGACTCATAATCATAGCTTGAGTTGGCACTGAAGTTTTCCAACCGGATGCCCTTCCTGACATCAACCCTCGCATTCATCTGGACTTGGGACTGGCATCTATTGAGCCTAGCTTGCCTCCTTCAGTGGCTACATAAGACGAAATGACTTAGCAAGATAGGAAAGACTCACCCCTAGCCCTCGAATACTCTAATAGCATCAGGGGGAAGGAGCAAGGAGAGGAGAAAGAAGCAAAGAAAGAAGAGGAGGGACCAGTCTACAGAATAATATAACAGATATATATTACATGAAGTAAGGCATGGTCCAGCATCAGGTACCTCGGGTTTGCCATGCCCGTACTCACTAAAGTGAGCCCTTGAGGTGCAAGAATTAAATCTCTTCCCAAATGAGCAATTTGGATTCCAGGATACCTACTCCACAGAACAACTTCTCAGAATCGTGGAAAACATCAGTACATGATTCAACTGAAAGCAGCACACAGGGATGATCTTCCTGGATGGGCTTCTTTTCAAACTCCTGCAGGCAAAATTTCCACTAGGACTGATCAAACTTACCAAATTGTACCTCGGCAATAGCAAACTCCAAGTGAAGCTACAGGGAATTAGATCATCTGAATGCAACATCACTGCAGGCATCCTCTAGGGTTCCCTGCTATCACCTCTGCTTTTTGCTGTCTATATTGCTGACATCCCAATGTTTTGCACACCCATTTTGCACTGGGTGTGCAAAACATGACAAAAGTTGTCATGTTTGGCACACCCAGTAGCCAAATACTTAAGGGGTACAACTGGATAAAGAGCTTCACTTTACAACTCATATTGATCATGTCTGCTCAAAAACAAATACAGCAATGGGACAGCTATACCCATTATTGAATCATCGTAGCTGGCTAAGTACAGAACTCAAACTGCTGCTATACAAGATGCTGATCAGGCCAGTCCTGATGTATGGCTCACCCACGTGAGTGACATAGCAGATTCAAATGTTAACAAACTACAGACAACCCAAAACAAATGTTTATGAATACCATTTAATGCACCATGGTTTGTAAGAAACATACAGCTTCACTGAGAAGCTGAATATCCCTGAGATCAAAACTTTCCTACAAAAAGGGTGCAAAATTCTTTGCAAATGCTGCTATCCATCCTAACCCACTAATTCTGACAAGCAGTAGACTACAGTGAGCATGATTCTGCAAAACACAAAAATCCCAAAACCATACTGCAAAGGCATGTTTTTAAAACCCACTGCTAGAATCCCAAAATAGGTGAACCAAAGGCTCAATAATATTTCTAACCCATTACAGTCTACCACCCAGCAGTAGACTAAAACAAATATCTCTGGAACATCCCAAATATCATAACAAAAAGTAGTTTTTAAGGGGGGGGGGGATCACTGGTAGTCAATAGCCCATAATGGGTGAGCCATGTGCTCGATAATATTCCTCAACCTAGAAATTTCATTGCAAATCCAACAAAGGGATAAAGGACCATAGGTCAAATTAATCCACCTTACCAGAAAGTTAACAGTTCTGTAAATTCCTGGATATAGCACTCTCATTAATGAGACCCTCAATAAAGGCTGAACTGGTTCAGATAGTGACCCTTCTCTTAATGCATTATGAGATAATGAAGTAATTGATGTGAATCAACATCCTCTATATACCAATGCCTAATCATGAAAATATTTCACATGCAAATTTTACTTGGGTAAAGAATTAAAACAATACTTGAGAAAAGACTATGAAACATTGTGGAAAAGAAAAATAAGGAAAGTTATTATTATTATTTGACACCTCCAGGGAGTCCAAAGACTCATCGAGGGAGGGCACCTGCTCTACAATTGTCTCAACCACTCAAACCGCCAACTGACCGCAACTACACCAACTCCATCTACCGCCAACCATCACCACTAGTATTTCCACAGACAAGCACAAATATCCATGCCCACAGCGGGATTCGAACACGCAGCCTTTTTTTTGACTGGGGAACTGATACGCTAACCACTTGGCCAGCCAGGCTAGCATAGATTTGTTTGTTCTAAATCAGCCACTCATAATACATTCACTATAAATATTAAAAAGGTAGGCCAACAGTATACGACCCTGCTGCACCCCTTTTTCCACTTGAAAAATTTCTCCAAATACTGTTTTTACTGAAACTTCTTGGTTGTCATATAGCTCTCTTATCAAGAGAATTAATGTTCAGGTATTCCCATTGATCTCATTACAATCCACAGTCTGTTGTGATCCACACAATTAAAAGCTTTCTTATAATCAATAAAACAGATGAACACTGTTTTATTGATTATAATTCTGTAGTTCTTTCCATAATCCACTCGTGTTTGCCCTTTGGTTTAGTTCCTGTATATCTCCTAAAGCATGCTTATTCTTATGCCATTTCTCTATTCACATATGGCTCCAACTTTTGTTGGATCACTTTTAGCATAATTTTGCTTGCATGTGATATTAAAGCGATGGTTCTGTAATTCTCACAATCTCTGGGATTTGATTTTTTGGAATTGGGATGAATACTGATGTTTTCCAATTTCTAGGAATGTATATTTTCTTCCAAACCTGTTGACAAATTTCAGTCGATATATTTATTACTTCATCTGCAGCTTCTCTCAATTCCACTGACACCATCAGCTCCAGGAGCTTTTCCTTTTGGCAGCTGTTCCAGTGCTGATATTACTTCACTTTTCATTATCATGGGTTCAACAAATTCTCTTTCAAAAAAAAATTTTATGATAGCTAAATTTTAAAACATTCAGGTGATATGTAATGTTTAGCATTGTTTACTCCATGGAGTCAGACGACACATTGCAGGAAACCCACACTAACCTTTACACAGAATCGCTACTCTACCTCTCCTTAAACTCACTATTAGGGCATTGACCACTGAAAATACTCAGCAACATTCCATAATTTTGATACAAAATATCTCTAGTTTTTGCATGTTACTCTATCACTTTTCCTCCGAATTAGTTTTAAATTAAAAATATGCCATAAATTATATTCTTGGTTTCATCCTTTATCCAAGTGTAAGCAAGCAAAGTTTGCACATGAAGGCACTTCACATGCAAACTGACCAAATCTTTTTCAGCTTGAATCAACCCAGGATCCGTCTTCAGGGTTTTTTTCCCTGCCACCTTGGTAGCAATCACTTCCCTCTCCTCCATTCTGTTTAAGTGACCATACCATTTGAGATTAGCCTTGTTCACACATTCTTGAATCCTAACAATGTCAAGTTCCTTTCTAATGTCTATTAATGATTCTACTATCTGTTGGCTCTAATCTTTGGTTAAGTGCATTATTTCTAATCCAACTCTGATTCATGGCTTAAAACCAACTTGTATATGGCTCCCAATCATACCAACTTAGCTCATTTCATGGCTATTCCTATATTTAAATTTTCCATCTTCACTAAAAACTGTATTTAAATAGCTAAAATCTATGTTCCTGTCTGTTCATAGGCAACTTTAATGCTAAATTTAGCACGAAAGTTATAGTTCTTATTTAATTTAGAGAAGTTTGGAGACTTACTGGATGTGTTTAGGATTACATTATCTGCAGAGCAGACAGCTAAGTTTGATATCCCTGATACTAGTATCATGTTTAATGCCATGCTATTTTCATAATGTGATCCATATAGATCAGTGTAGAAAGTGTGTTTTTGTCAGCTAAAATCAGCTAATGCCTTGTAGACAAGGCCTTTATAACCCTATCTAGCATTTTTTTTTTTTTATTTTGGGACAGAGTTGACAGTTCAATCTCCACCAGTAGCCAATCAAAGATAGCTGGCCAATGATTACTGCTAATTATAAACAGCAACCGATGAAGAGACATGAAAGCAAGTGCTGCCATCTCTTGGTACCCAACCCTAACAGGATATGTTACCATCTGAAATAATGTGGGTTCTACAGTCTATTTTCTTGAGTTTAGAGGACAAAAAAATTGCTTGGCAGTGCCAGAAATAGACCAACACAGGAACCGGTTGAAGAAAGGCTTAGAAAAGTTCTTCCAGTCAGCAACCAAACGAACAACCAAAAGGCCTTGCATGTCTCGCACCTGATTTCCCATGCAATCATCTTATTTCTTTCAATTTTAACCACTATGCATTGCTTTGCATAATATTCTATTTACTACGTAATTAATTTTTAATGTATGCCTTTTTCAGATCTACAAACCTAAATACAGATCTTTATTCTATTACTATGATTTCTCACCTATTTCTCTTAAAGTAAATATCTGATCTTGCAACATTTGGCCTGAACTCAGCTTGTGATCCAAAAGCACCCCCTTTCAGATGTGTATAATGCTATGCATAATGGGAAGGGCTACTACCCAGAAGATTGAATTAATACAAGTCATTTTCTCCATTATATATATGGTGAAAAGTTTATCGCCTCGTTATTAAAAACACTACAGAGAGAGTTGTAGAAAGTATTTTTCATATTATAAACTGTAATTTGTTAAGAAATTATATTCTTATTTAATCCTTTATCCAATTATAAGCAAAATTTGAATGTGAAGTATCTTCATGAATGGAACTTATAGAGGCTAATGGCTTCCCTTTGTAAATTATAACCAAGTGGAAGAAAAAAAAAGTATACCGCTATCCCTGATCCAGAGTATTTTAATAAGGTGATATACCTTTTTGACTATTTGTATACAGGAAATATAATTTCTGCATGAATTCAACCTTGGTATCCTTCTGGGTTTAGCTACCCCTCAATAAGACCTCAAAATTGAAAATAGTACGAGTCTTCCCCATATTACACAAAATACACTTCATGTCTTTAAAGAGGGGGGGATGATTTGCATTATGGAATACTAAGGACTGATATGAAGTTATTAGTCTATATACAAGTACCCAAGTTGGGAAGATACTTCATGTGCAAATGAAGCTTGAATAAAGGATGTTTCTTGGCAAGTTTAATTTTAATACATCCATATTCTCTAGTTCAGATCATTTCAAAAGAGTTAGGGGTTACGAGTATTTTATTATATGACCACATTCAAATTAGATAGATGTTAACTGGTAATTAATTTACGGAATTAACAACGCATATGAAGTAATACAGCCCTACAAGAATTAAAAAACAACAAAAAAATAGTAATCACCAAAGCTGATAAGGGAAGCGCCACTGTGGTACTCAATCAAAAAGACTACAAAGGTAAGCTAAATTCTTTAATACGAGACCGTACTACTTACCTCCCCATTGAATATAATCCTACCAACTCTCAGATTAGAACTATCCACAGACTCCTTAAGAAGGTCACTTCTTGGCCTGTGGAAGCCATCAACAAACTTAAACCTTATAACTCTAGACCCCCCCCCCCCCGATTATATGGACTCCCAAAAATACATAAACAAAATGTGCCATTGCGTCCCATAGTGGATGGCATTGATTCCCCCACATATAAATTAGCCAAACATTTAGCCAAAACGCTCACACACTACACTGGCAACACACCATCACACATAAAAAACTCAGCCCACTTTAAAGCCAGTATAGAAAACCTCACACTCCAACACACTGACATAATGGTCAGTTTTGACGTCTCCTCCCTATTCACTAATGTCCCACTCAAAGAAACCCTTGAGCTCATCCAAGCCAAGTTTCCTCCCGATATCTCAGCCCTATTTCAGTTCACAATGAACTCAGGCTATTTCGTTTGGCAAGGAAAGTTCTACAAACAGATAGAGGGGACAGCCATGGGTTCACCACTTTCCCCGCCCTTGGCCAATTTCTTTATGGAGACATTTGAAGAGAAAGCCTTAAACTCCGCCCCACAAAAACCCACTATTTGGCTTCGTTATGTGGATGATGTGTTTGCTATTTGGCCACATGGCTCAGACACACTCCACTCCTTCCTAACACACTTAAACAACCAACATCCCAGAATCCAGTTCACCTTAGAAAAAGAGGAAAACAACACCCTCCCCTTCCTAGACACTTTAATCACCCGCCAGCTTGATGGATCTTTGGTTTTCTCTGTGTACAGAAAACCCACCCACACTGGCAGATACATTCACCAGCAATCCCACCACCCCCCCTCACAACAATATGGGGTCATAAAAACACTATATAACAGGGCAAAATTAATCTGCTCAGATGACAAGGCCCTGACTATGGAACTAAACCACATCCTCAACACTTTCTTAGCCAATGGCTATAACCCCAAAAAAATCCAAAAAATACTAAAACCTGTAAACCACAACCCCCCTCCCCCCCCTCCACAATAAAGACTACACCAAGTCTATCACTATCCCCTACATCCAGGGCACCTCTGAAAAAATAACTAATATCCTCAAAAAATATGACCTTACTTCCTGTTACAGACCCAAAAAAATCCAAAAAATACTAAAACCTGTAAACCACAACCCCCCTCCCCCCCTCCACAATAAAGACTACACGAAGTCTATCACTATCCCCTACATCCAGGGCACCTCTGAAAAAATAACTAATATCCTCAAAAAATATGACCTTACTTCCTGTTACAGACCATATAAAAAGTTGGCATCCCTTATCCGCTCTACCAAAGACCAACCACTTCCTCTAGACCTACCTGATGTATACCAGGTCCCTTGCAGCTGCAAATTGTCCTACTTTGGCCAAACAGGCAGAACAACAAATATCAGGATTTCAGAACACCAAGACTACATCCGGTTTCACCAGTACAGCCGCTCTGGGTTGGCAGACCATGCCTTAGATACCCACCATAGAATTCGTTGGAAGAAAACAAAAATAATCCATCGCAGCAAGTTTAAATACGAAAGATTATTCAAAGAATCTTCAGCAGCTCTAAAAAACGTTCCTAACCTCAACAAATTTGGGTACATGAAACTGCCCCAAATTTGGGAGACTTTCATTATGAGAACTTCAGCCCAACTACCAAGACTACCAAATTAGCCCGCAAGAGGGCACCATTAGGACTTTAGGAATAAAATTAGTTTCTTACATTCTTCCTCATTTGCTTTGTTAGTTCCTTAGTGCACGTACCATATCTGTATGTTCCTGAAGATGGCAATGTGACATTGCCGAAATATAGAAGTGATTCATTAAAGTTATCTTTAATTAAATACTTCATATGCGTTGTTAATTCCGTAAATTAATTACCAGTTATGTCTAACCAACGTATAAGTCTTACTACTAGATAGATGTTATTCTATAATTTAACCTAGTGATGTTCAGATGCACTGAGTGATAGTTTCAAGTTAGTATTTCAACATGGTAAGTTTCATCATAACATGTACATACTGCATATGTAGCAGGCTACAAAATCTTCAATTAGGTTACAAATAACATAGTCTGTAAATGGGAAAAGGCTAGAGCTAGTACTGAAACTGACAGCTGCCAAGTTGAATATAATGACTACACATGGAAGACAATACTGAGATCATAAAATCCTAGCTAAATACCAAACAAATATCACACAATTATACAAAAAATTCATCAATTTGAATAACACAAACCTAAAATACCAGTATTGTCATGAAATAAACACGATAATATATTTTCTTGCTACTAATATTTATTCTTTTTTTAACAGCTCATGTGTTGCACTGCCTTCACATGCTAGTAAAGATAATGAAAATTGATGATGATGATATAATTTCATAGACAGTTTCACTTTTTTTTTATATGTATTGCTATGTATAATGTCCTGCTTACATCTTATAAGTTTAGTATCTTGAATAGCATTTCTCTTGTCACCTTGTCACATGATGCTTCGAGATCTACAAACCTTCATCATGAAGGTATTTTCTTGATCATAAATTAGTATAATAATAATAGTTGGTTGCAGATCAAGTGTTGATCAATTTTATTATTAAACTGAACAAACTAGTTTTGCCACACTTTGACTGTTGGCATCTTCAGGGTACTTATAAGTTTAAACAATCTCACAATTATGCGTAACTGCAAAACTGACAAAAATAACTGTAAAAAACTGACTAGAATAATTACAAATAAATAGTATCGAACGTGAGTGAAACAGGTATTGCGTGTACAAGGTTAGCTAGCTGTTGCTAAGGAACTTTCTGTAGTTTGTATTAAAGTTCATTTCTTCTGTTTTTAAAGTTCTGATTAGGGATTTTCCATATCTCTGGGAGTATTAGGCCTTGATTTCTGTTAAGGTTGATAGCAGAATGGGCGACTTTCACTCACGTTCGATACTATTTATTTGTAATTATTCTAGTCAGTTTTTTACAGTTATTTTTGTCAGTTTTGCAGTTACGTATAATTGTGAGATTGTTTAAAGTACCCTGAAGATGCCAACAGTTAAAATGTGGCGAAACTAGTTGGTTCAGTTTAATAATAAAATTGATCGACACTTGATCTTCAACCAAATACTATTATTATCTACAAACCTTGTTATATTTCCATGATTTCTCAACTGCATGTTTTATAGGAAAAATCTGATCCTGACAACCTCCATTTGATCTGAATAGTGCTTGTTCTTTAATAAGTATCTCTTTCACAATTTTTCTTAGCCTCAAGTATTAAAAGGATTAAATCGTACACTTCCATAAATCTCACCTGAAATTCTTAGTAGGGAAATTCCCCTATAATTCAGTTTTATGTCCCTTTTTAATATGCTAGTGCTATAAATTCTCTACTTTCAGAATGCAATCCTCTGACCATATGTTTTGTGTACAGTCAGACATTGTAAAACATTTATACCTCTTTATCTGAGAATTTAAAGTTTGATTTTACCAAACTTTTTAATTTTGATTAAATTAAAATTGAGAATTTTGATTTAACCAAAATGTTTAATAACTGAAAAATATAAAATTTCATCAACATCCATCTGTCCGTCATGGAGTTGTTATATAGGTACAGACAGAATGAATCATACATGTTTTCTGCAGGTGCCCTTTAGTTGGAAAGACCTGAGTTTGAATCCTGTCTAGAATGTGATGAACCTTTATCAGAGTTTTCAAATGGTAGGGTTATTCCTCCTGTACATACAGGATTTGTCATTACACAAAACAGCCAAACCACATGCAACTAACAGTCATAATAGTAATCAAGTTTCAAAGGGATCAAGTTATTTGACTGTGACAGATCATTGATCCTAACATGCAAGGGAAAATGGAAAAATGGGAATGAATTATTATATGGACAGTTATAAGTTAAAGAGAACAGTTTTTAAGCCCCATAACAAACATGCATTTTAAGTACTTAAGAGTATTCATGAAGTATATATTTAAATAATTTTTCTTTAATATCATTAGATATCAAATAATAATTCCATGTCTATTATTATGTTGGAGGTTTAAAGGATTATTTACAGCACTAGGAAAGGATTAAAAACTAATTTTAATGCTTCCAATATTTCATCTCAGTCGCTGAGACATCTTCAGATATTACAAATAACTTATAACACACACACATACACAAGGCTGTATTCATGGGTGTGTGAACTGTGTGGTGGCACAGGGTCTCGCAAAGCGCAAAAAATTGAAAAAAGAAAATCAATTATTTTTAATTATTACAGGGTGTTCGGGATAAATTTGACATATTTATAATTAATTATATTTTTCCGTAAGTTACATGTATTAACACACACTTCTCTTCATTTAAAAGTTTGGACCCTTCTTCATTCATATACAAGATGTCAGAAAGGATGGATAGCTGGAACCCACCTGAATCATGGAAGAGAATAACTTGTATCATGATGATTCGTGCCCGCCATCAAAATAAGGATATTACGACTGCTGCCCAATGCTCCCTGAATACAGTAAAAACAATCAGGCATGAACTAGAGACTTGCAATGGTGACTATGAGGATGTAGCAAGAAGAAAGATCCCTAGCAGACGATCTGATTGCGTTCGTACAGCAGAATTCCTCGCAAATCTGCAGGAACAGGTGTTGAAGAACCCTGGCATTGGAATTCGGGCTTTGTTCGTGGAGTTGCTAACTGTAGTCAAGCCCTGGATAACAAGGGTAGCCAATGGTAGGCCGTATGTATGGCAGCAGGATTCGGCCCCTTGCCATACCTCTGGGAAAAGTCAAAAATGGTTGTCTGAAAATTTCTACGACTTCACCAGTCCAAATGTTTGGCCTCCAAACTCCCCAGACCTTAACCCCATGGATTATTTTGTATGGGGCGCAGTTGAAAAAGACACCAATCGCACTTCCAGTAATACAAAAGCCCAGTTAATGGATAAAATTAAAACAGTTTTTGCGGCCCTTCCCAGGGAGACTGTAGCATCAGCTTGTTCGAGGTTCCGAAGCAGAATTGAAGCTGTGATCGATGCTAATGGTGGTTATTTTGAGTAAATCTTGTTGATAGTATTGTAATTAACTCTGCCTGTAATGTTTTTTTGTCAATTCATTAAATTTAATAGATACAAAGAAGATTTTCTTTTTCCTTACGAAACTGTCAAATTTATCCCGAACACCCTGTATATAAATTAATATTGTAATTATTATATAAAAAAATATTATTATATAGAAAAATATATGTACATAATTTTACAACCAACTATTGTTGTTATAGTAAGCAAAATAATATCGTAGCGCTAGAGCAGTAGTATTTGAAACTACTCTAAGATAGATAACAATATCGTACAACATAGTGTTAAATAGGGAAAAGTGCATTTTAAAACAGGTGTTTTTAATAATTTTAAGGAGTTTTTTGATTTTTGTTTATGATTTTATGAACAAATAAGTATATACACGTACTGTCATGGCAATTTCTTTATGTGACATTACTCGCAAAAATATCTTTAAAAATATATTTTGTAAACTGGTTTTAGGTTATCCGACATCAGAATTTTTCCTCAATAGCAGTTTTCAATCTATAAATCCTATAATCCTTCAATCGATAAACCCCACCCTATAAAACATAATAATATAATATATATGATTATATATATATATATTACTGAAAAAACCCGGGTTTTTCTAATTTAATTCTCCCAAATTGCTTACCCTCCCCCTCCACACACTCAGTAGTTTTCGGACATCACAGAAAGAAGAAAAGCCGCAACACCCAGAAAAAGGTATGTGTAAATTTCTCCTCCTTATGCTACATATACTTTTTGGTAAATTCACATCAACAATGCCTTAAAAATCCATGAGTAAATAGCCAATGACATTTAAACAGGGGCACTCCTAAACCGAAGCAGGCAAAATAGCCGTAATTATAATATATTAGATTTATTTATTTTCTAATATTATCTATTTTAGATATATTTTATTTATCAGGTAAGTAATTTTGTTTTAATTTATTAACTTATTTTATAATTAAATCTATCGTATTTAATTATATGGAAGAAATTATATGGAAGATTATTATGGAAGAAAATACCCAAGTGGGCATGAAAAACGAAAACGAAAACAAGAAAAAGAAGCGGCTGAGGAACGTCAAAGAAATTCACTGTTTAAATTTATGAAGTTGAACTCATATATTTGTTCAGATATATCAGTTGATAACGGGAGTTCTGAAATAACTACAAACAGTTCTTCGGCTTCAACATTAATTAATAATGAGAGTTCTGAAATACTCAAAGGAAGCGGAGAACATGATGCGTTTGGTCAAACAATGAGTATTGAAGATCCTAAAACTGAGACACCAGAGGAAGGCGAACTATTTACTATTGATGATCCAGCAACATGGCCCAAAATTTTGAACAACGCAACACTAATACAAATTGTACAACGTGGTCCACCATCTTCTCTGACTAAAAATGATTTTCCAAAAGATGACAACAAGATGTGTTTTTCCACAGCTCACTATGTTAGGACAATTGCAAACGGAGAGAAGCAAAACAGAAGATGGCTTGTATATTCAAACTCTTCCAACTCTATTTTTTGTTTTTGTTGCAAATTATTTTCTTCTGATGATAATTTTTTATCTAATAATGGCTTTTCTGACTGGTGACATGTAAGTGGAAGATTAAAGTCACACGAACAAAATCCAGTGCACATGAAATGCATGTATTCATGGACACAAATGGAATGTAATTTAAAAAATCACAAATTTGATCAGGTAAATCAAAATGTCATAAAATTTGAAGCAGAACGGTTAAGAAATGTTTTAAGATGAATAGTAGCAGCAATTCTTTATTTATCCGAACATAATATTTGATATTTGAACATAATATTTGATAATTTGATACTTTGTACACAGCCCATAATGGTAATTTTTTCGGAATCATAGAATTAATTGCAGAATTTGATCCACTTTTAAAAGATCATTTAATGTGATGTTCGGGAAAAAAAATTATAGGTAAGAAACAAAATTTGTATCTATCACCCATTGTGCAAAATGAATTAATTGTTGATATGGGAACCAAAATTCAACAAAATATTGTAAATATGATACGAAAGGCAAAGTACTATTCAATAATTCTCGATTGTACTCCTGATGTTAGTCATCAGGAGCAAATTTCAGTAATTTTTAGATTTTTACATATATTTGAAGCAGATATTGAAATTCATGAACACTTTTTGACATTTTTAACAACTAATGACAGTACCGGTAAAGGTATATATGAAAATATAAAATCACTTTTGAATAAATTAAATCTTAAATTGTCAGATTGTAGAGGACAAGGGTATGATAACGGAGCGAATATTAAAGGAGTATATAAAGGAGTCTGTGCTTACATTTTAAATGAAAACAAAAAGGCATTTTATACTCCTTGTGCCTGTCATAATTTAAATTTGATTTTTGGGGAGGTCGCAAAATCATCAATTATAGCAATAAATTATTTTAATGTTATACAAAAAATATATACATTATTTGCTGCCTCAACTTCATGTTGGGACATATTAAAGAAATGAAATTTTTTAAACAATTAACTCCAAAACCGTTATGTGATACAAGATGGGAGTGTAGAATAGAATCAGTTAGAGCTGTACATTTTCAAATTCCAGAATTTTTAAATGCACTAAAAGAATTATTTAAAACTGCATCAGATAATACTATCAAAGCAGAAGTGGTTTCAATATATGAACAAATAGATTCATTTGAGTTTATACTAAGCCTTGTAATTTGGTATGAGCTTTTGTCAAAAGTTAATTTAGTAAGTAAAGTATTAAAAAATGCAAAAATTCCCATAGATGTAGCAACTAAGCATATTAAAGAGTTAGTGCAGTACTTTGAAGAGCAAAGAATATCAGGATTTGATAATGTTTTGAGATTGCTAAAGAACTGTCAAATCTATTAGAAATAGAAATTAAATTTAAAGAAAGTCGAGTACGTCGAAGAAAAGTATTTTTTGATTATGAAACACCTGATGAATCACACATAGGTGATAACAAAGATAGTTTTAGGATAAATTTTTTTTTGTAATTTTAGATACTGCTCTACAATCTGTCAAAAAAAAGATTTGAATTGTATGAAATTCACTAAAAATCATTTGGATTTCTTTATGATATGAAATTAATAAGAAAAATGACAGAAAATGAATTAAAATTTTGCTGCAAACAGCTTTATCAAAAACAAAATACAGATATTGAATCTGAATTTTACAATGAATTAATTATTTTTAGAAATATTGTTCCAGAAGATGCACCGATTAATATTTTAAAATTCATAATTGAAAATAATTTGTTGGATATTCATCCAAATATTACTACGATATTGAAAATATTATTGACAAGTCCAGTTACGGTCGCATCAGCAGAAAGGTCATTTTCCAAATTAAAATTAATAAAAACCTATTTGCGATCTTCTATGTCTCAAGAACATTTGTCGTCCCTGGCAATAATATCTATGGAGTGTGAAATTGCAAAAAAATTTGAATTTTGATAGCATTATAAATGATTTTATTGATAACACATTAGGTTAAATAATATTTAATATATTAAGATTTCTTTTAAATCTTATAAGTTGTTATACATATATTTCATTCTTTATAGTAAAAATTTATATTTTTTTCATATTTTTATATTATTAAATAAATCATTGTTCTGGCATATTTATATGATAATGTGTACTTACGTAATAAAATAATATATCATGTACATACAAACGCATTTATTTTTTAACTAATTTTTTCCCTTTACTTAAATTGATGCTAAAAAGCATACTTTTTTATTTACGTGCATAAATATTTTTCATATTTGATTTAATTAATTAATTAACAAGATATTCTTCCATTTAAAATTTCCATAAATGTTACTAACTTTCAGGGGCCCAGCTTTTCCATTTCGCACAGGGCCCTGCAAAATGTAGAAACGGGCCTGCACACACAACACAATACTAAATGAAACACGTGGATGATGACTCTAAAGTCCTATCTAGGTGGAGTGCCCTCTATGAACATTCGTAGGTGGCATAGGATGTTAAGTGGGACCTCGGACAATTAACGTTTCCCAAATTTTAGGAAGTTTTATGCATCTGTACTTATTTAAATTTAGTCAATTTCTGAGTGCCACTGCATATTCTAAAAACAGTCTTTCCTTTTTAAATTTGCTATGATGGAGCATGGTGGTTTTCTTCCAGGAGGTCCTATGGGTTGTATCCACTACATGGTCTGCAAGGCCAGATTGATCATAGTCATGATTGCAGATGTACAAGTTGTGTTCTTTAAAAGGGCCGACCTGGTTGGCCAAGTGGTTAGCGTATCCGCTCTCCAGTCAAAAGGCTGCGGGTTTGAATCCCACTGTGGGCATGGACGTTTGTGATTGTCTGTGAAAATACTAGTGGTGGTAAGTGATAGATGGTGTTGGTGTAGTTGCAGTTCGTTGTAGTTGGTGGATTGAGCAGCGGAGACAGAGCTATAGAGCAAGTGCCCTCCCTCGATGAGTCTATGGACTCCCTGGAGGTGTAATGTAATAATAATAATAAAAGAATGGTTGCTGATCAACCTGTCTGTCTGAAGTAAGCCAACTTGCAGGAGCAGAATACTTTATATACTCCAGGCACTGAGAGAGGAGGGAGCTGATCTTTGGTAGAATGGATAAGGGTAGCAAGTTTCCAGTGGGGCTCAAAAGATGAGTAGAAGTTGTACTTTTTTAAAGACCTGGCTATTTTTTCTGATGTATCATGGATGTAGGGGATGGTGATGGCATTTCTGAAATCCTTCTGAAGCGATGACTGAGGAATGGGAGAGGAACTGATTGTTTTTTTTAATTCTGTAATCACTGTAGCCATTGGAAAGGAAGGTGTTGCATGTGTGTAGGAGGTCTTAGATAATAATAATAGCTTGTGGATGAGTTCGGTTGAAAGAGAGGCTCTACTGGAACAAAAATTATAAGCTCTAGTAGAGTTTTAATAATGCCATATTGTTGAAAAAGGTGGTGGTGGTGGGAAAGTTTGTGAATATATCTGCCTGTGTGGGTGGGTTTTCTATATACAGTGAAGGAAAGATTACCATTAGGAAGGTGTGTTATCCTTCCTAGGTGTATCTAGGAAGGATAAACTGTTGTCATTTTCCTTTTCTATCGAAAACTGGATTCTTGGATGCAGACTATTGAGATGACTGAGGAAGGAGTCTAATGTGTCTGGGCCATGAGGCCAAATAGAGAACACATCATCTACATATCTTAGCCAGATAGAAGGTTTGAGAGGGGCTGAGTTTATGGCTCATTTTTCAAAATTTTCCATGTAAAGATTGGCAAGAGGGGAAAATCTGTAGTGGTTCCCACTGTCTGTTTGTAAATTTTATTCTTCCAAGAAAAATAACCAGAACTGATGGCAAAGAAAAAAGAGATCTAAGATATCAGAAGGAAAAATGTTTTAAAGAGTGTTAATGTGTCATTTCAGGGAATATTGGCAAACAGTGAGGTGACAAAGCTTACAAATATAACTGTATTATTTAAAGTTAGATTTTCAATCAAGAATTTAAAATAGGTAAAGTTTTTTCTTATCAAGGATATGGTAAGTCCAGTTGTGTGTGGGGGGGGGGGGGGGGATAATTGAGTTCACCAGCTGTTTTGACAATTTGTAGCATGGAGCATCAGTGGCATCTACTAGAGGTCATAGGGAGAAATTAGGAATTAACACGCGGATTTCATATTTAACTGTACTTAAATATATGTACATTATACCTAAACATTATATCTAAGTACTATATTAACTATATTCATACACTTTCATCTATTTGGATGAAAATAAGCATAGTGAGTTGTGTATTATTAACAAAATTATATCTGGATTTCATAACAACAATTGCTTTATGCATAATTGTTATTCTTTCTCAGAAACTCTGGAGAGAGAGTCCATATTATTATTTTTTTTTTTTTTTTTTTTATGTGGCACTTGCCCATACAAGGTTGTTTTTGTAAACCTATAGTACATTTGGACTGTGGGTAGACTATAAATATTTTTACATTTTTAAATCAAATTTTTTTTATATTTATTAGTTATTTTTTACACAATCCAGGAACATTGTCCTAGAGAACAAACATAGAACTTTTTCACACCACACCTCCAATAAGCGGGGAAGTGGTATCAAACCGAGTGATGAAATTCATCTACAACCCAAAGGCATTCACCAATCTCCCCATATGGCAGAATTCAAACCTGCAGTCTGTTGTTGGAGAACAGATATGTTAAACACTCAGGCAATCATGTCAGCAACCAGGTTTGATTGTAATCTCAAAATTGCATGTGCTATCTTGCCAGTATGCCTATTTTGTGGGAAGAAAACCTAAATTATCAAGAGAAAAAAAAATCAGTTTCTGACAGGAAAAATCTTGCTAACCTTTAAATAAATCCATTTCAAGGTCCTCCATGTCGTAGACAGATTTTGAACTTAGGTCTTTCATCTGAAAGGTAAACACCGTGTTGTCCTCATAACTGCACTACTATGAAAATATGCTTGTGGATACAGAGATGAAGAATTTAGGCAAAATGAGAATAAGTCAAATAAGTCAGCTTATTTGACTTATTCTCTCTCTCTTAGAGGATAAGAAACAAGATACAGAGACAAATGTAAGAAAGATAAACACTGTGTAAAACTAGCTAAACAAAAATCATGGGAAGACTTTAGCAAGAACATGAAAAATAAATATCAAGAAGGTAGCAAGATATTCTGGAGGTTGTTGAAGAAGCTCAGAAATGGAGGAAAGAGCTGTAAAAGAAATTAGAGATGATAAAGGTGAAAACAGGAGATAAAGATATCCTTGATGTATGGAGCAATTACTTCAAAAAATTTCTAAATGAAAGAAGCAGTGATAGCACAGTAGTAAAAAACACTGACCAGGCATTCAATCAGGAATACGTATCCACACTTGAAGTAGAAAAAAGCCATCAAAAGCCTGACGTGTGCAAAGGCAGCAGAAGTAGATGATATTCGACCAGAAATGCTCAAGTATGGAGGTATAAAATTCTTACAGTGGCTGCACTGCATAGTTCAGAAGGCCTGGACAGAGGGACGAATACCAGATGATTGGAGTAGAACTCTCATAGTACCCATATATAAAAAGCGAAATAAAACTGAAAGTGAGAATTACAGAGGTATTTCTCTACTGTTACTGGTAAGATTTATGCAAATATACCTGAGAAACAGTTGAGAAGGATTGTGGAAGGGAAGCTTGGTGAAGAACAAGCTGGATTCAGGCCAAATAGAGGCTTCAGGATCAGATTTTCACTTTATAACAAGTAGTTGAGAAATCATAGGAATATAACAAAGATCTGTATTTAAGTTTTGTAGATCTGGAAAAGGCATATGACAAGGTGCCAAGAGAAAAGCTATTCAAATCCTACAATTGTATGGCAATAAAGCATTGTATCAAGCAATACTTGTCTTTATTTGAGTTGCAAGTCAGCAGTTAGAGTTGAAGGAAGTACAGGAAGATGGTTTAATGTTAAATCTGGTGTCAGGGAAGGATGCACATTATCTCCTCTGTTATTCATTATCTATATGGATCACATTATGAAGGAAAGTGGTATTAAACCTGATATCAAAATTGGATATGTTAATCTCAGCTCTTTGCTTTATCTGGATAATGTTATACTTCTAAATAAATCTGCTACAAGTCTGCAAGATTCCTTGACTAAAATGAATAGCTGTTGTAATAGATATGGTATGAAGGTCAGCAATAACAAGCCACAGACAATGAAAATAGGCAGAAGCATTTAAAATATCTCAACAACATTGTGAATGAAGAACCTATAGAACAAGTAAAACATTTCAGCTACTTAGGCACAATTTTTAGTGAAAATGGTAAATTAAATATGGAAATAGACAACAGAATCAATAAAGCTGGTATGGTATGATAGGAAGTCAAATGAATAAATTTATATGGAATAAGAGAGAAATTAGTCAAAACACTAAATTAGCTATATACAAGACAGTGTTCAAACCAATTTTAACTTATGGGTCTGAGAGCTGGGCTAGAAAAAACAGCACACACTTGACCAAAGACTAGAAACCACAGATATAAGGGTCCTGAGAAAGATTAGAGTAATGAACAGATGGCATCAATGCCAATATCATATTAAAAATGAGGATATTAGGAAAGAATATCCTCAGTTCTTGATATTTTTAGCATCCAGGAATGTGTTAGCAGAGCTAATCTCTGATAGTATGGTCACTTAAACAGAATGGGAAAAAAGGAAAGATTAGTAAAACAAGTGTTCTCTGCCAGGTTGGCCAGAAAAAGACCCAGAGGAAGAACAAGATACAGGTGTACTCATACAGTAAAAAGTGCCTTAGAAGAAAGAAATATAAGAGCTGATAACGTCAGAGTCTTGACAGGTAACAGATTGATTTGGAGGAAAATTGCAGATAAGAAGTTAGTGGTGACATAAGTTTTTCATGTAGTACTATCATATCCTGTACACCCCTTGAGGATGCATGTCAGGAATTTGATGACGATGGTATAAGAATAATCTGAACAAATGGTATGAAATGAATGTGGAAACAATTGTTTGCAGAACAGAGGAAGAGAAGAGAAGAAAATGAAAGGCCATTCATGGAAACTGCATAATGAGCAAAGATTAGAGAAGAAAGATTTTTTTATGTGGAGAGTGATGGTAAGTTTAATCCACTGCTTTTTATTTATGATATTCTATTATTCTTGTTGACAGCAAGTTGAATTAAAATATTCAGGTACACCTCTGAGGCTTGTATGGTGGGCCAAATAATAGTTCCCCCCCCACACACACACTCCACCACTAAATACATACTAACATGTCTGGGAGTATATGTTCTGGAGAACTAGGAAAGAAATAGTTTTCTCCAAATTCACACATTAAATCTTTCATTTACTGTTCCTGGCCTGTAAGAGTTTGCTACAGGGCAAGTTGACTAAACAAACCAATTTTAATTATTGTTATATACTGAATAAAGACATTTTCAGTCTAATATGATATTAATACATTTTCGTAACTCTAAATGAATGTAATTCTGAATGATAATAGAATATAAAGCAGAGTAAACATACAGTGCTTTCCTGACGTCTATTAGTAGTACTAAGTTACCAGGCAAATGCTTCATTAGCTAGCAGTAAAACTGATTCATTCCTCTTGTGACATGATGGAAAGAAAACAGACATTTAAAGGTAATATGACTACCCTGCCTGTGGATCTCAATATTTTACCTTTGTCATAAATGCATTATTAAGGGAGTAAAATCAATGGAAAGGTAATGTACATACAGTAGAAACTGTAATAAAAATTATTATTATTACCACAAGAAGTCCAGGACTCTCAAAGGAGGGGCCATTCAGACCTATTTATCATATCTCTCCTTGAAAACATTCATCCAAGACACACATACACACACACATAGAACACTCAATGGTAGTCGTTCCATGAACCCATCACAGGAAGAACCTGGACCTCATCACATGCTTCCTAACAACACAACCAGCCAGCAACCATGGTTGACTCCAAGACCACCCATAAGCTGTAAAATTTAACTTGTGTCTATACAGTAAGACCTTGACTGTATGCTGATATCATATACCCCTCTCCTCCATCTATTTCTCAAACTTTGAAGATTACATTCTCATCCCTCAATCTGTCCTCATTAGAAATCAATTCAATATCTATCATCACTTTGGTTCTCAGTGATGCATTTTATGTACCTGTATCTGCACATCTTGTATCTGAACACTACCTTGTAACTTCCTACAAGGTAGTATTCTTTATAACAATGCTGTTATCTGATGTGATGACTTAAAAACCTTAGTAATATGACTCCTAAACTTTAATTCGCTATTCACAATAAGTCTCTAGCTTTGCTGACTATTTCCAATAGATTTCCACAAATATAATAATTTCTTTATAATGTCCTCCTTCAAAAATGCATAGCTTCACACTTGGCAACATTGAATTCATATTCACTGTCATTTGCCCATATAGCTAATCTGTTCAAATCAGGCCTACAGCTAAATACCTTATCACTCTCTGTCTTTCTCTTTCTCTAACTTGGCATTATCAGAAAATAACTAAATATCACACTCAAGATCCTTCTTAATATCATTAAAATGAACGTTAAATAACAATGGCCAAGTATAGAGCCCTGCAGAACATTACTGGCCATGCTTCTCTTCATTGACTTAGCACCACTAAGTGTAACTTTTTAATACATGCCAGCCAACCACTCCCCAATTCATACCACAAGTTTCTGTTGCAAACCCATCCCCAGTTACTTTGTATAACTATCTCCAATGTACAATTCTGTCAAATGCCATGACAAAATCCAGAAGTATCATGGTATGCATCCATTCCTCTTATCCAACTCTGTTATCACTTAGTGTTTGCAATACCAGTAAATTGCTTTATTCATAGAACTCATAAATAAAAAAACTGAAAATTTGAAAATAGACAGGAATATAATTCTTGTAGAAAGGCTTATATGCTGGGTATACATAATTATTAATTGACTTCAGGAATTCACAACGTACAATAGAATATGATTAAATTAAACTTTAATATATATTTCCAATATTTCGGCAACGTCACGTTGCCATTTTCAAAGGAACTCACAATAAAGACGTGCACGCAGGCACTACATACAGAAAATGAGGACAAAGCAGGAAGCTATCGTTTCTCCTAAAAGTCCCGATGGTGCCCCCTAGCGGGCTATGTAGGTATTCTTGGCCATTGGGCTGAAGGTCTCATGATGTATGTCTCCCAAATTTGAGGCAGTCTCATGCAACCAAATTGGTAGAGGTTTGGCATGTTTCTTAGGACTAAGGCTGATTCCATGAAAAGTCTTTCAAACTTGAACTTGCTATGGTGTATTATTGTGGCTTTCTTCCACCGTATTCTGTAGCGTGTATCCAGAGCATGATCTGCAAGACAAGAGTGGCTATACCGGTGAAACAAGATGTAGTCCTTGTGTTCTGAAATTCTGATATTCGTTGTCCTGCCTGTTTGCCCAAAGGTAGGACAGTTTACAGCTGCAAGGGACCTGGTATACACTTATTGTGTGTCTCCCAAATTTGGGAGAGACATACATCATAAGACCTTCAGCCCAACGGCCAAGAATACCTACATAGCCCGCTAGGGGGCACCATCAGGACTTTTAGGAGAAATGGTAGCTTCCTGCTTCGTCCTCATTTACTGTATGTAGTGCCTGCATGCACGTGTCTTTATGGTAAGTTCCTTTGAAAATGACAACGTGACGTTGCCAAAATATTGGAAATATATATTAAAGTTTAATTCAATTATATTCTATTGTACATTGTGAATTCCTGAAGTCAAATAATAATTATGTATAACCAGCATACAAGCCTTTCTATGAGAATTACTATCATCCACGGAGATCCCATCGCACGCAAGGCCTGCCAATACGGTAAAATGAAGCTGAAGTTATCAAGACAACTGAATCGTCTGACCTTCCTAAAATGCTGCCGGGATAATCAGGTAATCCCAAATTGTGTGAAAATCAAGCACCGTTTCTTTCCACAAAAGGCACTCTGAATTTATAACCATGCCAGCTATGCTCTGCTACGGGAACAAATTGCTGCCCGCGAGTTCTCCTAGCTGATGCAAACAAAGCTATTCAGGCACTTGAAGAAGAGCTTTCCAATACATTAAATCATGAGCTTTGGTCTATTTTATATGACGTCTCGTGCACTGCGGCAGATAAAGAATTTGAAAAAATACGGGGTCGAAATTTGAGAAATTAAAAAAGAGCTTGACCTCCGAACCAAAACTTCCAACCAACACTGTAGTCAACCTTTCTTCAGTTACATTGAAGCCTGCAGCACTCATCGCACTATCACGTGGCCACAACTTGACCATTGCTCCCAGGAAAATACCGGTCGAGGATATAATGATCCAGGTCGAATGCGGGATCTGCCACCTTCCGTACCAAATCGGCAACAATGTTAGACTGGATGTAGCTTGTGTTCTCACCAAAGCAAGACCACCATGCCAACTATGCTCTCACAGCATATCCAATAGTAAATATAAAGCTCTGCAGCAATTGAAGAAAAACAAAGAAATAGTAATCACCAGAGCAGATAAGGGGAACGCCACTGTAGTACTCAACCAAACGGACCACAGAGGTAAGCTTAATGCTCTAAGTAGATTGTGCTACTTACTTCCCCAATGAATACAATCCCACCAACTCACAAATTAGAAAACTCCATAGGCTCCTTAAGAAGGTCACTTCTTGGCCTGTGGAAGTTACTGAAAAATTAAAACTGTTTAACTCTATACCCTCCCCGTATATATGGACTCCCAAAAATACATAAAGAAAATGTGCCATTACATCCCATAGTGGATGGCATTGATTCCCCAATACAAATTAGCTAAACATTTGGCCAAAGCGCTCACACACTATACTGGCAACACACCATCACACATAAAAAACTCAGCCTACTTCAAAGCCAGCATAGAAAACCTTACACTCCAACATACTGACATAATGGTCAGTTTTGACATCTCCTCCTTATTCACAAATGTCCCACTCAAAGAAATATTAGAGCTAATCCAAGCTAAATTTCCTCCCGATATCTCAGCCCTATTTCAGTTCACAATAAACTCAGACTATTTCGTTTGGTAGGGAAAATTCTACAAACAAATAGAGGAGATAGCCATGGGTTCACCACTCTCCCCATCCTTGGCCAACTTCTTTATGGAAATTTTTGAAGAGAAAGCCTTAAACTCTGCCCCACAAAAACCAACCATATGGCTTCGCTATGTTGATGATGTGTTCACTATTCGGCCACATGGCTCTGACACACTTAAACAACCAACACCCCCAGAATCAAGTTCACCCTAGAAAAAGAGGAAAACAACAGCCTCCCTTTCCAAGACACACTAGTCACCCACCGGCCTGATGAAACTTTGGTTTTCTCTGTTTATAGAAAACCCACCCATATAGGCAGATACATTCACCAACAATCCCACCATCCCCCCCCCCCTCAACAATATGGAGTTATCCACTGAATATACCCTAACCACTGAACTAAATCACATCCTCAACACTTTCTCAGCCAATGGCTACCGCCCCCCCCCCAAAAAAATCCAAAAAATATTGCAACCAGTAAACCACAATCCTCCTCCCCTTCACAACAAGGATTACTCTAAAACCATCACCATTCCCTACATCAGAGGCACCTTGGAAAAAATTACAAAAATCTTAAGAAAACATGACTTGACCTCTTGTTACAGACCATATAGAAAATTGGCATCCCTTATCTGCTCCACTAAAGACCAACCACTTCCCCTAGACCTACCTGATGTATACCAGGTCCCTTGCAGCTGTAAGCTGTCCTACTTTGGCCAAACAGGCAGGACAGCAAATATCAGAATTTCAGAACACAAGGACTACATCTGGTTTCACCAGTATAGTCACTCTGGTCTTGCAGACCATTTCGGTCTGCAAGACCAGAGCACTCAGAATACGGTGGAAGAAAGCCACAATAATACACTGTAGCAAGTTCAAGTTTGAAAGACTTTTCATGGAATCAGCCTCAGCCCTAAGAAACATGCCAAACCTCTACCAATTTGGTTGCATGAGACTGCCCCAAATTTGGGAGACATACATCATGAAACCTTCAGCCCAATGGCCAAGAATACCTACATAGCCCGCTAGGGGGCACCATCAGGACTTTTAGGAGAAACGATAGCTTCCTGCTTCATCCTCATTTACTGTATGTAGTGCCTGCGTGCACATGTCTTTATTGTAAGTTCCTTTGAAAATGGCAATGTGACGTTGCCGAAATATTGGAAATATACATTAAAGTTTAATTTAATTATATTCTATTGTACGTTGTGAATTTCTGAAGTCAATTAATAATTAAAAAGACAGGAGTATAGTAGGAAAACTGTAGTATAGTTAAAGGAATGAAAGGACAACAGGCAGATCAGCTAGAAAACTCTAACACACACACACACACACACACACACACACACACACACACACACACACACACACACACAATTAACAGACAAAAATAAAATTAGTCGGCTGTGGATGGTATAGAAGGTTGATGATGTGGTGTGGATGGCAGATTATATATTGTTTAGGTGGTTGTTTGTGTAGTGTGTATGTGGTGTACTGTGCCCTCCTGCAATGGGTATTGAACTCCATAATGGTGTCATGTAATAATAATAATAAAACAGAAAACATCACCTGCATTCTTAGTAGTGGTGAACCTATATAACAGGTTATTATTCCTTTTAGCTATTAGACAATTTTAGTGAAGATGGGAAATTAATTATCAAAATGGACAACAGAATTAGTGATGTTTGGTATAGTAATAAGCCAGTTGAATAAATTTATAGAGAACAAGAAAGAATCAGCCAAAATGCCAAGTTAGAGTATATAAGACCATGTTCAAACTAATTTTTTTTTTTTTTTTAACTAATGGATCTGAGATTTCAGTTAGGAATAAAATAGCTGAAGTTACTTAAAGATCAAAGCCAGATGAGGGGAAAGAGAATGCCACATGCACATAGCCTATAAGGAAAGTAAAGAACTAACCACGGCTTCTGATGCAATCTCCAACTCCTTACCTTAATGTCATTATTAGATATTCATCAAATTACTGAACATACAATAATGGGGAAGATGGGTTTGCAAGAAACTTGTGATATGAATTGGGGAGTGGTAGAATCTGGAAGACTCAGCTAATCAATTCTGAACTGATTTTTTAAACCACAGATGGCAGCTGGGACATCATTTGAAAACTCTATTCTTGCATCATGGAACCAGGGTTAATAGTCAAAAGTCTGTTAATAAAGCAACCTCAAACTCGACAGAACTGAAATTAGCACCAAAATTAGAAATCAGAGGTGGAGCTAGCAGAACAATTATAAAAATACCATGTTGATATAACTGGCATTACCAGGATGAAGAAGACTACAGGTGAGATTATGTCTAAATAATAACTACAAGCTGTTGCATTTAAAGAACAGTGATCAAGGATGGATGGGGGAAGGTATTAAGTATTGTGTCCTATAACAACCCATAGGAACTTTTGTAAAAAAAAAACAATCACAAATTTAACCTAAACAAAAACACTAACTGCAGAATGAAATGTTAGTACTATTGCTATAAACAGGGATGACACACAAGTTATTAGAGAAATGGGGTAATACAGAGCAGATATAGGATGGAAGTGGGGGATGCCAGTTCAACATTATAAAATGTAAGGTTTTAAAATTTGGGAAACAAAGATGGGATGTAGAATTTACTCTTGGTGGAGATATGTTGTTGAAGGTAATAAGAGGTCTTGACATGATAGTGGATAAGGATTTAAAATTTACAGGGCAAATTGTCAAAATTGTGAGGACAACACAACAAATTCTGGTAATGATGCAAAGAACACTGTCTTGTAGAAGTGAGGAGATTCTAGTTTCATTATATAAGGCCTTCATTACGCCACATATGTATTACTGTGCATATATTTGGTCACCTGGTTTTCAAAAGGACAAAGAGATGTTGGAAAGGGTCCAGAGGCAATTGACTAAGATAGTTTCTGATCTCCGGAATGTTGAATCTGAAGAAAGATTGAGAAAATGCAGTTAACAGAGTCTAGTGGATAGGAGGAAGAGGATTGATATGATAAAGATGTACAAGTTTGTAAGGGGTTGCTATACTATTAATGTTGAAGAGGTTTTTCATAAAATGGTGGAGAATGGGGAAAGAACAAGGGGGGGGGCGAGCAAGGGAGTGAGAAGCAGTTTTTTTGAATGAAGTGTTGTGAATGATTGGAATGCACTGCCTGATGTAGCGTCTGCAGAGAATTTGAATGTGTTTAAAGCAAGGTATGATGATTTGTGTGTGTGCCGTGGTGGTGATGGGCAGTAGATGGCGTTGGTGTAGATGATGATAGTTGCAGTTCATTGTAGTTGGTAGAGTGAGCGTGGAGACAGAGAGTTGTAGAGTAGGTGCCCTCCCTTGATGAGTCCTTGGGCTCCCTGGAGGTGTTATGTAATAATAATAATAATATAATTAGTAAATTAATGTGTGATCTCTCAATTTAATGGAACCTCAAGTAGCATTGCCAATATATCAGTTTTGTAAACCTAAAAATATTAAGAAAAAGACCATGACCTATAAGGTCAGTCATTACAATAACAATTTAAAAAAATAAATAAATAAAAATAACTTCTGCAGTATCTTACTAGGTGACATTTTTTCCATCATGAAAAGCTGTCGCTTATGAAGACTCTGGAAGTGATGAATCCTTTTAATCTCTTCATTATATTTTTGTTGTTTGTTACACTTATCAATTTTCTGACTCATTTCCATCTCTCTTTTATATTTTCTGCCCATAAAAAATAATAAAAAAACAGAGATAATGTGATTAGATATGCATTCATCAAATTAAAACATCAACATTTATGGATATTATAAATTTGTACTTACTTGATGCTGCAGCACTGCATTTTTATTTAGAAGAGATGGAGCTTTTATTTCATTAAAATTTCATGTTTAATTCGTTTAATTTTCGGCTTTTAATTTGGAAATAAAAGGAAATAACTGTAATAACTTCATCATGTTGGAGGCTTAATGGATTTTTTACAACACTCAAAAAGAATTAAAATAGAATTTAATACTTCCTATATTTCGTCCTAGTCAATAGGACATCTACGGGGATTACAAAAACAATTAATGTAACATGCACACACAAATCTTACAATACTAAGCCCAACCACGTGGGTGACACTAAAGTCCTATCTAGGTGGAGCGCCCTCTAAGGGTGGTAGTAGATGACCTGGAATGAAGTCCATTAATCTGGAGTCCATTAAGCCTCCAACATGATGTCCTCACAGCACTTAAGCCTCTACACACGAAGTGTAATAACTTCAAATAACCCAATTTAATATATATACACATTAAATGTATAAACAAATGTAATTTTCAATAACACTGCATCTCAAAATGCTCATGTTTTAATTATTTTCAATATTCATAATTCAAGGGTAGATGATTTTCATCTTGTGATAGTATGACACCACTGCCTTGCTTGGAAGCCAAGTTAAATATAGAAAGTCTAGTTTCCAGAGCATGTATCTCAGATCATTTAACTCTTGGTATACCCACAGTCTCGGTGTTCTTCCAAACCTTCTTTTGTGAACAAAAATGACATATAAATCAGACATCTCAATTTTTTTCTAATCAGTATGCTCTGATAAATTAATGGACAGGATATACACATAACATCGATCCTGATTTATTGCAGTGAATGTTGATACTTAGGGCTGCTAAGTAATTGTCATTGGTAAAGGGCTTCGAAAAAGATAAGTGCTATTTTGTGTAATAATTGGTGATCTTGCTTGCATTGTAGTATAACATTGTTTATTTTTGATAGCTTAGTATACCTGAGTGATTGTTGTTAATTTGTTACTGTTTTTTTTTATTAAATTTTGAGTCTTGCCTTGAACAGAATACTATGGTGGTACACACGAGGTCTACGTGCCATGCAACGTGAAGATCAGACAGTATTTGATCTTCATGACATAGACTTTTCAAAAATGGTTTGATGTCTTGAGAGCAACACGTATGTGTGGCAAAATGTGATGTTTTTGTAGACAGACCGAAGAGGAGATGAGAGATGATATGGATTTGTAGAAAGTGTGATATTTTGTTAGACCAGAAGTTATCAGAATATGTGAAACAGACTGAAGGAATGAAAGTTAGCATAAATGAAAGAAATATAAACAGAACCAAAGCTAGTGAGACTAAGAGACTAAAAGAATGCAAGAATGAAGAAATGAGATGAAGAAGTGATATGGAAGTGGAAAGAAGTAGGAATGAGGAAACAGGAGAAATTTGTAGCAGAGCAACAGGTAGTGACATTATGGGAGCTAGAGAGAGTGAAATCACCAGAATGCAAGATTTGAAGAAAGAGTAGTTCAAAATAAAAAATGAAATGAGGAATATACAGAGTGATATTAGATGTAAACAAATGAAAGCGTGCAAAAGAACAGACTGAAAAATGAGAAAAAGGGGTGATGAATGACTTGAGAATAGTAGAATATGGAGATTCCATAAGGTCTGCTATCCAGGAGGGAGAATGAGCAAGATAATTCACACTTTGGATATGAGGAGAAAACAAGCAAGGAAGTTAATGGTGACTGTGTAACAAATGATTTAGGTGGACATAAGGAGAATGTGAGGGAATATTTCAGAAGGTTACTGAAGAGAGTGAAAGATAACAGTACAGTGGGAAAGTTGTTAGTGTGTTGTTGAAAGTATGATTATGTTGAGTTAAGAAAAAAAAGAGTGAGAATCATGAATGGTATGCTGGCAGAGCTGTATGAGTGGAAGGAAGTATAGTTTGTGGATGTGTAGCATGTATTTGAGAGAAGATTGAAATTATAAAGAAGTGATGGATTTCATTTGAATGGTTTTGGAGTGAGTGAAATGAAGAAAATTGAACATTGTTGCTAGGTGTCATGCAAGCAAGAAATCAGATCAGAAGTAAGAGGTGAAGTGAAAGATCAGAAGAGTTGAATGGAAGAGACTGAAGTGCTCGGCAATGGAAATTGTAGTAACATGAGAAATAAAAAGAGAACAGGAATGTAAGAGGAACAGAGAAACAGGGGGGGGGGAGAAGCCAGAGTGCACAGGGAGAGTGGATGTTGGTAGTGAATGTATGTATGGAGATGATTAGTACAGAAATGGAATAGATTGGAATGTGAGTGAGATAGTTGAGAATGAGTGGACATATGTGTTAAGTGGTGATAAAGATGATTGGGCAAGGACAGGTGTGGTGGGGAAATCACAACCAAAGAATATCTTGGGTAGGACTGGTTACAGACCTAAAAATGAAGTGCTCTGTTTATTTACAAATGCGAAGAGTATCACAAATAAGGGAGATGAAATGGTTTTACTGATTGGATTAATTCTCCCCAAAATTGTTGGAATAAGTGAAACATGATTGCATGAAGATGATGTCCTGACAGATATGGAAAGGCACAGTGTTTTTTGCGAGGATAGAAAGGGCAAGGGAGTGGGAGTGCTCTGATGGTAGACATGAAAGAGAGGAATAGTGGTAATGATTTGGAGGCAATCATGTGAGATGGAGATGGACAGGAAGAGAACAAGGGGACACCCCTAGAAGCTGTATAAGGAGGATGTGAACAGGGTAAGGAGCAGGCTATTTCCATGTAGAGTGGTTGGTGAGTAGAATGTATTGCCTGGCATTGTGATAAATGCAGATACATTGAATGAGCTTAAGGCATGGTTTGATGGGTTTTGTGTGTGACAGTGTGTACCTCCTGCAATGAGTCTATTGACTCCATTGAGGTCAGATGTTAATAATAATAATATTTTGTCTAAGTATCCTATACTATTATGAGAGCAAGTCTAACAACATAAACAAGTTCTTCTTAAAGCTGTAGGTTTTTAAACTCAATGTGGCTTCTTTATCTGATCCATCTATTTTTGAGTTAGACAATCAATGTCCTTACTTCCTTCCAGTTGATATTCAATGATAATTCAAGGATTGATTGTGATCTATAGCATATGTGGTCCCACTAACTGATTCAGTATTCATGAACAATATGAAGAAAACTAGACTACTAAGCTGTTCCTTATTTCATTTCTAATATAGCCAATGTTGTGTTGCTCCAGTTTCACTATTCAGAAAATGTATTTCTGCTGTCTGAAGTCTTACTTCAATCTCTCTTGTCATAAGTTCATGTTGTCCCACTTCTAAAGGCCTATTGGTATTGCCATTATTTTGTATAATTTGTGTCTCTTCTAATTTATTTTGGAATATAGTTCCACACATGTTATTAAATCTTGCTATTTTCTGATGAATATCTGACATAGCAAAAATTTAAATTTAACCACCTGCTCAATAATTTGAGTTTCTATTATACATTATACTGTACATTATACGGAAAATTTTATTTTCTGTTTTGAGATTGCAAAATTTAGTTCCTTTGTTATTTTAGAGAGCTCGAATATATTGCTTTGCAATGTATCTTTGTCACTAGATAAAACACTTCATTATCAGGAAATGTAAGGTTTTTTTAAAAAAATTGTCTTTTTAGGAATATAAAAGTTTAATTAGCTATATTTTCCAATTTCTAATAGCTTTGTCCAGGTATAAGTTAAACAGTATTGGTAACAAGTTACAGCCCTAATGTACCTTAAATTTATTTATTTATTTATTGTTTATACCTTGTTTTGATTTACAATATATTTCTGATTGTTATGTGGATATTTCAAATTACTTTAATCAGATACTGAGAATACCTTTATGGCATTATTTCATAGTTTCCTCTCCTCTGACATTATCAAATACTTGCTTCTGAGACTTTGTTAAACAACATAAGGTATAGTGTTGTGTTGTCAAGTGTTGACCTCCCATGATGAGTCTTATGACTCCTTACACTTCTATACACTTTTACCATCCTCTCAGACAATGCATTCCATACTTCCTACTATTCTCCATACAAAAAAACTTACTTCTAACACTCTTACTTATTACTTATTTTGCAACTTCTAAGAATGGCCCCCTTGTTCTTGTTTCTTCCCCTCATTCTACCATATGAAAAATTTCCCCAGTATCAATGTGATAATAACCTTTCAACAGCTAAATATCTCAATCATATCACTCCCCTTTGTCTTCTATCCACCAAATTCTGTATTTTGCATGCCTTTGGTCTATCCTCATAACCAACATTGTACAGTTCTGATATAATTTTCATTCTCTGCCCTCTCAAATTATTTTGTCCCCTTCAAATCCCAGTAATGCGATCTTAGCCCAGAAATCCTCCAAATTGGTGTGATCAAAGCTTTATGGAATGGAACCACCATCCTTTTATTTCTCATGCTAATGTACTCCTCAATATTGCAGCAATTCTCTGAGTTGTCTTCACAGCCTTTGCAATATGTCCTCTGAAGTTCAAATTTCTATATACAGCAATTCTTCGATTAATGCGTCTAATGCAGTCTTTAAAATGGGAATATTAATTGAAAACATACTAATCAAATATAATAACCTATGAGAAAAAGTATAATTCATTCCTCAAATTTCATTTTTGACCCTTAATTTTTTTTTATAAAGAATTAATTAGGGTATGTCTCAGCCTAGTTAAAAAAAACCCATGAAGTTGAAAGACAATAAAACATATTCAGAATATAAATTTATTATTCTACTTCTTAACAAAGAAAATAAGAAATTCTCTCAATAAGAAAATTTTTTAAATCTGTAACATTTATTTTAAAGATGTACGAGTATATAGGTGCATCAATCAAATTTTATAGGCGCATTAATTGAATTTGGGTATAGAAAAAAAATGACGCACTAATTGAAAACGCATTAATTGGAGATGCATTGATCAAGGGATTGATGTACAATCATCCCAAGATCCCTTGCTTTCTTCATTTCTTCCAGCTCCATCAAGTGAGTAGTAAGCATTCCATCTCTGATTATTATTAAGAGAGAGACCTCCAGGGAGTCAGGGACTCATCAACGAAGACCACACGTGCTATCCGCATCAGCTATCATACCTGTTCTTGAATTCATTCATACTACTTGCACACACAACATCCAATGGCAATCCATTCCAATCATGCGCCATTCTATGAGAGAAATATCTAGCTCTCATCCCTTCATGACGGCATTCATTCTTAACTTCCAAGAATGACCTCTTGTCTTTTCCCTACCCTCCATAAAATGAAAAATTCCATCTAACGATATCCATGTGTTAAGGCTTAAGTGTTGGGAGAAACTCGTGTTAAAAGGTTAATGGAGTGAAACAGCACAAAAACAGTACTCGACTCCTCCAATAGTTCACCCCAGTCACAGAGACATGACCAGGGAGCACTAAATGAGATCCGTAACACTCACACACACACACAAAGACAGCACAAAACCAAGCAAAACATGTGGATGAAAAACCGGAGTCCCAACTGGGTGGGACTCCTCCCCCCACCCCACCCACACACACAAATGGTCTTTTTCCATTGCATCCCAAATATTGAAACCTTACATTTGGTTGCATTAAATCCACATCTCCATGTCTTCGCTCTCCCTTCCAGCTTATTCAAATCCTCTTGAAGAACCAAACATCAGCACTATTACTAATAACCCTCCTAAGCTTCACCTCATCTGCAAACAACTAAATATCTCCCTTTAGTCCAGTAACAATATCATTGACATAAATGTTGAATAGTAATGGTCCCATTACTGAACCCTGTGGAACTCCAGTTGTAATCTTCCAACTCCCTGCTGCTACTCCACCCAATATACACCTCTCCAAATCTAATAACCTGATATCCAAACCCATATGTTGCAACTTTAAAACCAATCTGTCATGTGGCACCCTGTCAAATACCTTTGCAAAATCCAAAAGAAATGACAGTGTATTCCTTGTCCACTGCTCTTTGTTACTCTATTTAAAAGGCAGCCAGATTACTTAAACAAAAGCGCCCTTAACAAATCTTTGCATAAATAATATTGCTCTAATCTGCCCAATTCTGTATATGAGTTCTTACCAATTTCTTTAAAATCTTAACAACCACAGAAGAAATACAAACTGGCATATAGTTTGATATCTCCATTCTACTACCACCCTTATGCAAAATCTCACCCTTCTTCAACTCACCAGGAATCTTTCCTGTTGCAAGGCTTTCAATAAGCAGCCAAGTTAATGGCATGGACAGTTCCACAGCATATTCCCTTAAAATGTAGCAAAATTCCACCTAATTCCCCCCCCCCCTGTGTTACTGATATCTAGGTTACTCAATATACTTCATCTCTCTAATCCCTCTAGGAATAAAGCCTACCTTACCAGAATGGAACACTCTGATAAAGTGATCACTAAACAGCTCAACTATGCTTAACTATCTTGCTCACCCAAGTTCAGTCTCAATCTAGCAAGGATCTATCCACAATCATTTTTCTCCTACTAGCCACATAACGAAAAAATTGTTTGGAATTCTCTTTGAATTGCAGTGTTAGTCTCCTCTCATATTCTACTTTTTCTCTCCTCACAAACTATACATTTTCCTAGCCTGAGCAATATATTCCTCAGGCAACTAATGACATGGGCCATTTATATGCCCTCATAATCTCTTTTTCATCTGCAATTCTTGTTTAATTTCTCTAATCATCCCTTTTGACTCCAAATCACTTTATCTTCTTATTCACTTGAGACATACAATTTACCATTGCTGATAACATTTTTTTTCTTAAGTGTCTTCTGTGCACTACTGACCACTTTTCCTTCAAATTCTTTCATCCATTGTACTATCCAAACTGGTTTTTAAGTCTTTTATAGTTTCCTGTCTTATAATTCCACATAAATTCCTTCTTCCTTGATACTTCTACATGCCTATTCATTTTCTAAGTCAGGACTATATGGTCACTCTTATCAATTCCAAAACTGCTTCCTCTGCCCATTTTATATTACTATAGTTGAAGTCCTCCTTAATGATCACTCACTTTACACTTGCCAAACCAATCTGCCTAAACATTTCCTGATCATCACCACCTATATTTCCTATGTATATAGCAACATTCTGCTAAAATATCTTGTACTATAAACATCTGTCTTGCCCCATATTCTTTCAAAACCATTAGTATAATTTTGGCTCTGATTTTCTACCCTAAAAAGCACAATTAATCTCTTATCATAAGTAACACCCCTACCTTAACTGTTACTAGGCATTTTACAGAAACGTGTGGTAGACATAGTAAATATTATGTAAGGGAAATTAGAATTAAATATCAAATCCTATATATTTGCTCACTGTAACATGAGCATCATTCACAGTGCAAAAGACTAATTACAAATTCAAATTATGAAACAAACACAAGAATGAGTTCTATAGAATGAATATATTGTCCTCTTGTCTTGGTCACAGATGAGTGAACAGAAGAAAGCACTATTAAAGTTCCAGAGAACTAAATATAATTCTGTAATTCAAGGTTAAAAATAAATAAATAAATAAAAATTAAAAACAATAAAGAATAGTGCGTTCTTCAATTTGCTCAGCTATGAACAAGACACAAGGAAGTATACTTATGCTATATGACTCATTCTTGTGTTTCATAATTTGAATGCTGTAGCCAGTCTTTTGAATTCACCCAGAATGATAATTATTATGTTACAAGGAATGAAATATATAGGAGTTGATATTAAGTTTTAATTTCCCTTATATGTATTAACTGTTTACATAATATATTACTATGTTTTTCTTCCCTATTCTGTCGAAATATCACGGCTGAAGAGAATATCATCAAATTTAAAATTCAAATTATCATATGACATGGAAGCTGTAATACGGCAGATGTGTTGTGACATAGTATTTCTCGATGTAAATCTTGGAAAACGAGCATGTGCATAAGCTTTAGAACTTGTAATATAAGAGGGCATTGTGCTCATTGTGAGAAGAAGGAAGAAGAAAAGAGGGAGAAGGTTGGTCATCATTGGAAAAGATGGGAGTTGACATGTTAGAAGAACAGAGGTTTGTCAACAGTGATGTTTGTCGATAGAATAGTTTGTTGACAGAAGTGTTCGTTGATAAGAAAAAGACGAAGAAATGTGGGATAGGAAGGTTGTCATTAGAAGTACGAGAGTCAGAAAGAAAGTAAAGGCATTGGCAATTAGTTACTCTACTGCATCAGGTTAAATAAATGTCTGAGATCTTGAATCACTTCCAAGAATAAGGAACTGTGTGGTAAATGTATGCTGAAGTGATAAGCGGCATCCGTCGTGAAAGCTAGGAGAAATGGAACTGCACTTGGACTCCTTGAGTAATATGTTCCCATTTTTTTTATATATTCTTATTGATCATAAGAAATGTTACACTTGTTGAGCTGAGTGTTAAACTTTATTGGTAGGGTTGTTTTGTATTTGTTGAATAGGATATGAGAAAGAATTGTTTGAATCCGTTATTTTTTGATTATAAAAGGTGCTTTGTGATTAATAATTTCTTGTACATAGATTACTGAGTAAAGTAAATATTATGAAATTTTATTGAGCTTCATTAATTTGTGAAACAACATAGCAATATTGAAATCAATGTATTATTCCAAAAAATACGAACCTGAATATCTATCCAACAAAGAGGTAGAATTTACATTAAATGATATTTCAAGCCAAGACTTTAATTATCAGTTAAACATAAAAAGGGAATACCACAAATATTTATTATAGTATCATAAAATCTCGCACTAACATAAATATATATATAAAACAAAAATGGCACAGTCGACATGATAAAATTCTACAGGATAAAAATCTGATAGGATTGGATTAGTTTGAGATAAAGTATAACAATAATAATATTGTAACACTATAATGATCAATCTTTTCCTATTTGCGTGGCTAATTTCTTATACATTTCATTGTCACTGCCCTCCACATTACTAAGTCTATAGCCACATCCAGTATTTCATTCTATTTCATTCATTCTATCCACCACCACCACCTCTAACCATACTGCTTCAAACTCACTGCCATTATTTCTCTCCTTTGATCTCTACATTGCATGTGCCCATGCAATGTAGAGATCTACATTTTTCTATCACTAACAGAACTGCATCTCCCCTTTTGCCTTTTTTATCTTCACAAAAAAACATCACACCTTCTATTTCTATTCCTGTCAGGATGTTGTCTTCATCCAACCATGTTTTACTTATTCCAAGAATTTTTGCATGAAGAAATTCAGTCAGTGCAACAATTTTGATCCACTAAATGAATTCCGGTTCATAATCATTGTCTAAAAACATAGTCATACTGAGTTCACAATCTAAGGAAGCTCTACCTCAAAGAGTAAATAAAATTTGTTTGGATAAGTGTAGTGATCATGCCTGTCTTATAGACCAGATATGATAAGAATTAGCATGGGGTTAATATGGGTTAATATAATATCTGTATTATTGTCTGTGGTTTACAGTAGACAGTAAAACAACTAAAGCTAAAAACATATCCTTTTCTGCAGATCATCAGAAAAACATGTATGTTACTAAGAATTAGCATGCCACTATGTTGTCAAGTGTTCTGATATTAGGCTTATGCTTTATTTATTACTATTATTATTTATATGAGTACTCCATGAAGTTAAAAGACTCACTGCAGAAAATCCACTCTATCCAATGACACAATACCTATCATATATCTCCTTAAATCCATTCACTGTTGGGGTGCTCACAACCACCTCTGGTAATCCATTACACTCATTTACCACTCTCCAAGTAAAGAACCTAGTCCACACACCCCTTACTAACCATACTCTTAGAAAGCTTCCAAGTGTGACCCCTTGTTTTCAGCCTACTCTCCATGTATTGAAAAATTTCTTGTGTCAATCTTATAGTATTCCTTTAGTAACATAAGTTTCTGTCATATCCCCTCTCCTCTGCCTGTTAGCTGAACTCTGCAACCCACACATCTGCAATCTAACCTCAAAGAGTCATCAGCCTCTATAAATAAATTGTCCAGTCATGAAGTTACTTCATGTGCAAACCAAAAATATAATTTCTTGGCATCTTTAATTTTTTGAACATTCCACAAACCTGTCACCAGCTTGGTCACTGGTCTCTGAATCCACCAACCAATTCCTGATCCCCAAGAAATGCAGGTGACCAAATCTGTGCACAGTAGTCAACATGTGGCCGAATTATAGCCCTATAGAGATAATAACCTCCCTATCTTTCTTGTCAATGTGTCCTCTGAATTTCAAAATGCTATCCACCATCACCCCCTCCCCCAGATCCCCAGCCTCATTAATTTCCTGTAAACTCATAGCAAGTATGTCATCTTTTCATCCTGAAGTGCATTACTTTACATTTTACAACACTGAATTGACAACCAATGTCCTTTGCCCACACTGCCAATTTATTTAAATCATTCCGTAAGATATCTACATCATCTTTATCCATCATTGTCCTCCCTAGTTTTCCATCATTGGCAAACAACTGAATATCCCCCTTCAAATATTTCACTATATCATTAATGTACAAATTAAAGAATAATGGTCCTAGTACAAAGCTCTGGGGGTACTCTACTAGTCACCCTCATTTGCCTTGATTCCACTCCACCATATACCACCCTCTGATGTCTATCTATCAGCCATCCCCATTCATGCCACCTTTATTATGTTATGTCATTAAATCATTAGTTTTTATGAAAACTTTGCAAATTCATGACATAACAACATAATACATAAAATATAAACCTAACTCCATAGTTTTTTTATCTATTTGTATTATTATTTTTTTATTTTTTTTTTAAAATATTTACTCCCCCACCCCGACCCATCATCTTTTTTATAAAACAAAAGTGAATAACATCATTGTGTATATCATTATAATAAGCAGTTAATATCAGTTTAGTTGTTTCTTGTTATTTTGTTTTAGATATTTCCAGAAAAAAATTACTATCCACGAGTAGTTTAGAAAATGAACATACCGGTAAATCTGCTGAAACTTCTGAAATCCCATGCGAACTTGCTTTAACTTTTTTCTAGTTCTATAACCTCTATAAGTTTTTTGTATTATTATGGCAGCTCTTTCAAATATCTGCAATAATTGTATTGATTATTAATTAAGTGCAGTATTCAAATTAAAAATTCAATATTCCATATTCAATATTCAAAAGCAATAATTATAGTAAGATTATGTTAATGGATGACAATAGCAGAATGGTAACTGATGCAGAAGACATTGTTGAGGTATTCAGTGATCATTTTATAAGGGTGTTCATCCTCATCAGGGTGAAATAATGAGAAACTCAAGTGTAGAGAACACAGAAGAGGATGGCTGAATTGTGAGTGAGCTGAAGATATATGAGGAAATAAATAAACTTGATGTCAATAAGGCAATAGGATTTGATGACATATCACCATATATCTATTTGGCAGTAGCACTGGCATGCCTGTTTAATAAATCTTGAAATAGCACAGGCTCCAAGAGAGTGGAAAGATGGTAAAATTGTTCCACTACATAAAGGTGGTAATAAGGTTGTGGCTACAAAATACAGGCCAAACTGTACATCTGGAGTCATGGTGAAGGTACTAGGATACAGAAATGGGTTGATAATAATAGTATTCTCTGTTATCAGCATGGGTTTGTTAATGGGAGATAATGTTTTACTAACTTACTTATGCACTATAACAAGGTGACAAAATGTCTTGGACAGGAGAGATGCATATAAAGTGGTATACTTAGATTTTGCAAAAGCTTCTGATAGACTGCCACACAAAAAGCTGTTAAATAAATTGAAACAAATGAGATTGGAAACAGACTTCTGAGTTGGATCGGTGACTGGCTGTCAGATAGGTATTCAGAAAGTTGTGTATGGAGATGCAGTATCCCGAAAGAGGAAATTCACTAGTGGTGTGCCAGAAGGGTATGTATTGGGACCACTGTTATTCGTTCGTATATTAATGAATTGGAATGAGCTTCACTGGTGATATGCAGCTATTTGCAGATGATGCAAAACTGGGGAGAGCAATGCAGAGACAAGCAGATGTTATGGCCTTACAGGAGGACTTGAATAGATTGCATGAATGGGAAAGTAAGCAGAACTATCAGTTCAATGTTGCAAAGTGTAAGGTTTTGAAATTTGGCAAGCAATGATGGAATGCAAAGTACACTTGGTGGGGAAACTTTACAGGAGATAGAGGAGATGAGAGAGATCTGCGAGTGGTGGTGGACAAGCATCTGAAGTTCAGAGCCACATTGCACAAGTTGTGAAGGTGTCACATCAGATAATGGTAATGATGCAGAGGAGCCTGTTGTGTGGAAATAAAGAGGCTATGATGCCATTGTATAAGGCCTTGATCAGGCCTCATATGGATTATTGTGCACAGATTTGGTCACTATATTTTCATGGTGATAAGGATATGTTAGGAGTCCAGAGAAGATTCACAAAGGTGGTCAGTGGTTTCTGGAATGTGGAGTATGAAGACAGACTGAAAGAATATAAATTGCAAAATCTCAGGGGTTGCTATCAGGTTGACATGGAAGAGATTTTTCAAAGAATGGGGAGGGGGGGGGGGATAGAACAAGAGGCTATCCCTGGAAACTGTAAAAGGAGGATGTGAGAAGAGGAGTGAGAATTAGGTTCTCTGCATGGATAGGGGTTGGTGAGTGGAATGCGTTGCCTGAGTCTGTTGTGAATGTATACATTGAATAAGTTTAAGGCACCATTGGATGAGCTTTATGTGTGATAGTGTGTACCTCTCATAATGAGTCTCTGACTCCACTAAGGTCAGATGTTAATAATAATAATAATTAAAATATTTAAGGAAAACATTTCATGATAATATAGAAAAGGCTAAGCTTTATAAGCAGATAATGAAGTTAAGCCCTTTTTACCTAGTGTTTACCAAAATGTGCTAGCCATTTTTACCAAAATGGCTAGCACATCATTATTTATGCTACTGGCTGTTCATCTTTGCTAAGGTTTTCCTGCTTCTTAGCTCATAATATTTTAAATTTCATAATCATTAAATTCATTGCCTTCCAAATTTTTATTCATGGTTTTATTGTTACTTTTTTATATAATTTTACTTGTGCATTTGGTTTTCACCTTCCACTGTTTACAAATCTCACATAGTTTTTCGATTTGCTTTTAAAATTTGATCTACATATCACTGTCATCCTGATCTTCATATTATCAAGGTAAGTCTCATTTGTTCCTCTTTCTAAATGAAAAAATTAATTAATAAATAATCGATTAATCTTAAGCCTACAGGTTGGTGAAAGGGATAACTCCATTACCATAATGCTTAGCTTTTCGTTTATCAGGAGCTACATCCCAATAAATGAATATTCTGACACGAATTATTTCAAAACACTTCACACATTTAATGACATTTATACAAAAATGGTTTGTTAAAATTATACCCCAAAATACAACACAAGGAATGTTATATATCAAAAACATTCATAGAAACAATTATAACTGTAGTCAAAATAGTATTGTGATGTTGTGATAGAATATGTGACATTCATAATTTAAGAAACGTGTGGACAGACTTATGTGTTCGTCGAACATGTTGTTTATTATTTTAACGGTATATTAGAACACAGAAACTAAGTAAATAATTAATTTATTAACTTATTGCTGATATTTCGCAATATGCGAGACTATAACAACATGGTGTATTTAAACAAAATTGTAGCAGCAACACAAAGACTAGAGTCCTGATTTTGGCGCCCTCTATCTGAAAAAAAAAAAAAAAAGTATCACATATTACTAGAGTCCTAGAAAAGTGCTAGTTTTTTCTTAATATGACTGTCTCCCAGATCTTCGGCAAGTTAATACAGCCATATTTGTTGAGATTTGGAGTGTGTTTTAGGGCTTCTGTCGCCTCTAAGAACAATCTCTCTGATTTATACAGGTTTCTGTGTAGTACTTTTGTGTTTTTCCAGTTGATCCTGTGTGCAGGGGTATCCAGAGCATGGTCTGCTAGGCCTGACTTCCCATAATGATAATTCCGGATGTATCTTTTATGTTTGCTGATGCGGATGTTCACAGTTCTTCCTGTTTGACCGTAGTAGGCTTGATTACATGAGCAGGGTACTTGGTAGACTCCTAGATGTGATAAAGGAGGAATGCTGTCCTTGGGTGAGCGGATGAGGGTAGCTAATTTGCTACATGGTCTGAATGTAGTGCGTAGTTTATGTTTATTGAGAATTCTTGAGATCTTTACGGATGTGCCTTTACTGTAAGGGATGGTGACTGTTTTGTTGTAGTTCTCTGTGGTGGATGGTGGGAGGGGGTTTCTTAAGAGTGTTTAGTATTTTGTGTATTTTATGTGGATTGTAGCCGTTGGCCAAGAAGGTGTGGCGTAAGTGAGTCAGTTCAGCAGTAAGAGCCTTGTCATTGGAACAGATTGCTCTCGCTCTATGGGTTAGCGTTTTTAATATGCCATATTGTTGAGAAGGATGATGGTGTAATTGTTTGTGTAAGTATCTACCTGTATGTGTGGGTTTTCTAAAAACTGAAAATGATAAGGAACCATCTGGAAGACGTGTGATAAGTGTATCCAGGAAGGGCAGACAGTTGTTGGCTTCCAGTTCCATAGTAAAGTGGATTTTTGGATGTTGGCTATTTAAATGTGGTAAGAATGTTTTCAATGTCTCTGGACCATGTGGCCAAATAGCAAGCACATCGTCAACATAGCGTAGCCAAAGTGTTGGTTTGAGAGTGGCTGTATTGACATTTATACAAAAATGGTTTATTTTTTGTATAAATGTCTTGTATATATTCACATTTATACAAAAATGGTTTTGTATAAATTGACATTTATACAAAAGCCGAAATAATGGCGTTCGATGGAAATATTTCCTCGTTCGATGGAAATAATTCCATCGAACGAGGAATATACGACCTGCCTCCAACAATAGCTAACAACATACGTTTAGATGTGTCCAACATCCTAATCAAGTCCAAGCCTCCCAAAAATAATATCCCACATAAGGAATTCATTGCTATAAAAGAGCTACACAACAACAGCCAGATTACCATAACAAAAGCAGACAAAGGAAATGCAACCGTGGTGATGGACACAACTGAATATGAAAACAAAATGCACACACTATTACAAGATCAGTCAACATACAAAATTATAGATCGCAATCCCACCAACACACAAAAGAATAAGGCACGAAAATTATTGAAAAAAGTCACTTCCTGGCCCAAAGACACAGTTAACAAACTCAAGCCCTTCCATGTTAAAACACCGAGGATCTATGGAGCACCAAAAATTCACAAGCAAGACACACCCCTACGCCCAATTGTGGACAGTATAAATAGTCCCACATACAAACTGGTCAAAAATTCAGCAAAATTATCAAACAAAAATGTCAAAAATTCAGCACACCTAAAAAGCATCTTACAACACCTTACCCTAAAAAGCTCAGACTTAATAGTAAGCTTTGACATCACTTCACTATTCACAAATGTACCACTAATAGAAACCCTCAATCTACTGAAGTCACACTTCCCCCCTGATATATTTGAACTATTCAAATTCACAATACATGCAGGATATTTCACATGGAAAGGGAAAATATACAAACAAATAGATGGGACAGCCATGGGCTCCCCCCCCCCCCCAGCCAACTTTTACATAGAACACCTGGGAAAACAAGCAATCAATACAGCCACTCTCAAACCAACACTTTGGCTACGCTATGTTGACGATGTGCTTGCTATTTGGCCACATGGCCCAGAGACATTGAAAACATTCTTACCACATTTAAATAGCCAACATCCAAAAATCCACTTTACTATGGAACTGGAAGCCAACAACTGTCTGCCCTTCCTGGATACACTTATCACATGTCTTCCAGATGGTTCCTTATCATTTTCAGTTTTTAGAAAACCCACACATACAGGTAGATACTTACACAAATAATCACACCATCATCCTTCTCAACAATATGGCATATTAAAAACGCTAACCCATAGAGCGAGAGCAATCTGTTCCAATGACAAGGCTCTTACTGCTGAACTGACTCACTTACGCCACACCTTCTTGGCCAACGGCTACAATCCACATAAAATACACAAAATACTAAACACTCTTAAGAAACCCCCTCCCACCATCCACCACAGAGAACTACAACAAAACAGTCACCATCCCTTACATTAAAGGCACATCCGAAAAGATCTCAAAAATTCTCAATAAACATAAACTACGCACTACATTCAGACCATGTAGCAAATTAGCTACCCTCATCTGCTCACCCAAGGACAGCATTCCTCCTTTATCACATCCAGGAGTCTACCAAGTACCCTGCTCATGTAATCAAGCCTACTACGGTCAAACAGGAAGAACTGTGAACATCCGCATCAGCAAACATAAAAGATACATCCGGAATTATCATTATGGGAAGTCAGGCCTAGCAGACCATGCTCTGGATACCCCTGCACACAGGATCAACTGGAAAAACACAAAAGTACTACACAGAAACCTGTATAAATCAGAGAGATTGTTCTTAGAGGCGACAGAAGCCCTAAAACACACTCCAAATCTCAACAAATATGGCTGTATTAACTTGCCGAAGATCTGGGAGACAGTCATATTAAGAAAAAACTAGCACTTTTCTAGGACTCTAGTAATATGTGATACTTTTTTTTTTTTTTCAGATAGAGGGCGCCAAAATCAGGACTCTAGTCTTTGTGTTGCTGCTACAATTTTGTTTAAATACACCATGTTGTTATAGTCTCGCGTATTGTGACAAACAGTGTTTTTTTGTGCTCTGAAGATGCTGGTTATAACACCAGCGAAATATCAGCAATAAGTTAATAAATTAATTATTTACTTAGTTTCTGTGTTCTAATATACCGTTAAAATAATAAACAACATCATAATTTAAAAATTCGTGAAATAAGCCACTGTTAAAAGTCATAATTCAATGTTTAAACTTATATGTTGAAACACTGAATTATTATATCTTCAGAAGTACAATAACATATATAAACTATATACAAATAGCTATCAATAGTTCAGACAGAGTTTTGCTGAATTAATTTAAGAACCTGTGATATAAACAGCCTCATACTTATCCTGTCATGTCTCATGTCACATGAGATCAAGATCCATTTTCTCCAGTTACTTCTGTGATGTGCAACTAATTCTGCTGCCCTCCCAACCAGCCATCCATCTTTCTTTTTCTCCCATTCTCTGCAAAGTTGGTTCAGGCCTTCCCTTTTTACTTTTTGGGATCCATGTAAGCTATCCTTAGAATCTCTGTCCTATCCAATCTCATTGCATGTCCATCTTTTTATTTCAATGCAATACGTTTTTTTTTGCCCAGTCAATTTATATAATTCATCATTTGTTATATGTTGGAGTCAAAATAGTTTTAATATTTTACAAAAACACTTTGAAAACTTTTTAATTTAGATTCCTGTTATTTTATTTTATTTATTTATTTATATTTGCTTCTTTCCAAGTCTCTAATCTATACAATAATGTAGACGATGTTTGATGTTGCCATCAAAGGTCATTATTTTGGTTTAATTACAATAGTTTATTAATTTCCTTATATTATTCAATTTTCTAAAAGAAGCATTTGCTTTTGTCAATCTTTGTGTTATATCCTTGTCAGTTCAATTTTCAGTATGAACATTAGCTCTCGAGTAAAATTCTTAACTTCTATTACATGCTGATGAATTTAATTTTTTTTTTCTGGCAATTGCTGTTCAGTTAAGTTGTGTGGGAGCATGGTGGGGAGTGGTGTTTTGCATGGAATATTGTGAGTGAATGGAACACATTACCAGAATATGTTTTAATGCTGGAAGTGTTAAGGATTTTAAGATTCAGCATGATAAATAGGTTGTCAATTGAATGAATCTCCCACAATGAGTCTGCTAACTCCATGGAGGGTGTAATAATAATAATAATAATAATTTAAGGTCTTTCCTTTTATTCATATTTATTTTAAGACCAATGTTTTCATATACAATTACATACGTGCTTGTATATTTTAGATATCTCTGATCTAATTTCAAAACTCCTTAAAAAGTACGACCTAGTACCTATGTTTTTTTCCTATCAACAAACTCTCCTCCTGGCTGTCTTCCTCTATCTAAAGATAAAAGATTTCTTCTTTCCTTTCCAGATGTGTATAAAGTTCCATAATTGACCTCTTCTACTATGGAGAAACTGGGCATTCTGTGGAAAAAAGATTACAAGAACACTAATTATATATTACTAATAAGAAACCAATCAGAAAAAGTGGAAACACTGGTTTTCTCATGTTTCATTAGAAGCTGCTGACCACAGCAGCTTCTAATCAAGAACTTGCCTACTCCATATCGATACCACTACATATTCGAATGCTTATTCAAGGAGAGTGCCAAAGCCTTACTATGTCACCCAAATTTAAATTGGAATGACTAACTCTCCTTGCCTGAAATCTGAGAGTCTCATTCTTATCAACCATTGATAGTTTTTTTTTTTTTATCCCATTCATACTTTCCCTTTTTTAAAAATTTCACTGTTGTATTCTACTTTGTTTGAACTAGCTTAACACTGAAGATGATCTGTTAGTCTTAAATCAAGATATTGGTTAAAAATAAAATTTTATAAAGGTTTATTTTATATTTTTGTGTTGACATGTATACAGTCCTTATATTCACATGATTTCTCAACAAGTTCTCTAAAGTAAAAAATCTGATCCTGACAACAAAAACCCCTATTTGACTTAAACCCATCTTATTCTTCTCCAAGTTTCTCTTCCACTATTTTTTAGTCCATTTTGAAGTATACTCATAGAAATCTTACCTGAAATAATCAGCAGGATATTACTTTATTGTTCTCATATTCAGCATTTATATATATTTAGTTTAATCCTTTATCCAAGTGTAAGCAAACAAAGTTTGTACCCGAAGTATTTTCAGGACTGGAGAAACTCATGGCAAAGGTAGTATAACTTCTCATCACTTGCCTTAGTATCCCATAATGCAAAGCACATCTCCTTGCAGACGTGCATAATGCTATGCATTAAGGGAAGGGTCACTATCCAGACCGGTTTCGACCTTTATTGAGGTATTATCAGTGGGAGCCAGACCCAGAGGTGGCGATACTAAGGTGAAAGTAATGGAGAAGTCATATTTCCATATACGAGTTGCCAAAAGGTGTCACACCTTATTATTAAAATTCTCTGGATTAGAGATAGTTGATGGAAGTTTTTTCACTTGGCTATGCTACCAATTATATATTTGGTTTAATCCTTTATCCAAGTGTAAGCAAACAAAGTTTGCACCTGAAGTATTTTCAGGACTGGAGGAACTCGTGAAAAGGTGGTATAACTTCTCATCACTTGCCTTAGTATCCCATAATGAAAACCACATCTCGTTGCGAACATGTATAATGCTATGCCCCATACTTCAGGTGCAACCTTTGTTTGCTTACACTTGGATAAAGGATTAAACCAAATATATAATTGGTAGCATAGCCAAGTGAAAAAACTTCCATCAACTATCTCTAGGTGTGAATAAGGTGTGACACCTTTTGGCAAGCAACTCGTATATGGAAAAACGACTTCTCCATTACTTCCACCTTAGTATCGCCATCTCTGGGTCTGACTCCCACTGATGAGACCTCAATAAAGGTCGAAACCAGTCTGGGTAGTGACCCTTCCCTTAATGCATAGCATTATACAAGGGCTGTTCGATAAGTCCGTGCAAAGTCTAAGAGATGGCGCCACCAGTATGTATCAAGGTTATTTTTAGTTGCTGGCAACTGTTGGAGGATCGCACACTAAGTTTCAGTCAGATAGATCTATTACTCTGTGTTTGGCGTTCATTTGAATCAAGTACAGTGATTTGTGAAAAATGGATGACAAAGAATTTCGTGTAGTGATTAAACATTACTTTTTGAAAGGTAAAACGGCTCAGGAAACCAAAGCTAAGCTTGATAAACATTATAGTGAGTCTGCGCTTTAGATTAGAATGGTTTATAAGTGGTTTAGTAACTTTCGAAGTGGCCATATGAGCACAAGTGACGTTGAATGTTCTGGATGCCCTATTGAGGTCACTACTCCAGAAATTATTGAAAAAATCCATGATATGGTGATGGATGATAGAAGAGTGAAGGTGCGTGAAATTGCTAAGGCTGTGGGCATTTCAAATGACCATGTACATAATATTTTACATGAACATTTACATATGAGAAAACTATCTGCAAGATGGGTGCTGTGTTTGCTCACACTGGATCAAAAGCATCAACGTGTGAACTGTTGCAAGGACAGCTTGAAGCTGTTTCAACGAAATCCAGAGGAATTTTTACATAATTTCGTAACAGTGGATGAAACATGGATTCATCACTACCAGCCTGAGACCAAGGAACAGTCAAAACAATGGGTTGCAAGTGGGGAATCTACACCAAAGAAAGCGAAAACCGTTCCTTCAGCAGGAAAGGTTATGGCCACCATCTTCTGGGATGCTAGTGGCATAATCTTCATAGACTTCTTGGAAAAGGGCAAAACAATTACTGGAGTGTATTATGCGTCTTTGCTGGATCGTTTTAATAATGAAATAAAGGAAAAACGACCACACTTGGTGAAAAAGAAGATTCTTTTCATCTCAACAACGCACCCACTCACTCTTCTGCAATTGTGATTGCAAAATTGTTCGATTTATGCTACGAAGTCCTTTCGCATCCCCCCCCCCCCAACTACTCTCCGGATTTGGCTCCCTCGGACTACTATCTGTTTCCAAACATGAAAAAATGGCTGGCAGGAAAGAAATTTTCATCAAATAATGAGGTGATTACCAAAACAACTGCCTATTTTGAAGAGTTGGACAAATCATACTATATGGAGGATCAAAAAACTCGAGCATCATTGGACTAAGTGTATAGACCTCAAAGGAAGTCTATACACTTAGTCCATTGAAAAATAAAACATGTTTGTCCCAAAAAAATTATGTTTTCTTCATTTTTGTACAGACTTATCGAACAACCCTTGTACATGTCCACAAGGAGATGTGCTTTACATTATGGGATACTAAGGCAAGTGATGAGAAGTTATACCACATTTGCCACGAGTTGCCCCCAGTCCTGAAAATACTTCAGGTGCAAACTTTGTTTGCTTACACTTGGATAAAGGATTAAACCAAATATATAATTGGTAGCATAGCCAAGTGAAAAAACGTCCATCACATTCAGCATTATTTCATTTTATTAGATGGATACTATGCGAGCACTACTCCAATCATCTGGAATTTTACTTTCTGACCATGCCTTCTAAATTGTGCAATACAGTCACTGTAAATCTTCTTTATTTGCATATATAACATTTCTATCTGAATAATACAAGTTCAGGGGACATATTGCAAAGACCATGACAGCAATCCAGCAGACTGATACAATAATGAGAAGGAGAATGATCAGCAGAGATGAGAAGGTGATGGTTTTATTGTATAAGGCTAAAATCAGACCAACCTGGATTACAGTGCCCAGATATGGTCACTAAGATTTGAAGGGAATGAAGTAACTTTGGAGAGTGTACAGAGGTAGATAACAAAAATGATACTGAGACTGCAAAGTGAGAAGAGACTGACTGAGATCATGTAATATGTAAAATCTGGTGGATAAATATTGAAGGAAACAGTGAGTAAGGAGAGAATAAGTTTTTTTTTATTTTCATGGAGAGTAGTAAGTGCATGATAGTGAATGAGTTTAAGGAGTAGTAAGATAGACTTTAGTGAATGAGATCAAATAGTTGTATGACTTAACAGTGAATCACCTCAATGAATGGTATAATGGATATTGTGTTATCTAAGATGGCCCACACAAAAGGAGATACTGAATAATAATATTTTATTAAGTGACATCTCTGCAATCTTAGGTGACAAGAGAGTACTCTATATCACACAATCTGACATCCACATTATGCTATCTACCACCACTAATAATATTTTTGTCTGTTAAGTGCACATTCTATTAAATGCATATCCTCTTGCAGATTCGTCTCTGTATGAGGGATGGAAAACTGAAGTTTCTAAGAAAAAAAACTCACCCTTGTATGGAATCAGCTGCTAACCATCTTCCTTGAAAAAGTCCATATAAAGATTCCTCTTGTCGTGATGAGAATCAAACCAACTGAAGGGTGTACTGTTCCTCATTCTTCCAAATGTGGTACAGAGGTGCAGGAATTTTAGATATGATTTCTTTTCCACGAATATCTCTTTGACATCTTCAGTCAAGCATGGAGTTCTGATTTTTATCCTTGTAGACAAAATTCAAATTTTGTCTACAAGGCCAATAAAATTCTAATTTTATCGGCCAACTAGGCTGAATTTGCCAGCCTAGTTGGCCGAGTGGTTAGTGTATCCACTCTCCAGCCAAAAAAAACGGTTGCAGGTTCAAATCCCGCCATGGGCATGGATGTTTGTGATTGTCTGTGAAAATACTAGTAGTGGTGGTGATGGTGTAGATCAAGGATCGGCAACCTTTTCAGACTCGTGGGTCACATTCAACTTTTATTTTTAATAATTGGGCCGCAAGCATTTATTTAAGAGAAAATAGTGAGTGAAAAAAAAATACTTAACTTATAAATTTTTATTATGTCAATCTTAAAAAACACAGAAATATTTAAAGTACGAGATATGAAACAAGCATGAAAATGAAACACAATGAAAAATTATTATTATCACATAAAAACAAAGTGATATAGTGTATCCATCACAATATGTACATATGTATCCCTGCTTATTGTGACTTTTGTGATTGTTTTCCCTTAGCCAGATTATCTAGATCCACTTTATAACCTGAGGTGCAAATTCGAATCAAAGCATGCAAATGTTCATCAGTCAATCGAGAAGAAATTTTATTTTTTCTAAAACTCATGGCAGAAAATGCTTATTTGCAAATGTAGGTGCTTCCAAATGTGACTATCATCTTTGCGAAACTGGTTAATCCTTCAATTTTTTTTTTTTTGGTAAGCATCGATCAATGTCGACATTAAAAGTGTTCAAAATAATCGCATTTCGATGCTATTTTTTATGAAAATCCACAAATCTTGTTGAAAATTCCATTTGTAAATCTTCAATAATACCAGCAAAAGTTTCCTTTTGTTGGTATTTCCAAGTTGCAAGGGAGATATCACGAAGTATAGGTATAAAAAAAAAAAAAAAAAAAATCAGCTAACGCCTTTTTATTCCCGTATACGGGAGTAGGCGAGGCCATTTAGCCCTATCTAACTTTTTGGAGACTGAGTGGGCAGTTCAATCTCCACTGGTACCCAATCAGAGACAGATGGCCCAAGGCTATCACTAATTAAGCGGTACGCAGTGAAGAGAGACGGCTCAAATGTGCCGCCATCTCGTGGTCCCTAACCCTAACACAATATATTTAATGTCTGAAATAATGTGGGTTCTACGGTCGATTTTCTTGAGTTTACAGGACGAAAAACCCGAGTTTCCGGGAGGAAAAACCTGCTTGCCCGTGTAGGTATAAAGTATAGGTATAAATTATTCATATTATAAAATATATTATATAAATAATTAAACATATGGGCCATATACCATGTAAGTATGGTCAACCTTTTATGGGTCGCCAAAATGCACATTTGGGCTGCATGCGGCCTGCGGGCCACTGGTTGCCAACCCCTAGTGTAGATGATGATTGTAGTTACGGTTCATTATAGTTGGTGAACTGAGTGGTATGGAGACAGAGTTGTAGAGTAGGTGCCCTCCCTCAATGAGTTACTGGATCCTTGGAGGTGTTGTAATAATAATAATAATAATATTAATAATTAATCAATGTTTTCTTCAAAGTGGGTCAGTGAGTCTGCAAGATATCGGTTCTGTTTTCAAACTTAATGATTTTGGTAAGAAGACAGCAGCTAAATATTACAAAAGGAGCAAAGTGTTCTATGAGCTATTGAAGTTTCTTTTATTTCTAAGTTTTGTCAACAGCCTCCAGAACATTTGCCACCTTCAGGATATTTACCTTTTATCTTCCAGTCATTCCATCACTTTTGTTTAGCTACTTTTTCACATAACTTAGATGGGTTTTTTTTTCCATTTTTCTTTGCATTTTTAAGGGCAAAAGATGTCTTATTATTATTCCTGATACCTCCAAGGAGTCCGAAGACTCATCGTGGGAGGACATCTACAACTGTCTCTACACCTAACCTCTACTACGAATCATCTCCATCAACGCCATCTACCGCCCACTTCCAACACCACCACAACTAGTAATTTTTGTCTGTAAATTGCGTGTGTTCTGAAGGGCCGATTTGTATGTATGCGGGATGAAAAACCCGAGTTTCCGGGAGAAAAAACCCTGCTACCTCCATATGAGATCGGCTAACTCACCTTCGATTGAAATCGACCAGATAAAGATTCCTCCCGTCGCGACGAGAATCGAACTTAGGCCTATTCCAATCGAAGGGCGCAATGTACCGTCGTTCTTCCAATTGCGCTACGGAGGGTCTTACCTACCAGAAACTTTCAATACGATATCTTCTTTTCCAGGACTGTTTCTTTAAGTCCTAGAGTCCACCACAAAGTTTGGATGTTTCTATCCTTGCAAACAACCTCAACACATGCTCCCTAGCCAAATCAGTCAGCAGTTTCTTTAGAGTTTGACACTTGTTTCTTTTCAAACTATGAAGAAACAAGTGGTTTTCATAGGTGGACTGTGGTTTATTCATAGTCCACCTATGAAAGCTACTCATATTTGACTCTTTTTAAAACACTTTCATACATATGTCTCTTTACAATATGAAATTCATTTTTATGCTTCATAAAAATAAATGGTGATCACTTCCTATTTCTAATCCCCTGTATACTCTTGTGTCCTGAAACAGCATGAAGATATCACTACCAACAACTTAGTCAATGAGATTTTGTGCACATATGCTGAAACATGGTATTAATAAAGGGCAAATCCTTGCCCTGAAACATAATTCTACAGGTACTTAACATTATTCTTAGTTCTGTCTTTTTCTTCAAATTTTCACAAAATACAAGCAGTCCTCTGTTTACGACGGTTCAATTTACGCCTGATGCCTGTGTGCACTTTCTTACTGTAGTGTAGTCTGACTGATAAATGATGCTAGTAGGCACTCTAGTGTTTGAGAGTTTACCGAGCTACCACAATGTATATGTATCAAACCTAGTTTTACTGTTGAATCTACCTAATTCTTCATCATCATCAAATTCCTGCCATGTACCCTCAAGGGATGTACAGGATATGATAGTACTACATGAAAAATTTACATCATTACTAACTTCCTATCTACATTTTTCCTCCAAATCAGTCTGTTACCGGTCAAGACTCCAACATTATCAGATCTTATATTTCTATCTTCTAAGGCACTTTTTACCATATCAATTCACCTATATCTTGGTCTTCCTCTGGGTCTTTTTCCTGCGAACCTGGCAGATAACACTGTTTAAGTGACCATACCACCTCAGATTAGCTCTGCTAATGCATTCCTGGATGCTGACAATGTCAAGTTCTTACCTAATATCCTTGTTTTTTTAATATGATATTGCCATTGATGCCATCTGTTCATGTCCCTAATCTTTCTCAGGACTCTCATATGTGAGTCTCTTTGGTGAAGTTTTACTTCTAAATAGCTCTCAGATACATAAGTTAAAATTGGTTTGAACACTGTCTTGTATACAGCTAATTCAGTGTTCAAAGAAGGCTGGAAATCAATCACACTTGAAAAGAATGAAAGTGATTTGAAGAATGCAAGATGGGCAGACACTTGCTAATGTCTGTTGAAGTATGAACTTACCTCCGTCAACTGTTACTACAATTATGAAAAATACAGATAGAATAAAACAGTCTGCGTAACAATCTATGGCAGTACCAAATGCAAAACATGTAAGTTATAGCAAGGATAAACTTCATAAAAAAATTGAAAAATTATCATCATTATGGGCAGATGACTTGAATCAGAAAAAAACATTCCTCTGATGCAGGTTGTTATAACTGAGAAAGCAAAAACAATTTTTGAGGATCTGACAGATGGAGGCGAAGAAACATTTTTAGGAAGAAAAGGTTGGTTCATGAGATTTAAGTCTCGAAGCAAGTGCCATAGTGTCAAATTATGTGGTGAGGCGGCAAGTGCAGATGTTGCGGCAGCGGCTGTTTTTTCTAAAGAATTTCAAGACTGTAGAACAAAGAAGTTATCCTCCTGATCTCATTTTTAATGTTGATGAGACTGGGCTCTACTGGAAAAAATTGCCATCATGCACCTTCATTTCCTGTGAAGAACGTTCCGCTCCAGGTTTTAAAGCTGCAAAAGATAGACTTACGCTTTTGTTGGGTGCAAATGTCTCTGGAACTTTGAGGCTTAAACCAATGTTGGTGTACCATTAACAGACACCATGCACCTTCAAGGGTCTAAAAGCTGCGCTGCAGTCTATCGGAAATGGAACAAGAAAACTTGGGTTACACAAGATGTTTTATAGATTGGTACACAAATTATTTTTGTCCTACCGTGCTTCGCTTCTGTAAAGAAAATGATTTGCCAGCCAAGGCATTGCTTCTCTTGGATAATGCCTCTTGACATCCTCAAAACCTTGCTGAAGTAAGAACACCATTGGATGTCAAGGTTGTTTACATGCCCCCAAACACAGCATCGCTTTTGCAAATGATGGATGATCAGGGGACTATATCAATCTTCAAAGCCTATTACTTCCGTATAGCATTTATGGAAATGGTAAGAGTCTTGGACACTTCAGGAAAAACTATTAAAGACTATTGGCAGGCATTCGATATTTTGAAGGGCATTAACAACATCAAGGCAGCTTGGAACGACGTGTCAGCAAAGTGTTTAAAAGGAGCATGGCGAAAACTTCTTCCATCATTTATGCACAACTTTGAGGAATTAGAGCAAGAGGAGAATGTTATTGAAGACGTTACCAAGCTTGCACAAGAGGTGGGATTGGACGATATTACAGCTGAAGATGTGACAGAAGTCTTAGAGAGCCATGATAAACTGCTTTCCAATGAAGACTTAAAAGAATTAGCCAAACAATTAAGTCACCATCCAAAGGAGGAGAAAGAAAACGAAGAAGGTCCTCTGAGAGATATAAAAACGGCCAATTTACAGCATATCCTTGCAAACATAGAGACATTGACTGATGAACTCTGCGAAATGGACCACGATTGGGAACGGAGTGCGAATGCAAAAAGGAGTCTAATCGCATCTATTCGACTTTAAACTGAACTCCTTAAAGAAAGAAAAAGAAAATCTAGGCCGTTAACACTGGATACTTTTTTTCAAAAAAAAATGCAGGTGATCCGAAACCAGGAACTTCAACATAGAAATATGTAATATCTTTTCGAAGTTTCATATTTTTTGTATATAATTTTGTTTTGTTTTCGTTATTAATAATTTTATTGTAACAAATATATATGTATGTATTATCAAAGCTTTAAATATAATAATGTTACACATACTTCATGTGCATATTTTTTGATTGCACAGAACATAACTTTGTATCTCCCATTAAAATTGGGTTTGTTTTATGCTGATTCGGTTTACACCTGCTTTTTCAGGAATGGAAGTGAGGCGTAAACTGAGGGCTGCCTGTACTTCTATATCCTGACCTTCATCCTACTCTGCTTTTTGGATCTCTAACAAGAACCAGTTTTTCCTTTTTCTTTATGTTAGGTGCCCTCACTAAAGACAAAAAGACCCATATTTCTTCCTTAGTAAAATTTCATGTGAGAACAAAGGCACAAATAAGTCTCATTATCCTATTTCTCATTTTGATAAATTTACAAACACCACACTATATGAGATTGCAAATATTGAATACTCTAGCAACTCTTTTTTTTTTCCATTGACCACTATTGCCTAAATATAACAGGAAATAGTTATTAATTAGGAATATCTCACCTGCTTTTTGACCTTCCTTTTGTTTATTAACACCATTTATGCTGACACAATACTTCTCTAATTCTTTTGTGAGTTCTAATTCTTCCCTACTGAAACTTCTTACAGTGCTGATGCTTACCATCTTCAATTCTGTTAAGTTTGCATTTGTTTGCAAAAAATCACTTTTCACTCTTTTTCCATGGGTCTCTAAAAAAACAACGGACACTGCTATTTTTGTCTGTTTAACCAGGACATAAGCACTGTCAATATTTAAGACATCTGATTCATGCATTCTCCTTCCTAACATTGACTTGCACACTATCTTAATGTCAGTCACACTTTCTTTCTTGTTGTCAAGTCTTACTTGCTTCTGCACCTACACTCGCAGTTTCTCATTCTACCTTCTTCATGCTCTACTGCTCACATTCTTATACTCCATATTGCATTCAGGTAGTCCAAGTTGCATTTTCGGTAGTTTAGAATGCTTGCTATGTTTAAATGTATAGTATAGTATTGGTTTTTGCAGATGGAAGACTGTAGATGCCCCATTCTATATTCACCATAATTTCTAGATTTGGAACTAACTTGTTTAGGTGTAACAGCAAATAACTTTGCTGTTACACCACAACTAAGAGCATTCTTAGCTTCTTCTGTATCTTATTCTGTATGAATTTATGACTATGTGATCTTGTTGAAGTTATGGTTGGAGCAAAGTGCATTGGCACTATTGTAGGAATTGAAATTTTTTCACGTGCCTGCTTAAAAGCAACTTTTCACAAAAAGAATGCACAACTTTTGTGAATTCTTTTTTGCCTAAACTTTAGTGATGTGATATAAAATGGTCCATATTTCAGGATTCAAAACAAAATAGTTTTTCATGTAGAGATGTCACAATGCTGTTTAACTTGGAAAGCTTTATGCTAGTAGCAGCAATTTATTCTTGTAGGAGTGCTAAATTCCCCTGTCAGTAAATACAATATGCTTTTGGCTAAGGCACATTGTATTCCTCCCCCCCCACACACACACAAAATCAAGTATTATCAATATCTTAAAGAGATCTAAAATCTACCACATAGCAAAATCTCCAACAAACACAGGCAGCACCTATTTAACATATGAACTTAAAACCATAAGTAATTTTTGCAGAATGGCTATAACATAAAATTGTTAACAAAATTCGATTTGAGAATAACACCATTCATTTGTTTAAAAGAACTATTTTGTCCTCCCCTGTAGCCCACAACTTGGTATTTCATCCAACCCTATAGCTGTATTTGCACTGAGATTTATTAATATCCTTGAAACCTCAAGTTTACATACTTCTATTCCAGGGGCAAATGCTGGTCTTGAAATTCATGCTTGCTCTTGTTATCGTTCAGGGAGTGAGAGGTGTGATTGAAATCTGATTAGTGAAATAATGAATTACTGACCATTTAAAACCTTTTTATGCATATCTTTTTTATGCAGATTTGAAGTTATGCAGTGCATAACTTCAAAACTTATGTACCATTGTACATAATGAACAGCGTGTTGCAGCACATTCTGGCGTAAGGTGAGTAACATGTAAGCAGTGAGTGTCCGTGAAGTTTAATTTTGCATGTGAGTAAGTGTTTGTCTATTCATTATCGAAAGCCTAAATTTTGAACTAATTTTTATTTTAAAGATTTAATTTGGCTCAATGGAGAAAAAAAAGCACCAAAGAAAAGCAATTTCTTTGGAAATGAAAATTGCAATTTTAGATCGTTTTGCAAAACTAGAGAGAGATCTACGGCGATTGGTAAACATTTTAATTTAGGTGAGTCTACTACAACAGCAATCAAAGAGAATGCAGTCGCAATAAGAAAATCTGTCTTTTCTGGCACAAAGCTAAGTGTCAAATTATCATCGTACTCAAGAGATGCTTTATTAGAAAAAATGGAATGAGCGCTCATAATTTGGATTGAAGAATTAACTCAAAGAAGAATTTCTATAAGTGGTTATTTAATTAAACAAAAAGCTCTTCGGTTTTATGAAGAGATGAAGCAACTGGAGCCGTCTAATTCTGCTTCCCAGGCTGATAAAGAATTTTCGGCTAGCAAAGGACAGCTAACAGGGTTTTTAAAAAGGAATGCACTTTAACATGAAGATTACAGGTGAGGTTGCAGCGGCCAAAAATTTTCAATAGAAGTTAGCGAAATTATTGAAGATGATGGATATTTTCCTGATCAAGTGTTTAACGCAGACGAAACAGGATTGGTTTGGAGGAAACTGCCTAGTCAAACTTACATCACAAAGTCTGAGAAAAAAGCAAGTGGGTTTAAAGCAAGCAAAGATCAAGTCATGTTGTTACTCTGTAGCAATGCATCAGGGGATCGAATGTTGAAACCCCTCCTAGTAAATCGATCTCTAAGATCACGTGCTCTTAAAGGCAAAGATCTAAAACAGCTACTGGTACACTGGATGGCTAATACAAAGGCCTGGGTAATAACTGCTGTATTTACTGAATGGTTCAATACTTGCTTTGTACCAGAAGTGGAAACATATGAAGCAAAACATTCTTGATTTTACAGTTTTATTAATTGTTGACAATGCACCAAATCATCCGCATTTAGAACATCCAAATGTGCAGGTAGTGTTTTTTCCACCCAATACAACAAGTATTATTAAGCCATTAGATCAAGGCATAATTGCTACTTTTAAAAAATATTATGTTAAGCACACTTTTTCATTTATATTGGATAAACTAGAAAATGAATCATTAACAGTAACCGAAGTTTGGAAATAATTTTCTATTTTGGAGTGCATAAATCATGTTGCATCTGCTATTGCTGAAATAAGACCATCATCATCATCAAATTCCTGACATGTACCCTCAAGGGGTGTACAGGTTATGATAGTACTACATGAAAAATTTACATCATTACTAACTTCCTATCTACAATTTTCCTCCAGTCTGTTATTTGTCAAGACTCCAACATCATCAGATCTTATATTTCTATCGTCTAAGGCACTTTGAACAGTATCAATCCACCTATATCTTGGTCTTCCTGACATGTACCCTCAAGGGGTGTACAGGTTATGATAGTACTACATGAAAAATTTACATCATTACTAACTTCCTATCTACAATTTTCCTCCAGTCTGTTATTTGTCAAGACTCCAACATCATCAGATCTTATATTTCTATCGTCTAAGGCACTTTGAACAGTATCAATCCACCTATATCTTGGTCTTCCTCTGGGTCGTTTTCCAGCCAACCTGGCAGAGAACACTTGTTTTGCTAATCTTCCCTCGCCATTCTGTTTAAGTGACCATACCACCTGAGATTAGCTCTGCTAACGCATTCCTGGATGCTGACAATATCAAGTTCTTTCCTAATATCCTCGTTTTTAATATGATATTGCCAATGATGCCATCTGTTCACACCTCTAATCTTTCTGAGGACTCTCATATCTGCAGTCTTCAGTCTTTGGTCAAGTGTTTTACTTCTGACCCAGCTCTCAGATCCATACGTTAAAACTGGTTTGAACACTGTCTTGTACACAGCCAATTTAGTGTTCTGACTAATTTCTCTCTTATTCCATATGAATTTATTCAATTCACTTCCTACCATACCAGCTTGGTTGATTCTGTTGTCTATTTCTATATTTAATTTACCATCTTCACTAAAAATCGTGCCTAAGTAGCTGAAATGTTTTACTTGTTCCACAGGTTCCCCGTTCACAACACAGCTGACATTTTCAACAATTCTACCTATTTTCATTGTCTTTGTCTTTTTAATGCTCACCTTCATACCATATCTATTACAACAGCTATTCAATTTAGTCAGGGAATCTTGCAAACTTGTAGCAGATTTATTTAGAAGTATAACATCGTTGGCATAAAGCAAAGAGTTGACATTAACATCTCCAATTCTGATATCATGTTTAATACCACTTTGCTTCATAATGTGATCCATATAGATAATGAATAACAGAGGGGATAATGTACATCCTTGTCTCACACCAGATTTAACATCAAACCATCTTCCTGCACTTTCCTTCAATTCTAACTGCTGACTTACCACTCAAATAAAGACTAAAGTATTGCTTGATATAATGCCCCATTGACACCATATAACTGTAGCGTATTGAATAGCTTCTCTCTTGGCACCTTGTCATATGCCTTTTCGACAAAACTTAAATACAGATCTTTGTTATATTCCCATGCTTTCGCAACTATTTGTCGTAAAGTGAAGATCTGATCCTGACAGCCTCTATTTGGCCTGAATCCAGCTTGTTCTTCACCAAGCTTTTCTTCCGCAATTCTTCTCAACCGTTTCTCAAGTATACTTGCATAGATCTTGCTAGGAACACTCAGTAGGGAAATACCTCTGCAATTCTCACATTCAGTTTTAAGAAAGTTTTATGAACATTCAGTTCTTGTGGTGCACCCTGTTGGGTATCTACCTGGATACTGAACGAACAAGGATGGGCTGCTAATTTGGGATTTAGCCAACCAAATTGTATTCTTATTGGCTTAAACCAATATACAAAATGATGAAATAAGACCACAAACTTTAAATGCCTGCTGGAAAGCAGCTTGACCTGGATGCATTTGCAAACAGTGCAACCATGCAAACATTTACATTATCAGCTGAATCATAACTTTGGCACAGGAAACTGGTGGAGAAGGTTTTGATACAATTAGCCAGAATGATGTAGACGAATTACTTGTGGATAATGCCTTAAGTGATGATGATATTATTGGATGGAATGAGAGAGAGGTATGGGAATGTAGCAGACGAGAGGATGGAAACAGTAGGAGAGACGGAATTAGAGAGAGAGATATGGAAGTGCTAGAAGAGGAGAGAATGGAAATGGTAGGAGAGATGGAATGAGAGAGAGGTATGGGAATGCTAGAAGACGAGAGGATGGAAACAGTAGTAGGAGAGACAGAATGAGAGAGGGATATGGAAGTGCTAGAAGTGGAGAAAATGGAAACAGTAGGAGAGAGGGAATGAGAGAGATGTATGGGAATGCTAGAAGAGGAGAGAATGGAAACAGTAGAAGAGACAAGTATGGGAATGAAAGAAGAGGAGAGAATGGAAACAATAGGAGCGAGGGAATGGTAAGAGGTATAATGTATGGCGACTCAATGATCCGTGGTGTTCAAGATAGGATGCGTGAGGAGTGTTTGCCAGGAGGAACAATAGAAAGGGTGGCTATGGCAATTAAGAGAGGTGAAAGGGTGGATGAGATGATTGTGATGGTAGGAACGAATGACTTGAGTGGTAATGTAAGTCGGGCAGCGAGAGATATGAGATTTTTGCTTGAGACTGTACGGAAGAAGACAGAGAGAGGAAAAACAGTGTGCGTGTTGCCTAGGTATGATAATGATGAGCTGAGCAGAAGTGCGGTGATATTGAATGGCATAATAGCAAGAATGTGTGACAAGAGAGGACTAGTATATGTGGATGCTTGGAGTGCATTTGAGGAAAGAGAGGAATTCTATGCGAGAGACCGTTTACATTTGAATGAGGAAGGACGTAGGCATCTGGAGAGATTGCTGTTCTGAACGAGTCAGTGTGTCCCAGGGAGGATGATAGCAGGGGTAGCCTCTTGTGGGAATGGATACTTGGGAGAAGGGAGACAATGTCAGGTAACACTTAGCCCAGTGGAGTCTAAAAGGGATAATGCTGGGTATAGAAACAATGGCATTTATATACTTTATACTAATGCCAGGAGTATCCGGAATAAGGGAGAGGAATTGGTGTGCGCAGATAGCATCAGCCTGGCCAAAAATTATTGCGATCACTGAGACGTGGTTGACAGAAGGGGATATAACAACAGGAATAGAAGTCGCTGGGTATAGCATTTTTCGTCAGGATAGGAGGGGAAAGCGTGGTGGTGGGGTACTGCTTATGATAAGTGATGACCTATGTCCTGTAAGAGTGGAGAATTTGGAAGGAAGTGAGACAAATGATTTTGAGAGCGTATGGTGTGAGGTAGAGGTAGGCAAGACAGGATATTTAGTGGGGTGTTGCTACAGACCCAGGAGCACAGAGGATGGGGACCAGGAGATGTTTAGACAGCTAAGTTTGGCAAGTGCAAGAAGAATGATTGTTATGGGAGATTTTAACTTCAGTAGTATAAATTGCAGAGAGGAAGATGCATGTAGCAATAGGGGAATGGAATTTCTAGAATTCTTGAGGGACAAATGTCTTAGGCAACATGTAACAGAGGGAACAAGAGGTTCAAAAGTTTTGGATTTGGTTATAGCATCAGAAGAGTTGATAATAACTGAGTTGACGTCTCTCCCACCAGTTGGAGAGAGTGACCATATGGTGTTGACTTGGAAAATGAATAGACATGCAGGAGTATCAAAGAGATGGGAACTTATGTGGAATTATAAGGCAGGTGATTATAATAGTCTTAGATGTCAACTTCGGGAAGTTTCATGGAGGGAGGAATTGGAATGCCGGGATATCACTAGTGCGTGGGAAATTGTGAAAGAATATTTGTTATCAGGAATAGTAAGTTGTATACCACGAGTGAAGAAGAGGACGCAATTTGGAGTAAAGTGGATGACAAACAATATTAAACAGGAATTGCATGTGAAAAAGAGGCTATGGAAGAGATATAAGGAGACAGGTGAAGAGATGCATGAGGAATATAAGACACAGGCCAGAAGAGTGACTAGTGTGGTAAGGAAAGTGAAACTGGAATATGAGAGGAGATTGGCCCTAAGATCCAAAGAAAATCCTAGGGAATTTTTTAGCTATGTGGCCAGTAGGAGGAGAAATGACTGTGGAAGAATGATATTGTGGGATAAAAATGGGAATAGAGTGACTGATGCAGAGGACATAGTGGAATTGTTCAATGAACACTTTATTGGAGTATTTCATCCTAGAGGAGTCAGATTTAATGCTAGAGGGATAGGACTGGTTCGAGGTCTGGAGGTACAGGAGGAGAGTGTGTTTCAGATACTGAGTACTCTGGATGTCAGTAAAGCTGTGGGACTGGATGGTATTTCACCACGAGTTTTGAGAGAATGTGCTAGGGAATTGACAGTGCCTTTGACCTGGCTTTTCAATGAAAGTCTGGCTTTGGCAAAGGTGCCCAGGGAATGGAAGGAAGGTAAGATAGTGCCATTGCATAAGGGTGGTAACAGACTGGAAGTGTCTAATTATAGGCCAGTCTGTGTGTCATCAGTAGTTAAGATCTTGGAGAAAGTAGTGAGGGACCGTATACAGCATTGGGCAGATGAGGGTAATGTTATCTGTGAGAATCAACATGGATTTGTGAAAGGACGCTCTTGTTTTAGCAATATGCTAGCCTTTTATAATAAAGTTTCAAGAACATTAGATGAGGGAAAGGCATATACTGCAATTTTCTTAGACTTGTTGAAGGCATTTGACAGGGTGCCACATGATAAGCTGATATTTAAGTTGCAGCACATGGGTCTGGATGTCAGATTGGTCAACTGGATTCAGGATTGGCTGTCTGATAGGTATCAGAGAGTTGTGTATGGTGGAGCAGTTTCCAGGAGGCAGAGGGTTACAAGTGGGGTCCCACAGGGCTCAGTACTAGGACCTATATTGTTTAACCTTTATATCAATGACATAGCCAGTGGATTGCAGGGGGATATTCAGTTGTTTGCAGATGATGCGAAGCTGGGAAGGATTATTAGTAATAGTGCAGATGTGGTAGCCCTGCAAGAGGATTTAAATAGGCTAGATAGATGGGCAAATGAATGGGGGTGTCAGTTTAATGCAGCAAAATGTAAGGTCTTGAGGTTTGGGAAACATCGATGGGATGCTGCATACTCTATGGGAGGAGTTATACTGGAGGAAGTAGGGGAGACAAGAGATCTGGGGTTGATGATTGATAGAAACCTGAAGTTTAGGGGACATATTGCAAAGGTGGTGAAGGTAACACAGAGGATTGCGGCTATTATGAGAAGGATACTGACCTGCAGAGATAAGAGGGTTATCATTCCGTTGTATAAGTCTCTGATCAGACCACACTTGGACTATTGTTCTCAGATTTGGTCCCCAGGATTTGAAGGGGATAAATTAACTGTGGAAAGGATACAAAGACGGATGACAAAGATGGTTTCAGGACTGTACAAGGATAGTTATGAGGATCGGCTGAGAGAATGTGGACTGCAGAGTTTGGTGGATAGAAGAAGGAGAGGTGATATGATTGAGACTTTTAAACTGTTGAGAGGTGGTTACAGGGTTGACACTGTGGAGTTCTTTCGCTTGGTTGAACAGCGGGAAGGAGTGATGACAAGAGGCCATCCCTGGAAGTTACGAAAGGAAACTGTGAGCAAGAGGGTAAGGAGTGGTTTCTTTGTGTGGAGGGTGGTTGAGCCGTGGAATGCATTGCCTAATGAAGTGGTGGGAGCGAGAATGGTCAGTGAGTTTAAGGAGTGGTATGATAGACTTTGTGTTTCTCAGGGGGGACCTCCCCTCGATGAGTCTTGACAGACTTTATGTCTTAGGAAAGACCTCCCTCGAAGAGTCTTTTGACTCCTTGGAGGCCTGAATAATAATAATAATAATAATAATAACTTTAGATATCGTCGAAGAGCCAGAAAACGATGGTGAAGCGGAAGAAAAACCTGTTTCCCTCACTGAAAATATAATTTGAGAAGGTCTTGAACTGTCCAATAAATTGGAAAATCATTTTCTTGTAAATGATACAAATTCTGAATAAGCCTTTAAATTCCAACGTGAGCTGAAGAACTGTATGTGTGGATATCGCGAGCTGTATAAAAAATTAGTAAAATCATCATCACAAAGTTTAATGACTGATTACATTGTCAGAAGAAAAAAATCAGCACAGAACGAGGGTGAAGTTAATTATGTTTGTGAAGAACCATTGCCTTTACCATATAGATCTGATGTGCTGACTATCTTTTCTGGTGATGAAAGTGATTTCGCACCAGTTCGCAAACGTTGCCGAATGTTGTCTAATAGCGATGATAATTCTGATGATAAGATGTAAAAAAGTTGTTACTTTTCAATAAAATTAAATGAATAAAGCTGTAAAACAAACTTAGGCATTCTTATTTTCCTGAATTTTTATAAACTTTTTATGAAATTTTAGGTTGATTTTAATTCATTGCTTCGGTTTTAGAAAAGTATAGAAAGTATCCCTAATTTTTCAACATAAGTTAGGTCTTTTTTGTGAGATTTTTTATATGCGGTTTTCTGTGAAACGTATCTACCAGATAAAAAAAAAAAACATGACTGTATTTAGAAATTTATGTACATTTAATCATACAAATACAAACATTTATTTTACAAATGATATTCTATCTTTTTCAATTTAGCTACTTGAATACAAATTCTACCCTATGGTTCTTCTCTATGAACTGGTTAATAACATCTTCATAAAAAGTTGATTGTAACTTAATTTTCTCAAGCAACACACACACTTGTAAAGGCGGGCTGAATCTCACTGGCTAGAGCTACATTCACTGCGTATGGCCTGTATTTATGCAACACAGTGAGACGACGTGAAATGGCTACGAAATCACAGTGCTGCTGCGAGGATCTGGAAGCTTCTACAACCGAGTAAGCCAAGGTAGCTTTGACTAGACGAGCAAGCATCAGCTTCGATACATGACGCAAAGCTCAATTATTGCAGTGCAAGCTTAAGATGTCTTCTGTCTACAAAAATAAAAGCCTAAATGGAATGCTTATAAATGCATGGATTTATTAACAAATAAATATTAATTCTTTCTCAATTAATGAACTTGCACAGCAAGCATGGAAAATTCACCACTGCTCTATTCCCATCTCAAACTATATCACATTAGTCAATGTGTTCCCTCCACTAGCATGATACAGCAATCCCTCAATTAATGCGCCTAATGCATATTGAGCTAATGTAGTTTGGCAAACATTCTGTTTCTTTTTTTCATACAACTGACAGTATGGCCCTATTGCTTCTTCTGAAAATTTTACTGGTTCTCTCTTCACCCGGGTCGGTCTCTAAGCATTGCTGCTTAAAAACTTCGACTGTACAAAAACTATTTTCAAATTGTTTCTGTGAAACCTCTTTGGGCTTGTCAGTGATGAAATTTTCTTCATATTCTTCATCTTCTCGCTGTGCATCTAAATTTAGCAGGTCGGAATCACTCAACTTCTCAGAATGAGATTTAATGAACTTAAATTCATTTAAAAAGCCTCTAAAATCATTTGCACAATGTGGAAGAATGTGCTTCCAAATGGCTTGCATATTGCTAGCAGTAATTTCATTCGACTTTGTGACTTTATAACCAGGCTGAGATTTCTCTGATTTGATTAGAAAAGTCTTGGAAGGCATTTGCTTCAAAAAAAAAAAAAAAGGCCGGTTTCATTGACATTAAATATTTGTTTGATCACAATAGTCCCCTTCTTACACATTTTTTTCAAAATCTCTGGATATCTCCTTATCTGCAATTGCAGCTTCGCCTATGATTAGAACATTATGTAGGCTATTTCTCGTTTTGAAATGCTCAAATCACCCAGCACTAACGTGGAATTCTTCTTCTTTTCCATCATTGCTAGCCCTTTCTTTCCAGGTTACAGAGAGACAATGCTTTTGATTTAATAAGGCCAGTGTTTAGCGGGATCCGTTTTTGGTTACAATCTTCGAACCCTGTAAAAAGAAGTCTCTCTAATTCGATCATTATAATACTTTGATTTCAAGTGCATGCATGATGAACTTGAAGCAGCCTTACCTTTCTCTTTGTATTCAGCAGTTGATTCACCCATTTCTGTGTTCTTGTCCAATCTTTGCTGTGGACTCGCCTTGTTCATTTTTCTTTATTATTTCAAGTTTTTCTTCTAATCAGATTACTTTTCGAATCATTTTCACACTTCTATTTTTTGCTCACTAATTCTTTTACTCATGATTAATGGTTAGAAAAATAATTTAAAATAAAAAAGTAAGGAAAACAATTGCATGAGATATGATCAGCAAAATGCTATGTAAAGCAGGCAACATAAATTTTGGCAGTAAATTCGGAACATAGTGTACAAGGAAATAGTGTAGTATGCCATTAAAAAATAACTTTGTAAAATGTTTCAAATCGGTAACTAAATTATTTCATCCCGGTGAGTGATTTTTTAAAATAGTTAGCCACAAAAAATGTATAGATCGAAAATTTTTAAAATCTGTAACATTTATTTTTTAGATGTATATAGGCGCACTAATCGAATTTTTGAGCTGCACTAATCGAATTTGGGTATCGAAAAAAATAACGCGCTAATCGAATTTGGGTAGCGAAAAAATGATGCACTAATCGAAAACGCACTAATCAGGGGCGCATTAATAGAGGGATTGATGTATTTACAAATTGAAATAAAGCATGTCAGAGTCATGCAGAAATAAAGAGGTTATGATGCCATTGTATAAGGCCTTGATCAGGCCTCATATAGATTACTGTGTACAGATTTCGTCACCAGGTTTTCATGGTGATGAGAATATCTTGGAGGGTCCAGAAAAGATTCACAAAGGTGGTCAGTGGTCTTTGGAATGTGGATACGAGGATAGATTGAGAGAATGTAAGTTGCAGAGCCTCGTGAATAGGAGTAAGAGAGGGAGATATGATCGAGACATATAAACTAGTCAGGGGGTTGTTATCAGGATGACATGGAAGAGATTTTTCATAGAATGGGAGAGCGAGCTAGAACAAGAGGCCATCACTGGAAACTGTATAAGGAGGGTGTGAGTAGAGGAGTGAGGAGAAGGTTCTTTGCATGGAGAATGGTTGGTGAGTAGAATGCATTGCCTGAGTGTGTTGTGAATGTAGGTTGGATGAGCATTGTTCGCAATAGTGTGTACCTCCCATGATGAGTATCTGACTCCATGGAGGTCAGATGATAATAATAATTCAAATATTTCTATTTCTTCCATCATCAGTGTTCATTAACATTATTGATTAACAAATGTTTCATTTAAAACTAGATTACAAACTTTACTCTCAGTTTCTTCTTTTTCACACCAATAATTCTTTTGTATGTGCTTGCATTCCATACTTTTCAACTTCTAAATCATTTATTGCAGGCAAAATTATTAACCTTTTACTTTCCCTTTTTGGTGTCTTTTAATGATGTCTCACATTTCTTTACAACTTTGCTTTTTATTTACTAACTTTATTAACCTAAATTCTAAATAATATTAAGATATTAAGGGACAAGCTAACAAAGAGAGGAGAGAAAGCATAAGATAAAGTCTGAGCATTTATGACATTATGGGACAAACACACACACAGAAAGAAAGAGAGAGAGAGCGAGAGCAAAGATTAGGAGGTTTCCTTCTCTTATGAGTTATAAAATTGTTTCACCAATTAAACTCTTTTCCACTTAAACAGAAAGGGAATTGAAGAAGTGACTTCTGTAATTATTTATTATTATATGAGGGGGATCTGGAAAGTTCTGATAAGCACCAAGACAAAAATGATATTAAAGCAACTGATATAACCACAAGAAAGAACATAATGGTAGCAGAGTTATGAAGGTAACTTATGTTCTTATATGCTTATATCCTCGTATGTTCTTTCTTGTGGTTATATCAGTTGCTTTAATATCATTTTTGTTCCAGGTGTTTATTAGAACTTTCTAGACCACCCCCCCATAATGTCTTTCACTTATGTCTCAATTTTTAAATCAAATAAATTAAATCAATGGTGAAGTAAAAGTTATCCTTTCCTGGTGAAAGTCATAGGTCTTCTTGGCACTGCAAGATGAAGCATGCCGACTGGCTTAGGGCTTGCTTTACTCGTGCAATCTTTTTTGTATTCTGCTTTATATTTTTATTTCACAAAGAGGGGTGCAAAAGTAGATTAGCCTCCTAGTGGTGCACCCCAGGCAATATGACTTTCACGACGAAATATCCTATACTATCTGGCAGTCAGACAATGCCATGGGATCTCCTGACTATTTGATTACATCGCATTTACTCAAAATGTCAAATCAGATGAGAAGCTCAGGCTCTTTCCAGAACCAGCAGACATGGCAACTTCAGTCCATATCTGTCAATTAAATATTGAAAGCATCAGCTGGCTTAAATGTCAGCGTTTTTCTAAAATACTCAAAAAAAAAATTAAATAGACGTAGTTGTTATCCAGGAGACATACATTGGTAAGGAACAGGATTTTCAGAAAAGGGGTAAAATTCCAGGATATGATCTAGTGGGCACAACACTCCACCAAGTATATGGCATTGCCACATATGTTCAGAGCAAGATTAATAATGTCTGCCTCATATCAACGTCAACCCAAGGAAATATCCATACTGTGACTGTAAAAATAGGAGAAATCACAGTCATCAATGTATACAAACCGTCGAATGTGATGTGGCCAACACGTGTTAGAGACTCAAGTCCACCCTTCAATTTATATAGGAGACTTCAACAGCTACCATGAAACTTGGAAATATAGGACTAATGACTTGAATGGCAAATCTCTTGTTGACTGGGCTGAAGATCATAACTACCATTTGATCTTTGGCGCAAAAGATAGGGGGACACCTTTAAGTCTGTGGCCTGGGATCAAGAATACAATCCAGATCTCTGTTTTGTTTCCAAGAGTATTAATGCTGAACCTTTGATGGCTAAAAGAAAAGTCTCGGAGGACTTACTTCCCCCATAGTCAACATCGACATGTATTCATTGAAGTGGGGCTGCAAGTACTGCTGATCTCCTCATTTTCTAGCTCTCATTGGAACTTCAGCAAAGAAACTGGAATGCCTTTTCTGAAAATCTGGACAAATGTCTCAGTTGAATACCACCCACAGCAAGGAACTATAGCAGATTTGTAAATGCTGTCATTACAGTCGCCAAAAAATATATCCTGAGAGGTTTTAGAAAAGAGTATATTCCGGGATGGGATGAAAAGAGTGAGACCCTTTATCAAGAATTTTTGGATTGTGAAGAACAAGAAATCACCGAGGAATTATTGCATAGCCTCGATGATGCTCATCGACTCAAGTGGACAGAGACTGTTGAATCTCTGGATTTTAAGCACTCTAGCTGCAGAACATGGGATCTGCTACGAAAACTAGGCAAAGTTTCACCGATAAGACGCCAGGAAGCCCAAGTGTCTCCTAATCAAGTTGCAAATCAAATACTATCATTGTCAAGAGCATCCCAGAATAATAGCCATGATACTCAAGTTAAAAGAGATCTTGATAAATTGAAAGAGACGGGCAATCAAGAATCTTGTTATTCTTTCCCCTTTCTTGTTACAGAAGTGACAGATGCATTGGAGGAAATGAAGCCGGATAAGGCTCCAGGGTTTGATGGAATGCATTTTGAGTTTCTACCACTGTGGTAAATATGCGCGTTTCTGCTATCAAAGTTTTACTCTGGTATTTTACAGACTGGACTTTACCTTCAGAGTTTAAAAGATCAAAAATAACAGCTATTTTGAAGCCAGGTAAACCAAATGAACAATAATAATACTATGCATCTTATTTCAGGGACAATCAAGAGTACTCCTATAGAATAGCTCCCTATTTTAAGAAATATTCCTCCTCCACTGTTAAGAAGAGCCAACGCCTTATGTAGGGAGTATAGAAAGATCCAGGAAAATCCCCATCTTCCAGTACATAGAGACGCTTCAAATTTAAATTCAAAATTAATAAATAGATTGAAATCGAGATATCCTCCTGTTAGTACTGCTATAAGATGCTAGAGGACAATTTTGACGTCAATCAATGGAGATGCCAACGGGAGGTGTTTGCAGATACAGACCTGCAAAACTTTCCCTGCATTGAAGAACAACCACCTGGATATGACCTTTCAGGTAAAACTTGGATTACTCTAAATCGGCTAAGGACTAACCACGGTTGATGTGCAAACTTTTTTTTCAAGTGTCAGAAAATTCGTTCCCCCACAATGTGACTGTGGAAGTGAGAAGCAGACCATTCAGCATATTCGCCAAGAATGCTCACTGAGAGCATATGAAGGAGAGGAACAAGTTTTCCTAGTTCCAACACTTGCGACTATTAATTAGATTAATAACTTAGATATAATAACTTGTAATATCTGACTGATAGATAATTTTAATTTTCGTATTTGTAATTTCTACTGGTGTTGTTTGTATATTTAATGTGTTTGTGCTATATACATATATTTAGAGATGTCAAGTTTAGATTTTTTATATATATGTCTATTTATATTTTAATTATATACATACTGTTATAATTGTCACCGACACTGCATATGTATGTTTCTTTTTCTTGTGATGTAATAGCCATATGATAAATAGATAATAATTTCACAAAGAATTTTGAATTGCTTATCAAACTTTGTTTCATCTGTATATGGCCTTGATCAAACAACATATAAACTACTCAACACAAACAACTTCAGCTTTGGGTGTAGTAATAATGTTTACCCAGCATTGGTAGAATGTTGGGCTAAAGAGAAGGGGAGTGCTGTAGAAGCTGAGCAGCAAGTAACCATTATGTGTTCAAGACTGAGATGTGAATAAACTGAGGGAAAGTAAGTTCTAGATAAATAGGAGGAAACACAAAATTGTGCAATATACACATAAGTTAGTGAAAGGATGTTACTGAAGAGATACAGAAATTTTTCATGGAACAGAAGATGGATGACGAAGATCCTTAGAAGTTAAGCAAGTATAAAAACACTAAAGGAGCAGATTCTTTGTATGGTGAATTAGTAAATGAATAAAATGGGCAATGAATTTGTGGTGCTTTAAAAAACTTTATTAAATAAATACTGCAATTTGCCATATCTACCATTATAAATATTTTGAATTGAATATTTATTCAATTTTAATGTTACTTAACTATAGTATAAGACTAAAACATAAGGTTACAGTTTTACTGTAGCCTTATGTTGTTATTTTTTATATTATATAAAGATATTTCATTATCAGAAGGCACAATTATGTGGCACAATGTAATTGTACCTTCAGTTAATTAACCAACCCTTCAACTATCTGACCAGAACTGCTTTCTTACTATGACCTAAGGGATTATTATATACACCAAAAAAAAACTTTAGATCAAAGTGAATGATTTGAGATTATTTCAATTGGTATTACTTCAATTCAAAAATTTTATTTAAGGGTTAAAAATATAATGCTTACTTTTTCTTCATGCAGACCACCTTTGCTATCACTCAGAAGGCACAAGTCTTCATCAAATCCTTTTCCCCACCATCTTTTAAGATACTGAGAAAGATCTCTGTGCGAAACAGTTCAAGATTTTAATCAAATAAAAAATAATCCAAAGTCAAAATCTATCTCATTTCTCTTCAAAATAAATTATTTTTACTACTGCAACTAGAGGAGCAAGAATAAAGAGTATATAATCAATTATCACTAAAACAAAAGTGTTTAACAAACTACCAAAATTTAATGAAACCAAACTGCAAGGAAAATGGTTAACAGAAATTACAATTGCAGGATTTACACACACAGATTTATTGTAAAAGAAATGAATAATAATAAATTAAACTTCTAAACAGCTTCATTAGGAAAATAAACATACAAGTGAATTATACAAAAAAAAATTGGAACACTTCTAACAGCTGCTGTTTTGAAACAACTAACATTAATGATAATACAGATGAACCACATGTCATTCAATATGAAATGAGCATGAAATATCCATTATTGTGCAAGGTCTTTAGATTAGGCATAATGAAAAATCTGATAGGTTACATGAATTTATAAAAAGACTTCCAAATGTCAGGAAATATGAGGCCTTAATCCCTGTTTGAAGTATCACACTATCGTTTTACCAATTATTCCTTAAATGTCCTTAAAAAGAGATTGTCTTCCAGGTAAGGCATCCAGGTAGAGGACTAATCTCCATTCATGATGGTCTGAGAACACATGTGTAGATAGAACCCCCCCTTTGATCTTTCCTGTTACATTTCAAGAATTTCAAATGTTTTTTTAATCTACCCCAATAAAAATTGCCACAGGTACGTGGGCTCTTGTCTATTCCAGAGCATATACAAAAAGAATTGCTGTCTTTTGGCAAATGCAGAGAATTATGTAGGGATGTGAAAAAGTTTAAAATAAATCATAATACTGACTTGTTTTAGAAATTGTGCTATACATCTAGAAACTGCCAATGTAGTATAAGGAAATGGTATTTTTTTTTTTACAGAAAGTTTTTTCAAGACAGGACAGGACTACATGAAAAATTTACATCACCACTAACTTCCTACCTACAATTTTCCTCAAAATCAATCTGTTACCTGTCAAGACTCCAACATTATCAGATCTTATATTTCTGTCTTCTAAGGCACTTTTTACTCTATCAATCCACCTATAACTTGGTCTTCCTCTGGGTCTTTTTCTGGCCAATCTGGCAGAGAAACTTGTTTTGCTAATCTTTCCTTTCCCATTCTGTTTAAGTGACCATACTATCTGAGATTAGCTCTGCTAACACATTCCTGGATGCTAATAATATCAAGTTCTTTCCTAATATCCTATTTTTAATATGATATTGCCATTGATGCCATCTGTTCATGCCCCTAATCTTTCTCAGGACTCTCATATCTGTGGTCTCTAGTCTTTGGTCAAGAGTTTTATTTCTAACCCAGCTCTCAAGATCCATAAGTTAAAATTGGTTTGAACACTGTCTTGTATACAGCTAATTTATCATAATTGATCAGGAGTGAGCTTGCAGCCATCCCATGGCAAAACATATTGCAAGGGAAAGATGTTAGCAGTGCTTGGGATAAAATCAGCGGGTATCTGAGGAAAGCAATATCAGATTGTGTCCCTATGGTCAGGAGGTCAAACAAGGCAGGCATTAGATGGATGAGCAGTAGTATCAAGCTTGAACTGCAAAAAAAGAAAATGTTATGGAGAATTTACAAGGAGAAGGGTGATCAGGACACCCATGAGCAGTACAAGGCTCAAGCTAGGAAGGTTACCAGCATAGTAAGAAAAGCTAAATCAGATTATGAGAAGACCTTAGCCAAAGAGATCAAGGGTAATCCCAAAGAGTTCTTCCGCTATGTGGCAAGTAAGAGGAAGAATGACTTCGGAAGGATAACCTTAGTGGGTGCTGATGGTATTGAGGTGACAAAATCAGATGTAATAGTCGAGTTACTGAGTGATCACTTCTCAAAAGTCTATCACCCAAGTGAGGATATCTCTATACCTATAGCAATACCTAATGTGAGAATTGAAGCTAAAGAATCAGAGGTATTAAATATATTGCAAAACTTAAATGCAAACACTGCGGTAGGCTTAGATGGAATATCAGCTCGGGTGTTGCGTGAATGTGCAAATGAATTGTCAACCCCTCTTACCTGGATATTTAATTTAAGTTTGAACTCTGGTATGGTCCCTAGGGAGTGGAAGTTAGGCAAAGTGGTTCCTTTGCATAAGGGTGGCTCTAAAACTGCGGTATTGAATTACAGACCAATCACCATCTCAGGAGTAGTGGTAAAAGTATTGGAAAAGTTGGTTAAAGACAAAATTCAAGAATGGGTGGATCAGGATATGATACTCTATAGAGGCCAACATGGTTTTGTTAAAGGTAGATCCTGCCTTAGCAATCTATTAACTATTCATAATAGAATAACATCCAAGTTGGACAAAGGAACTGGCTACACAGTGGTACTTCTGGATTTTGCTAAGGCTTTTGACAGGATACCCCATAGAACACTGTTACGCAAATTGGAGCAGATGGGAATGGATATTAAATTGGTGATATGGATAGGAGAATGGCTCAGGGAGAGATACCATAAGGTGGTGTATGGAGGAGCCGAGTCCAGAATGAGGCAGGTGACCAGTGGTGTACCTCAGGGCTCTGTGCTTGGGCCAATGTTGTTTAATTTGTATATAAATGATATAGGAAACGGCTTAAAGGGAGATATTCAGTTGTTTGCTGATGATGCAAAGTTGTGTAGTGCAATAAAAAATCAAGCTGATGTTGAAAGTTTGCAGGAGGATTTAAATAAGCTGGTAAAATGGGCAAAAGAAAATGGATGTCAGTTCAATGTGGAAAAGTGTAAAGTCATGCATTTTGGGATTAAAAGATTACCAGCTGTGTACTACATCGATGGAAAGGTACTCCAAGAGATTGATGAGGCTAGGGACTTAGGGGTATTGGTAGATAGGGAGATGAAGTTCAGAGGACACATTGCTAACGTGTCCAAGATTGCACATAGGATTACTTGGTTGTTGAGGAACACACTGACATCCAGAGATAAAGAGGTTATTATTCCCCTTTATAAAGCATTGATACTTCCACATTTGGATTACTGTGCTCAGGTCTGGTCACCTGGATTCCTTGGAGATCAGGAGGCTGTGGAGAGGGTTCAGAGAAGAGTGACCAAGTTGGTGAGTGATATAAAAAATACTCCCTACATTGATAGATTGAGAGCTTGTGGATTGCAGAGATTGGTTGATAGGCGAAGAAGAGGTGATATGATAGAAACATTCAAATTACTAAAAGGTTTTTATAGGATTGATGCAGGGGAAATGTTTCAGCTGTGTGATAGTGATGGAAGAACAAGAGGTCATCTCTGGAAATTAAAGAAGAGTGTGGTTAACAAAGGTGTCAGAACAAGGTTTTTTGCCTGGAGGGTGGTGAATGAGTGGAATTCATTGCCTGACTTAGTTGTGAGCTCTTCGTCTGTAAATGAATTCAAGAAGAGATATGACAGATATTGTTTTGCTAGTTTGGGTCTCCCGCGATGAGTCTACTGACTCCATGGAGATACCCGTAATAATAATAATAATAATAATAATAATAATAATTTAGTGTTGTGACTAATTTCTCTCTTATTCCATATACTACCATACCAGCTTTGTTGATTCTGTTGTCTATTTCCATATTTAATTTATCATCTTCCCTAAAAATCATGCCTAAGTAGAAATGTTTTACTTGTTCCATATGTTCTCCATTCACAATGCAGTTGATATTTTCAATGGTTCTGCCTATTTTCACTGTCTTTTGCTTGTTGTTGCTGACATTCATACCATATCTATTACAACAGTTATTCGCTTTAGTCAGAGAATCTTGCAGACTTGTACCAGATTTATTTAGAAGTATAACATCGTCTGCATAAAGTAAAGAGCTGAGATTAACATCTCCAATTTTGATATCAGGTTTAATACTGCTTTCATTCATAATGTGATCCATATAGATAATGAATAAAAGAGGGGATTTATGTACAACCTTGTCTGACACCAGATTTAACATTATACTATCTTCCTGTACTTCCCTCAATTCTGACTGCTGGCTTACAACTCAAATAAAGACTAATTATTGCATGATATAATGCTCCACTGACACTATACAACTGTATGGTGTCAGTGGAGCATTTTGAATAGCTTTTCACTTAGCACATTGTTCATATGCCTTTTCCAGATCAAACACAGATCTTTGTTGTATCCCCATGATTTATCAACTATTTGTCATAAAGTGAAAATCTGATGCTGACAGCCTCTATTTGGTATGAATCCAGCTTGTTCTTCACCAAGCTTCTCTTCCACAATCCTTCTCAACCATTTCTCAGCATACCTGCATAAATCTTACTAGGAACACTCAGTAGGGAAATAACTCTGTAATTCACACATTCAGTTTTATTTCCCTTTTTATATGTGGGTGCTATGAGTGCGCTACTCCAATAATCTGGAATTTGTCCCTCTGTCCAGGCCTTCTGAAGTATACAGTGCAGCCATTGTAAGACTTTTATACCTCCATTTGTCAGCATTTCTGGTAGAATATCATCTACTCCTGCTGCCATTCCACATTTCAGGCTTTTCATGGCTTTTTTCAACTTCAATTATGGATATATATTCCTGACTGCATGCCTGGTCAGTGTTTCATTTAGCAATTTCTCAAAGTAATTACTCCATACTTTAAAGATATCTTTTCTTTAGTTTTCATGTTACCTTTATCATCTGTAATTTCTTTTACAGCACTCTCTCCTCCATTTCTGAGCTTTTTCAACAACCTCCACAATATTTTGCTACCTTCTTGATATTTATTTTCTATGTTCTTACCAAAGTTTTACCATGACTTTTGTTTAGCTAGTTTTACACAGTGTTTAGCTTTCTTACATTTGTCTCTGTATTCTCTAAGTGCACAAGCTGACATATTTGCCAGGAACTCTTGATATGGTTTCTTCTTTTCCTTCACTACCTCTTTAACCTCCTGTGTCCACCACATATGCTATGATGTGTCCACTATGTGTGCACCACATATACTGATGATGTGTTCTCCATTTAGCCACATAACTTGGACCCATCAGATTCTTTTCTACTCCATCACAACAGTCAGTATCCCCAGAATTCAGTTTACTACAGAAAAAGAAAATAATACCAACCTGCCATTTCTGGACACTGTAATCACACATCTTTAAACAATTGCACTCTTTCTTTCTCAGCACCTACCGAAATGGGTAGATACTCCAACTTTCTCATCATCCTCCCTCCCAACATAGTATCATTAAAACCTTCATCAGCAGAACTTCCAACTATTGTTCAAACCAGATTTCTCTCATAGCTGAACTCTACCTTTATTTGCTAAACCTTCCTGTTCAATGGCTACAATACCAAAAAATTAACAAAATAGTTGTTCCTTCCATCACCTCACATCCCTTTCAACATACATATTATAGCGGCCTCCAAAGCAATTTAGTGCAGCTCCCGAAGCCTCAAGGAAAGATTTTAAAAAAATGATGATTGCTTTTTATAATCATCATCATCATCAAATTCCTGCCATGTACACTCAAAGGGTGTACAGGATATGATAGTACTAAATGAAAAATTTACATTATTACTAACTTCCTATCTACAATTTTCCTCCAAATCAGTTTGTTACTTGTCAAGACTCCAATGTTATCAGATCTTATATTTCTATCGTCTAAGGCACATTGTACTGTATCAATCCACCTATATCTTGGTCTTTCTCTGGGTCGTTTTCCTGCCAACCTGGCAGAGAACACTTGTTTTGCTAATCTTTCTTCGCCCATTCTGTTTAAGTGACCATAACACCTGAGATTAGCTATGCTAACGCATTCCTGGATGTTGACAATGTCAAGTTCTTTCCTAATTTCCTCGTTTTTAATATGATATTGCCATTGATGCCATCTCCTCATGCCTATAATCTTTCTCAGGACTGTCATATCTGCGGTCTCTAGTCTTTGGTCAAGTGTTTTACTTCTGACACAGCTCTCAGATCCATAAGTTAAAACTGGTTTGAACACTGTCTTGTATATAGCTAATTTAGTGTTCCGACTAATTTCTCTCTTATTCCATATGAATTTATTCAATTGACTTCCTACCATACCAGCTTTGCTGATTCTGTTGTCTATTTCTATATTTAATTTACCATCTTCAGTAAAAATCGTGCCTGAAAAGTAGCTGAAATGTTTCACTTGTCCCACAGGTTCTGGTCGAATATCATCTACTCCTGATGCCTTTCCACATTTCAAGCCTTTGATGGCTTTTTCTACTTCAACAAAACTTAAATACATATCCTACTTCAAGTATGGATATGTATTCCTATATAATTAACCTATTTTAGCCTGTTTTTGTTTAGGAGTGTCCCTTATATTTAATACATTGGCTAATATAACTCAAAAGGGGTATATATATATATATTTAGGGCATTATGGGTGAGTATAGAAGGCAATTATGGCAGAATAAAAAATGTGGAAAAATTATGTACATACCTTGTTTTTGGTTTAAAGATGCCTTCTAAATCCAAGGCGCTTGTTGAAAGGTTGTGTGTAAACGGGGGGGGGGAGAACATGGGGATGTACTTGAGACATGGGAAATAAGTTTGGGAACCCGGGTTACATTAATAATATATATATAAATATATATATATATTATTTTGTTGTGGGGAGAGGGGGGGAAAGAAGGGGAAGGGTATCCTTATGTGGAAACTGGGGCAAGGGTTTACGGGGTGTGGACCGTTTCGGTCATCGTCTGACCATCGTCGGAACTTTGTGGGAATGACTGTAGGGCTATGTCAAGGCTGCAAGATGTATCTGCCAAACTTGGGCATTTGTTGTCGCTAGATGGCCGGAGGCATGGCTTAATTTGTAAGTTTTGGAACGTCCAACATTCGGAAATTAGGTAGGGGCGGTGGACGTTGATAGAATTACCATCGCATTTTATGGCAATAGTTTCGGATATTCTAAGCATCGTTTCGTTTTCTTGTTTGTCAATGATTATGGCTTTGTCAATTTGGAGGATGTGTTTTAGTTCAAGGGAGTGAGCTGCAATTTCAGTCTTCCCTGTACTCTGTGGTTTGTTTTTCTTTTTGATGTTGCGATGTTTTTTTGTGTTCAGATATTCTGGAATGGGAATATTGCAATCCCTGAAGTGCTCTTGTAGTCTAGTCCATAACGACCTAATTGTAGAGCCCGTGTAGGTGAAAAATTTCCTTGTCACCCGTGTAGGTGATTAGTCTACAATTTTCCTTTTTGACAAGGAAATTTGTAGACTACGTTGTGGTGTTCGAATAATTCTTTGTGAGTGAGAGATTAAGTAGGTTTTAGGAGAGTTGCTAATTTATGGTTTGTGGTGAATATTAGCTTATAGTCCGTGTTTTTGAAAATGTATTTGTAAGCCTTGTATGTGTTTTGGATGTATGGCAATTTGATGACCATACGTGTCAGGGAAGTCTGCTTTTGTTGTATTATTGTTAAGACGGGATTTTGCCGTATAGTTCGTGTAATTTATTAGATGCGTGGGGTAGTTGCGATTTTTGAAAACCTGTGTTAAATACTTGAGTTCAGTGTAAAGAAAATTGCTGTTGGTGGAGAATTTGTAAGCATTGATAAATTGTGATAGGATGACTGATTTTTTAACGGAATATGGGTGGTATGAATTGATATGGAGGTAGTTTCCAACATGTGTGGGTTTGTGAAATATCTTCGTGGCAATTCTGTTATGGCTTCTGATTAATGTAAGATTTAAGAAATTGATGGATTTGTTCTGTTCTGTTCTGTTTCCATGGTGAATTGTAGTCGGTTGCTAAAATCGTTGAGGGACGTTTGTAAGGCGGAGATGTGTGAGGGTTTGCCGATGCATAGAATATCGTCTACGTATCTTCCATAGAAGGTGATGCCGGGGGGAGGGAAGGGGGGAGTAGAAGTGATTCAATGTGTGCCAGGAATAACTCCGCTAATTGTCCACTGATGTTTTGGCCCATTGGGAGACCGAAAATTTGAACATATAAGGAGTTGTTGAATTTAAAGAAGTTGGCAGATATTGTGAGTTTAATCAAACTAATGATGTCATTTGGTGTTAATTTTGTGCGTGTGTGTGTGTAGGGTGTGGTCCTCGGAGAGTAGTGTGTGTACGATGTCTAAAGTTTTGGGAACATCCACGTTGGTGTATAATGAAGTTGCATCTAGTGAGGAGAGGATGTCATCCTATGATGGAGTAGTGTTGCTTAATTTCCAGAATAAGTCATCTGTATTTTTGATCATACAGATAGACGTTGTTAGTAGTGGTTTGATGAGTTTGGTAACAAATTTTGATAAAGGAGCTGTGGAGCTACAAGAACACCACTACAGTTCCTTTATCAAAATCATCGGGAATTCTTCCCTCTGTCCAGGCATTCTGAACTATGCAGTGCAGCCACTGTAAGACTTTTATACCACCATACTTCAGCATTTCTGGTCGAATATCATCTACTCCTGCTGCCTTTCCACATTTCAAGCCTTTGATGACTTTTTCTACTTCAAGTATGGATATGTATTCCTGACAGCATGCCTGGTCAGTGTTTTCTACCACTGTGCTGTCATCACTGCTTGTTTCATTTAGCAGTTTTTCAAAGTAATTACTCCATACTTCAAGGATATCTTTTTCTCCCATTTTCATGTCACTTTTATCATCTCTAACTCCTTTTACAGCACTCTTTCCTCCCTTCCTAAGCTTCTTCAACAACCTCCAGAATATTTTGCCACCTTCTTGATATTTATTTTCTATATTCTTGCCAAAGTTCTCCCATGAATTTTGTTTCACTAGTTTTACACAGTGTTTAGCATTCTTGCATTTGTCTCTGTATTCTCTAAGAGCACAAGCTGACTTATTTGACAGGAACTTTTTATATGCTTTCTTCTTTTCCTTCACTGCCTCTTTAACTTTCTGTGTCCACCAGGGAGTTCTGATTTTTTTATCCTTGCAGACAACCTCACCACATGCCTCTCTGGCAGAATCAATCAATGTTTTCTTCAAAGTTTGCCACTGAATCTCCAAGGTTTGATTCCTGTTCTCAAACTCTTTCATTTTTGTTTCAATAATCATTGTGTATTTTAGTCTACAGTGCACATCTGAGAGCTGCTGAACTTTTATTCACTTTAAAACTTTCTTACATGTTATTCTTTTCAATATGAAATTCAATTTTATCCTGCTCAAGACTAAATAGTGATCGCTTCCAATTTCAAATCCTCTGTACACTCTGGTGTCCTGCACCAGGGAGAAAACATCACTATCAACAATAACGTAGTCAATGAGACTTTTCTTATTCCTTGCCTCTTCTCTCCATGTGAATTTGTGCACATTTTTATGTTGGAACATGGTGTTAGTAATAACCAGTCCACGTCCTGAGCAGAAATCCAACAAATATTTGCCATTATTATTAGCTTTGCTTTTTTCTCCAAATTTTCCCAATATATTTTTGTATGTCTCACAATCATTTCCTACTCTGCTATTTAGATCCCCAACAAGGACCAACTTTTCCTTTTTAATTGTGTCAGTTACTTTTCTAAAGCCTCAAAAAATTCCTCCACTTCTACCTTAGTAGAACCTTCTGTGGGAGCATAGGCACAAATAAGTCTCATTGTCCAGTTCCCCATTCTCATATTTGCCCACATTACTTGCCATTCAAGAAGATTAGCCTCGCATTTTGTGTTGAATACTATGGCTACTCCTTCTTTTCCTTGATTGTCATTTCCTGAATATAACATTTTGTATTTATTGTTCAGAAAGATCTTACCAGTTTTGTCTTTTTTGTTTCGGTCACCCCTATTATGTCGATCTGGTACTTATCAAATTCCTCAGCTAGCTCCATTTCTTTGCCATTCAGGCTTCTTATGTTGATAGTACCGATCTTTAACTCTGGTGATGTTGAGTTGGGGTTTGTTTTCAGATTTGTTCCAGTAGCTGACTTTTCGCTGTTCGCCCTGGTTCCCTGGCGAAAACAATGGGGGCCCTTGTTTAACCAGGTGACGCCCCAGCCCGCATGAAATTTTGTCATGTCGTACCATCATTTTTTATTTTGGTTTAACCAATAAGAATACAATTTGGTCGGCTAAATCCCAAATTGCCAGCCCATCCTCATTCGTTCAGTATCCAAGTAGATACCCAACAGGGTGCACCACGAGAAGGTGAGGATTCGACATTAGGTCAGAAGCCCTGGTCGGTTCTCCGCATTCCTTTAAAGGCTATATGGAGATCTCCTCTCAGTTATACAGCTTTGACCCTTAAGCACCCCGCTTTTTATAATAAAACAGAAATACTGTATTTACTCAAATATAGCTTGCCCTCGCATATGACTCACACCCCTGAACCCTGATTTTACTTTATGAAAAAAGCAATTAAAAAGTTTTGCATGTACTGTACATCGCACACGAAAATAAAGTTTAACCACACTCACGTCAGAACAATAACTCGCTCCCTGTGGTAAACAACATGCCTTCCCCAACTGCAATTAGAGACAACTGGTATAAAAACAGCACTAACTAATGAATCACATGTCCCTTCCCAAATTAACCATGCTGTTTAGACTTAAGCAAACCATATATGTTTCACCGGCAAACAAAGTATCTAACTAAAATTTACTGTTTTTAGTTAGATGTGTGTGAGTGCCCCACTAACTCAAACACGAAGCTGCAATAAAATTCATAAACATGTTAAAACTAAGACATATAGAGTGAATATTGTTAAGACAGTTTCAGATATTATGGAATTTGGTTGAAAAGAATTAGCGTTTCAGCTCAAAAATGTCGGCTTGACTTTGTGTTTCGGTAACGCGATCTTTTGTTAATACCGCACCAATCATATCCACATCTTCATAGCTGTTCTATCTCTACTGGCCTACCATTGCTGCCTATTTCACATTTTGCTTTCACTTCTCCGACATTCGTGAAGGATGTTCATTACATATCTAAAACCTTGTAAATTACTTGTAATTTTTACTTGGGATGATGGGAAAGAAGATGATGCTATTTGAATAGATGACTTTGACAACGTGCACAAGGAAACCGCTCTGGAGGCAGGAAGTAGCTATAACAAAGAGGAGATTCTTGGTAAGTACCCAATTTTCAGTTTTTTTTCTGAAAACTTTAGTTTCTAAAAATCGCAGCATATATCTGGCACCATGATTTTTTAGCTTTAATTTTGGGGGAAAAAAAAGTGCGAGTTATATTCGAGTAAATACGGTATCAATTTATTCGTTTTCATACGACATTTATAGTTACAATATGGATGCAATGACTTGCTATAATACAATTGCAGTAATAAAAATTTATATCGCAATTTCAATGTTAGATCCGATCCTAATCAAACGTAAACTATATAGTTACAATATGGATACAACAATCTGCTATAATATAATTGCAGTAATAAAAATTTATGTCGTAATTTCAAGGTTAGATCCGATCCTAATCAGTCATAAACTATATTTATGCTTTCATTGTTAATTTACAGCACGCTGCTGGTAGTCTACTGAAAAAACTGAATTCTATTGGCCACCAGCTGTTCACATGACACGCAGCATATGCACTCATGGGAATTCAGCTATGAGTTTATAATTGCCTGCTACAGTCAATCTGTCATCTTTGAAGTCAGTGCGGCGAACACAATTCAATGACAATCTAGCAGTGAGAGAATCCCTTTTATTATTATTTTTTATTTTTATTTGCAATAGTATCATGCACTGGTCTACAGTTTTGTGCGGTTTTATTCAAACATTTTTATAAAAATTGTTAATTTTTATAAAAATTGCTGATGAGAGGAGAAAATTTCAAGAAAAATGGGAATTAAATTACTTCTGCACTGAAACAAAGGACAAAATTGTGTGCATTATTTGTAACAAAACAATTAGTGTCGCCAAAGAATATAATATAAAAAGGCACTACGATAAAATTCACAAAGAACAATATTCACGCTTTGAGGGTAAACTGAGAGAAGAAAAATTAAGAAGTATGAAGAATTCACTTCAAAGTTAACAAGTATTTTCAAAAATTATGAAAGATAATGAATCAGCAGTGAGAGCCAGTTATGAAATCAGCTATTTATTGGTGAAACATTCCAAACCTTTTAGTGACGGTTCCTTGGTTAAGGAATGTATGATAAAAGCAGTCGAAAATGTATGTCCCAAAAATGTGCAAGTATTTCGCGATATTTCTTTGTCCAAAAATACTGTGATCAAAAGAATAACCGAAATGGCAGATAATCTGCGTGACCAGTTGCAAGAAATATCCACAAACGTACAGTGCTTTTCAATTGCACTTGATGAAAGTTTCGATATTCACGACGTGGCTCAAGTTGCTTTGTTTCTTCGGGCTTGCGACAACAATATGAATATTACTGAAGAGTTCTTGGAAATGATTCCCATTCATGGAACCACTACAGGGGAAGACATTTTGATGCCATGTGGGGCATTTTTGAAAAATATCAACTTCCTCTGAACAGGCTCGTAGCAGTGACAACCGATGGTGCTCCAGCAATGACAGGCAAAAATAAAGGTTTTTGTGTCAAGACTTGCAGCAAAGTTAAAGGAAATGTATCCAGACATTCCAAAACTGCAATCTTTCCACTGCATTATTCCAAAATGTTGGAAATGAGCAGCGTACTTAAGCCTGTGACAAATACCGTGAACTTCATCCGATCCAGAGGCCTCAATCACCGCGGTTTGCACAATTTCTAAAAGACTTGGAGAGTGAATTTGAAGGGCTACCTTATTACACAGAGATTCGTTGGTTATCTTGTCATAAGGTTCTAAAAAGCTTTTTTTTACTTTTAGAGGAGATCAAATTGTTCCTAGAAATGAAAAATCATGATGTTGCATTTCTTAATGATCAGACATGGGTACAAGATCTGGGATTCTTAGTTGATATTACAGGACATTTGAATGATTTAAATGTCAAACTTCAGGGGAAAGATCAGTTAATAACACACATGTATGATGCACTGGCAAGTTTTAGATGTAAGTTAGTTTTGTTTCAAAATCATTTAAAAGAGAATATTCTAAATTACTTCCCTATGTGTGAACAGTTGAACAATAAGAATCAAAGTTTTATCTTTTCTCAATACTGTCCCAAACTAGAAATGATAAAGGAAGAATTTGATAGGCCATTTAAAGATTTCAAGGAGCAAGAAGAAATTTTTTCGCTTTATACGGATTCTTTTTCCTTTAATTTCAAAAAAAGCTCCTATTTGTATTCAAATGGAACTTATTGATTTCCAAAATGATTCCATTCTAAAAGCAAAATACCAAGAAGTTGGTGTAACAAAAATATAGTTATTTAGGTCAAAAATATCCGGAAATAAAAAAGTTTGCAGCAAAAAATTCTATTTTATTTTGGAAGCACTTATTTATGTGAACAATTATTCTCATGTATGAAAGGTAACAAAACAGCTCACAGATCAAGATTAACCAACTTCAACCTTTCTGCCATAATGAAGGTCGTATGCTCACAATCTTTGAGTCCAAATTTTGACAGGCTGGTTAATAATAAACGTTGTCAAGTGTCGGGAAAAAAATAAAATACTGAAATTAAATTATTATAATTATATTATGCAAGTATATATATATATATACTGTACACCCATTGAGGGTACATGGCAGGAATTTGATGATGATGATGATGATGAGGTGTGTGTATATATATATATATATATATTTTTTTTTTTTTTAACCCAAAAATATTATAATTTTTCCCCAAAATATTTTCAGTAACATTTAAAAATTCCTTTAAAAATTCAAAATATAGGCTCCCCCCCCCCACCAAAAAAAAAATATAGAAGTATTTTATTTCAACGCAAACACAAAAAATTTCAAATTAACAGGATGCTCTGTAAATTTTTGTGATGGTTATTAATGAGAGTTTATACTTTTTTTTTAGAATGTATAAATATATAAATATTTGATTTATTTAAATAAATTTAATTTCGTTTTAATTTGGATTAAATGCTATCTATTGTAAATATTAATATAATAAAAATATTCTTTATATTATTTTTTTTAGTTGTCATAATCATTATAATATTATTTTATGTCTTGTAATGCTTAGAATAAATAAAATTTTTGTTATTAATTTTCCAATTTATTTATACTAATTTTTTCACTTCCCTTCGATTCTAATTAGTGCAGGTTTTTTTAGTTGAAAATTTTTGTAGCCCACTTGAGATACAGTTTTATAGCAAATAGCCTGCAGTCCAATTTGAGTTTGACACTCCTGTATTATAGTAATGCGATTACCATTCCCTATATCCAAGGCACCTCGAGAAGAAAAAAAAAATAGAACTTTAAAGAAATAATCTCTGCACTGCTTTCAAACCTTGTTTAGAACTGGGGCTCATCTGATCTTGCCTAATCCACTTCCTCCCTTCTCTGTTCCAGATGTTTACAAGGTTCCTTCTTCTTGCAATTTGTCATGTTATAAAAAAAAAAAAAAAAAAAAAAAAAACTGGGAGATATGCCAACATCCATCTTGGGGAATACAAGAAATACATCTGCCACCACAATTATGGTCAGTTAGGTCTAGGTGACCATGACTTGGATACCTTCCACAGAATCAAATGGGAAAAAAAAACTACAGTAAATGAAACTTGAAAGACCTTATTAGTATCAACAGCAGATTTAAAAAATCAGCTTAATCTAAATAAATATGGTTGTGTTAAACTTCTCAAGATTTGGGAAACATTAATTCTTAGATCTCCCAGCCAACAGCACCCACAGAAGGCATTGCTCACAGGACTTTAGGCTTCTAGTCTAACTTCTTCCATTTATTGTTTTGTGTATATTATTACAATTTTTATATTGTATCCCAGAAGATGTCTCAGTAAAAAAGATGCAATGTTGAAACAATTAAACATATGCTTAATTATTTCTTTATGATATATTAATTCCATTAAACCTAATTATGAGCAATACTTCGCCACTTACATTTTTAGACTAAAGTTGAGATAACCTTTGAACTTCAAATTCCTATCCACCATAACTTCAAGATCCCTAGCCTCATCAGATTTCCAAGCATAATCATACAAATATAATATAATATGCCATTAGAAATCCCATCACGCCAAACTGCATAACTTTATTAACATTGAAAACTGTGTTCAAGCATATTCAAATCATTCTGTAAGTGCTGTATATTAGTGACATCCCTAACTTCCTTATCTATCTTTGAATCTTTAAAAACAATATAAATTATAATTAATTTTTAAGTTGAATGATTCATTTTTAAATTAAATTATAATTAATTTTTAAGTTGAATAATTCATTTTTAATTTAAATTATAATTCAATTTTAAGTTGAATGATTCGTTTTAAAAATGAATTATAATTTAATTTAAAATTTGAATGATGAGTGATGATCATTCATTGATTTGCAGTTTAGATGGATTGTAATTTTTCAGTGAACTGTTGGTTTTCAATTACAGTACTTGCCATTCAACAAATTGCATTTTTAGTGAATTGTTGATCAATGAATTGTATTTTTGGAGAAACCATCTTCTGATGAACTGCTTTTTCAGTTAAATGCTGTTCAGTGAATTGCTTTTGGATTAGCTGTTTGCTAATCAAAAATTGCTTTTTCAGTAAATTGCTTTGGGTGAATTGGTGTTTGATAAATTGTCTTTGAAGAAATTGTTTTTACTAAATTTTCTGTAGTATTCTGCAGAGTTTGGTAGATAGGATTGAGCATACAAGTTGAGAACAAGTGGAAAAACAAAAGGTAATCACTGGAAAATGTATAAAAGTTAGGTAAGAAGAAGAAGTGAAAAAGGAGATTTTTTTGCATGAAAAGTAGTGAATGAGTAGAATGCAATGCTAGAGTGGGTGGGCAATGCTCAGATGCCACATCTTTTCATGGTTAGATATGATATGTATATGATATGTATTAATAGTGAAATATATGGTCTGTGAGAGTTTGGCCTCCTAAAATAAGTCTTCAGACTGTAAAGATCCAGAAATAACAGTAATACTGATATACTTTATTAGCATCATAGTTAATTCCCATGAAGAGACACTATCATTATGAGAAATTTGACTTGTGGTTTGATACTCTAATTAATAACTATTCATGGGTTATATATTTTCCTTCCATCTCTCATAAACACGACAATCTACAAAAACATAAAAATTCCATAAATATAACTTACAGTTAGATTAAATAAATAAAACATAAATTAGTTATTTTTATATCTATTATTAATTTTTCACTTACTGAATGCTGTAGTTTTTATCCTGCATGATGAAGCTTTTCAAAATCGCTAAGGCTGCTATGGTTTGCCTACAAAGGAAATTTCAGCTAAAAATTACCTTTTTTTTTTTTAATGAAAACTATTTGAGAGAAAAATATTCTTTAATATTTTGAAATATACAACCTTTTAAAGATTTTAACTATGAGATCTAGCAGAAAAGTAATGAGATTTTTTTTTATTGCGACAACTGGTAGTACTACTATCACACCAACGATGACATAGTATGTTAGAGTGATTTTCATTTTTTCCATCAGTACCAGTTTCTTGTTGGTAAAGTAAAAACTGTTGAATTACTGTGTTTTTAGTAAGTGTATGTCTGGTGTGTTCATCATGCAAATCTTGAACAATGTTGTGCAATTAAATTTTGTATTAAATCGAATGCCAGTGTTACCGAAAGGTTTAATAAAAATAAGTGGGAGTGTGGTAATGATTCTTTATCATGTACTCAAGATGTTTTGGGAGGGATAGAAAGCATGGAAGATGAGCAATGTACTAAGTGGTCTATCACAACAAGAATGAACATCAACATTGAATGAGTATGGTGCTACATCCACAAAGGTCAATGTTTAATACTCCAAATAATCTCTGAAGAATTGCATATTAACCGTTTCATTGTTCACAAGATTTTGAGTGAAGATTTGGAAATGCGAGAAAACTGTGCAAAAATGTTCCAAAAGATGGCTCGTGTAAACATAAAATTTTACGAATTCACACTTTAAAAAATACACTTTTTAAAAAAAATTTTACAAAGTTCTTTCAAAAGGGTTTATAGTTTTGTGTGTATTTTGTATATAAATTCAAACTTAACATCAGCATAAGAAGTCTCAATGGAAAACAAAAGTACATCAATAACTGGTGTTACTAAAAATAAATAAATAAATAAAGGAAAAGTTGGTCCTTCTAGGAGATCTAAACAGCACAGTAGAAAATGAATATCAAATGAATAGAAATGTGGGAAAATTTGTGAAAATAATAATAATGGTAAGTTCCTGCCAGATTTCTGTTTAGGATATGAATAAGTCATTAACACTATGTTCCAACATAGTGTTAATAACATACTGGGTCAGGACATAAGAATATAAATTCTGAATGCTACAAGGAATTTGAAACAGAAGGTGACTGTCATTTAGTTTTGGATGGGATATTATATTATTATTATTAAAAGATTATAACATTATTATTAAAATTCCTCCTGTGATGGGTCTCTTGACCAATCACAGGAGATCAAAACTTTCACACACAGAGATCACTGAACCATTTCTTAAACCCAATCTAACAGATAAGCTTAGGTGTTTATGGTTATTCATGACTTATTTTTTTAACAGTATTAACAATACCAAACAATTTTATCAAAAAGATGTTTTATTAATTGCTTATATTTTGCTGAATTTCAAATCAGCATCATCAGAGCACAACGTACTTGTACATGCAACAGTGAGTGAGTGAAACAATACGATTGCAATGGACAAAAGATCTAAAGTCCTATTTTGGCACCCTCTAATGTTTTTTTTTTTTTTTTAAAAAAATTACATTGCAGCTATGTGAGAGTTGCTCTTTGGATAACAGTCTCCCAAATTTTTGGCAAATTAATGCAACCATATTTAAGGTTGGGAGGATTCTTCAAAGACATTGCTGACCCACAAAATAATCTTTCAGATCTGTAACGACTTCTAAATATCACATTCATTTTTTCCCATCTAATCCTGTGTGAAGGCGTGTCCAAAGCATGGTCTATCAGTACTGACTTGCCATAGTAATAGTAGCGAATGTATTTTTTATGTTCTTCCAGGCAGATGTTCACTGATCTTCTTGTTTGTCCATAGTAGGCCAAGTCACAATCACAAGGAACTTCATACACTCCTGGGTGTGCTAAAGGGTGAAGTTTATCCTTAGGCGAGCGGATCAGAGTTGCTAGTTTGGCATGAGGTTTGAAAGTGGTGTGGAGGCCATGTTTCATCAGTACTTTGGCTATCTTCTCTGATGTACCTCTGACATAGGGGATAGAAATGGTCATGTTGTGTTCTTGTGTATTGGGGGTATGTACTATTGGGTAAAATACTATGTAGTATTTTATCTGTTTTGTGGGGATTGTAGCTGTTGGCCAAGACGTATGACGCAGATATTTGAGTTCTGTGGTCAGAGCTGTATCGTTAGAACAAATGGCTCTGGCTCTGTGTGTAAGTGTTTTTAAAATGCCATACTGTTGGACTGGATGACGATGTGATTGTTTATGTAGGTATCTTCCTGTGTGTGTTGGTTTTCTGTAGATGGAAAAAGATAGTGATCCATCTGTAAGGTGGGTGACTAATGTGTCAAGAAATGGTAAACAATTATTCGATTCTTTTTCTACTGTGAAGTAGATTTTGGGATGTTGACTATTTAGGCAGGTGACAAATGCATCCAACGTGTCTTGTCCATGGGGCCAAATGACAAAATACATCATCTACATACTGTAACCACACTAGTGGCTTGTATATATATATATAAAAAAAAGTCATGAACATTTCTTAAACCCATTCACAGGTTCCAGACTCATCACACTCTCAAGCAATGTATTCCAATCACCGACTACTCTAAAGGCAAAGAACCTGCTCCCTTTTCCCCTTGCTCATACAATTTCCAGGAATGGTCTCTTGTTCTACCCTTGTCTTCCTCCATTCTAAGAAAAATTTCTTCTGCCTTAAATTGATAACAACTCTTTACCAACTTATATGACTCAATCATATTCTTCCACTCCCCATGAAAACTAGGTGACCAAATCTGCACAAAATATTCCATATGCATACAATGGAATCATAAACTCTTTGTTTCTATATGCTAAGGTCCACCTCATCATTGCCATAATCTGTTGAGGTGTCACAATTTTAGCAATTAAACTTCAAATCTTTGTTCACCACAAGTCATAGATCTTCTCTACCTCCTTCAAAATTTTCCCATTAACAGTATACTCTGCATCCCATTCTTATTTACCAAATTTCAAGATCATACCCTTAACTTTGCAAATAAACTGCAAATAAACTAAACTGTGTTAGCTCCACTCACTTGCCCTTTCCCACAATTTGCTCAGCTCAACCTATAAGGCCACCATCTGTTCTACTCCTTATAGTTCTTCCCAACTTTACATCCTCTGCAAACAGCTTCATATTTCTAATTATTACAAATGATAAAGGTCTCAATAATACTGAGGCAACTGATGTGAAGTCAAGCTTTATATACAAATAGCAAATTAGTACAACGGTATTATGAATATGATTTTGTCATGTCTATCCTAATACTGATTGAAGGCATGAGCCAAAGCTATTGATGATATTAAATGCGTCTTGAGTTACCAGACATGTTCCATGTCTGGTAACTCAAAACGCTTGAGTAAATACGGTTTGAATGGTGGTTTTTTTTTTGTATGATAAATTTGGCATTTATGGAAATGAGTTTGGATTTCAAGATATTAGCTAGTTATATGAAACTGAAGAGCATTGTGTTTTATTTTCAACATGTCAGAGTATCTATGTAGGAACCAAAGTACTGAAAATCTTTTTCAAGGGTGTGGTCATTTAGCTTAATATTTTCTTCTATTTTTTAGGACAATAGTTTTATTGCTGTTTATAACTGTTAAATTCAATTAATGCTGTATTTTTACATAGATTATCTAGGCAATTTGGGTCTGAATGTTGGAGTTAATTAGTACACAACATCATTTGCAAATGGGACTTATGTGAGTTGGGCCTACTGAATCTTCTGAGTTATTGCGTATCCATTTCCTTTGAGTCTGTAAACATAGTCAACAGTAATAGTAAAAGATATGGAACCAAAGAATCTTCCTGAAGAATTCCAGTGCAAATAAAAAAGCTCACAGTCATCTGTACAATAAACATTACTCTTGCATGTGCAGAATCTGGTATGATTCTGCTATTGCTTAATTATTTGAGAGTATGATATAATACCTGACATATTTTAATATCCTTCGTCTATTGATTGAAGGATTTCAAGAAATATAAAACGTTTAAGATTAAAAGAAGGTTTTAATCTTTTGCCCCTAGCAACTTTCACTTTGCATGGTAGCAGATATGTCCAATAGCTCCTATTTAACAAGCTTGATAAATCAACTAGCTTGATTTTTTGAGCAGAAGAGATGTTTTATATGTTTCAATTCAGTTTAGAAGCAGACTGTTATAGATATTTAGTATTTATGGTAGGAAGCAGCGTGTTTCCTATGTGATTTTTTAGGTTTGTTTAGATTGCCTTTCTTGTTTTTATTATTATTAGACATTCCTTCCAATGGGATGAAATGCTGGCTGTAGCTAGAACTGTATTGCAGATATTTAGTAATTGTTTCTGAAACTCCTTTCATCCATGTTTAATAGCCTCTACTATTATGCCATCTTATCTAGATACTATCTCTCATTCCTTTGGATTCAAGTAGTTTCAAATACTTGTATTATAAAACTGTTATACTTATTTCCATTGTAGTCTTCTGAGAGAATCTTTGGCTCCATATCTGTTTTACTATTACCCTTGACTATGTTCATGAACTGACAGGAAATGGATACAAAATAACTCTTGAAGATTCAATAGGTCAAACCACATAAACCACACTTCTGCTCTTTGCAGATGATGTTATATGCTAATAGACTCCAACAGTCAAATCTGAAGAGAAATTGCCCAAGGAACAACAAAAAAATTTAAAATATATCAAAAATACAACAAAAAATTGCAAAAAATAATAAAAACAAATCCAAAAGAAGTCCAACAAACAAGAAAACTTCACATGGAAGTGTTTTCTTCACATGGACTTGCTTTAATTATCTGCAAGGGTACCATAATAACTGACAATACCTGAAATCAGCAATATGCACCACCACTTGCACACATCCATGTCTGATGTGTTATTCATTACTGGACCTTGGACGGTGTCCTCTATGACTACAGCTTACCTTGACTTTCCTCTTTTCCCACGATGACTTCTGTGTAAAGGGTGGAACATGGGCTTTGTCAGGTCTAATATTCTAGGCCAAAGGTTTTCAGTCATGTAATCTCCATTATATGTTAAGTTTCAGCTTAAGATTTCCTAGCCTTGTTTTATTGCCTTCATTTGTTGCTTTTGTCACTTACCTGGTTCTGATGATTATGCTGACCTTTTTTGATTATATGTCTCTGATGGCTGATCACATGTAATTTAATCACTTAAACAGTGAAATAATCTTTCTTGAAGATTTTAACATTCAGAATTCCAACTGGTTCTGTCTCCCTTTTCTGACTTTGTGGACAGAGAGCTAGAGGAGAAACAGAACTAGCTTAAATGATTTAGCATGAATTGCTAACGTACCTGCCAGAGTTCCAGATGACCATCATCATTCTCCTAACATTCTGGTACTTTCCTTAACAGCTCTTCATCTACTCTTAATGTGAGCTCTCCTCTTGTCAACCCTGATCATAACCTTGTGCATAAGCGCCTCCGTAGTGCAATTGAAAGAACAACAGTACATTGCACCTTTCGATTGGAAGGCCTAAGTTTGATTCTCATCGCGATGGGAGGAATCTTTATCTGGACGATTTAAATCGAAGGTGAGTTAGCTGATCTCATACGGAGATAGCAGGGTTTTTTCTCCTGGAAACTCGGGTTTTTCATTCCGCATACAGACAAATCGGCCCTTCAGAACACATGCAATTTACAGACATAGAATACCAGTTGTGGTGGTGGTGGAGATGGGCGGTAGATGGCGTTGATGGAGAGGATTCGTAGTAGAGGTTCGGTGTAGTGGTTGAGATAGTTGTATCAGTTGAGACAGTTGTAGGTGTCCTCCATGATGAGTCTTCAGACTCCTTGGAGGTGTCAGGAATAATAATAATAATAATAATAATAATAATAATAATAATAATATTTCTTTTTTTACATATCAACCTTCTCCCTACCAAGTTACAACCTTGTGTCGGATGACTTTCAGGATTTCTCTCTTTTTCATAGTCTGATTATTGCTTTTGCTATCCTGATCCAAGTATTTGATCTGATCTAATGGCTGAAGTTCTTACGAGCACGGCCAAGAATACCTAATATAGCCCGCTAGGGGGCACCATCAGGACTTTAGGAAAAACAGTAGTTTCCTCGCTTTGACCTCATTTGCTGTTTTCAGTGCCTGCGTGCATGTGTCTTAATCTTATGTTCCCATGAAGATGGCAACGTGACATTGCCGAAATATAGGAAGTATATATTAAAGTTTATTTTAATTTATATTCCAGTATGCGTTGTGAATTCCTTAAATTATTTAGTAATCATGTGCAACCAACGTATAAGCCTTTCTACGAGAATTACTATCTTTCCCCCTACCATTTTCTCCAACACATACAACTTCCAACTTTTGCAGAAACATATTAACATAGTCCTTTCTTCTCTCTCTCTCTCTAACTGCTTACCCACACAGGACACTGGGTGTGTTATAGGTCTTGAGACCTTGTGTTTGGGGTTGATATAAGAACTAATGGGAATTCTTTTTGGAGTATTATTTTTGGCACAGCATCCATAACAAAGTTTATCAGTGAATTAATCAACAGTTTTTTTGAAGTAGTTTTTCCACATTAAAAGTTCTTAATTCTGTCTTCAAGAATCATGTCATTTTTAATTCTGATTTTTGGTCTTTCAGGTTTCCTTTCTTTGGTGCAGAATTAGTTACAAGGGATATTTCTCTGGTAAATGCTATTACTATACTACCAATTTTTCAAATAAACTTTCAAATATAACCTACCTTCTTTTCGGCCCATCATATGCAGTTCAGAAACACACCTATCAAAATCCCTTCTTTCTACAATTTTCATATCATTCATTAGTGATGCTTGTTTCCTCAGTTCCCCCACTGTCATACCTGGATTATCAACTCATTACTCTATCTGTTCACTCTTTTCCTACACCATCTCTAACAGAATTCACAAATCTTTAGCCACACTATCTCTCAGGTCACTGGCACCAATTATCATTTTGTTCACATACTCTCCTTTCCTTATGACTAAAGTGATACACTTTCTTATACTCTCAGCAAGCATTTCATCAATTTACTTTTTTCGAATCAGAGAATTCCTATAAGGTTGCACTTCTTTATTACTTGTCCTTGTAATGCACTGCAAACCTCATTTAGTTTTCAAATTTCTATCCTCGTGTGTTTCTCCTACAATGTCACTCCCTCTTTTCTGCATTACATTCTGTCTCTCTCTCTCTCCAAACCTTTCACACCACTGCCTTCCCTCCCAATTATAATTCCTTCCCTTCACTCCCTTTCTAATCTTATTATTTACCCTCCTTAACTCTTGCATTAAATCGAATGGACAACAGCAGACTACCAAAAATATTATACAGATACAAAATAAGTGGAAAAAGAAGAATCGGAAGACCAAGAAAGAGATGGCATGAGACCGGAACAGGCCACATGGCCTATATTCCATGTTAGGAAGAAGAAGAAGAACTCTTGCATCTCATTCCTTTACTATCACTCAGCACTCATTTGTAATATATATATACTGACAGCAGTCAGCTACTGGAACAAATCCTAAAACCCACCCCAACTCAACATCACCAGAGTTCAAGATAGGTACTATCAATATAAGAAGCCTGAATGGAAAATAAATGAAGCTAGCTGAGGAAATGGATAAGTACCAGACATAATAGGGGTGAACTGAAACAAAAAAGGCAAAAACTGGTGAGATCTTTCTGAGCAATAAATAAAAATGTTATATTCAGGCAATGACAATCAAGGAAAAGGAGTAGCCATAGTACTAAACACTAAATATGAGGCTAATCTTCTTGAATGGCAGGCAGTCTCAAGTAGAGTGTTGCCCACATCACTCAAGTAGAGTGATGTGGGCAAATAAGAGAATGGGGAACTGGACAATAAGCTTATTTGAGCCTAAGGTCCCACAGAAAGTTCTACTAAAGTAGAAGTGGAGGAATTTTTTGAGGCTCTTTAGAGAAAGCAACTGACACAAAGAAAATGGAAAAGTTGGTCCTTGTTGGGGATCTAAATAGCAGAGTAGGAAATGATTGTCAGACATACAAATATATATTGAGAAAATTGGAGAAAAGAGCAAAGAGCTAATAATAATGGCAAATACCTGTTGGATTTCTGCTCAGGACATGGACTGGTTATTACTAACATAATGTTAAAACAAAAATGTGCACAAATTCACATAGAGAGAAGAAGCAAAGAATAAGAAAAGTCTCATTGACTATATTATTGTTAACTGTGATGTTTACTACCTGGTGCAGGACACCAGAGTGTACCGAGAATTTGAAATTGGAAAAGATCACCATTTAGTCTTGAGCAGGATAATATTGAAAAGAAAAACATGTAAGAAAGTTTTAAAACAAATAAAAGTTGAGCAGCTCTCAGATGTGAATTGTAGACTAAAATACACAAACATGATTGAAGAAAAAATGAAAGAGTTTGAGAACAGCAACCAAACCTTGGAGATTCAGTGGCAAGCCCTGAAGAAAACACTGACTGATTCAGCTGGAGAGGCATTGTTGGTAAGGATAGAAAAATCAGAACTCCATGTTGGACACAGGAAGTTAAAGATGCAGAAAGAAAAGAAAAAAGCATATCAAAAGTTCCTAGCAAATAAGTCAGCTTGTATTCTTAGAGAATACAGAGACAAATGTAAGAAAGCTAAACACTGTGTAAAACTAGCTAAACAAAAGTCATGGTAAAACTTTGGTAAGAACATAGAAAATAAATATAAAGAAGGTGGCAAGATATTCTGGAGGTTGTTGAAGAAGCTCAGAAATGGAGGAAAGAGTGCTGTAAAAGGAGTTGGAGATGATAAAGGTGACATGAAAACAGGAGAAAAAGATATCCTTGAAGTATGGAGTAATTACTTTGAAAAACTGCTAAATGAAACAAGCAGTGATGACAGCACAGTGGTAAAAAATACTGACCAGGCATGCAGTCAGGAATACATATCCATAATTGAAGTTGGAAAAAGCCATCAAAAGCCTGAAATGTGGAAAGGCAGGAGTAGATGATATTCGATCTGAAATGCTGACATATGGAGGTATAACAGTCTTATAGTGGCTGCACTGCATAGTTCAGAAGGCCTGGACAGAGGAACGAATTTCAGATGATTGGAGTAGAGCTCTCATAGTACCCATATATATAAAAAGGGAAATAAAGCTGAATGTGAGAATTTCAGCTGTTCTTTTCTCAAAAAGGCCAATGTCTCTTGCAGGAGATGTGTTACTATTCAATACTAAAATTTCCTGGCAGACAGAAACAAATTACCTGGGCATAATTCTCGACAAAAAGCTATCTTTCAACCAACACATCAAGTCTACGTGTGCAAAAGCATCTAAAGCCATAGCTCAGATCTATCCGCTAATTAATAGAAATAGCAAGCTCAACAACAGAATCAAATTGCAGCTATACCAGATGACAATTCGTCCTATAATCACCTATGCCTCTCCAGCATGAAGTCACACCTCTAATACTAACATTATCAAGATACAACGAGTGCAGAACAAGTGCTTGAGAATGATTCTGAACGCCCCGTGGTATGTTAGAAACAATCAACATCATAGAGATACAAATATTCCTTATATTTTCTCTTTTCTACAATCCTTAGCATCCGAGTTTTTCCTAAAGACATCCACACACCCCAACGATTTGGTTCAGCAAGCTGCTGCATACAAGGCAACGGACATATTCAAATATAGAAAACCAAAAGCTATATTAGCCTCCTATAGCGATGCAAAATCTCCATGCCCATTCAGGGCGAGCAAACTGCTCATAAATTTTACCCTCACTATAACCACAACAGATAGCGGGGAATATGAAAAGCATCTTGCTTCACCCCTAAAGATATAAATATCAATTGTCAATGTGAGAATTACAGAGGTATTTCCCTACTGAATGTTCCTGGTAAGATTTATGCGAGTATACTTGAGAAGCAGTTGAGAAGAATTGTGGAAGAAAAGCTTGGTGAAGAACAAGCTGGATTCAGGCCAAATAGAGGCTGTCAGGTTCAGATTTTCACTTTATGACAGATAGTTCAGAAATCATGGAAATACAACAAAGATCTGTATTTAAGTTTTGTAGATCTGGAAAAGGCATATGAACAAGGTGCTAAGTGAAAAGCTATTCAAAATGCTACAGTTGTATGGTGTCAGTGGAGCATTATATCAAGCAATCCTTAGTCTTTATTTGAGTTGTAAGTCAGCAGTTAGAATTGAAGGAAGTACAGGAAAGTGGTTTAATGTTAAATCAGGTGTCAGGCAAGGATGTATATTATCCCCTCTGTTATTCATTATCTATATGGATCACATTATGAAGGAAAGTGGTGTAAACCTGATATAAAAATTGGAGATGTTATTCTCAGCTCTTTGCTTTATGCAGATGATGTTATACTTCTAAATAAATCCACTACAAGTCTGCAAGATTCTCTGACTAAAGTGAATAACTATTGTAATAGATATGGTATGAACGTCAATAATAACAAGCCAAAGACAATGAAAATAAGCAAAAACATTGAAAATATCAACTGCATTGTGAATGGAGAACCTATAGAACAAGTAAAACATTTCAGCTACTTAGGTATGATTTTTAGTGAAGATGGCAAATTAAACATGGAAATAGACAACAGAATCAACAAAGCTGGTATGGTAGGAAGTCAACTGAATAAATTTATATGGAGTAAGAGAAAAATTAGCCACTGTATACAAGACAGTATTCAAGCCAATTTTAACTTATGGATCTGAGAGCTGGGTCAGAAGTAAAACTTGACCAAAGACTAGAGACCGCAGATATGAGAGTTCTGAGAAAGAATACAGGCATGAACAGTTGGCATCAATGGCAATATCATATTAAAAACGAGGATATTAGGAAAGAACTTAACATTGTCAGCATCCAGGAATGTGTTAGCAGAACTATTGTCAGGTGGTATGGTCACTTAAACAGAATGGGCGAGGAAAGATTACCAAAACAAGTGTTCTCTGCCAGGTTGGCAGGAAAACGACCCAGAGGAAGACCAAGATATAGGTGGATTGATACGGTAAAAAGTGCCTTAGAAGATAGAAATATAAGATCCGATAATGTTGGACTCTTGACCGGTAACAGACTGATTTGGAGGAAAATTGTAGATACGAAGTTAGTAATGATGTAAATTTTTCATGTAGTACTATCATATCCTGTACACCCTGTAGGGTAAATATCAGGAATTTGATGATGATGATGAAATTCAGTCATTCATCATCATCATTATCATTGTCACATTTGCTGCATCCTCTATACATTTAATTCCACTGTTAAGTTATGCAAAGAATTCTGATTTTGTGTAGTCAAGTATTTCCCACAACAGAATAAGAGTGTTGCTTATTGTACACTAATTAGCCATCTTTGATCCATAACTTGATGCTTAAGAAAATGTTTGAAAGTCATAAGTCATCACTTTAGATTTGCCTCATTTTTAATTAAAGTACAAAACTGGATTAGAAAATTATCAGCATGATTTCTGAGAGGAGAGCATTAACATCATCTTCTCTGCAACCAAAGGGTGTGGGTCCAAATTCAATGCAGAGTCTTTAAAGTGGCAAATGGTTTTCATTGTCTGGTATAATACCATCTCATTGGAGGCCTGAAGTAGGTTGAAAAAAAATCCTACAGAGCAGGGTTTCTAGATTACCTAACCCTTAGCCAAGTTGTGATAATAATAAGTTATTATGTGTACAATCCCCTGTGGGATGGATTCACACAGGAGGTTAAAAAAAATGCATTATTACCAATTGTCTGTATGTTCTTAAACATTCTAGTGTCAAGGAACTACACTTAAGAGTTAGTAAATGAATATGTCATATAGAAAAATTTTTCCACGCATGAGCTGTTTTCATATTTGAATGTCAAATAAAAAAATGACTGTCAGAAACTAATATTTTACTTAGCAATAGATATAAAATAGTGGTACTGATTGGTTGTCCTGTAAATGGAATTGGTCAAACATGTCACATACAGGATCTTTGCTAGATCTTATGCAACTTTTCTTACATCTGAAGGCATCTTTTATCTTTGTCTCTCTCTCTCTCTCTCTCTCTCTCTTTTAATTTGTCAAACTCAATGACCTGTCAAAGCCAAATAACTTGACTTCATATAATTATTATTATTCTTCAGGCCTCCATGGAGTCAAAAGACTCATCGTGGGAGGTCCTTCCTAGGAAATACAAAGTCTATCAAGACTCATCATGGGACGTCCCTCCTAGGAAACACAGTCTATCATACCACTCCATAAACTCATTGACCGTTCTCGCTCTCACCACTCTATCAGGCAATGCATTCTATGCTTAACTACCTTCCATGCAAAGAAACCAATCCTCACCCTCTTGCTCACAGTTTCCTTTCGTAACTTCCAGTGATTGCCCCTTGTCATCACTCCTTCCCACTGTTCAACAAAGCGAAAGAACTCCCACAGTGTCAACCCTGTAGCCACCTCTCAACAGTTTAAAAGTCTCAATCATATCACCTCTCCTTCTTCTATCCACCAAACTCTGCAGTCCACATTCCCTCAGCTGATCCTCATAACTAACATTGTACAGTAACTGAAACCATCTTTGTTATCTGCCTTTGTACCCTTTCCACAGTTAATTTATCCCCTTCAAATTCTGGGGACCAAATCTGAGAACAATAGTCTAAGTGGTCTGATCAGGGTCTTATACAACGGAATGATAACTCTTTTATCTCTGCAGGTCAACGTCCTTCTCATTATTGCAGCAATCATCTGTGTTACCTTCACCACCTTTGCAATATTTCAGGTTTCTATCAATCACCAACCCCCAGATCTCTTGTCTCCTCTACTTCCTCCAGTATGTCTCCTGCAATAGAGTATGCAGTGTCCCAAACCTCAAGACCTTACATTTTGCTGCATTAAACCGACACCCCCATTCATTTGTCCATCTGTCTAGCTTATTCAAATCCTCTAGCAGGGCTACCACATCTGCACTATTACTAATAACCCTTCCCAGCTTCACATCGTCCGCAAACAACTGAATATCCTCTTGCAACCACTGACAATGTCAGTGATATAAAGGTTAAACAATATAGGTCCCAGTACTGAGCACTGTGGAACCCCACTTGTAACCTCCTACCTCCTTGAAACTGCCCCACCATACACAACTCTCTGATACCTATCGGACAGCCAGTATCCTGAATCCAGTTGACCAACCTGACATCCAAACCCATGTGCTGCAACTTAAATATCAGCTTATCATGTGACACCTTTGTCAAATGCCTTTGCTAAATCCAAGAAAATGGCAGTATATGCCTTTCCCTCATCTACTGCTCTTGTAACTTTATTATAAAAGGCTAGCATATTACTAAAACAAGAGTGCCCCTTCACAAATCCATGTTGACTCTCACAGATAACATTACCTTCATCTGCCCAATGCTGTATATGGTCCCTCACTAATTTATCCAAGATCTTAACAACTACTGATGACACACAAACTGGACTATAATTAGACACTTCCAGTTTGCTCCCTTTATGCAATGGCACTTTCTTCCATTCCCTGGGTACCTTTCCCATAGCCTTTCATTGAAAAGCCAGGTCAAAGGAGCTGTCAGTTCTTTAGCACATTCTCTCAAAACTTTTGGTGAAATACCATCCAGTCCCACAGCTTTACTGACATCCAGAATACTCAGTATTTGGAACACATTCTCCTCCTGCACCTCTAAACCTCAAACCTGCCCTATCTCTCTAGTATTAAAATTTACTCCTCAAGGATGAAATACTCCAATAAAGTGTTCATTGAACAGTTCCACCATGTTCTCTGCATCAGTCACTCTATTCCCATTTTTATCCCACATTTTATCCCATAAACCTAATTAATGCTCAATGTGATTAATCCCATTGATGTAGCTCTGCCATGTCTGTCGGATATATGCCTAAGTTGGTTGCCTGTTTTGTTGGATGAAAAACCCTGCTACTTTTGTATGAGAATGGATACCTTATCTTCAAATATTGCACTCTTATAAAGTTTCTTTGTTTGAGATGAAACTGAAATTCGGATCTTTCCAACATGTGATGTATTACTGACTGAGGAATGAGAGGCTCCTAAGCATCTTTAAGTATATTGAAAGTGTTGGATTCTGAATATATAGAGATTTGAGTAATTAATATTTGCTTCAGAATCCAACATGATCTTCCATCACATAAGCTAGACTTGTAATTATTATTTAATGTAAATCACTTGTTTATAAATTAATATTCATGTAACTACCTTTAAGTTCTATTAATAATTAATTAATTAATCAAAGATATATAATAATAGTGAAAAGACTCTGTATTAAAATATTATTAAGTTTATTTTATTTATTGCTATGTTAATATTATAAGAGTTTGTATTCAATATTTTAACTGCGTATTAATTGAAGTGTAAATATTCTTTATTTTTTCCTGTATGTAGAGGTATAACGTTATGCAATGCCTCAGTTTTATTATATTTTGTTTTGGTTGTCATGGAGACATGTGTAAGATAGCTTGCACGAGTTTAGAACAGTGCGTGAGAGAGAGAGAATTGAAGGGCTGGAAAGGATTTTAGTTGAAGAGAGCACGAGAACAATTTCGGCGGAAAGAAGGGATATATAAGCTAAGAACGCTGAAAAAAGGATTGAATCGGAGGAGAAGCATTCAGGGAATCAGAGTGCGATAATAGCGAGTCGGCGAGTCACTCAAGTAGCTAATTAAAGTCTACTAGTCGAGGAGTGGTTGGCTAGTAAGTTGCAGAACAACAAATAAAGCAACGGAAGACAGCAAAGTAACAACCGGATGACTAGCGATAATTTTGTTGAGATTTAATTCCAGGCCGACTTTTCAAGGATGCACGGAAATTTGAAGCATAGCACAGAGTAACTAAGAGAATAAGTAGAGGCAGTAAAGTTGAAATTAAATGATAGCTGTGTTAAGAGATATAGCGCTTAAAAGATTAATTAAATGCCAGAAGTATAGGCAACTGTGCATAAAAACTTCAAGTTAAAGAATTACTGTGTGTTACCTTAGTTCAAGAATTATTAGTAGAGTACTGAATTGGTCAAGTGATGTCAAATGTAATACAAGCGTTTTGATCTGAGCAAGAACGTTTAACTATGTGAATTGCAACCATTAATTTATTCAGTTATTACTAAGAAGATTTGTTTTAATGAGTGCTGTTAATTGTTTTTATGTGTATACAGTTATAAGAGATGTTCATATATAAGTAGATGAACAGGGAAGATTACAGTTAAGAATTATCCAACTATTGATATTCCTATGTGGAGATATGCGTGTGTTTCTTCCTAGAATATTCCTATATTAATAGTAACTATTGCGGAGACTAGCTGGAGTGTGGAATTAAGAGTGTATACTTGTGAAGAAGTGTTACTGCCTTTTATTGTATTTGATATGTGAGATATTGGTGTAATTGATCACTAAGGAACTTTATTAAATAGTTAAATGAAGCTTGTGAAGACTGTATTTCAGACAACAGATTAACCATTGCCTGAGATTGTATGACTGTATTACCAGATGAGCTCAAATGTTTATAATACCTTATTCAGTGATTTAAAGTAATGTGTATAAATTGTAAGCCTAAATTAAATGTTTGTTTGTTGATCTAAAGTTGTATTTTGCCTGAATCTTCTTTTACTGCACCATTCATAAAATATGCGAACCAAAGCAGGTGAATTAAATAAGTTAAATATACTCGGCCAGTATATATAATAATAACACATAAAAGAGAAATAGTTGAGAGTTGGTTTAACTCTAATTCTTGAATTAATTTAGATATAGAGTGGCACAGTCAATAAATATAAATTTTCTCTATATTTGGATTAGAAATCAACTAGCAACTTATATTTTGTTTAAGAACATCGCAGTGATAAACATGTCGGATCCAAAGTATGGGTTAAGACGAAGTAGGATCCAACACAAGTAGGTATGACAATAAACGTGCTCTTCATTCCAAATAACAGACTGGCTTTTATGTAATTATACTAGTTTGTGATTTTTGAGTAATTCAAATATTGCAATCTTATAAAGTTTCTTTGTTTGAGATGAAACTGAAATTCGGATCTTTCCAACATTATTACTGACTGAGGAATGAGAGGCTCCTAAGCATCTTTAAGTATATTGCAAGTAGGTATGACAATAAAAGCGCTCTTCATTCCAAATAACAGATTAGCTTTTATGTAATTATACTAGTTCGTGATTTTTGAGTAATTATTATAATTCAAATAAATTAGCAAATTATACTAAGCTAGAAAAAATTTTTACATAATAGAAATTTCATTTTGAAGTCATTCTTTCAGTAATTTTCTTACCTTGCAATTTCAGAATCCTGAGAGGATCCAAGCTGATAGAGCAATTCTTCAAAAATTTGATGCATCACTGAAGTGTTACACTGCACAGAATGCCTAAATTTCAAATACTTGGTTATAACATTTGGTACTGAAAAAAAAATTACATTCAGCCAGTGTCACCTAAACCAGCCAGTATGTTATTATTATTATTATTATTATTATTATTAAACAAGACCTCATGTAGTCAAAGACTCATCTAGGAGGTCCTTTTATCTCACACACATCTCATCATACCGGTCTTAAACACATTCAAACTCCTTGCAGACACCACACTCTCAGGCAAGGCATTCCAATCATTCACAACTCTGCACGAAAAAAACCTGCCTCTCACTCCCCTACTCACACCCTCTTTATACAGTTTCCAGGTATGACCTCTGGTTCTCCCCTGATCTCCCACTATTCTCTGTAGAACTTCTCCACCATTGATCCTATAACAACCCCATACCAACTTGTAGGTCTCTATCATATCTCCCCTCTTCCTTCTCTCCATTAGACTCTGCAAATTACATCTTTTCAATCTTTCCTCATACTCGACATTCCAGAGGTCAGAAACTACCTTAGTCAGTCGCCTTTGGACCCTTTCCAACATCTCTTCATCCTTCTGAAAACCAGGTGACCAAATCTGGGCACAATAGTCCATGTGTGGCCTAATCAAAGCCTTATACAATGGAACAAGAATCTCCCTACTTCTACACGTCAGTGTCCTCCTCATCATTCCCAGAAGTCTTTGTGTTGTCTTCACGATTTTGGCGATGTGTCCCCTAAATTTTAGATCCTTATCCACTATCACTCCCAGATCTCTTATTTCCTCTACTTCCAACAATATATTCTCACCAAGCATAAATTCTGCATCCCATCTTTGTTTTCCAAATTTTAAAACCTTACATTTTGCAACATTGAACTCTCATCCCCATTTGCTTGCCCAATCACTCAATTTATTCAAGTCTTCTTGCAAGGCCACAACATCTTCACTACTCTTTATGGTTCGTCCCAACTTTGCATCATCTGCAAACAACTGAATATCTCCATCCAAATCTTCGCCAATATCATTAATATACAAGTTAAATAGTAATGGCCCTAAAACAGATCCCTGAGGCACTCCACTAGTGACTTTCCTTTTCCTGGATATTGCAACCCCATACACAACTTGTTGATACCTATCAGATAGCCAGTCTCCAATCCAATGCACTAATCTAATATCCAACCCCATCTGCTCTAGTTTGACTGTCAACTTATCATGAGGTACTCTATCAAAAGCTTTTGCAAAATCCAAGTATATTACTGTGTATCCTTCTCCTCTGTCCAAGGAAGCAGTCACTTTATTGTAATAAGTAAGTAGATTACTAAAACACGACCTCCCTTTAGCAAATCCATGCTGTCCATCAAAGATTATACCATTGTTGTCAACCCAACTCTGGATCCTAGTTCTCACAAGCTTCTCCAACAACTTAACCACAACACCTGACACACAGATAGGCCTATAGTTTGATGCTTGAGTTCGATCACCTCCTTTATGAAGTGGCACAATCATGCCCTCCTTCCACTCTTTAGGGACTTGACCAAGTGCAAGACTCGTATTAAAAAAATATGTCAAGGCAGGTGTCAACTCTCTGGCACATTCCTTCAGAATACGCGGTGATATATTATCAAGTCCCACAGCCTTATTTACATCTAATTTAAACTCCCAAACACCTCTTGCTCACTTACAGTCAGTCTCTCCTCCCCATCATCAACTGCTCTTAATCTCCCCATGAAGTCACATTCACAAGATTGAAAGATCTTTATGAACTGCTCATTAAGTATCTCCACCACACATTCTGCAACAGCTGTCTTTATACCATTTCCTCCAATCAATGTCATCCTTCCATAATCATTCTTTCTTTTGCTGGCTACATATCGAAAGAACTCCCTAGGATTCTTTTTAGCTTCATTAGCTAACTGCTGTTCATACCTCTCTTTAGCTACTCTCACCAACCAAGTCACTCTCCTTGCCTGGTCTTTGTAGAACTCATGAAATTGGTTACTTCCACTTCTCTTATGCTGCCTCCACAATGCCCTTTTTCTCTGTATTGCATGCTTAATCTCTTTATTCATCCATCACACACCTAACTTATTTAACCTTCTCACCCGTGGTATACATTTAGACATTGCATCCACTAAATATTTTTTGAAAATCCCCCAAGCTGCATTGATCTCTTTTCCAGCTAACTCCTCATTCCATGCTACACCTGCAAGCTGTCTCCTGAGCTCTTCATAATCACCCCCCTTGTAGTTCCACATATACCCTTTTTTCACAGGGGTCCTTGCACTGCTGGCAACCACCCAAGTAATCAGCTCATGGTCACTTTCACCAATTGGTGGATGATTTGATACCTCATTGATAATTACATCCTCCGATGAGATGACCAAATCCAAGACCCTTAATCCTCTTGTGCCCTCTGTTACATACTGTCTGAGGTAGTTATCCCTCAAAAACTCAAGAAACTCATTTTCTTTACTTCCAGTTGCTATCTCTTCATTCCAGTCTATATTGCCATAATTAAAATCACCCATAATGATCACCCTTTTCTTATTTGCTTGGCTTATTTGACTATACATTTCACTATCACCACCATCCACATTACCAGGTCTATAACAACATCCCACCAAGTATTTGATTTTATTCACCTCTATCTCACACCATACTGCCTCAAAACCACTGGCCCCATTTCCCTCTTGCATCTCTACCTTGTATGGACATAACTCTTTCTCTATCATCAATAGCACTCCCCCTCCCTTTTTACCCCTTCTATCCTCACGAAACACATCATACCTTTCCATCTCTATTCCTGTCAGGATGTCATCCTCATCTAACCATGTCTCACTTATTCCGACAATCTCTGGGTGCACAGACGCAATTAGTGCAACCATTTCATCTGCCTTGTTTCTTATACTTCTAGCATTGGTATACAAGCACAACAACTCATTTCTGGATCTACAGCTAGTTCCACTGATACCACTCACTCGATGTGATCTCTCCATGCTGGACTGGGGCCATTTCCCTTTCTGCTTCTTCATTTTAGAACCCTTTGCAATTCCATCTGTTTCCTTTTGATCCCTGATCATCCCATTACTTTCCTGCCTACACATTCTCTCACCTCCTCTTGGAGCATCCACCTTTCTCACGCTGTGTATCCCTGTCCAATGTTATAATGGATACTTAGGGAAAACAAGAATGTGCATAGCTAGTTAACTCAAGCAAACTATGATATCAAGTTTTACTGATCTAATGAATAAATAAAATATTATACTAATAAGTTATTTTTGATTATATACTATGATAAAAGATAAAACTCTTATGACAGAATACACAAACACCCATTCAGTGGCATAATATGTTGGAGTTCACTTCAACAAAAAAACTCTTATTTTCTATTGATGCTAGAATTATCTAGATATTCTAGGTCAGTGTTTCTTAAAGTGTGATATGCATACCCCTGGGGGTACGTGGCAATTTTCGGCTATGCATCATTAAAGCATGGAATCATTATTAAAAAAAAGTAATTATTTTAAATGTATATATTTCTAAATAAATTATATATTATTTACGAATTCTCCTACTCAAATTGTGATAACCGCTTCATATTTTGCAAAAATTTGCGGGCGATCACTCGTGAATGTTCGTTCAGCTTCATATATGAAGGTACATTGCGAGCCTGCAACAACGCGAAGATCGTACAATAGCAACTGATAAAAAAGTAATTATCATCATCATCATCATCATCAAATTCCCGCCATGTACCCTCAAGGGGTGTACAGGATATGACAGTACTACATGAAAAAATTACATCATTACCAACTTCCTATCTACAATTTTCCTCCAAATCAGTCTGTTACTTGTCAAGACTACAACATTATCAGATCTCATATTTCTATCGTCTAAGGCTCTTTGTACCGTATCAATTCACCTATATCTTGGTCTTCCTCTGGGTCGTTTTCCTGCCAACCTGGCAGAGAACACTTGTTTTGCTAATCTTTCCTCTCCCATTCTATTTAAGTGACCATACCATCTGAGATTAGCTCTGCTAACGCATTCCTGGATGCTGACAATGTCAAGTTCTTTCCTAATATCCTCATTTTTAATATGATATTGCCATTGATGCCATCTGTTCATGCCTCTAATCTTTCTCAGGACTCTCATATCTGCGGTCTCTAGTCTTGGGTCAAGTGTTTTACTTCTGACCCAGCTCTCAGATCCATAAGTTAAAATTGGTTTGAACACTGTCTTCTATACAGCTAATTTAGTGTTCCGACTAATTTCTTTCTTATTCCATATGAATTTATTCAATTGACTTCCCGCGATACCAGCTTTGCTGATTCTGTTGTCTATTTCTATATTTAGTTTACCATCTTCAGTAAAAATTGTGCCTAAGTAGCTGAAATGTTTTACTTGTTCCACAGGTTCTCCATTCACAACACAGTTGACATTTTCAATGATTCTGCCTATTTTCATTGTCTTTGTCTTTTTATTGCTGACCTTCATACCATATCTATTACAACAGCTATTCAATTTAGTCAGAGAATCTTGCAGACCTGTAGCGGATTTATTTAGAAGTATAACATCATCTGCATAAAGCAAAGAGCTGACATTAACATCTTCAATTTTGATATCAGGTTTAATACCGCATTCCTTCATAATGTGATCCATATAGATAATGAATAACAGAGGGGATAATGTACATCCTTGTCTCACACCAGATTTAACATTAAACCATCTTCCTGTACTTCCTTCAATTCTAACTGCTGACTCACAACTCAAATAAAGACTAAGTATTGCTTGATATAATGCCCCATTGACACCATATAACTGCAGCGTATTGAATAGCTTCTCTTTTGGCACCTTGTCATATGCCTTTTCCAAATCGACAAAACTTAAATACAGATCTTTGTTATATTCCCATGCTTTCTCGACTATTTGTCGTAAAGTGAAGATCTGATCCTGACAGTCTCTATTTGGCCTGAATCCAGCTTGTTCTTCACCAAGCTTTTCTTTCACAATTCTTCTCAACCGTTTCTCAAGTATACTTGCATAGATCTTGCCAGGAACACTCAGTAGGGAAATACCTCTGTAATTCTCACATTCAGTTTTATTTCCCTTTTTATATATGGGTACTATGAGAGCTCTACTCCAATCATCGGGAATTCGTCCCTCTGTCCAGGCTTTCTGAACTATGCAGTGCAGCCACTGTAAGACTCTTATACCACCATACTTCAGCATTTCTGGTCGAATATCATCTATTCCTTCTGCCTTTCCACATGTCAAGCCTTTGATGGATTTTTCTACTTCAAGTATGGATATGTATTCCTGACTGCATTCCTGGTCAGTGTTTTTTATCACTGTGCTGTCATCACTGCTTGTTTCATTTAGCAGTTTTTCAAAGTAATTACTCCATACTTCAAGGATATCTTTTTCTCCTGTTTTCATTTCACCTTTATCATCTCTAATTCCTTTTACAGCACTCTTTCCTCCATTTCCTAAGCTTCTTCAACAACCTCCAGAATATTTTGCCACCTTTTTGATATTTATTTTCTATATTCTTGCCAAAGTCCTCCCATGACTTTTGTTTAGCTAGTTTTACACACTGTTTAGCTTTCTTACATTTGTCTCTGTATTCTGTAAGAGTAAAAGCTGACTTATTTGCCAGGAACTTTTGATATGCTTTCTTATTTTCCTTCACTGCCTCTTTAACTTCATGTGTCCACCAGGGAGTTCTGATTTTTTTTATCCTTGCACACAACCTCACCACATGCCTCTCTGGCAGAATCGATCAATGTTTCCTTCAGAGTTTGCCACTGAATCTCCAAGTTTGATTCCTGTTCTCAAACTCTTTCATTTTCTTTTCAATAATATTTCTGTATTTTAGTCTACAGTTCACATCTGAGAGCTGCTCAACTTTTATTCGCTTTAAAACTTTCTTACATGTTATTCTTTTCAATATGAAATTCAATTTTATCTTGCTCAAGACTAGATAGTGATCACTTCCAATTTCAAATCCTCTGTACACTCTGGTGTCCTGCACCAGGGAGAAAACATCACTATCAACAATAACATAGTCAATGAGACTTTTCTTATTCCTAGCCTCTTCTCTCCATGTGAATTTGTGCACATTTTTATGTTGGAACATGGTGTTAGTAATAACCAGTCCACGTCCTGAGCAGAAATCCAACAGATATTTGCCATTATTATTAGCTTTGCTCTTTTCTCCAAATTTTCCCAAAATATTTTTGTATGTCTCACAATCATTTCCTACTCTGCTATTTAGATCCCCAACAAGGACCAACTTTTCCTTTTTCATTGTGTCAGTTGCTTTTTCTAAAGCCTCAAAAAATTCCTCCACTTCTACCTTAGTAGAACCTTCTGTGGGAGCATAGGCACAAATAAGTCTCATTGTCCAGTTCCCCATTCTCATATTTGCCCACATTACTCTACTTGAGACTGACTGCCATTCAAGAAGATTAGCCTCGTATTTTGTGTTGAATACTATGGCTACTCCTTCTTTTCCTTGATTGTCATTGCCTGAATATAACATTTTGTATTTATTGCTCAGAAAGATCTCACCAGTTTTGGTCTTTTTTGTTTCAGTCACCCCTATTATGTCGATCTGGTACTTATCTAATTCCTCAGCTAGCTCCATTTCTTTGCCATTCAGGCTTCTTACATTGATAGTACCGATCTTTAACTCTGGTGATGTTGAGTTGGGGTTTGTTTTCAGATTTGTTCCAATAGCTGACTTTTTGCTGTTCGCCCTGGTTCCCTGGCGAAAACAATGGGGGCCTTGTTTAACCGGGCGACGCCCCAGCCGGCATGAAATTTTGTCATGTTGTACCATCATTTTTTATTTTGGTTTAACCAATAAGAATACAATTTGGTCGGCTAAATCCCAAATTGCCAGCCCATCCTCGTTCGTTCAGTATCAAAGTAGATACCCAACAGGGTGCACCACGAGAAGGTGAGGATTGGACATTAGGTCAGAAGCCCTGGTCGGTTCTCCGCATTCCTTTAAAGGCTATGTGGAGGTCTCCTCTCAGTTATACAGCTTTGACCCTTAAGCACCCCAAAGTATTTATATGAATCAATTTTGTTCTATTAAAAATAAAGCATATTTTTTTGTTTACATGTACGTCTAAATTCAAATAAGATAGACATTTACAACGAAATATACTTATTTTATTTTATTTATTTATTTATTATTATTATTATTTTGATAAGGGGGTACTTGGTCATAATGAAAATTAGGAAGGGGTACAATATCTGAAGTTTGAGAAACACTGTTCTAGATAATTGCTACAGAATGTTAGATAGTCATAACTTTTAATCACTATCTCACTACAAAAGCAATAAATCTACAGCACAGTACACACTGTGGATGGGCTAAAGGTTAGCTATCCAACATATATGCCCTGCAGACCAAATGTGGCACTTTTCAGAACATTTTACTGCCATAAGAAGGGTGGTGGTAGTCTTGGCTAATAATCATCTACTGCCACTTAAGAAAATTCACAAACATCCATGACACAGCAGGATTTCAATCCACAACCTGCAGGTTGTGAATTGAAATACTGCTGATGCTCATAATGGTGACCCTTTTCTTATTTGCTTGGCTAATTTGATCACACATTTCATTATCTTCACCATCCACATTATCTGGTCTATAACAAAACCAACCAAGTATTTGATTCCATTCATCTCTATCTCACACCATACTGCCTCAAAACCACTGGCACTATTTCCCTCTAGCATCTCTACTTTGTATGGACATAACTCTTTCTCTATTATTAATAGCACTCCCTCCTCCCTTTTTACCCCTTCTATAATCACGAAACACATCATACCCTTTCATCTATATTCCTATCAGGATGTCGTCCTCTTCTAACCGTGTCACACATTCCGACAATCTTTGGGTGAACAGATGCAATTAGTGCAACCATTTCATCTGCCTTGTTTCTAATACTTCTAACATTTGTATACAAACACAACAGCTCATTTCTGGATCTACAGCTAGTTCCACTGATACCACTCACTCGATGTGATCTCTCCATGCTCGACTGGGGCCATTTCCCTTTCTGCTTATTCATTTTAGAACCCTTTTCAATTCCAACTGTTTCCTCTTGATCCCAGATCATCCCATTCCTTTCTATACATGCTCTCACCTCCTCTTGGAGCATCCACCTTTCTCATGCTGTGTAGCCCTGTCCGCCCTGAGCCTCCCCATTTCCCTGCTCCTCTTGAACACCCATTCTCTCATTTTCTATACTCATACCACTCACTTCCCCATTCATAACCACCTCTTCAATCTCTCCTGTCTTACTCTCCTGCTCTTCCACACCACTTCCTGCCTTGATCTGATTCATTCTCTCTACTCACTTCTCTACCTTCCAGCAGCAGTCTCTCCAAGCGACTCACACCATAACCATTCAAATGCAGTCCATCGCTCCCATAAGTTTTCTCTGTGTTATCGTGAGGTTATTCAGTCTTATAGGGATTTTAAGCACAGTGGAGGTAAGCATGTGTCAGATGCCATGAAGAAACTTCTGAAGTGTGTTGAAACAATAACAGTGAGCAATGCAGAGTGCAAGCGGGGGTTCAGCATTATGAACAATATTGTGACACCAACAAGAAATGCGCTCATGGTTAAAAATGTCTCATCTTTGCTGACAGTAAATAATTGTGGTCCACCAATTTCCCAGTGGGATCCTCTTCCATATGTTAAATGCTGGATGTCCCAAAGAAGAAACAGTACCCTTGCTTAATGTAAAAAGAGACTTGACGCAGAGACAGACAAATTGAAGGAAGCCTTGTGGAAACTATTATAGAACTCTTGCATCTGTTAACTAAGGGTAAGCCCCGATATTTTTATGCACTTTCCTGTACATTTCTCTAGTTATATTTCAAATTTAATTTACTGATATAAGTAAAAGCATATGTTTGTCTATCTTAAATTGAATTATCTTTCAATATGTTAAAAGTATTATATTAATTTGTAATTTTGTATTTGTATTTGTATTTAATGTTTCTGGTGGTGTGGAAGAGAAGGCCTGATGGCTTTAACTCCACAAGAATAAATAATAAATAAATAAATAAATAAATAAAATTTTAAAAAATGTTGCAACAATCTAGCAATAGCCTCACATTTATGATCTTTACTTTAAGGGCTCCGAAGCTTATTCGATTAGAATTTAACCACTGCTCTGGCCAATAGTGACATCCAACTTAATATCTCTTCCTTTCAACCTTCACCTCACACTATACTGCCTCAAAACCACTCCTGCTATTTCTATCTCTATCTTATGTGGACATAATTTCCCTGCTATCACCAGCAACACTCCCTTTCCTTTCTCGTTCTTTCCATCCTCCAAAAAAACGTTATACCTTTCTTATGTCTATTCCCATCAGGATATCTTCCTTGACCCAAGCATGTTTCACTTAGTTTTTTGGGGGTGTAGTGTAACAATTTCACCTTCCTTATTTCTGATGCACCTGGTATTTGTAAATAGACACAGCAGTTCACTGGGCATGTAAGGGTAAGTAGTAGAGACTACTGCTTCTCCTTACATGAGAATTCATTGCGGCACATTGTAGAAGAACAGACCTCTTCAGCTCATAAAATCACGTGAGCCATCTCATCCCTATGCCATCCATCCCCATACACACATTCACTACTGCTTCCAGCATCCACTCGCCTTATGCTGTCTTCCCCTTTGTGCTAACTCCGTTCCCATTTCCCTGTCTATCTTGCATTCCTGATCTCTCATCACTATCATTACACACATTTGAAAGGAAGTGTGCTTTGCATTATGGGATAATGAGGCAATTAATGTGAAGTCAACAGCCTCAATATACAAGTAGATTGAGGCTGTTGGCTCAATCTACTTGTATAATCAGGTGAAGACACTTTGCATGCAGATGTTATTTGTTTATGCTTGGGTAAAGGACTAAAACAATATAATTTTTTATATAATATAAGAATCTTTTCCTTCATGCTTACATGGTAATCAGAATACACAGTGCAAATTATGGAAACAACTACTGCGTTAGGATCAAACTTTAGTTTAATATAAACCAAAATAAACACTTGACGTTTCGACTTTCACATTAAGGTCATTATCTGGAGTATACACATATATACAAAGAAACAAGCTGCACTACAATCTACATGGCATGCTAAAATTACTGACCAACCGCTACAACTATTGGCCTGACCTCTGGTGGAAAAAAAAAAATTACTACAACAAAGCTAGAGTCCTATTATTATTATTATTATTATTATTATTATTATCTATTCAGTTACAAAATTAAACTAAACTGGAGAGCAACACGTTTACAAAAAAGGAAAAAATTAATAAATAATAAATAAAATTTAAAAAAAAATTACTTATATACATTTACATATAAATTACAGCCAACTGGTATGGATAGTGGCCAATAAAAGCTGAAAAATTACTTAGAGTCCTAAAGTCAGGAAACTAAGTAATTAATTGCTGGAAACTAAGTGGGCTAAATGTATGCCGTCCAAATTCTTGGAATTTTTATGCCACCATTATTGTTAAGATTGGGGTGGTCAATCAAAATTTTACAGGCCTCTTTAAATTTCCGTTCATACCAGGTTTTTGTATGATGTAATGAGCAAGTACTTTTCCAATCAATTTGGTGTAGGGTGTTAAGAGCATGATCTGAAAGGCCTGCTTTGCCAAAATTGTTAAATTTAATGTGATGTTTGTGCTCTTTTCGTATCTATGCACGTACAAAGAAAGCTATAGCTATACTTAGAGAACAAATTCAAACAACCGGCAAAAATCTAGCAATGACCCAAAATCAAGTTTTAAATTTACAATCCGAACTCTCTAGTAATATGAATCCAGATATTTTAAATGTGCTTGGAAGAATAACTGATAATTCAGCTAAACATATTCTGGAAAGTAATAAAGAAAAATTTAAGGCCAAATTTCATACTTCAAAACAACAGCAAAATTTGAATGTCAATTATACAAATCTAACCGATCAGGATATCTCTTTTCCCGGCAAACAACTCCAACAGTGAACAACAAACAAGTGAGACGAGGAGCGACCAATTACATGCAAGCAATAGTCATGTGATCAACCTATCTAGCCACACCTTATAACAGTCAACTTGTATTACTTGATAAAGGCCTAAATTTCGCAGCAGCACCTAGAACTGTTAATAAAATGGATGTGATATACCACACAGAAAGAGACATTAAGTCTCTTCTAAATAATATAGCTGATAAAATTCATTTAGAAACCAGCAATGTTTTGAATAAAAAGAAAACCATATGTAGCAATCTTACAAAACCAGAACTAGCAGCAATCAAGTCATTAAAAGCTAATCAAGATATAATTATAACAAAATCTGACAAAGGTAATGCAACAGTCAACCTCGACAGATAAACTTACATCCATCAGATGAATCAAAGTCTCCAATAGCAGCACCTATCAGCTTGTGAACTATAATCTGACGAACAGGATAAAGAAAAACACTGTGAAATTACTTAAGTCTGTCACTTCTTGGCCATCAGGCACTATTAAAAAACTTATACCCCATTATGCCCGTTCTCCCAGAATATATGGTGTTCCCAAAGTACATAAACATAACATTCTGCTTCGGCTGATAGTCGAGGGAACAGACAACCCTACTGATAAGTAGGGTTGTCTATTCCCACTAGCCAAGAAATTTGCGTCAACACTCAACGAGTTGGTAGATCATTCCTCCTCCTATATAAAGAACACACAACACTTTATAAACAAAATTAAAAACATAACACTCAGCAAAGATGATTTATTAGTCAGTTTTGACATTTCTGCCCTTTTCACATTTGTGAAAAGGGCAGAAATTTCTCAATCAGTGACACAATTCTTCTCCAACAGAAAAAATTTCCGCCCAACATTACGGCTCTCTCTGTCCATGTACTATGTTCTGGTGTAGCAAAATAAATTTTACCTACAAAAAAGAAGGTACGGCCATGGGCTCACTTCTATTCCCTCCCCCCACAAAAAAAAAAAAAAATTGCTAACTTTTATATGGAAGCTTTTGAGCAACGTGCTCTTGATTCCTTTACTCTAAAACCTACAATTTGGCTTACATATGTTGAGGATGTTTTCATTATCTGGCCACATGGTCGCCAAACTTTAAACACATTCCTTAGCCACCTGAACAAACAACATGAGAACATACAATTTACTATTGAAATTGAAAATCAGAACTCACTCTCTTTTCTGGATACACTAGTCACACGTCTTCCCTCAGGCTGGCTATCCTTCACAGTTTACCACAAGCCTACACATACCCAGTCGTGCCACACAAGCCTACACATACACTACCCAGTCCTGAAGATACTTTCAGGCGCAAACTTTGTTTGCTCACACTTGGATAAAGGATTAAACTAAACTTATTATAGTCTAACCAAGTGAAAAATAAACTCTCAACATCTTTCTCTGAATCCGGAGTAATTTAATAATAAGGTAGCACACCCTTTGGCAACTCCTATAGGTTAGGATGACCTCTCATTGCTTCTGCCTTTGTATCTCCACTACTGGGCCTGGCTCCCACTGACGAGACCTCAATAAAGGTCGAAACCGGTATGGGTAGTGGCCCTTTGCCTTAATGCATAGCATTACACATATCCGCAAGGAGCTGTGCTTTGCATTATGGGAGATACTGAGATAGGAGTGATGAGAACTTTCTCCACCTTTGCAATGAGTTGCCTGGTGTTGTACTACCTTACCCCAGTCCTGAAGATACTTTCAGGCGCAAACTTTGTTTGCTCACACTTGGATAAAGGATTAAACTAAACTTATTAAAGCCTACACATAATGGCCAATATATACATGCTGACTCATATCACCACCCTCTGCAAAAATTTGGAGTCATTAACACCCTCAAAAACAGAGCTATAACAATTTGCTTTAATGGAGAAGCTCTTAAACAAGAATTAAAAATTATTAGCAATACATTTATAAATAATGGCTATAGCAAAAATACTACTCATAAAGTTCTTCATAAAACTTCATCAAAAAATAATATAGATTACAGTAAAATCATAGCTATCCCATAGAATCCTACACCATTATAATCTTAATGCCACTTTTAAACCATCTTTAAAATTAAAAAAAACATATTCAACTCCTCTAAGGATCCTCCCCCCCCCATTGGCACATCCTTGAGTTTATTGCATCTATTGCACCAGTAACTTACCTTATATTGGGAAAACTGGACGTACAATCCTTATCCGTAAAAAAGAGCACAAATGACACATCAAATTTAGCAATTTTGATGAAGCACGACTCTCAGATCACACTCTTAACACCCTACACCAAATTGATTGGAAAAGTACTTGCTCATCATACAAAAACCTGGTATGAACGGAAATTTAAAGAAGCCTGTGAAATTTTGATTAATCACCCCAATCTTAACAATAATGGTGGCATAAAAATCCAAAGATCATGATTCTAATCAATTTTTCAGCTTTTATTGGCCACCATCCATACCAGTTGGCTGTAATTTATATATAAATTTATATAAGTAATTTTTTTTTTAATTTTGATTTATTATTTATTAATTTTTTCCTTTTTTGTAAACATGTTGCTCTCCAGTTTAATTTAATTTTGTAACTGAATAGATAATAATAGTAATAATAAGAGGATTCTAGCTTTGATGTAGTAAGGTTGTTTTTTTTTTCCAGAGGTCAGGCCAATAGTTGTAACAGTTGGTCAGTAACTTTAGCGTGCCATGTAGATTGTAGTGTAGCTTGTTTCTTTGTATATATGTGTATACTCCAGATGATGACCTTAATGTGAAGGTCAAAATGTCGAGTGTTTAATTTTGGTTTATATGAAACTAAAGTTTTACTCTAACACAGTAGTTGTTTCCATAATTTGCATGATGTGTTTTATATAATATACTTTGTGACCAAGCAAAAAAAAAAAAACTTTCTACAACTTCCTCTGACCAAAGTATTTAATAATATGATGATATAACACATTATTACTTGTATATAGAAAATATATGAATTCTTCATTGACAGATCCAGGAAAATTCCAAGGTTAAAACTGGTATCTTCTTGGATCTAGCTCCCAATGATGCGAACCTAATAAAGGTTGAAACTGGTCTGGGTAATGACCCTTTCCATAATGCATCATTGGCTAGTCATTAAGATATTTTGCACAGAAACTTTGTTTTCTTATGCTCAGATAAAAGATTAAAACAAGAATATAATTTCTTGTCAAATATAATATATATTTTGCAACTAAGCAAAAAAAAAAAAAAAATATTTGTCCACATAGGCCAATCTTTTTGGATGGAGTTGTGGTCAAGATGTTGAAGAAGTTGGTGAGAACTAGAATAAAGTGGATCAATAATAGCAGTTTTCTCTGTGATGGTTAGAATGGGTTTGTTAAATGGAAGGTCAGGTTTTAACAATTTACTTATGTACTACAATAAAGTGAAATGCAATGGACAAAGATGTACAGTGGTACAGTTAGATTTTGGTAAGATATTTAATAGATTGCCAGAACAAATTGAATCCAAACTGAACTGGATGGGGTTAGATAACAAGATTAGTGAGTTTCACTAATACATACACAGTGGATTTGTGTATGGCAGAGCAGTATCCTGAAGGGGAAAGTCAGTGGTATGCTGCAGGAGTCTGTTTTGGGAGTCAATTAATTTGTCTAATTTGTCATTTAATTTCTCTATTAATGATATTGGGACTGTTTTTAGTTACTAGAGGTATGCAGCTGTTTGCAGATGATGCAAAGTTAGGGAGAACAATGGTGATCTAATAGATGTTGTAGTCTTGCTGGAGGATCTGAATAAACTGTATGAGTAGACAAGCAAGTAAGAGCTCCCAGTTCATAAGTGTCAAGTTTTAAAATCTGGTAAGCAATGGGATGCAAAGTATACAACAACTGGTAGAGGCATTCTGAAGGGGATGGAAAAAATTAGATAGCTGAAAGTGGTGGTGGAGGATAGGGACCTCAAGTTTAAGAGTCACACCAAATTATAATAATAAGGAAAACTGACATGCACAAGTAGAGGTTATGGTTCCATTGTATGAGGTCATAATCTGATTGCACATGGATTATTGTCTGCATATTTGGTCACCTGGTTTTTAAAAGAGATTACGATATATTAGAAAGGGTACAGAGATGACTGATGCTAACATGGTTTCCAGCCTGAAATATGTGGTATGAAGACTGATTGAGAAAATGTCATTTGCAGAGCCATGTGAATGATTGAAACATATAAGTTGGTAAGGGGTTGTTACCAAATTAATTAGGATGAGATTTTTCATGGATTGGAAGGATATAGGAGTAGAACAAGAGGCCATCTCTGGAAACTGTATGAGGATGTGAGCAAGGGGAGGAGTAAGCTCTTTGCATGGAGAGTGGTTGACAAGTGAAATGCATGATCTGAGAGTGGTGAGTGCAGAATGTTGAATGAGTTTAATGCACTGTTTGAAGAGCTTTGTATATGATAGTGTGGACCTTCCACAATGAATCTTTCAACTTCATTGAGGTCTGATGTTCATAATAATAATAATAAAATGTACTTATAGTTTATGATTGCCTTGTGTTGATAGTAATCTGTAAAAAAAAAAAAAAAAAAAAACCTTTAAAATTAATGAAATAATATAAAAATGATAGAGCCTAAAAATCTTCATTCACAAAAACAATCAAAGAAAAGGATAATAAATATCCAAGCAATGAGACGCTGATCAGTAATATTAGATTATTGATAATAAACAATTAAAACAATGAACCCTGCTCAGGAGACAGCATACCCTATTAGTGTTTTTGATTATAGTTTTGCAGTCTTAAGAGTTATTTCAAAGTGTTGGTTCCTGTCAGCACTTTAAAATCAGTGCCACCAAGTAAAAACCTATGAAGGTAAAAAAAAAAAAAAAAAAACATTTTATCATTCTAATCATGGAATCTCATGTTTTGATGTTCTCACATGGAAACATGAAATTTTATGACACTGACGAGATGTTTTTTGTGCTTATTGTTTCTACCTGCTCTCTCCAACAAGAAACGAGAGTTTGAAACTGCTGTCATGCCAGTGAAATCTTATTCAGAAGGTACTAATTACAAGAGAATATATAGGCTCCTGGGCAGAGTTCATCGTGTGCCAAGGGATTGTTCTTGTAAGCTCTTTTTAACTTTCAGTGAATAACAATATTTCACTACTTGGTTATAAAACAGTATTGAATATTTATTATCCTTTCTTTTATTACTTAGATTTTGTATAATATAAATATTATGCTTATCCTGATATGTAAATTTTATTATAAATTCCATATATATAATAATACAAAGAAAATATTTATAATAAGTATAATGAAATAAATAAAAAAAACTATCAATTTTACCTAAGCATATTATTAAGAGCACTGTTTAAGATATTAAGCAACGCCAGATATTTAGTTTTGTTGTCTGTTGTCATCAACATCAAAAACTGTTCATTATTCACAAGTAGAGGCACTAAGCTAGAATCAGCTGTGAGAATAAAATCCAAATTCTTCAAGATTTTGATATAACAGATAAGATGAAACGATTCTGAACTCTAAAATGGAAAGAAAAAAAAATCATATATCTTGTGTGTAAGATTTATATGTTGATTTTCATTCCTACTAGTATTTTTAAAAAAGAGAAAACAATGCAGATGACAGAACTAAAATACTGTATTATTTCCTATATTTCACCATTTTGCTCTCTTCACTAAAGTTTATAACCGTACTGTCATGAAGGATGGTGGTGGTGTGACTACTGGCGGACGTATATATATTTTGTCCAGGAATGGAGAGATTTATTGTTCTCTTTTAATATGAAGCAGATTCTAGGACATTGGCTGTTCAGATGTAAATCATCCACATAGCATAACCAAACAGCAGGTTTATATGAACAGAGTTGCAAACTAAAAATTCTGATTTAACTGACTATTGTGATAAGCCTGATCCTTAGTAAACAATAAACAGAAGATCAGCATCATTAAAGTCTTTAATTAGATAATCTGAATATAGTTTAATATATTGATTATCAAAATAATGAGGAAAACATTCTGAACACAAGTTCCTGTTTTTAAACCAAACAAAAGGAGATAAACCAAGAGACCATCTTTGGAAACTGCATAAAGAGAGTATAAGCAAAGGAGTAAAGAATTGGTTCTTTGTAGGGAGAATGGCTGAAGTGAAATGCATTGCCTGAGAGTGTGATGAATACAGACATGCCGAATGAGTTTAAAGTGGAGTTTGATGAGTTTTGTGTGTGACAGTGTGTACCTCCTGCAATAAGGCTTTTGACCCCATAGAGGTCTGGTGTTAATAATAATAATATATATTTACAGGCCTTCACACATTAAGGGATAATAATTAATTATAATTTAGCTGTTAAATTATTAGGCCAATATTTCACCTTGGTTATCAAGGTATCTTCATAGGCACAAAGATATACACTATGCACATGCATGCAGACACCAGCAAGAAAGCAAACACAGACTTGAGACTTGGATTTGAGAGGGTGGAGTTTAGGGCCATTCAAAATGGTCTATGAAAACATTGGCGAGGTGACAGAGATTTGAAAATCATGTATAACAGACAAGATTTGAAGTACAGACAGTTTTTAACATGGAAGGAAGTGTGACCTATAATGTGTAGGAGCTGATGGGCTAAGTGTTTGGCCACTTTATAAGTAAGGGGGAAGCCAATCCTGTCCACTATGGGTCTCAAGAGTATGTTTTGTTTTGCGTATTTTTGGTAACCCATAAATTTAGGGAGGCTTAGGATTATATGTTTAGGTTTTTGGATAGTTTCAGGAGGGCCTGAAACTATCCAAAAACTGAGATTATCTGAGAGACTATTTCAAGAATTAATTAGAGCATTACAACATTCTCCAAATATAAATAAATTTGGTTGCCAGATATATTACAAAAAATCTAGGAGACTATCAACATGAGTGATAATCAATATTTAAGCATCCATACCAGATTAATAATCTCCATTCCCTTATCATTGTTGCCCAGCATTTGAACATTTGGGTAAATCTTGTATTACCATCTCTTATATAAAACTAAGGAGTGAAAGAAACGGCTTAAAGAAACACATATCTAGCTTTTCTAAACAAGATATGTGTTTCTTTATAAAACTAAAGAGTGAAAGAAACAGCTTAAAGAAACACATATCTAGCTTTTCTAAACAAGATATGTGTTTCTTTAAGCTGTTTCTTTCACTCTTTAGTTTTATATAAGAGATGGTAATACAAGATTTGCCCAAATGTTCAAATGCTGGGCAACAATGATAAGGGAATGGAGATTATTAATCTGGTATGGATGATTAAACATTGATTATCACTCATGTTGATAGTCTCCTAGATTTTTTGTAATATATCTGGCAACCAAATTTATTTAGGTTTGGAGAATGTTGTAATGCTCTAATTAATTCTAGAATTTATCTTCTAGAAGGACTAAGAAAGTAAATATTGTGGTTATAGAAGAACTGTTTTTACTTTTTAAAATGTACCTTTTGCTTCTATTTTTACTAATAAAGGGCATCTCTGCTGTTAAGCACTGACCTCATTCACTCATTCTTCAAATGTATTTTTGCCTATGCAAGTTTTCATAAATTTTCAACATTACTGGCAACTGACCTTCATAAAAATGCTTTGTTGCTCTTGAAATAACTTATTTAGACACTAGCAAAATCATTATAATCATCATCATCATCATTAGAAATGCTATTAGTAGAAGTAATAATATGTACATCAAATATTCTTCTTTTTGATGATAATGGCAGTGTAAAATCTCGTATAGAAAAAATTTAGAACTAAATTTTTTCTATGTTGATTTTACATAGGAAATTAAATTTTACATAAAATATTTGTAATTAAATTAATGTAATAACTCACTTTGCTGTATTAAATCTGGTAACAAATTGTTAGAATAATTTTATAAGAACTACTAGAATTGTAAAGACAAAAAAATAAGCTCAGACAGGATTAGACAAATAGACCTAAGGCTAGCGACAAGGTCACTGGATTACGAGTTTTCCTGCCAAAACTCGACGATAGCGTAAGTGGCGGAGAAAAACCCTCCAGTAAATCCGGGGGAGACTGAATTTGAAGAAGGGCCAAGGTCGAGAGAGAGTGAGATAAAAGGTAGAGATTGAGGGGCAAAAAGGAGGTTCTCGTTCTAGCTCTCGCATTCACTCTCAATTCGAAGTTGGTTCCTGTGCCAAGCCTTTTCCGAGGACGGGGAGAGTCATGTTCCTGTGAGCATGCAGTTCTGATGAAGATGGGAAGTTAGATAACAGTGGGGATGGTCTTTTCGAGATGTCCTACCGTATGATTCTCGATGATCTACGTGTGTGCTGTAGTATAGCTGTCGTAACCTAGAGCCCAATTGGAAATTCTTTTTTTTGGAAGAAGCGGGACATGCCCATATACCATTAGGATCTAGGACTATATGTAATGAGCTGGCAAGAGTGCAAGTAAGATGTTTTATGTTAATTCCTAGATTGTGAAAATTAAGCAACGAATGTTGGTTCTATTGTTGAATAGCAAAGAAAGAATTAGAGAAGTCGAAAAGCCGTACTTCTGTTTGAATGTGAATAAGTAGTATATAGAGTTTTAAGGAATTTGCTAATGTTGTGAAATGCAAAAAAAATTGAACGTGGATTAAGCTTTAACTTTTTCCTGTTTATAGCATGAGTAAAGATAAAGTGTGTTTAAGTCTATCCACGTGTCTGAAAATTTATGTAAAATTTTAATGTCTTTGTCTTAAAACTTAAGTGAAAATGCTTGAACGATCGTATGGAGAATTAGACATGTGATTTGTATTGTCTCCATTGTTATCCAGTTGTATTAGACTGAACCAGACACTTGATATGTGCAGTTTAAATTTTGTAATTAATTTGTCTTAGAATGAATAAACATGTTTGTTTTGTTAATAGCTTGCCTGATCTTGCCTTACCAATGCACTGTCTCATAAAAATATAGAACCTGTGTGACCAGAGAATAGTAATAGCTAAGACTGACTGATATTAAGAATCAGGAGTTGCTTGAAATAGAGTTAATTTAGGAGATATTTCTCATGGTTGGCTGAATGTTTCTCTTGCATGTAGGAGAAAGAAAAAACAATTCTTTTACGCTATCCTTAATGGTGCAGTCGTAAAGAAAAATAAATTTTTAAGGATCAATACAAGAGAAATACAGCAAGGTAGATTAGGGAATTGATTCCAGCCAGAAGCTTTTCCTGTCTACACAGGAAAAGTGTGTAGCAAGTGAAATAGCTTATTTATGGCCTTAAGAGAAAGGGGAGGAGTAAAACTATACTCTAAAAGGATTAAGAATAATCACAAGTTTTGTGCATGAAGAACTAGCTCAAGCAAGGACGATAAACTCAGTATTACAACTGATAAGAAAAAGACATTGCAAAGGGACAGTCCCAACATTAAATAATAATAATAATAATAAGTTTTACTAGGAATAATTAAGTATATATGCGTAATTGTTTAAGTAAGAGCGGCTGTAAACATTGTACGCTACCAATATTATTAGTGTGGGGTTTTTTTTCTTGCTTAAACTAAATACGAAAACATTAATATTAGAACTAGTAACCTGCAGAGAAAAAAAAAATGGCGGCGGCATTGTCATTCCATGATTTTAATTTGGATTTCAGTCGGTTCGTTAAGTGTGAGGTCTGTTATATGTATTCCTTCGATTACATAAATGATTTGTGGATGTTTAGTGCGGATGGAAGAAGGGTGTGTGTGCGAAATGTGACCTGAACGAGGAATTGATGAATGCGAATATGAAGTTGATGACAGAAAGTGATAGTACCGATTGTGTCGCGAGTGCACGTTTGAAAGAGAAGGATGGTGAGAAAGACAGGCGAAAAAATGTTAAAAAATCAGGAAAAAAGAAAAAGAGCGATTTGACAACTGTAACGGATGTTAAAAGGGACGAAAGTGAGGCGGAAAGAAACGAAATTGAGAGAACGAATGAAAGTAGAAATGGCGTGATGCAGAAATCGCAAGTAAAAAAAATTGAAAGAATGAATGATAGCGAAAAAAGAATGACTGATGGCGAAAGTTGGACGCATGTTGGAACGAAAGTACTGAACCAAAGAAAGATGAATGACAGTAAAAGTGAGAAGAATGATAGCGAAAGTTGGATGCATGTTAGTCCAAAAGTACGGAAACAAAGAAAGATATGTGAGAGTGAAAGTGAGAAGAATGATAGTGAAAGTTGGACGTATGTTGGACCGAAAGTACGGAAACAAAGAAGGATGAATGAGAGGGAAAGTGAGAAGAGGGGGTCGAGAGTTAGAAAGTTAGAAAGATTTAATGATAGAGTGAATGTGTCGCGAGGTTCGGAAGGTGAATTGGATTGGATGAAGCAAGAAATGAAATGGATGCGGAATGAAATTAAGAGAATTCAGGTCAAAACTATTAAAATAAATCATGATGGCATGAAAGAGTTAACAAAATATGAGCGAGTGGCGTTGTATGGCGACTCCATTATTAAAGGTGTGCTAGAGGATAAAATGCACAAGGTATGTTTTCCAGGCAGTAAAATGAGTAGAGTGATTGAGGCATTGAATATGAGGCGGGAACGAGCAAAAGAGTTAATTGTATTAATTGGTACAAATGATTTGAGAGAGAACAAAGAGCATGTCAAAATGAACGTCAGGAGACTGCTTGGAAAGATAAAGGAGAATAGTGTGACAGGAAGGGTGGTCAGTGTGCTGCCTAGGTATGATTGTGGTGAAATGAGGCGGAGAGCAAGGATTATGAATGATATTCTGGCTGAAATGTGTGAGGAGATGGGAGTACAGTTTGTTAATGTGCGGAATGAGTTTGAGGGACGAAGTGAGCTGTATGGGAGCGATGGACTGCATTTGAGTGGTTATGGTGTGAATCGCTTGGAGAGACTGCTGCTGGAAAGTGGAGAAGTGAATAGAGAGAATGAATCAGATCGAGAGGGGAGTGATGTGGAAGAGCAGGAGAGTAAGACAGGAGAGATTGAAGGAGTGGAAATGAATGGGGAAGTGAGTGGTATGAGCATAGAAAATGAGAGAATGGATGTGCAAGAGGAGCAGGGAAATGGGGAGGCTCAGGGTGGACAGGGATACACAGCGTGAGAAAGGTGGATGCTCCAAGAGGAGGTGAGAGCATGTGTAGGCAGGAAAGTAATGGGATGATCAGGGATCAAAAGGAAACAGATGGAATTGCAAAGGGTTCTAAAATGAAGAAGCAGAAAGGGAAATGACCCCAGTCCAGCATGGAGAGATCACATCGAGCGAGTGGTATCAGTGGAACTAGCTGTAGATCCAGAAATCAGTTGTTGTGTTTGTATACCAATGCTAGAAGTATAAGAAACAAGGCAGATGAAATGGTTGCACTAATTGCGTCTGTGCACCCAGAGATTGTCGGAATAAGTGAGACACGGTTAGATGAGGATGACATCCTGACAGGAATAGAGATGGAAAGGTATGATGTGTTTCGTGAGGATAGAAGGGGTAAAAAGGGAGGGGGAGTGCTATTGATGATAGAGAAAGAGTTATGTCCATACAAGGTAGAGATGCAAGAGGGAAATGGGGCCAGTGGTTTTGAGGCGGTATGGTGTGAGATGGAGGTGAATGGAATCAAATACTTGGTGGGATGTTGTTATAGACCTGGTAATGTGGATGGTGGTGATAGTGAAATGTATAGTCAAATAAGCCAAGCAAATAAGAAAAGGGTGATCAATATGGGTGATTTTAATTATGGCAATATAGACTGGAATGAAGAGATAGCAACTGGAAGTAAAGAAAATGAGTTTCTTGAGTTTTTGAGGGATAACTACCTCAGACAGTATGTAACAGAGGGCACAAGAGGATTAAGGGTCTTGGATTTGGTCATCTCATCGGAGGATGTAATTACCAATGAGGTATCAAATCATCCACCAATTGGTGAAAGTGACCATGAGCTGATTACTTGGGTGGTTGCCAGCAGTGCAAGGACCCCTGTGAAAAAAGGGTATATGTGGAACTACAAGGGGGGTGATTATGAAGAGCTCAGGAGACAGCCTGCAGGTGTAGCATGGAATGAGGAATTAGCTGGAAAAGAGATCAATGCAGCTTGGGGGATTTTCAAAAAATATTTAGTGGATGCAATGTCTAAATGTATACCACGGGTGAGAAGGTTAAATAAGGTAGGTGTGAGATGGATGAATAAAGAGATTAAGCATGCAATACAGAGAAAAAGGGCATTGTGGAGGCAGCATAAGAGAAGTGGAAGTAACCAATTTCATGAGGTCTACAAAGACCAGGCAAGGAGAGTGACTTGGTTGGTGAGAGTAGCTAAAGAGAGGTATGAACAGCAGTTAGCTAATGAAGCTAAAAAGAATCCTAGGGAGTTCTTTCGATATGTAGCCAGCAAAAGAAAGAATGATTATGGAAGGATGACATTGATTGGAGGAAATGGTATAAAGACAGCTGTTGCAGAATGTGTGGTGGAGATACTTAATGAGCAGTTCATAAAGATCTTTCAATCTTGTGAATGTGACTTCATGGGGAGATTAAGAGCAGTTGATGATGGGGAGGAGAGACTGACTGTAAGTGAGCAAGAGGTGTTTGGGGAGTTGAGTAAACTAGATGTAAATAAGGCTGTGGGACTTGATAATATATCACCACGTATTCTGAAGGAATGTGCCAGAAAGTTGACACCTGCCTTGACATATTTTTTTAATACGAGTCTTGCACTTGGTCAAGTCCCTAAAGAGTGGAAGGAGGGCAAGATTGTGCCACTTCATAAAGGAGGTGATCGAACTCAAGCATCAAACTATAGGCCTATCTGTGTGTCAGGTGTTGTGGTTAAGTTGTTGGAGAAGCTTGTAAGAACTAGGATCCAGAGTTGGGTTGACAACAATGGTATAATCTTTGATGGACAGCATGGATTTGCTAAAGGGAGGTCGTGTTTTAGTAATCTACTTACTTATTACAATAAAATGACTACTTCCTTGGACAGAGGAGAAGGATACACAGTAATATACTTGGATTTCGCAAAAGCTTTTGATAGAGTACCTCAAGACAAGTTGACAGTCAAACTAGAGCAGATGGGGTTGGATATTAGATTAGTGCATTGGATTGGAGACTGGCTATCTGATAGGTATCAACAAGTTGTGTATGGGGGTGCAATATCCAGGAAAAGGAAAGTCACTAGTGGAGTGCCTCAGGGATCTGTTTTAGGACCATTACTATTTAACTTGTATATTAATGATATTGGCGAAGATTTGGATGGAGATATTCAGTTGTTTGCAGATGATGCAAAGTTGGGACGAACCATAAAGAGTAGTGAAGATGTTGTGGCCTTGCAAGAAGACTTGAATAAATTGAGTGATTGGGCAAGCAAATGGGGATGTGAGTTCAATGTTGCAAAATGTAAAGTTTTAAAATTTGGAAAACAAAGATGGGATGCAGAATTTATGCTTGGTGAGAATATATTGTTGGAAGTAGAGGAAATAAGAGATCTGAGAGTGATAGTGGATAAGGATCTAAAATTTAGGGGACACATCGCCAAAATTGTGAAGACAACACAAAGACTTCTGGGAATGATAAGGAGGACACTGACGTGTAGAAGTAGGGAGATTCTTGTTCCATTGTATAAGGCTTTGATTAGGCCACACATGGACTATTGTGCCCAGATTTGGTCACCTGGTTTTCAGAAGGATGAAGAGATGTTGAAAAGGGTCCAAAGGCGACTGACTAAGGTAGTTTCTGACCTCTGGAATGTCGAGTATGAGGAAAGATTGAAAAGATGTAATTTGCAGTCTAGTGGAGAGAAGGAAGAGGGGAGATATGATAGAGACCTACAAGTTGGTAAGGGGTTGTTATAGGATCAATGGTGGAGAAGTTCTACAGAGAATAGTGGGAGATCAGGGGAGAACCAGAGGTCATCCCTGGAAACTGTATAAAGAGGGTGTGAGTAGGGGAGTGAGAGGCAGGTTTTTTTCATGCAGAGTTGTGAATGATTGGAATGCCTTTCCTGAGAGTGTGGTGTCTGCAGGGAGTTTGAATGTGTTTAAGACCCGGTATGATGAGATGTGTGTGAGATAAAAGGACCTCCTAGATGAGTCTTTGACTCCATGAGGTCTTGTTTAATAATAATAATAATAATAATAATAAACAAAATATTAACAATAATATTAAAATTAAACGATGGATATTATTATAGCAGTATTGTTATGATGGTCTCACACCTTAATACTAACATTATTTGGCTCTTAACATAAATTTTCATGTAGTTGGCAACTGATTTTCACTAAAAGCTGCACTGCACTCAATATGCAATTTTTTATTGCTGATACCGTAACATTAGAATCATTATGAGTAGAGGCAATAATAACAATATTGCACTATGTATAAAAATCTTTTCATTAATGACACTGTTGCCAATGATGAAGCTTCTAATACTAACTTCTTATTGACAACATTACTCATGGTTGATCCATGACAGTTTCTTATCACTACACTGAAAACAAAGCTAATCCTTTGCAAACATTAATAGTAAGCAAAATTCATGCTTTAAAGTATTGACGGCATGGATAAGCCCTGACAATAATAGTGAACTCCCCCAAGACATTCATAGTGTGTTTGATGTCCCCATTAGTGTTTGCAATACCAGCAAATTGCGTAAAAATCCTTTTAAAAATTTAACACTAATTTGGTGTTTTCTACTGGTATTTCTGTAAATGAAACACACTTTGAATGCATGTTGGAATAATTTTATTGTTGACTAATTTTTAAACTAAAGTTCCTTGTTTGAACAAGCATCCCAGACCTTAATGAGCCTCTGTGACTGTGTAACTACATGCTTATCTTAGCAGTCAACTGCTTGCATTATTACTTCAAATATTTCATGACTAATTAAACTTTTTAGTACTAGTAACTAGTAAAGTAAAAGTATCAATGTTTCAAACATCATTATAGGCTGCTCTGACAATCAAAGCAACACTCACAGTAGTGTGAGTCACAGTGTGTTAATTTTGACACTGTCATTAAAGACAAAATTATATTTGGTGATTATGATTCTGTGTTCTGATTGAGAAAGCAGTGAACAGTGTAAGTTACTTACATATTGTGCCAAATAGTGAATAGTCAAAGGTAAAAATTTAAATTTCATGTGATTTGATATTTGATAAAAGGAAATATTAAAAAGGATTTTCTTTGGTAACCATGGATAAAAATGCACCACAGTATTATTTTATATGAACAGTAGTCAGATTTTTCTGCAGATCACCAACATAAAACAATTATATACTCCAAAAACATGTAAAGGAAGAATTTGATAACAAACTTTCATTAATACTGGATATTCCAAAACTTGTTGAAATAGTCTGCTGCCTATATTGAGTGATTCTCAGTTGTTAAAAGCTGTTCTCATAGATTTAAAATCAGATGTCAATTTGTCAGAAAATGATTGAATTTCTCTCTCTCTCTCTCTCTCTCTCTCTCTTTCTTTCTCTCATAGAATGAATATTAGCAATGCAACTGATAATTGTTGTAGAAGAATTATATTGCGAATATGTGAATTTGTATATCACTGACACAATGTTAAAATTTATGCTTAATGGACTAACAAATCAAAACACATTTTAAGCAGTTAAACTTAAAGATGCACTGAAAACTTGCATGAAGGAACAACAAACATTTTATTCTGATATAGAAACAGTGGATATTAAAGATCAAATCCAATGCTGAATCGATATATGTAGAAACTTCAGAGGTTTCAAAATTTTGGCCTGAGAGTTTATGAGAATACAATCCCTGGCATTGGGGATTGTATTAATTGAAAGACAAGCTTCCATATATCCACCTTTTAATAGTGGATTTTGATAAGGGTTTCACTGGCTTGACACTGTTTTGAACTGGTTGGTTCTGAAGGCCTTTTCCAAAAACTCGGATAATTCCTCAGATCACCAAACCAATGAGTGAGCAAAAGATAATTTAACTCATTACTCAGCAGTGGTGCCACTTAGGGCCAGGCTCACCCTACCACTAAACAGAACCTCATATTCCAGGTAAAAGCATTCACCAAAACAACCTCAATGGGCCCCAAATTCATCTAAGAACATAAAGAACATACTTTATGCTCTTCAGACAAACTGTTACAGAAAGAATTACAACACATTAATTTCACCTTTTTATCTAATGGTTTTAAGGATTCCTTCATCTCTACCTCTTCAAATACAGAAGAAATAACTCGCATTCCTATCCCTTATGTACATGGCATTAGTGAATGCATAGCAAAAGTTTTAAACCACTGAATCTTTTTGTTGCCTTATGCCCCATCAGGAAATCTCTGCCTTTCTTGCTCCTCCTAAAGACAAGCTTCCATTTCTCAATTATTCAGGTGTCTACTAGATTCCTTGCACTTGTGGGTTATCTTATTTCAGTCAAACAGGAAGATCTGCTCTTATTTTACTAGAAGAACACAAACCATATATTAAATATGATGAGCCTAAACAGTCTGGACTTGCAGAGATGCTATCAACATTAAACAGTTCACTGGAACAAGACAAGAGTTCTTTCATAAAAGTCATTCCCTCAAAGAATGGCTCTATAAAGAAATGTGTGAAACTTTACTTCACTGTCCTAACCTAAATCCAATGGTCTACATCATCTATCCCCTTTGTGGGAGATAGGAAAAATTAGTGATTTAAAAATTACTAACTTTATTTTGTGTGTGTGTGTGTGTGTGAGTGAGTGAGTGAGTGAGAGAGAGAGAGAGAGAGAGAGAGAGAGAGAGAGAGAGAGAGTGGTGTTAATTGCTATTCTATGTAAAATTCTATGCTAATAAAGTTTTTTATGTGAGTTTTCCTCCATCAATATGCCAACTGATAGTATTTCATTATTGAAACAAATGCTCCATGACTTATGGGCCACTCTGTAGAATGCCCAATAGATTACAGTATTTACTTGATAAATTGCACCATTTTTCCCAAAATTAAAGTTAAAAAATTGTGATGGGAGATATATGCGAGGATTTTCGGAAACTAAAGTTTTCAGCAAAAAACTGAAAATAAGTATGACTTACCAAGAATCTCCTATTCGCTATCGCTACTTCTGGCCTCAAGAGTGGTTTCCTTGTGTTAATCATCAATGTCATATACCCAAATGGCGTCATCTTCTCGCCCATCCAGGGCATTACAGATGCTGGTTTTTAAAAAAAGTCTTAGCAATTATTTCTGACGAAATCCCACGCTGTCAAAATCCAGTTGCACAACAGTTCTAATGATGGCTCTTAATCTTTCCTGCAACCATTTGGAAAGTGAATGGCAGCAGGATAGCTGTCAGCTGCCATCCACTCCGTGTAGAATTTTCTTACATAGTCCTTGAATGGTTTGTTGACCGATAAATCCAAGAGCTGTAGACAAATGGGTCCCAACATTTATAATTATACAGTAATGAACAAATTAATCCAAACAAGCCAAATTTTTGTCAAGTTTTTGGTTTGAGTTTGGTTTTTTAATTCACAATAATTTTGGTTTTGGTTTCAGTTCACAATAATTTTGGTTGGGTGCTGCATGTTTTTTTAACTGTCTCTACGATGTTTATTAATAGTGCTGTGCATTTTTAATAATGTAAACAAGATGACATTCATAGTGTTTTATTCATTTCGTATAGCTATATAAATGAATACATTTCAAAGAAAGTGTTCAAAAATATGTACGCTTTCTCAGCACACGACAGCACACATTTTTACATGACTCAAAGGCAAATTGTCAATGAGCATGGTGTTGGTTTGGGTACTGTTAATGCAATTTTAAAGAGGTTTAGGGTGACAGGTACCTTTTCTCCTGACAGAAAAGGAAAATGTGGGCAAAAAGGAAAACTACACTTATTCAAGATCATTTACTAGTTAGGAAAAGCAAAAGTAATCCAAGATTGTCTGCTGTAGACTTAAATAGAGACTTGGCAGCTAGTCGGATTAACATTTTGGACATGATAAATTTAGTTTAATTCTTTATCCAAATGTAAGCAAACAAAGTTTGTGCCTGAAGTATCTTCAGGACTGAGGCAACTCAGAGTAAAGGCAGACCAAGCTCTCATCACTCCTTGTTCTCAGTATCTCCCATAATACAAAGCACATCTCCTTGTGGACATGTATAATGCTATGCATTAAGGGAAGGGCCACTCCCCAGACTGGTTTCAACCTTCATTGAGGTCTCGTCAGTGGGAGCCTTGCATTATGGGAGATACTGAAACAAGGAGTGATAAAAGCTTGGTCCATCTTTACTACGAGTTATCTCAGTCCTGAAGATACTTCAGGCGCAAACTTTGTTTGCTTACACTTGGATAAAGGATTAACCTAAATTTACTATAGTCTAACCAAGTGGAAAATAAACTTCCAACATCTTTCTCTAAATCCAGAATAATTTAATAATAAGGTGGTACACCTTTTGGCAACTCGTATAGGTAAATATGACCTCTCCATTGCTTCTGCCTTAGTATCACCATTTCTGGATCTGGCTCCCACTGACGAGATCTCAATAAAGGTCGAAACCAGTCTGGGTAGTGGCCCTTCCCTTAATGCATAGCATTATACATGTCCACAAGGAGATGTGCTTTGCATTATGGGAGATACTGAGACAAGGAGTGATGAAAGCTTGGTCCACCTTTACTACGAGTTGCCTCAGTCCTGAAGATACTTCAGGCGCAAACTTTGTTTGCTTACACTTGGATAAAGGATTAAACTAAATTTATTATAGTCTAACCAAGTGGAAAATAAACTTCCAATGTTTTGGACATGACAGTCTGTCAAAGATTGTTGTAAGCAAGGACAACTGCCCACAGACCAAAAAAGAAACAGTTGTTGACAAAGACTATGCAGAAAAAGATGCTCCAGTGGGCAAAAGTGTACAAAGATGTACAATGTGTAAGCTACAAGATGCTACCTCAATTCCTTCATGGTGATTATCACAACTTCTCAACACACCCTCATATATATATATCTTCTTCTTCTCTGATGCATCAATCTGAAGATTGTTAATTATAGCAGTACACCATAACATCCTGTCTCATGACCTCCTTTTTATCTCTTCATAACGCTTAGCACCGGTTAGCATCATTATGTTATTTATATATGAAATTCTTGGTCTGCCTCATGGCCTCTTTCTTTTTACAGTCCCCTCCATTATTTCTGCATAATCAGTCCCCCATGCCTCATATGGTGTCCAATTAGGTTTTTTCTTATCTTATTGATGTGATTCATTAGTCACTGCTCTTCATGAACTATATTTAGAACTTCTTCATTACTTTTTTCTTTCTGTCCAACTAATTTTCATCATCTTCCTCCATCACCAAAGTTCAATTGCCACCAACTTTCTGATGTCTTGTTTTGTTAGCATCCAGGCCTCACAACCATTTAATGCAATGCTCCATATGTATGTTGTCACTAGCCTTTTTTGAGCTGGATGCTAAGTCTTTACTGATAAAAATGTTTCTTCTATTGTAGAATGCCTTTTTGGCCAGGATTATTTGTACTTTAATATCTGATTAGTTTCTTCCATCTTCTGTGATAAGACTTCCAAAATTAAAGGAGGATACCTGTTGTATTGGGTTATTATTTATTTCCAGGTTTATTTTCATCACATTTGCTTTACTTGTAATTAATAGTTTTGTTTTCTTATAATTAATTTTTAGGCTGTACTGTGTGAAAATTTCCTCCATCTTTGTCAGGGTAGATTTCAGTTTGTCCTCATTATCAGCTATAACTGCTATGTCATCTGCAAACCATAGCCAGTTAATTTCAATTCCATTTACCTTAATTCCTGTTTATATTAATTCTTTCAATTTATTTATTGCATCTTCAATGTAGAGATTAAACAGCATGGGTGAAACAGAGCAACCCTGTCTTACACCTCTACATATTCTTGATATTGTGGTTTTTGTTTTATTGCTGGCTATTTTTATTAGGGCTTCTTGGTGCTTGTAAAAATTAAATATGAGCCTTCTATCTCTCTAATCTACCTTTATTGTTTTTTTAGGTGTGAAACATTTAGTTCCAATCGATACTATCGAAGACTTTCTCCAAGTCAAGAAAGACTATCAAAGTATTTTGATTCTTCTCAAACCTTCTTAAAGCTAGGATTGCTTCTCTTGTTCCGTGTTGTTCCCTGAATCCAAACTGGTCATTGCCAATATACTCTTCAGTCTTCTTTGTTAGCCTTTTTTCTATAATTTTTTAGTAGTATTTTCGAAGCATATGACCTATGTCCTCTAAGAGTGGAGAATTTGGAAGGAAGTGAGACAAATGATTTTGAGAGCGTATGGTGTGAGGTAGAGGTAGGCAAGACAGGATATTTAGTGGGGTGTTGCTACAGACCCAGGAGCACAGAGGATGGGGACCAGGAGATGTTTAGACAGCTAAGTTTGGCAAGTGCAAGAAGAATGATTGTTATGGGAGATTTTAACTTCAGTAGTATAAATTGCAGAGAGGAAGATGCATGTAGCAATAGGGGAATGGAATTTCTAGAATTCTTGAGGGACAAATGTCTTAGGCAACATGTAACAGAGGGAACAAGAGGTTCAAAAATTTTGGATTGGTTATAGCATCAGAAGAGTTGATAATAACTGAGTTGACATCTCTCCCACCAGTTGGAGAGAGTGACCATATGGTGTTGACTTGGTAAATGAATAGACATGCAGGAGTATCAAAGAGACGGGAACTTATGTGGAATTATAAGGCAGGTGATTATAATAGTCTTAGACGTCAACTTCGGGAAGTTTCATGGAGGGAGGAATTGGAAGGCCGGGATATCACCAGTGCGTGGGAAATTGTGAAAGAATATTTGTTATCAGCAATGGTAAGTTGTATACCACGAGTGAAGAAGAGGACGCAATTTGGAGTAAAGTGGATGACAAACAATATTAAACAGGAATTGCATGCGAAAAAGAGGCTATGGAAGAGATATAAGGAGATAGGTGAAGAGATGCATGAGGAATATAAGACACAGGCCAGAAGAGTGACTAGTGTGGTAAGGAAAGCGAAACTGGAATATGAGAGGAGATTGGCCCTAAGATCCAAAGAAAATCCTAGGGAATTTTTTAGCTATGTGGCCAGTAGGAGGAGAAATGACTGTGGAAGAATGATATTGTGGGATAAAAATGGGAATAGAGTGACTGATGCAGAGGACATAGTGGAATTGTTCAATGAACACTTTATTGGAGTATTTCATCCTAGAGGAGTCAGTTTTAATGCTAGAGGGATAGGACTGGTACGAGGTCTGGAGGTACAGGAGGAGAGTGTATTTCAGATACTGAGTACTCTGGATGTCAGTAAAGCTGTGGGACTGGATGGTATTTCGCCACGAGTTTTGAGAGAATGTGCTAGGGAATTGACAGTACCTTTAACGTGGCTTTTCAATGAAAGTCTGGCTTTGGCAAAGGTGCCCAGGGAATGGAAGGAAGGTAAGATAGTGCCATTGCATAAGGGTGGTAACAGACTGGAAGTGTCTAATTATAGGCCAGTCTGTGTGTCATCAGTAGTTGTTAAGATCTTGGAGAAAGTAGTGAGGGACCGTGTACAGCATTGGGCAGATGAGGGTAATGTTATCTGTGAGAATCAACATGGATTTGTGAAAGGACGCTCTTGTTTTAGCAATATGCTAGCCTTTTATAATAAAGTTACAAGAACATTAGATGAGGGGAAGGCATATACTGCAATTTTCTTAGACTTGGCGAAGGCATTTGACAGGGTGCCACATGATAAGCTGATATTTAAGTTGCAGCACATGGGTCTGGATGTCAGATTGGTCAACTGGATTCAGGATTGGCTGTCTGATAGGTATCAGAGAGTTGTGTATGGTGGAGCAGTTTCCAGGAGGCAGAGGGTTACAAGTGGGGTCCCACAGGGCTCAGTACTAGGACCTATATTGTTTAACCTTTATATCAATGACATAGCCAGTGGATTGCAGGGGGATATTCAGTTGTTTGCAGATGATGCGAAGCTGGGAAGGATTATTAGTAATAGTGCAGATGTGGTAGCCCTGCAAGAGGATTTAAATAAGCTAGATAGATGGGCAAATGAATGGGGGTGTCAGTTTAATGCAGCAAAATGTAAGGTCTTGAGGTTTGGGAAACATCGATGGGATGCTGCATACTCTATGGGAGGAGTTATACTGGAGGAAGTAGGGGAGACAAGAGATCTGGGGTTGATGATTGATAGAAACCTGAAGTTTAGGGGACATATTGCAAAGGTGGTGAAGGTAACACAGAGGATTGCTGCTATTATGAGAAGGACACTGACCTGCAGAGATAAGAGGGTTATCATTCCGTTGTATAAGTCTCTGATCAGACCACACTTGGACTATTGTTCTCAGATTTGGTCCCCAGGATTTGAAGGGGATAAATTAACTGTGGAAAGGATACAAAGACGGATGACAAAGATGGTTTCATGACTGTACAAGGATAGTTATGAGGATCGGCTGAGAGAATGTGGACTGCGGAGTTTGGTGGATAGAAGAAGGAGAGGTGATATGATTGAGACTTTTAAACTGTTGAGAGGTGGTTACAGGGTTGACACTGGGGAGTTCTTTCGCTTGGTTGATCAGCAGGAAGGAGTGATGACAAGAGGCCATCCCTGGAAGTTACGAAAGGAAACTGTGAGCAAGAGGGTAAGGAGTGGTTTCTTTGTGTGGAGGGTGGTTGAGCCGTGGAATGCATTGCCTGATGGAGTGGTGGGAGCGAGAACGGTCAGTGAGTTTAAAGAGTGGTATGATAGACTTTGTGTTTCTCAGGGGGGACCTCCCCTCAGTGAGTCTTGACAGACTTTATGTCTTAGGAAGGACCTCCCTCGATGAGTCTTTTGACCTTGGAGGCCTGAATAATAATAATATGATATTAAGCTTATTGTTCGATGATTTTCACACTTGTGTGCCTTATTTACTTTAGAAATGGGTATGATAGAGCATTGCATAAAGTCTTTGGGAATGATCCCCATTTCATATATATCCTTTATGATCTTGAAAAGGTATGACTTAGTTATAATTATATAGAGAGGGGGGGGGGGGTTTCAATGTAATGTATGTGATGTGCTCTACTGTTTCTTTTTTTTAAACTTGTGTGCATTATTTACTTTAGAAATGGGTATGATAGAGCATTGCATAAAGTCTTTGGGAATGATCCCCATTTCATATATATCCTTTATGATCTTGAAAAGGTATGACTTAGTTATATATATAGAGAGATATATATATATATAATATAGAGAGAGAGGGGGGGGGAGTTTCAATGTAATGCATGTCATGCATGTCATGTGCTCTACTGTTTCTTTTATTTAAATTCCTTACTGTTGCATTCTGTCCACTAATGATGTCTTATGATATGTAAGACAAAATATCTGTATAATTAATCAATTTTTTACTACGGTACACATGTGATTCTATAATAAAGGATATCTGACAGGTTTCATTATACAAGAAAGAGCACTTAGAATGTCTAAATTACCATCTAGAAAAAAATTAGTTTGTTGAAAAATGCAAATAAGAAATTAAAAAGTACAACATTAAAAGTATTAAAAAAAAAAAAAAGAGAGAAATTGAACAATCTGGAAATAACTGTGATTAATTTTAAACCACTCTAAAAGTGTAAAAATTCTGTGGATTTGCCAAACAAAAATGGCTGCCATAATTAACAGGACGTCAGGAAAAAAAAAAGGAAAAAAAACATTCTTCCATCTTAGGATAGGATAAACAAATAACTCACTATGATCAAAACACAAAATTGTGCAGCTTCAATTTCATTTCTGATTTGATGATTTCACATGGAAAGACCTGGTCTCTATACATCCAAAAGGAAATATGCTATGCATTAGTTGATGCAAAGTCATCTGCTTTCACATACAAGTGGCCTATTTATTGAAAATACTTCACTTGCAGACTTCATTTGTTAATATTTGTACAAAATAAGAATATAATTTATCTAATATAATTTACTTAGTAACCAAAAACTTTAAGGATATCATTTTGCAAACAGTCAGAAGATAGAAAAAACAGTGCATGTGTGAACTGCTATATGGTACAAATGATGCTCTTGTATTTCTGCTAATTTTAATATGTTGCATACAACTTTGAAGGAGACAATGAGTTGAAATTTCTTCAACTGTAACACATATGTTTTTATATTCTTTTGTATTCAAATTTCCATTACTAATCTTCAACTCATACCAATAATGTTTTATGACATGTAAAATTAAATGTTTGTGATAAGTGAAATACAGTTTTGATTAAATATATTTTAATTAAACCTAGCTGCTGTGCATCCCAGCAGGAGTGTGCAGCAGCTAGGTTCTTGTTCCTGCACCCTGTAAGTACCCATTAGGGGAAGCTGCTACCAACCAAATGCAAATGATCAAACTAAAATGCTCCCAAATTCCAGCCTTAAAGGATTCCACCTGGGGCCAGGCCTAAAAATATTATCATTTAATATTCAAGGTTTCTCCAGTTTCAAGCAAGCAAGATCTCATTGCAAATATTTGCATAGATAATGACTGTGATATGCTCTGACTGCAAGAAACTCACAGAGGGGAAGGTGTTGCCAGACCTTACATCCATGACATGAAACTCATCAAAGAGATATCCACTGATAAACACAATAGTGCAATATTTACTAAAGAAAACGTAATTCCATCATCCATTGACTCAACAAACAACAAAAACATTGAGATTATTACAATTACAATATCTCAATCACCTCAGTTTATAAACCACCAGAAGAAGCTTTCTCCTTCCCCAACATCCTCTTCAATAATAATGCATACATGACTAATGTTGTATTAGGTGACTTTAACAGCCATAGTATTAACTGGGGTTACACAAAGTCCAAAGAAGATGGAGAACTTGTTGAAAAATGGGCTTAAAACTTTTCTCTAAACCTGATTCATAATCCAAAACTCCCTGTGGCAGATGGAAGCAGGGATATAACCCCAACCTCATATTTGTTAGCTCAAAAATATCCAACACCTGTGTTAAAACAGTCTTTAATCCCATTCCACATACTCGACATAGACCTATAATGCTTCAATTCAACCCAGTCGTTATGCCTAACACAGTCCCTTACAGACAATTTAATTTCAAAAAAGCTAATTGGAAGGATTTCGTGGAAGATCTTGACTGCTCCATAGGGCCAGTCCCTCCAAACCTTCAAGAGTATCTCCACTTCATAAAAATACTGATGAAAATCTCTACCTAATACATCCCCCGAAGATGCCACACAAACTATATTCCAGGTCTTTCTAGTGATAAACAAGCCCAGTATACTAATTACTTACAACTTTACAACACCAACAACCCTTCTTAGAGGAGACTATCCATGCAGGAAAAAAATTATGCTCCGAGATGGCAGAGGAATGCCGTTCCTCATGGAAAAAAGAAATAGAAGCCCTTAATATGACTCATAGTAACAGAAAGGCATGGAACCTTACCAACAGAATTAGTAAGGATTTCACTAAGCCATATGAGTATCCACAGGTAACAGATAATCAAATTGCTCACCAGCTACTGCTGAATGGAAAATTCTCTAAAAAGCACCCAAAATATACGGAGGCTGTTCAACAAGTTATAAGACTATATTTATACAGAAAACAGATTACCTTTAATCGTCATCATTTACATGGTCTTTTTCGAAGTAACTACCGTGAGACGCGATGCATTTGTCCCAATGTTGCACTCACTTCTTAAACACATGTGAAAGTCCGTTTTTTGAGAGTTCTTTCAAAACCGCCTCCGCAGCTTTTACACATGCTTTGTTGCTTTCGAAATGGCGGCCTCTTAGTGGTTTCTTGAGCTGAGGAAACAGCCAGAAATCGCACGGTGCGAGATCAGGACTGTATGGAGGATGTGGTAGGATATCTATGTCGTTCTTCTGCAAAATGTCCACTACACAACCAGCAATATGTGGCCTTGCATTATCGTGGTGAAGAAGCCATTCTTCAGCAATGGACGCTTCCTTTTGACATGCTGTACCATTGTCCGTAAAACATCCGCATAGTATGAGCCGTTTACAATATTCCCGGGTTCTACAGCATGTTGGTAAACAATACCTTCGTAGTCAAAAAACATTATGGTCATAACTTTACCAGCCGATTTTACAGTTTTTGCTTTCTTGGGGGTACGCAAAGACAGATGCTTCCATTCACTGCTTTGTTGTTTCATTGTAGGGTCATAGTGATACAACCAAGCTTCATCTGCCGTAATGATGCATTTTAAGTTGTCACCTTCTTGTTCCAGTCTTTCTTTCCATTCTGTGCACACATCCACTCGATGTTGCATTTGCTCCAGTGTCAAGAGTTTGGGAATCCATCGGGCGCAAACAGGTTTCAGTCCCAAATGTTCAGCCATGATTGAGTGAACACTTCCCACAGAAATATTCAGGACAACATGCAGCTGGCGTACTGTAATTCTGCGATCCTCCTTGATGATAATTGCTGCTGTGTTGATCATTGTCTCTGTGATGGACGTTGAAGGTCTTCCCTCACGTTCAAGATATTCCACATTTTGCCTTGCTTCCTTAAAAGTTTTATGCCAGTGAAAAACACTTGCCCTTGACATTGCTTCATCATGGAAAGCTTCGCGTATCATGTTAAAGTGTCCGATGCCGATTTTTGCAAACGCACACAAAATTTAATCGCATAACACTGTTCCAAGGACTCTTCCATTTCAACGACAGATCGTGGCTTGTAGGCGCGCTGAAACAAGCTTGCGTTTAGTCACGTGACACTCTGGCACATCAGCCTGTGTATGCCATCTATCAACCTCTTTTGTTAATACAGACAGCAACATTTCTTTATTCCACAGAAATTAATATTGTGATGAGTGGTTTTGCGACAGTAAAATTAGTCTTATTACTTATTGAACAGCCCTTGTATTTAGATATTTAGAATCCCAAGTGAGGAGCAAAATATGATTAACTCAGATTTCATGATCACTGAACTCAACGCTGCCATAAACCTATTAAAACCTAGAAAATCTGCAGACTTGGATGATATCTGTAATGAACAAATTAAACATTTTGGGCCCGTGATTAAAGAGTGGTTATTAAACCTATACAACACTTGCCTCAGAACCCTAAGGATACCAACTATCTGGAGGCATGCTAAAGTGGTGGCCTTTCTAAAACCATGAAAAACTCCAACTGAAGCAAAAAATTACAGATCTATATCATTACTCAGCAACCTCTTTAAACTCTATGAATGATTAATTTTAAATAGACTAAAATCCCTAATCAAACCCCATCTTATTGCTGAGCAGGCTGGTTTTATAAGACCAGACAAATCCTGTACATCACAAATTCTCAACCTCACTCAATATATAGAAAATGGTTATGAGCAAAAACTAGCCACAGGAGCAGTCTTTGTAGACCTAACTGCAGCATATGATACACCATCTCACACTCAGAAATAAAATATATGGAATAACTAGAGACTATCACCTTGTCCTCCTGATCCAATCACTCTTGGAAAACAGACACTTTTTTGTGGACCTGGGGGATAGGAAGAGCCGCTAGCATCCCCCAAAGAATGGCCTCCCCAGGGAAGTGTTTTATCACCATTACTTTTCAACATCTACATCAATGATCTCCCCATCTTTCCAAGAACTAGAAATTTAATCTATGCTGATGACCGTGCCATAGCTGCTCAATCAAAAAAATTTCAAGTCGTTCATTGAAACTACTCTATCACTTACCTTAAAGACTGGCCTTTTCCACCTAACAATAAAGAAGCCAACAGGAAGCTACAGACTGCTTGGGAAGGCTCTAATATAGAACATTCCTGGAACTCAATCTACTTTGGTGAGACTCTTGATCGCACTCTTTCATATAAAACACACATAGGAAAAACAAAGTTTTTCCTATGTGTGTTTATGTGTGTTAATGCAAGAAACAACATACTAAGAAAGTTTACTTCCTCCAAACGGAGTGCATACCCTAGACACTGAGATCTTCTGCCTTGGCCCTTTGCTATTCTTCTGCTGAATATGCCTGCCCTGTATGGTCCAGACCCTGCCATGCTGAAAAACTTGACCCAACACTGAATGAAAGCTACTGCTTAACCAACACCACTAAGAGACTGGTATACTTTGGCTGGTATTGCACTCCACCTTCAATTCAAAGATTTGCATTCTCAGCTGACGAAAGAAGCAGACAAATGAATGATGAGCGCCACCCACTATTTGGCCAGACTACAGTGCCCCAAAGACTAAGATCCTGACATGACTTCCTAGCAACTGTTAAACAACCTTAAAACCTCCAGAGACAAGACTTCAACGATGGCTTGCACTATACCCTGAGAAGAATACTGGTATTCCAACAGCCAAACATCTTCCATCTGGTGCCCACTTGGACTGGAATACTTGGAAAAGCCTCAGTAGACTATGAAACGACAGGACGCTGCAAACAAAACCTCATCAAATGGGGCTACCTCATTGGACCAGATAATTGTGAGTGTAGGGCAACCCAGTCCTGGAACACCTTTCTTGCTCCCCCCTTCTTCAATCGCCTTGCATAAAAGAGGACCTTATATCCTGCACAGAAAGAGCAGTTGATTGCGCAAGATTCTGGAGGAACATCTGACCATATTTATTGTATATAACTTATGTATAGTTTCTTTTTCCTTCATATTTTTATTATTCCCTATATAATTTACCTACTAAATTTAAGCTGTTCTCATTTGCAATGTATCCTAATTTGTTGTAAATAATGTTGTACCAATCACTTACTACTGTACCACTTTTGTTTGGATACAAAATAAATAAATTAAATATTGAAGTCTCACAGGTGCCTTTATACAAGAACCACTGTGTGTTAATATCGTTATTTCAAAATAAAATATTACTCAATAAGGTGATATCAACAGTGGGCTTATTTAATACAGTATGTCCTGTTAAGCTGATAGCGTTTGCCTTTTCTTTTCTGAATAAATTTCTGCAATTAACCACAGCTTGCATAATTTTGTCTGCTTTGATAACTCTTTCCATGTTGGATCCATTTCTTCACAACCAAACTGCCTTATTAACAGATACAAATGCCTCTACCACACTGTAAAGTGTTTTTTGGTTTCTCAGCTTCTACTCCTTTTCCTTTTTGCTTTCTGTCTTTATCTCTCTCTCTCTCTCTCTTCCTTCTGCAACTCTCTGTGAAAGAGTTACTGAAAGCAGCAAAAGAAAAGAGTGAGCGAATTTAATTATTATGTAGTTTAATGGAATAAATACATCACATATAAATAATTAAACAACATGTTTAATCACTCCTATATTTTATTCCAGTCACTGAGACATTGTCAGGGAAGAAATATCAAAACTGCAAATCACACACAAATTTGCACAAACATTAAGTGGAAAATATTAGACTGAAAGTCTGAAGTCCTACGAGGAGCACCCTCTATGGGTGCTGTTGGCTGGCTTTAGCTATGTTGTACAGGAGGTCTATGAATTAGAGTTTCCCAAATCTTGAGAAGTTTAATACAACCATATTTATTAAGATTAGGTTGTTGTTTTTTTAATTCTGCTGCTAATTCTAAAAAATGTCTTTCGAATTTCTATTTTGTTTTATGAAGCATAGTAGTTGTTTTAATTTGATTCTGTGTGAAATATCCAAAACATGGTCAGCAAGCCCTGACTGACCATACTTTTGATAAGAGATGTTTTTTTTATGTTCTTCTAGGCAGATGTTAGCAGATTTCCCAATCTGAACCATAATTTTTGAACTCTGTAAACACCTGAAACTAACAAAGTCTAAATAAGTCTAAATAGTAGAGTTAAATAAGTGAGTCTGTTGCCACAGTATGACAGAGTTGGGTTGAGAAGGAGTGCCATGATAGTGAATGAATCAATGCATCGGTTATGCAGGAGCAATGATGTGGAGTGAATCTGAAGAAGGAAAGGACTTATACAAGGTGGATGGTTGCATTTAAATGGATATGGTGTTCGGAGTTTGGAAAAACTGTTGTTGAATGACGTAAGATTGGATGTGCAAAATCAGGGAAACTAGTTATTCAGTGTAAGGACAACAGTGGGCCTAGGGAACCATTACACTTTATGTGCATCAATGTCAAGAGTATTCAGAACAAAGGAAAGGAATTTTTGGCATTGTTTAGTTCATCTTGGCCAAAGGTTATTGGCATTAGTTAAACATGGCTGATAGAAGATGATATAGTTAGTGGGATAAAATGTGAAGTGAATAGTGTTTTCAGGGAGGATAGAGAAAAAAGAATGGGGACAGGGCTATTGTTGATGATAGCTGATGAACTGCAACAAAGAGACTGGGAATTCAATTGCAGGCTGGTAAAAATAACACATTTGAGGCCATCTGGTGTGAGAAAGAGGCCAGTGGGACAAAATGTACAGTCGATTGCTGCTATAGACAGGGGATGTGAAGGATGATGTAGATAGTATGCATCAGCAAATAAGCTCAATAAGTGGAGGGCAGATAATTATTATGAGGGAATTCAACTATGGAAACATAGATTGGAAGGAGGAAAGGAAATGGAATTTATGCAGTTACTAAGGGATATCTGAGGCAGCATGTGATGGAATGTACCAGGGATTTGAGCATGTTAAACCTAGTAATTGCATCATAAAATTTGTCTATAACCAAGATGACTACATTGCCACCAACTGGTGAGAGCGATCATATAGTCTTGACCGAAGTGACTAAATGTATGGAATTTTCAGTTAAGAAGGGATATATGTGAAATTACAGAGCTGGTAAGTATGATGAACTCAGGAGACTGATAGAGATGTTGATGGTGCATGGGAGGCAGTAAAGAAGTGTCTGAGGGAAGTAATAGCAAATGGCACACATAGTCAGGAGGATAAATCAAATGAGAGTTAAATGGATGAATACCATCATTAAGCAGGAGCTACAAAAAAAAAAAATGTGAAAGGAATTCAAAGAAATTTTACAGGCAGGCACATGAGCAGTACAAAGCACAGGCCAAGAGAGTTACCAGTATAGTAAGAAAGATAAAATCAGAGTATGAGAGGAAATTAGGAATACAGACAAAGATAATCCCAAAGAGTTCTTTTGATATGTTGCAAGTAAAAGGAAGAATGTTTATGGCAGAATAATTTTAATGAATGCTGATGGTAGGGAGGTAAATGAATCAGATGAAATAGTTGTATTGTTATTTTATGGTTGTCGTCTGTGCCATTGTAATATTTTACTTTCTTATTGCCTTGTATCTTAAATTCAACTGTGCCTTGGTTAACCCTATACGTGATGCGCTTCCAGCACCTTATGTCATAGCTAACTCTATGCTACCTTACTCTTAATTTAACTTTAATCTGCTTAACATATATCTCACTGTTAATCCTACTTAATCTTATTCCCTGTTTCCACTGCTAGTAAAAAGACCTTAGGTTATCAGCCTATCTACGATATACAGGTTACTAATTCTTGCACTAATCAATTAGAAAAATTTATTTGATTAACGACTGTGCCATTCTAATTGAATTTTACGTAGTTTGAGAATTAAGGTAAGGAACACAGGCAAGATCATAGTTAATACACATAAATTCCTATAGCAAGTTGTGGTGATTCTCAGTCTATAGTGCAAGCAGGTTTGCTAGTTTTTTAGAGATAGTGCATTGGGAATTGATCAGGCAAGGTAATTAAAAAAACAAAACATTTTATTTTAAGCTAGTAAGAAAGTACGTCACACAAATCTAAGGGGAGAGGAAGTCTCTCAACCTATTCAAGTACACAGTAGGTACAACATACAATTGAGTAACTTCACACAAAACAATTTCTTAATTCCATCACAATGCTAACCTATCTATAATAAGCATGTAGTTAGTCCCTAAGTTACTACTTCTTAACTTAATTTCCTTCTATTATATGTACAAATTTACAATCAATTTACCCTTTTGTTACCACAACTCATTATTTAACATTTCACTAACAAATACCTATAAGCATCCTCATTACACATACAAATTCCAATCGTACCTTTACAAAACATTAACAAAATGTGCTTACTTACAGTAGCCTTTTACATATACCTTTCAGTCAATTGCACAAAACCTCAAATATCGTTGCTTGGATGATGTGGCAGTTCTCGCTCTGGGAATTGTCGGACAAGATCAGAGTGATTCTTCCATCGGTACTACCACTGCAATTTCCAATCGGTAACTGCAAATGAACTGCAGAAGTCTCTGTTATGACCGCGGGTAGCAGCACTCTCCTAGCACATCCATACATTCAAAAGGGAGCTCCATTTGATAATGGCCTCACCTCCACACACATGCACACACCTGGAACTCCGTTCTCCAAGAAGGGAAAAAAACTGAGAGCCTAAAAATTGAGAGCCCTGCTGGTCAGTCTCAGTCCTCTTTTATATCTTCTCTAATCCTTTGTTACTACGTTATAGTTTCCAGGAATATCCACCAGCATGATGATGACGTCACTTCGGCTCCCTCCGCTTGATGGCTATCGTGGGTACATAATTTTATGTTACAAGACTTTGCAAACGTTTTGTTTTTGCTTAGTCATTGTTCTAATCTCTGTAAATCCCCTCTTTTCCATTTTACATACAACTTAATGGAAGTTATTTTTGCATTTTACAGAAAATTTCTTACATTTATTTAATTACCACAAAAATTCTATTTTATATATGTTTGGAAACCTCTGTAAAATCAAACTCAATGAGTTAATTAATTTAACGAATCGCGAGAAATTTTACAGTATTACAAAGTGAACAAAGTCATAGTATGAGAGGAAATTACAGATACAGACCAAAGGTAATCCCAAAGAGTTCTTTTGGTATGCAAGTAAAAGGAAGAATGTTTATGGCAGAATAATTTTAATGAATGCTGATGGTAGGGAGGTAACTGAATCAGATGAAATAGTTGTATTACAAAGTGAACACTTTGCAAGAATATATCATCCAGGTGGAGTTATTGTGTAACAAGAAAAAAACACAGGATTATATGGAAATAGAGGTAAAGCAGGTGCATATGATATTACAGAACCTTGATGTGAATATAATTATGGGATTAGATCGTATATCAGCTGAGTTTTACAAGAAAGTGCTAGTGAACTGGCAGTGCCTTTGACCGCATTGCTTAATTTAAATCTCAGCTCTGGCATTCGTAAAGGAGGCTCCAAGACTGAGATAGCCAATTACTGACCAATCAGCATCTCAGGAGTCATGGTCAAGGTATTGGAGAAGATGGTGGGTAGACAGGAACAAGATAACATATGGGGACAACATGGTTTAGTGAAGGATAGGTCATACCTCAGTAACTTGCTCACCTTTTGTAACACAGTGACAGCTGAGTTGGATAAAGGTAATGGGTTTACAGTAATCCTGCTGAACATTGCCAAAGCTTTTGACAGGATACTGCATAGAATTCTAATCAGTAAATTGCAGCACACATCGGGATGGATATAAAGTTAGTGAAGTGAATAAGAAGGTGATTGATGGAAGAATACTAGACAGCAGTCTATTCAGAATTAGAGTCCAATAGAAGGTCTGTGACTAGTGGTGTGCCGCAGGGCTCTGTTCTTGGGCCACTACTATTTAATTTGTACATGAATGAATAGGAAATGATCTCAAAGGAACTATTCAGTTGTTTGCCAATGATGCAAAATTAGATAGAGCAATAGTCAATAAAAATTATGTCAAAATTTTGCTGTCAGAAATATCTTAATTTGTCAAAGTTCAGTCCTGTTTGAAACAATAATGGTCTCATATTTTTATAAAATTTAACACAAAAGGATGCCTGAGCATGTTAATTTAATACTAAATGAAGTTATAGTCATTAAAAAATATTCTGATTTTCATGTACTCGAACTTCAATACTCTTTATTAGTGTATTTACTTCTTCTTTTATTTTTTTTTTTTTTTAATTTTGAATAGATAACTGGTATTTCAAGCTAAGATTTCTGGTGAGTTTCTCAGTTATTTATGTCATTACGTTTTGGTTATTGATGACCTTCTCCATCACTTTTGAGAGTAGAAGTAAGAGGAATTGGAATAAAGACTTGCTCCCAAGCTACTGAGTAGATGACAAATAAATATGACAGCTTACATAGGTGATACAAGATGGGTGGCAATTCTGGATCACAACTAGACAAATACCATATAGACCAGGAGATTATTAGTAGACTTATAATTCAGTGCAAATGTTTGGATCAAGAGAGCAAAAACAGTAATCTAACCATAGAAAAAGAATTGGCACCATTGTAGTGCCATGGGGTAAGAGGCTGAGATTGGCTAAGAGGAGAATGATCTGTAGAAATGGAGACTGGGATAAAATTATGATCAGAGTTGCCAAGAAGAAAGCAGACATCTACAGTGTCATTAGATGAGAACTGGTTAAGAAAAGGTTCAGAGTGTTGAAAGAATAATGAGGATTGTCTTGTATTCTAGTTGGTAGGTTAACTATTTGTGATAGATCATGACTTCTGGCTTGTTCTGCAAAGTTAGAGAAGGGGAGTCAATTTGTGCTATGGACATTAAAGTCTCCTACAAAGACAATCTCGCAAAGTGGGTAATTTCATTATATGAAATCAACTTTTAGTGATAAGTAGTCAAAAAAGAATAGTATGGCCGTCAGAATTAGGGGAGCAGAAAAGGCTCCCCATACTTTGTTGTAAAGTGAAGTAAGGAAATCCTGAGCCAGAGTGGATTGAAAAGTATGGATTCCAGGTTGAATAGTCTTTAGAAAGAGATATCTGATTTGACAAAAGCACACTTCCTTCCTTTTTGAACGCATCATGCAAGATGTAGTTGGGACAGCTAGGTGAGCTGCTAATTGGGCCAATTAGGGTTCTGTTAGGAAAAGGAGATCAAGTTTTTATGTCAGTAGGTGATGCCTCAGATGTCAGTGAAGTGGATGTGGAAGTATTTTTATTAAAAGAAATTTGGTGCTTTTTTGGAGGGGGGGTTACAATTTTTGTTGCATGTTTCATATATATTTTTTATAATTTTTCTGGAAGATATTTTTATATTGCAGTGATGCAGCTGAGGTGAAGGACTTGTGCACAGGGAATACTGTTCAAGGCCACTTTTGTGGCCTTGAACAGTACCTCCCTGCACAATCCAAGACACAGCTTTACTGTTGTACCCTCAAATGGAGGAGATACAGGCTTCCTAGTTTAACAACAGTGTGCTGGGCATGGATAGCAAGGTATGTTCTAGTAAGCTTAGAACATAAGTTGCTAGGGCATGCCTTAGCAAGTTTGTCCCCCCCCTTTCCTCCCACCTGCACTGCATGTGGGAAGAAAAGGGGGGGGGGGGGAGAAAGAACAGAAACTAGGGGCTACTGTGGAAATGAAACATGGCAGTTAAAACTTCATGTCCCACAAAAAACCAGGGTAGTGGTATTTCATTGGGCAATGATAGATATCTACCACCTACCATATAACTGTTACATTTAAAAAAAGCAGGTTATATATTGTCTTGCCTCATTAGTAGACAAAAGAAAAGATGCACTAAAAATGTCAAATAAAAAATTCTAATGATTATTAGAAAACTAATTATTTCTGTAAACAATGTATCCATTATAAAGTATATAAATATTTATTTCTTTGATACACTATTATATTTGTGTATATAAGAGTGTTAAGTGCTATTTCCTAATGGAATTCAGCAACCACCTTTGGAAATTTACTTCTGTTTTTAGTGGCCCTGATTAAGAGCTCTGCATTCAGTTTAGTCCAGTTGTTTTTATATTATCTAGCCATGATATTCTTCTTTCAGGTTTTCTCTTTCCATTGATTTTTACCTCCTAGTATTAGTTGGAGAATGTCATATTTATGGTTTCTCATTAGATGTCCTAAGTAGGCAGTTTTTCTTGTTTTCACAATATAGATTAATTCTCAATTTTTATTTATTCTCCTCAGTACCTCTTCATTCTTCACCTTTTCTGTCCATGGAATCTTGAGCTTCCTTCTAAATATCCACATTTCAAAGGCTTCCAGTTTTTTTTATCGTATTTGCCTTTAACGTCGATTTTTCAATTCCATATAGTCAACTTGACCATACATAGCACTTTCATTTGTACTCAAATTTCAATGTTTAAGTCGTTGTTACATAAAATGGGTTTCATGTTGATAAAGGACTCTCTTGCAATTTCAATTCTTGAACTTATCTCCATTTCACAGTCCAAACTTTCATTTATCCAGGATCCCAGGTATTTGAATTTGTTCACTTGTTGGATATTTTATTTCCATTAATTCAACTGTTATTGAAGGGTTTTTGCTTATTATCATAAGTTTTGTTTTGTTTTTTTGTGTTAAATTTTAGGCCCAATATAAATTATATTTCACACTATTAATCTATTTGAGGGTGGGGAAATACTTACCTGTAAATTATGGAGAGTATATAGAGCTGCCAAAATATTATAAACACAATCTTGTAGTTTTTTTTTAAATTCATACTTCATTATGTGATCATAAGGATGGAACTGCTTCACAAAGATGCTATTTTTAAATAAAAATTATTATAATTATATTGTTCTCTGTTATACTGAAATAACATATTTATTATAACTTTATATCATAATCATAATTTAAAGTGTAAATATTGTTATAAAAGATTGACAGTTTCTACTACAGTGTTAAAATACCACAACATTATTTCAGTCAGACAGTCGCCAGATCAGTTTGAAAGTACCAGTCTGATCAGTGAAGCTAAGCAAACCTGGGCTGGTCAATTCTTGGGAGTTATTGATCACCTTGACAGTCAAAGCAGAATATGTAGACAGGATTGACTATTATTATTAATTAAGTTTCTATGAAATCAAGCCACTGGCTGTGACAAGCCATTGGAGCCTAAACATAATAATAAAATGAGATGAAATTAAATGAAAAGATATAGTTTAGCTGCTATATAGGGACTATCTTCAGAATTATATACATAATATACAAAAACATATACCAATAACAGCATAGTAACCAGTAAGCCATTCAAGAGCTGATTCTCAGCAACAAATTAGTGAAAAACAACTATATCAAACATTTAACAAAGATAAATTAATGACACAGTTAGGAATTATCTGGATTATCCAACTATTAGTCCATCCACCGTATATTAAAATTATACAATAGGTGCATACACATATATGCATACAAAAAAAAAAAAGACACAAGCTGCAGTATCTCACTATAAACTATATACAATTAATACAGACGATCACGCATATAATCATGACTAAAAGAAATACTATTACATCAAAATAATTAAGTTGTTGATTGGAATGAAATATAATATCATATAACAATTTTGATTCTAATCATAAATATGTTGATTTTAGAGAAAACTAAGATAACAGGATAAAGACGTAAATATAATACATCAGAACAATATTTAAGATGGAATTAAGTATACAATGGGACAAAGACATTTACATATGGTATAGAGTCCTAGACATCACTTGGAATAGTGGTCTACTGAATTCAAGGGACCCTGCAACGTGGGTAAATATTATTAATCTAGGTGTTATAATTAATCTCTTCATCTTAGCATATCCTGGTATGTAGATATTTGACCTAAAGTTACGTGCTACTACTGAAGGAATATAATTATTCCAAATAAACACGGAACCTGCAAACTTATATGCCTCCATCAGGAAAAAAAAAAAAAATGTGCATGCCATTCCATCTAGAAAAGTGATGCTGATATTGTTTTTGACTACTCTGACATGATTTTTCATAATCACTACCTCAGATAGAAACTGTAACTGACAGATATTATGCAAGCATACTTAGTACTTGTTTGTGGCATGCAATTTACACAATTTCTGGATGAGTTCTTGATGAAACATTAGCTTCTTCAAAAGAATACAAAATGAATACAATACATGATAAAAGAGATGCTGCAAAGTGCCTACTTACTGACCCAATCCTCAGCAGCAGCAGCAGCACTAAATTACAATGAGTCAATTCAAAGTTGACTAAGTGTAACCATACAAGACACACTGATACATAAAGATTACATTACAACATGTGATGTGTACGAGGGTGGTCTGAAAAGTTCTTGGCCTAACAATGAAAAATCAATTTATATTTCAAAATTATTTTTATTTTTCAACATAATCTCCCTTAAGACTAATACATTTATTCCAGCGATGCTCCAGCACCATTATCCTGTCCCTGTAATGGTTCTCAGTAAGACCTGCAAAATACCCATTTACAGCTGCAATCACCTCTTGATTCGAAGAAAAACGCTGGGAAGAGATAGAAATCAGAGAATGCCAAATCTGGGGAATAGGGTGGATGTTCCAACAATTCATGGTGCAGATCCCTTAATTTTCCCATTGCCAAAACACTTTTGTGGGCAGGTGCATTGTCCTGATGAAAGATGATTTTTTTTCTTCTGCAAATCGGGTCTTTTCTCACGAACTTTTTCATCTAGTCTGGTTAAAAGATCGGAATAATATTCCCCAGTTATTGTTTTACCCTTTTCAAGATAATTAATAAACAAAATGCCTTTAGCATCCCAAAACACTGATGCCATGACGTTTCCTGCTGATGGAACTGACTTTGTCTTCTTTGGTGAAATAACTGGCTTCTGTCCACTGTTTTGACTGCTGTTTGGATTCTGGTGTGTAATGGTGAATTCAAGTCTCATCAGTAATAAATCGACACACAAAATCAGATTTATTCTTCTTAAAACGCTCCAAGCACTGTTCAGACATTTTCATGTGAGTGTGTTTTTGATCTGCTGTGAGCAAGCGCATCACCCATCTTGCGGAAAGCTTTTTCATTTGCAATTCTTCATGCAAAATATATCCTACACATTCTTTTGAAATGCCTCAGATATAGTCTCAGCAGTTTCACGCACTTTGACTCGCCAGTCATCCAATACCATATCGTGCACTTGATCAATGATTTCTGGTGTTGTTACATGTTTTGGATGTCCTTCATGTGGATCATCTTCAAAGCTGGTATGGCCACATTTAAACTCAGCAGCCCATTTCTTAATTGGCAAAAACGAAGGAGAAGAGTGCCCATAAACTTTTATGAACTTCGAATGAATTTCTTTTGCCATTAAACCTTCTTTTACAAAGAATTCTAACTGTATGATACTCAATTTTATCCATTTCAAGGGATATAGACAATACTTTTTGCTTCAGACAACTGTATAAAAAAAACTACTTGATAGAATGACTTGCAATTTCACATGGATGTTTATGACAGATGTACCAACTTAGAAAAAAAAAAAATCTTGCTGATAGTGTTGCCATCTATGGTCGAGGCCAAGAACTTTTCAGACCACCCTTGTATAAGCTGTAAGTTGCTACTGCAAAAGAAATGATGATAGATGTTTCAAATAACTATTATTTTTTAGGAAATCACAACATATAATGAAAGAAGTGAATGCATGAAAAATGAATGAGAATTTGAATGAATGATGAAATGTAATAATGTGAATGATGAGATGCCAGTGTGGAAAGAAATGGCACACTTATGTGGACTTCTTCACAGGACAAAACATGAGCTCGAGCAACTGGAGAAATGATTGCTGTGTGGTACAGCAGGAGGGAGAAAAAAAAGAAAGTATTATATAGGGATTCAATGATAAGAGGTGTACTTAATTAAAAAGTGACAAAAGCACATTTCCCAGGTGCAATGATAAAGGATGTTAGCAATAGCAGTAAGTTTGCAGAAGAAAGACGTGAATGAGTTCGTTATTTTGGCAGGCGCAAATGATTTGAAACGTGAGAAATATGCAATGGGAGAGGATATGAAAGAGCTGTTGGAAAAAGCAAAAATGAAGAGCAAGAAAGCAGAGATTGTGAGTCTTCTGCCTCGGTATAATAGGACAAAATTGAGAAGAGCCATGACTGCCAATGAGAAGATTCTGTAGGAATAATGGTACATAGTTTATAGCTGTGTGGAGTGAGTTGGATGGACCTGTAGTTGAATGGTTTTGGAGCTAGATGCTTGGAGAATGTGTTGTTCAGTGAGAGTTTGGAAGTGCAAAACCAGGAAAACTAGAGATATTAGGGGAGAAGCAATCAAGGATGTGCCTAGCCATTCCTGAGACAAATAAATGTGACTGCAGGAATGATTGTGAGAAAATAGCAACCTTTGGGATAGATGAGTATGAGTGCAGGAATGATCATGAAGAGCTGGGTACAGTTTCCCAGGTTTTAAATATGAATGGGCAGGTAATGACATTATGTAAGGGTAAATGTGAGCCCAAGGGGATGTTGAAATAAATGTACACAAATGCCCAATGTATCAGAAATAAAGGAGAAGAGTTTGGGACATTGGTCAGCTCGACTTGGCCAAAAAATATTGACATCAGCAAGACCAGGTTGTCAGGGAATGATGTAGTTACAGGGATAGAATGAAATGGATAATTCATTTTCAGAGAATACAGAGGAAATAGGGCAGGAGGAGCGGTATTATTAATGACAGCTGAAGAATATCAACCAACAAAAAATAGAAGTTATGGAAGATTGTAGGCCTGAGGGAAATGGTTCATTTGAGACTATCTAGTGTGAGATAGAGGCCAATAGAATAAATATATTGTTGGTTGCTGCTATAGACCTGGGGGTGCAAAAGAATATATGGATGATGTACATCGACAGATTAGCACAATGAGTGCAGGCAAAGCAATTATCATGGGAGACTTCAACTATGGTGATACAGATAGGAAGGAGGAAAGGGCACATGGAAAAATGGAAATGGAATTTATAGTTACTAAGGGATAATTACCTGAAATAGCACCTGATAGATGGGGCTAGGGGTTTGAGAGTGTTGGATCTGGTAAGAGGATCAGAAGATCTGTTTATAACTACAACAGCAACTCTACCTCCAATAGTGGAAAGTGCCCATGCAGTCTTGTCATGGAAGGTTGCTCAACATGTGGAATTTTCAGTCAAGAAAGGGAACTACAAAGCAGATGATTACAACAAACTTAGGAAACAACTTGGAGCAGTGCCATAGCATGGAATGAATGTCATTAGTGCATGGGAAGCAATCAGGGTTTGTTTCTCCTCCAATAGAGGAAAGTGACCATGCAGTCTTGTCCTGGGAGGTTGCTCAATATGTGGAATTTTCAGCCAAGAAAGGGTTTATGCGGAACTACAAAGCAAGCAATTATGACGAACTTAGGAGGCAACTTGGAGAGGTGTCATAGGAAGCAGTTATGGATTGTTTCCCCTCCAATAGGTGAAAGTTAACCGTGTAGTCTTATCCTGGGAGGTTGCTTAACATGTGGAATTTTCAGAGAAGAAAGGGTTGTTGTAGAACTACAAAGTTGGCAATTATGACAAACTTAGGAAGCAACTTGGAGCAGTGCCATTGCATACAAAGCTACATGGAATGAATGTTATTAGTGCATGGGAAGTGGTCAGGGATTGTTTCAGCAAGGCAGTATCGGACTGCATGCCCAGGATCAAGAGGATAAACTGAGTAGTAGGGATTAAATGGATGAGTAGCAATATAAAGCAGGAGCTGCAAAAAAAAAGAAGGCATTGGGGAAGGAATATCAACAAAAAGTGATTAGCATGCCTATGAGCAATATAAAGCACAAGCAAGAAGGGTAGCTAGTATGTTAAAGAAGGCTAAATCAGACTGTGAGAGAAAATGAATTACGCAGGCAAAAATACATCGAAAAGAGTTTTATCGTTACATAGCAAGTAAGAGGAAGAATGATTATGGAAAGATAACTTTACTTTGTGCTGATGGCAGGAAAGTGGTGAGTTTGCAGTTACTGAGGTAACACAGACTGATGTCAGCATTGAGGTAGATAAACTGGAGGTACTCAGTATATTGAAAAATATCAATGAACAAATACTGCATGGAAAATCATTACATAGCTTTTCATACAGTATTCTGTCAAATACATTACTACATAAGTTGGAGCAAACAGGAATAGATATGAGGTTGGCGGCATGAATAGGGTGTGGCTCATAGGCAGACATCAGAGAATGGGGTGTATGGTGGAGTGGAATCAATGCGAATGAAGATGACTAGTGAAGTGCCCCAGGACTCTGTATTAGGATCATTACTCTTTAATCAGTAATCAATGATATAGCAGCAGATTTGATATTCGCTTGTTTGCTGATGATGCAAAACTGAGCAGAGCAATAGTTGATAAAGGTGATATAGATATCTTGCAGGATGATTTAAATAAATTGGCAGTGCAGACAAAGAAGAACAGTTGTCAATTTAATGTAAAATGTATTGCATTTAAATTAATGACATTGCACTTTGCAATTAAAGGATTACATACTCATATTATACTGATAGTACTAGATTACAAAAAAATTGATGAGGCTAGAAATCTGGGGATGATGGTGGATAGAAATTTGAAATTCAGAAGACATACTGCAAGAGTTGGCAAAATAGTTCAGAGGATTACTTGGATGTTGAAGAACGCACTGACAATTTTTTTTTATATGTGATTACCACGCACGTAAGTTTATTACTAAACCTATAGTGCACTTGTACCGTGGGTGGGCAAGAATTTTTTTTGCCCATTTTTGTCAATTTATTTTATTTTTTTTGTATTTTTTTATTTATTTTTACATTGTCCAAAAACCCTGTTCTAGAGACCAAACATGGAACTTTTTCAGTCACTTAAGGCCTCTAATAAGCAGGGAAGTGGTCTCATACTGGGCAATGAAATTCATCTTCCACCTAAAGACAATCACAAACATCCATGCCCACAGCAGGATTCGAACCCACGACCTGTTGGTTGGAGAGTGGGTATGCTAACCACTTGGCCAACAGGCCAGCTAAGTGAAAACAGGGAGCTTATTATCCCTCTTTATAAGACTAGAATTCCATCACACGTCAACTATGCACAGATTTAGTCACCTGCATTTCTAGGGGACTGTGAGGTGGTGGAGAGGATTCAGAGATGAGTGACGAAGCTTGTGACAGGTTTGTGGAATGGCTCCTGTGAGGTAAGATTGAAGGTGTGTGGGTTGCAGTGCTTAGCTGACAGGTTGAGGAAAGGGAATATGATAAAAACTTATAAGTCACCAAAGGGATTCTGTAAGATTGACACAAAAGAAATTTTTCAATACAATGGGAGTAAGGGGAAAACAAGGGGTCATATACTTGGAAGTTGTCTAAGAGTGTGGTTAATAAGATTCTTTATTGGGATGGTGAATGAGTGGAATAGATTGCCAGAGGTGGTAATGAACACCCCAACAGTAAATAAGTTTAAGGAGATGTGTGATAGATGTTGTGTTAATGGATAGTATTGATCTCCCGCAATGAGTCTTTTGACTTCATGGAGTACCTGTATAAATAATATATATATATATATTTTTTTTTTAAATCTTGGGTGAGATGTAATTTCTCACCTTTTCCTCGAAGAAGCTTATTTGTAAGCTTATCTGAGGAGATGACACCAGTTAGTTATTATTTATTGGTTTGTTTGCTGTGTTGAGAAGTTACAAAATCAAAAATGTTTAATAGGTTTGATTATTTTAATTAATACTTTCAATATTTTGGCAATGTTAAATTGGCATCATCAGAAATCAGAGAACAATGATATGTGGATGCAGGCACAGTTCTACGGTTCTCACCTGAAAGCTGCTCGACTTTTATTCGCTTTAAAACTTTCTTACACATGCTCTTCTTTTAAAAGTGAAATTCAATTTTATCTTAAAAAGTCTGGTTTAAAGTCCTTAATACTACTGAATGTGCCAACATAAAAATGTGCACAAATCACATGTTGAGAAGGCACAAGGAATAAGAAAAGTTTCATTAACTATGTTATTGTTGAGAATGATGTTTTCTCACTGGCGCAGAACACTAGAGTGTACAGAGGATTTGAAATTGGAAGAGATCACCATTTAGTCTTGAGAAAGATAAAATTGAATTTCACTTTGAAAAGAAGAGCATGTAAGAAAGTTTTAAAGCGAATAAAAGTTGAGCAGCTTTCAGGTGAGAACTGTAGAATAAAATACACAAACATTATTCAAGAAAAAACAAAAGAGTTTGAGAACAGGACCAAGCCTTTGAGATTCAGTGGCAAGTTCACTGGAAAGGTTGTCTGCATGGATAGAAAAATCAAAACTCCATGGTGGATGCAGGAAGTTAAAGAGGCAGTGAAGGAAAAGAAGAAAGCATATCGAAAGTTCCTGGCACATAAGTCAGCTTGTACTCTTAGAGAATACAGAGACAAATGATCTAGCAAGGATCAAGCAAGGAACCAATATCATTAATATACAAGTTAAACAGCAATGGCCCTAAAACAGACCCTAAGGCACACCACTAGTAACTTTCCTTTTCCTGGATATTGCTCCCACATACACAACTTGTTGATACTATAAGGTAGTCAGTCTTCAATCCAATGCACCAATCTAATATCCAACCCCATCCACTCTAGTTTGACTATCAACTTATCATGCAGTAATCTATTAAAAGCCTTTGCGAAATCTAAGTATATTACTGTGTATCCTTCTCCTCTTTCCATGGAAGCAGTCACCTTATTGTAATAAGTAGATTACTAAAACATGACCTCCCTTTAGTAAATACATGCTGTCCATGAAAGATAATACCTTGTCAACCCAATTCTGAATCCTAGTTCTCACAAGCTTCTCCAACAACTTAACTACAACACCTGACATACAGATAGGCCTATAGTTTGATGCTTGAGTTCTATCACCTCCTTTATGAAGTGGCACAATCATGCCCTCCTTAGGAACTTGACCCAGTGCAAGACTCATTAAAAAATATGTCAAGGCTGGTGTCAACTCCCTGGCACATTCCTTCAGAATACAAGGTGATATATTATCAAGTCCCACAGCCTTAATTACATCTAGTTTGCTCAACTCCCCATACACCTCTTGCTCACTTATAGTCAGTCTCTATTCCCCATCATTAACTGCTCTCAATCTCTCCATGAAATCATATTCACAAGATTGAAAGACCTTTATGAACTACTCATTAAGTATCTCCACCACACATTCTGCAACAGCTGTCTTTATACCATTTTCTCCAATCAATGTCATCCTTCCATAATCATTCTTTCTTTTGCTGGCTACATATCGAAAGAACTCCTTAGGATTCTTTTTGGCTTTATTAGATAACTGCTGTTCATACCTCTCTTTAGCTACCCTCACCAACCAAGTCACCTGCCTTGCCTGGTCTTTGTAGTCCTCATGGAATTGGTTATTTCCACTTTTCTTATACTTCCTCCACAATGCCCTTTTTCTCTGTATTGCATGCTTAATCTCTTTATTCATCCATTTCACACCTACCTTATTTAACCTTCTCACCCTTGGAATACATTTAAACATCGAATCTACTAGATAGTTTTTGAAAATCCCCCCAAGCTGTATTGATCTCTTTTCCAGCTAACTCCTTATTCCATTCTACACCTGCAAGCTGTCTCCTGAGCTCTTCATAATCAACCCCCTCCCCCCACCTTGTAGTTCCACATATACCCTTTTCTTACAGAGGTCCACACACTGCTGGCAACCACCCAGGTAATCTGATTTGGAAAGCGTGACCAATTGGAGAGAGTGACTTCATGGTCACTCTCACCAATTGGTGGGTGATTTGACACTTCATTTATAATTACATCCTCTGATGAGATGACCAAATCCAAGACCCTCAATCCTCGTGTGCCCTTTGTTACATACTGTCTGAGGTAGTTATCCTGCAAAAACTCAAGAAACTCATTTTCTTTACTTCCAGAGTTATACTTTGTTATATTATTTGTTATACTTTGTTATATGTTATACTTTTAAATAAATCTGCTACAAGTCTGCAAGATTCCCTGACTAAATTGAATAACTGTTGTAATAGATGTGGTATGAAGGTCAACAACAAGCCACAGACAATGAAAATAAGCAGAAGCATTGAAAATATCTCAACTACATTGTGACTGGAGGACCTATAGAACAAGTAAAATATTTCAGCTATGTAGGCACAATTTTTAGTGAAAATGGTAAATTAAATATGGAAATAGATAACAGAATCAACAAAGCTGGTATGGTATGGTAGGAAGTCAAATGAATAAATTTATATGGAATAAGAAATAAATTTGTCAAAACACTAAATTATCTCTATATATGAGAGTGTTCAAACCAATTTTAACTTATGGATCTGAGAGCTGGGTTAAAAATAAAACACTTGACCAACGACTAGAGACCACAGATATGAGAGTCCTGAGAAAGATTAGGAGTATGAACAGATGGCATCAATGGCAATATCATATTAAAAATGAGAATATTAGGAAAGAACTTGACATTGTTAGCATCAAGGAATGTGTTAGCAGAGCTAATCTCAGGTGACATGGTCACATAAACAGAATGGGAGATGAGATTAACAAAACAAGTGTTCTCTGCTAGGTTGGCAGGAAAAAGACCCAGAAGAAAACCAAGATATAGGTAGATTGATAGAGCAAAAAGTGCCTTAGAAGACAGAAAATAAGATCTGATAATGTTGGAATCTTGACAGGTAACAGACTGATTTGGAGAAAAATTGTTGATCGGAAGTTAGTGGTGATGTAAGTTCTTCGTATAGTACTATCACAATATCCTGTACACCCCTTAAAGATGCATGTCAGGAATTTGATGATAATAGTGATGATGATGGATCTGAATGCTGGGTTAGAAATAAAACAGTAGTTAAATACTGGAAGCCACAGATTTCTGAGAAAAATTAGGGGAATGAATAGATGGAATCGATGACAGCATCATATTAAAAAAAATGAGGATATTAGTAAGGAACCTGACACTGTTAACATTTGTGTGTGTGTGTGTGTGTGTGTGTGTGTGTGTGTGTGTGTGTGTGTGTGTGTGTGTGTGTGTGTGTGTGTGTGTGTGTGTGTGTGTGTGTGTGCGTGCGCGTGTGTGTGTGAGAGAGAGAGAGAGAGGGAGGAAATGAAAAATCAGCAAAAGAGGTGTTTTTTGCTAGAATGGCAAGAAGAAGAAGATTCTGGAGAAGACCAAGGTCTAGGTGGATTGATAGAGTAACACGTGTCTTAGAAGACAGAAATACAAGATCTGATGATAATTGGAATCCTGACAAAAAACAGATTAATTTGGAGGAAAATTGTTGATCAGAAGTCAATAATAATCTTTTTTCATATATAGTACTATCATAATATCTTGTAAATCCCTGAGGGTACAATATCAGGAATTTGCTGATGATTAAGTGGCTCATTTCCATATTCACGCAAGAATAAACATACAATTTTAATTTTAAATATGAATTTAAATTTTCGCAAATTAAAATCTGGAAAAAATTGTTAATTATTAATTTAATAATTTTACATGTTAAGGTTTATTTAATAATTTTACATGTTTAAATTATGTCTTATACATATTTATACTTACCATATCACTTCTGTAAGATCAGCTGCTGTAAACCAACCACCAGATATAGATGAGAAATCCTGCTTCATCACTGATACACATAGATGAAAAAGATTATAGTTCCATAATTCCATACTTATATTCTCAGAACGTGTCTCTGACTGTTCTAGTAAATCTTCAAAAAAAAAAAAAAAATAGGGAATGAAAAAAAAAGTATCCAGTAAAAATAAGATGCTAGTAAATAAGTCAATAAAATTTTCTACAAAATATAAAATTTCGCTTTATTATTATTCTTCATGCATCTCGAAGGAAACATTCATTACCAGGGACCTATTCTAACCAATACCTATCATACTCTCCTTCACGTTATTGATGAAGCACTTGCAATCCCTCTGGCAATCCATTCCACCCATTCACCACTCGCCAAGCAAAATATCTAGTCCTAACACCCTTACTAACCATACTCTTATGTAATTTCCATGGGTAATCCCTTGTTCTCTCTTTCTTCCTGCCACGTACTGAAGAAGAGTCTTTGGATCGACCCTATCAAGTTCCTTTAAGAACTTATATGGTTCTATCATGTACCCTCTTTTTCACCTATCAGCCAACAGATTTTCAATCTATTCTCATAATCTTGGTTTGCCACAATCTTGGTCACTTACCTCTGGATCCTCTCTACCACTTCTTCATCCCAAGGAAATATAGGTAACTAGACTGGCATTCAGTAATCCAGGTGGGGCATTATTAAATCCTTATAAAGAGAAATAATAGCCTGCTTATCCCTGCTTGTCAGTGTGTTCTGTTCTTCAACAACCATGTAATCTGATGTTCTCTTTTGTCAATATTTGCACATCCTTTAAATTTCAATTCCCTGTCCACATCACCACCAAATCCCTGGCTTCATTGATTTCCTGCAGTTCAGTCCCATAAATATAGTACACAGCATCTGATCCCTTCATCACAATGTGCATATTGGCAATGTTACACTGGCAGACAATTTATCTTGGTCCATACTGTCAGTCTGTTTAAGTTATCTTGAAAGATCTCCACCATATCTTCAATGACTATCACTCTGCTTAGCATTGTATCATCAGCAACAACCAACTATTTCCCCTTAAATTATTACCTATGTAACTGATGTGCAAATTAGACAGCAGAGGACCAAGTATTGAGTCATGTGGTACTCATTAGTGAACTGCCCTCTACCGACCCCCAACTCCCCCATACACTGCTCTTTGTATATGTCCATCAGCCGCCCTCTCATCCAAATCACTAGCTTCATATTCATTCCCATTTGCTCCAATTTATACAACAAACTTCCATGTGGAATCCTGTCAAATGCCTCTGCAAAGTCCAGCAGTATCACTGAGTGATTATTTCCTTTATCAAACTCCACTGCCAGTTTATTATAAAAAGTAAGCAAATTACTAAGACATGAACTACCCTTTACATGTTGTCCCTATAAAGTATCCCACTCCTGTCCCATAAATTCTTTCCTTTATTAACTTCTCCAACACTTTAGCTGCCACTAATGATTTTGCTACTGCTCTCTTGGAACCTCCTTTATGCAATGGAACTATTTTTCCCTCTTTCTACTCACTTGGTACATTCCCAGAACTGATGCTTAAATTAAACAGCTTGCTCAGAGGAGGCATACTAGTCTGTGTATTACACTTTTAATACAGGGGCTGATATGCAATCTAATCCCATAGTCGTGTTTGCATTAAGATTTTGCAATATAGTAAACACCTCCAATTCATCAACCTCTATTCTCCCATCAGTCAATGTCATCTGGCACTGCAATATCTCCACCTGGATGGTATACACAAAATTGCTTCTGTCATCTTCCTCCCATCAACACTTTTTAAAGTCATCCTTTCACAGTAAATTTTACATTTACTTGTAACACAGCAAAATAACTCTTTAGGATTTCTTTTGGCCTCATTGGCTGGTTTCCTCTCATAATTAGCTTTAGTCTTCTTTGCCATAGAGATTACTCTTCTTGCCTGTGCCTTGTACTGGCCATGAGTATGCTGATCACATTTTTCTTTACATTCCTTCCATGAATTTTTATTTTTCTGTAACTTCTGCTAAATGATGCTATTCATCCTGCTAACTCCTACATGATTTATCCTATTGCCTCTGGGTATACAGTCTGATACTACTTTCTTCAAACATTCCTTGGCCATCTTCCATGCACTGCTTGCATTTCTTCCCGCTGAATACTCATGCCATGGCACTTCTTTAAGCTGACTCCTTAATTTGTCATAAACACCTACTTTGTAATTCCTTCTTAACAGTAAATTCTGCATGCCTGGTAATCTTCTAGGTCAAGACCACATGAGCGCTTTCCCCAAGTGCAGGTAGGTGTGTATATTTTTATATTTATCTCACACATGCAAAAGAGGTACAAGAGCAATACATTGGTTACAGCTTAACAGAAACCAATCAGCTCCAGCAGTCTTGAACAGTGTGTCCCTTCCATTACAGGTTGTCTTAAGTAATTATCTCTTAGTAGCTATATAAATATCCATTTATACAGCTGCTAAGAGATAATTCTATTTCCAGAAATATTTTATCCAGTATTAAACTACAAAGATGGCAAATAAAACTTTTTTTTTTTTTTTATTTATAATAAATAAAAAATTTATTATCCTTCTAACCAAGTGAAAAATAAACTTTCAACATCCTTCTCTAAATCCAGAGTAATTTATTAAAAAAAAAGGGTGGCACACCATTTGGCAACTCCTATAGGTAGAGATGACCTGCTAATGCTTCTGCCTGGTATCTCCACTTGGGCCTGGCGCCCACTGAAGAGACCTCAATAAAGGTCGAAACTAGTCTGGGTTGTGGCCCTTCCCTTAATGCATAACATTAGACATATCTGCAAGGAGATGTGTTTTGCATTATGGGAGATACTGAGATAGGAGTGCTGTTAGCTTGCTCCACCTTTGCAAGGAGTGTCCTGGTGTTGTACCACCTTACCCCAGTCCTGAAGATACTTTCAGGTGCAAACTTTGTTTGCTCACACTTGGATAAAGAATTAAACTAAATTTATTATACTCTAACCAGGTGAAAAATAAACTTCCATAGACAATGTGTTAAACATCTATACTAAAAGCCATACTTACTTGAGCAAGGATGATTTTTAGAAAAACCTTCTTTAAAACTTTGCACCTATACTATGAGTGATCTATATACTGTAAATCATTTCAATTTTACTCTATCCAAGTGATATTTGGTCCTGTTTTTTTTTTAATTAATTTATTTTTTAATGGTGATTTTCACCAAATAAAATTGTTATAGGAAGATTTCATTTGTTATAGCATCTAGAAAACTCAGCAATTTTATTTAAAGAATACCATCATTAATGTTTCTATACCTATCATTATCCCCTCTAGACTCTGCTGGATTCAACAGTACCTGATGTATTCTCCTTCTCCCAAGTGCCTTCTCTGGGCCAATTTGTCATACAGGCAAATCGGCCTTGAGAACACATGCAATTTTAAGACAAAAAAATACTAGTGGTGGCGGTGAGCAGTAGTTGGCATTGGTGTAGATCACAGTTTCATAACCAGGGATGCGAGAAAGCATTCCTAGGGGTGAGAGTTGGAAAATATTCCAGCATATATTGACTAATTATTTAAATCACATTTGCTTTTTCCACGAGGAAAAAAGTTATGCAAACTAAATTATATTTAAGATATATAATCTTTCAACCCACACAGAATTATTCTATTTCACCAAGAACCATTAAATATAAGTTATACATATTTTTTATTTGTTACATTTTAAGAAATTAAAAACCACTATATTCAAAAAATATCCCCGAATGTACTGCCGCTCACAAAAGCTTATGCCTGTGCCCAAGCCAAACGACGCACAGATACTTGCTGAGCATACACTGGCCACTGTCACGAGAAACATCATTTCGTTGTGTGCAAACTTCAACAAAGTGGATCAAGTGAAAAATGAAAGCTTTTTTTTTTTTGTTTTACCAGCAGTAATCAGTAAGTAAAGAACAATTGATTAAATTTTTCTCTCAAATTTTGAAAAGTTTAGTAAGAACTAAAATTCATTTTTGTTTACACTTTATTTTATAATTTTCTTAAGGAACCATGGGCAAATGCATAGTTAAGTAATATGTAAATATTAATTTATTATTTGTAGTAATCCTTGCTATGTCAAAAAGATGCCACTGGAAAGACGATTATGTTGGTTACGGATTTACTTGTGCAACAGAGAAAGACAGTACTTAAAGATCACAATGCATTTTATGCTACAAAATATTTTCAAACTCCAATCTTAAACCATCAAAGTTGTTAGAACATTTCAACAATCATCATGGTGGTAAAGCTGCAGGACATACACTTAACATCTTGAAGAAGGCACAATTCGATAGCAGTGGTACCATTACAAAATTTTACTCTGCGGTAGTTCAGAAGCCTTTTGCTAGAAGCTTCTTATCAGGTGGCATATCTGTGTGTAAAGAAAAAAAGTCCTCATACAATAGCTGAAGAATTGGTGAAACCATGTGCATTGGAAATTGCAAAAATTGTATTAGGTTCTGAAGCACATAAGAAAATTCAGCAGATTCCATTATCAAACAATGTGATTTGATCATGCATTCAAGACATCAGTCAGGATATTTTATTGCAAGTAGTACAAGATATTAAAACCAGTCCTCTGAAAGTGTGTATTCAATTGGACGAGTCAACTGACATTGATAACTGCAGTGAGTTATTAGTATTTGTGCAATACATAAAGGAAAAGGAAATTTTGGAAGAATTTTTATTTTGTAATCAACTGGAACTGACGGCAAAAGGAATTGATGTTTTTAATCACATTAAAAACTTTTTCTTGAAACATCTAATACCAATGGATGTGATTAGCTCAATATGCACTGATTGTGCACCTGCGATGTTAGGCAAAAATTCTGGATTTTTTTGCCTATATCAAAAAAGAAGTACCGCAAGTTACAATAACACATTGCATGTTGCACCACCATACACTTGCATCAAAAACTTTGCCAGAGAACTTAAAAAAATATTTAGCTAAAGCGGTAAACATAGTAAATTATATTTGAGGACAAGCGCTTAATCATCGTATCTTTCGTGCTTTTTGCAAAGAAATCAGTGCTAACCATAGTGTGCTTCTTTATTACATTGACATAAGATGGCTCTCCAAGGGACATATGCTTAGCAGGGCTTCTGAAATGCATGAGGAGATTATTCAGTTTCTTACTAACCAGAATTATAATTTAGTTCAAGACTTTGAAAGAAGAGATGCAGTAATTAGATTGGCCTACATAGCAGATATTTTTGCTCACCTAAATGAATGTAAGAACATAATAACATCTAGTGAAAAATTATTTGCTTTTATTGAAAAACTAAAAATTTGGATACGTCGAGTTGAAAATGGTAATTTTGCAAACTTTCCCTTACTTGATGAAATTGTTCTAGAAAACGAAAAAATCACAATTTTACCTGAAATTGCAATACATTTGCAACAATTGATTGATTCTTTTCATGGATATTTTTCCACAGGAGATATTGGTAAAGAGCAGAGGTGGATACTGGATCCATTTCTTTTTGATCTTAATTCTATAAATGACAGTAATTTAATAAAAGATGATCTTATTGAAATGCAAGCTAGTGCAAGTATTCAAATGTAATTTGAAAATTGGATTTAGAACAATTCTGGTGTACTCAGTTAGAACCATTTCCAAACTGGCGAAGATAGCATTGCAGACACTTCTACCATTTGCTACCATCTATCTTTGTGAAATAGGATTTTCATCACTTTTGCACATAAAAACAAAAACCTGAAATCACTTAAATGCAAGTGATGATATGTGCATAGCCCTTTCGAAAAAAGAACCTCGCTTTCAAAATATTATTATTATTATTATTATTATTATTATTCAGGCCTCCAAGGAGTCAAAAGACTCATTGAGGGAGGTCCTTCCTAAGACATAAAGTCTGTCAAGACTCACTGAGGGGAGGTCCCCCCCTTATGAAAAAGCAACAAAAAATTAGTCACTAAAAATTGCTATGTTATTTTGATTTTATTTGATACTTATATATACATGTATTTTTCAATAAATTATTTTGCAATAAATTTTCTTGTCTAACAAATAATAAAACACATTTTTCAAAGGGGTGCAAGAATATAAATTGAAGTTCACTGGGGGTGCGGACCAATAAAAAGGTTAAGAACCACTGGTGTGGATGATGGTAGTGGCAGTTCGGTATGGTTGGCAGATTAAGTGGTGGAGACAGAGTTGTAGATGTAGGTGCTCTCCTACGATGAGTCTTTGGACTCCTTGGAGGTGTCACGTAATAATAATAATAAAAACTTACTTAAATATAAAGAGCCAATAGGCTTCATTTCGGGCTGAAACCAGTCTGGGTAGTGACCTCCCACCATAATGTAATAACAGCATACATTTCCCAGGAAATGTGTTTTTACATTATGGAAAATACCAAGAATAGCGATCAGAACTTAACCACCTTTGCTGCGAGTTGCCCGAGATTGTACTACATACTAGGACTACTTGCATTAGCTCACGCTAGTAATCGCCAATACTTTTATAGTTTACTATATTTGGCATGAAACTCTCTGATTCCAATATTTGAGTTTCTTATTCGGTTTTAAAACAATGTGGGATTTAATATCCCCTTAATTTAAATAAAAACTTAGCTTAATAATATCTGCTATAACAATATCATAAAAATGAAGATTTTTATAGAATTTCTTTTCCTGCATTATGCTTTTTTTTTTCTTTTTCTTTTTTTTTTTTTTTTTATGTTGGGCCCATATACAAGTGGTTGGCTGGTTACTGTACTAACACATACTGTACTAACGTACTATAGGTTTATAGTACGTTAGTACAGTATGTGGGTGATGGGTTGCGAAAGGAGAAACTTGTTTACATTTGATTTAAATGCCTGTATGTTGTGTTTCTTGAGAAATATGTCTGGGGGAAGACTGTTCCACAATACTGCAGTAGCAGGGATGAATGAGGAGGAAAAGAAACTTGTTCTGTGGGTTTCGAGGTGTACTGTGAAAGGATGTTGGGTGGCAGCTGTACGTGTTCCAATGGGCTTAGTACAGGATGGGGGAATTATTGATGCTGTTTCAGATGAACATTTCCCATGGAAATATTTATAGAATATACAGATTGCAGAGACCAGGCGTCTATGTGAAAGTGGGGGGAGTGAGTTGGTGAGGGATGGGTCATTTATTAGTCTAATTGCTCTCCTCTGTACTGAGTCAAGCATTTTGAGGGAGCTTTTTGGAGCCCCACTCCAGATGTGAGAGCAGTATTCGAGAGTTGGGCGGATTTGTGACTTGTATAGTGTTAACAGCTGTTTAGAGGTGAAGTAGCGTCTTGAGTGATAGAGGAAGTCTAGTTTTTTGGAAGCTGAGGATGCAATGGCCGTGATGTGTTTATGCCAGGAGAGGCTTGATGTCAAGGTAATTCCGAGAAGGGAAATTTCATCTTGTCTGAGAATTTGAGTGTTATCGAAAACAATACTGGGGGAAAATGGTTCTTTTTTGTGAGAAATAAGACAGAACTGGGTTTTACTAGCGTTGAAGTTGACGAGGTTATCTGAGCCCCATTGGCGGATGGCTTGGAGGTCAGAATTAAAGGCAGTGTAGTTGATGTTCTGTGGGTTGAGGTGAGTTGTGTAGAGTAGGATTTGTCAAATGAAAGGGAGGAATGTAATGTGCTATCATCTGCAAAACTGTGTATTGGATTAGAGGTCAACTGAAGTAGGTCATTGATATATAGAAGGAAGAGGGTCGGTGAGAGAACTGAACCTTGTGGGACCCCAGCATTAGTTGGATGGTTAGAGGATGGGGAGCTGTCTACCATCACACATAGTGTGCGTCCAGACAGGAAGCTGGCAACCCATCTGCAGAAGTCCTGAGGCAGTCCAAATGATGGGAGTTTGCTTAGTAAGCCTTTGTGCCAGACTCGGTCAAAGGCTTTAAAGATATCGAGTGCAACTACTTGGGATTCACTGAATTTCTCCATAGCATTTGTCCAGTGATGCTTGATTTTATATCATTATTATTGCACCAGTACCTCCACAGAGTCCAAAGATTCATCAAGAGAGACCCAAACTATCCATACAATATCTATTTACCTCATCTCCTTGAACTCAGTGGCAGACAAAGCACTCACAACAGATCCTGACAACTCATTCCATTCATCCACCACTTTCTAAGCAAAAAATGTAGTCCTCACACCCTTGGTAACTATTACTCAATACTCTTACTCAATTTCCAGGAATGACCTCCTGTTATGACCTCCCAATCAACTGACTTTTGCCCCTCAATCTCTTGTCATAGAGAATATTCTATTGAAGGATGTTTAAGGACAAAACATGCTCTTAAACATCCTTCAATACTGCAACTGCTCATCTTAAAATAATAATCTGGTCTTCACACCACCCCTCTCTTATTCAGCCAGAATTCAACTTATTCTTTATCAATTTTACCTCAAGTTATTTGGAAGTATACTTGAATAAATCTGGGTTGGGATATCCAGTAAGGAAATTCTTCTATGCATTTATTGAAAATTATGGAGACAACTACCGTGTTTGAATAAAAACTTTAGTTTAATTTAACTGAAATCTACATTCGACGTTTTGATCTTTATGTCAAGGTCATCATCTGGAGCATACAACTATACACAGAAAACAAGCTACACTACAATCAAACTGGTTTGTTAAAGATACTGACCAACCGCTACAACAATTGTTGGCCTGACCTCTGGTGGGGAAAAAAAAAAAAAAAAATTATACATCAACGCTAGAGTCCTATTATTAGTGTTATCTGTTGGTTGGTTGTAGAAATACATTGGGTGCAACAACAAGTATCTATCTATATACATATATTAACATCATGATTATACTTGTACATTCCAGCCAGTTGGTATGGAATGGTTTCTAATACTAGCTGAAGATTGGCTAGAGTCCTGACTTATGCTGGGTCTTATATATTAGGTAGGCTGAATGTGTGCCATCCAGATCCTTGGTATTTTCATGCCATTTTTGTTGTTGATATTTGGGTGGTTTGTCAGGATTTCGTAGGCTTCCTTAAATTTCCTTTCATACCAGTTTTTGTGTGGTGTAAAGAGCGGGTGCTTTTCCAGTTGATTTGGTGTAAGGTGTCGAGCACGTGGTCTGAGAAGCCAGCTTCACCATAATGGTTATATTTAATGTGTCTAATGTGTTCTTTCTTGCGTATAGGGATTGTCTGTCCTGTTTCACCAATGTACGGTAAGTTACACGTGCAGCGGATGCAATAGACTCCAGGATGTGCTAATGGGAGGAGAGGATCCTTAGAGGAGTTGAATATGGTTTTAAGTTTAGTGGGAGGTTTAAAGGTGGCATTGAGGTTATAATGTTGTAGGATTCTGTTGATTTTTTCTGATAACCCTTTAATGTATGGGATGGCTATGGTTTTACTGTAATCTAGATTCGTTTTTGTTTTATGGAGTATTTTATTAATAGTATTTTTGTTATAGTCATTATTTATGAATGTGTCACTGATGATTTTTAGTTCTTGTTTCAGGGCTTGTTGGTTAGAGCAAATTGTTGTAGCTCTGTTTTTAAGGGTGTTAATGACTCCATATTTTTGTGATGGGTAGTGGTATGAATTAGCATGTATGTATTGGCCAGTGTGTGTCGGTTTTCGGTAGACTTTTTTTTTTTTTCCCACCAGAGGTCAGGCCAACAATTGTTGTAGTGGTTGGTCAGTATCTTTAACAAACCAGTTTGATTGCAGTGTAGCTTGTTTTCTGTGTATAGTTGTATGCTCCAGATGATGACCTTGACATAAAGGTCGAAACGTCGAATGTAGATTTTAGTTATATTAAAGTAAAGTTTTTATTTAGACACGGTAGTTGTCTCCATAATTTTCAAAAAATGCATTCGGATCACCGTGTAAGCTTAAAAGAAAGAAATTCCTCTATAATTCACACACCTAATTTTATTTTCTTTTTTATGGATTGCCACTATAAGAGTTCTTCTCTAGTGCTTTTGATATTCAACATTCTGAAATATGCAATGCAGCCTATTTCAAATTGGCTACATTGCATAATTCAATTTTCCAAATGTAGCTGACATAAAATATGACAGCACTATCCTATCCATATTTCAGATTGCTTATACTTTTCTGTACTTAAAAAGTACTCATGATTGCATTCCTTTTCCAATTATCAAATATTTTAGTATATTCAAACATTTTGCTATTTTTTACCTCTACATCATTTTCCAAGATCTACCCATGACTCTTTTTTAGATACTTTTCTACATAACATTTTTCTAATTTTCCTTATATTTTTCTAAGACAATTTACTACCATTAATTTTTTTTAAATTTCATTTCCAGACACTTCAACTTCTTTGTTCCACAAAGGAGTTCATGTTCTTTTATTGCTAAAAACAATTTCACTATTTGCTTTAATGGATACATCAGTAACTGTTCAGATTTTGCCATTTAACTTCTAAGATTTTAATCATTTTCAAACCTTTTTCACAAGTGCACTGTCTACTCAGTCTACAGCTCATATGAAAGCCAGCGACTTGGATTCTTTTCAAATTAATTGTCAGCCTGGTTGGCTGAGCGGTTAGCGTATCTACTCTCCAGCCAAAAGGCTGCAGGTTCGAATCCTGCGATGGGCATGAATGTTTGTGATTGTCTGTGAAAATACTAATGGTGGTGGGCAGCAGATGTCATTGGTGTAGATGATGCAGTTTGCTGTAGTTGGTGGATTGGGAATTGGTGGAGACGGAGAGTTGTAGAGTAGGTGCCCTCCTCCTTGATGAAACTTTGGACTCCTTGGAGGCATTACGTAATAGTAATGATAAAATAATAAGAACAACAAAATCTTTTTACACATTTCCTTTTGGACACATATCATCATTTTTAACTTGCTATTTCGAACACTCCTGTATTCCAGACTATATCTGATGAAATCACTATCAAACTTTTTTTTTTATTACCAGACCTCCATGAGGAAAAAAGTCAAAAACTTAACATAGAAGCCTTCACTGTCAAACACAAAGCTTATTATATCATGTCTTAAATTATGCTAAAATATTTGAGTTTGTTCGTATGTTTTTCCTCATTAGTGTTTTTTAACTCATTAATGGGTTTTTTTTTTTACTCACCAGCTGTGAGTAAAAATACTCTTTTATCTCTGCAGGTCTATATATATATATATATATATATATATATATATATATATATATATATAAATAAAAAACTCTTTTATAACTTTAAGCAGCATTTAGCCACACGAGACAGAACAATAACAGGTCTGTGATGCCCTTAGATGGGCCGCACGCACACTACACTGAAGGAATCAGCGTGCTCATCGCTGTCTGGAAGGACTGCGTAACCCCATCAAACTCCTTCATGATGGGGATAGGGGCTTGTAATAGTAATAATAATAATAACTCTTTTATCTCTGCAGGTCAGCATCCTTCTCATTATTGTAGCAATCCTCTGTGTTACCTTCACCACCTTTGCAATATATCCCCTAAATTTCGGGTTTCTATCAATCATCAATCCCAGATCTCTTGTCTCCCCTACTTCCTCCAGTATATCTCCTCCAATAGAGTATGCAGCATCCCATCGATGGGTCCCAAACCTCAAGACCTAACATTTTGCAGCATTAAACTGACCCCCCCCCCATTCATTTGCCTGTCTGTCTAGCTTATTCAAATCCTCTTGCAGGGCTACCACATAATCCATATTCCAAAAACCTTGGACTCATTAGTAACCCTATCTAACGTTGCATCAGCAACAAAAAATTGGGCATTTTCCTTTAAGCCTGCCCTTCCGTCATTAATAAGCAAATTGAACAGAATGCTACCAATGGTCCTAGGACAGCACTCTGCAGTACTCCACTGGTTGTATCCATCAACTACTGTATCCCTCTGTACAGTTCTTTCTGATATCCATCAGAGGCCATGCCCACATCCATGCCACTAGTTTATTTTCCATGAGTATTGTTTCAGTAAGTCTTGAGGCCAGCATATTATTATTATTGTAACACCTCCAAAGACTCATTATTTGTGTGCACAACTCACCATTTCTCTTACTTAATAATTTAACTACACACAATGACACTACTACTACCATCAACGCAATGCCATTTAGTACCTACAACCACCAGTAGTCTTTTTTGTCTGTAAATTGCATGTATTCTCTTGGCCGATTTGCCTGTATACAGGATGACAAACCTTAGAAACACTGAAAAACATTGATGCCAGAACATGCACACACATAGGACTAAATATACATCTATATTACCTTATACGGTGAAAGTTGCTTCGTAAACATATTTCAAAGTTTATTGCAGTATCATTAGCAGGAAGCTGGACCCTTCCAAATAGTGAGGTAATACGATGGCATAAATCTTTTCAGTAATACAGAAAGCATAACATATTATGCTTTATGAGTATTGGAGTTACATTCATTACTTTAATAAGTGGAATGTCAACTGTATTAGAATCTTTTATCAATTTAATGCTACATACCTATTATTCATTTATTATAGTTGACCCTATAAACAAAAATTCCTACACCTTAATTAATTAAATAATATAAATGCCCATACCATACTATAACCAATTCCATGAGGATTACAAAGACCAGGCAAGGTGGGGATGGGTCATTTGGTTGGTAAGAGTAGGAAAAGTGAGGTATGAGCAGCAGCAGTTAGCTAATGAAGCCAAAAAGAATCCTAGGGGGTTCTTTCGATATGTAGCCAGAAAAAAAAAAAAATGAATGATTATGGAAGGATGACACTGATTGTAGAAAATGGTATCAGGACAACTGTTGTGGAAGATATTAGTGGAGATACTTAATGAGCAGTTCACAAAGGTCTTTCATTCTTGTGAATGTGACTTCATGGAGAGATTGAGAGCAGTTGATAATGGGGAGGAACTGAGTATAAGTAACAAGAGGTGTGTGGGGAGTTGAGCAAACTTGATGTTAATAAGACTGTGGGACTTGATAATATATCACCATGTATTCTGAAGGAATGTGCCAGGGAGATGACATCTGCCTTGACATATTTTTTTAATGAGTCTTGCACTGTGTCAAGTTCCAAAGGAGTGGAAAGTGGGCAAGATTGTGCTGCTTCATAAGGAAGGTGATAGAATTCAAGCATCAAATTATAGGATTATCTGTGTGTCAGGTGTTGTGGTTAAGTTGTTGGAGAAGCTGGTGTTACACCCTGATAACCAAGAATGTAATAATTTCAGTTATCATGGTGTAACAAGAAAATAAAATTATAAAATCCTATGTAAGACAGGGAGTCAGACCTGAGTTAAAGGAGACGGCATTTGATAAAAGATTGTCCAGTTTAAGTGAATGTTACGATGCTGTAAAGGATTGTGAACAATTGCTTGGAGACCTCCCTCCCACACACGTTCCAGGGTCAATAAACATAATTGAAGAAAAGGGCAATTCTGAAAAGGAGCAAGGACATAATAAGGAGAGTAGAGAAAGAAGAGAAAGACCTAAGGCAAGAGAGAGACCAGAGGAAGACAATAGGCAGGTAATAAAGAAGTTGACAGAATCATGTACTGATTCAGATATCAGGGTTATTGTGAAACAAGAAATAGAAATACTCCAAAAACTCATTATAGATTGGTTAAACGAGGTGATGAGACAACTAGAAACTTTACCTGTAAAAACCCCAGAGCCTAATTATAGCAGAGCTAAGGAAACCACTAAGTTAGTTAAAGAGGAAGTTGAGCGTCTGCAAAGACCTCTTCTCGATCGATTGGATTCAGTTATGTAGAGGTTGTCCGAAATCGCCCTACAACAAGCAACAGCTAATCCTCAAAATCAAGGAAGAGCTAATGACCAAAGAGGCAGTAGAGAGCCCCCCCCCCCAAGATGTTTTAGTTGTAACAAACCGGGACATTTTGCTCAAAACTGTTACAGTAGCAAGAAGCACTTTAGTAGAGGTTATGATAGAGATTTAGATTCACATATTTATACAAACAGAGTATGGAAAAGGGGACAAGGAAGAAAAGAGCATCTATACGAGATGGAGGTGAAGGCCAGTGCATATGAAGACACTGCAATGTTTTGTTGGACACTGGGGCTCAATCATCCATCATATCTGAGGATTACTTTAAGATAATAGAGCCTTATGCCAAAGATAATATCACTCACCTTAAAAAAAATGGGTAGAGTATCAGGTGTCACAACTTCCACGATTTGTGCTTCTAGGTCTGTAAATCTTAAATTATATGCTTGACAGGAGTTTCTGATCCTACCAGGATCCTCTCTTCCACACATCAAGCTGATCCTGGATAGGGATTTTCTGTCTAGGTATGACTTTAAATGTGATTATGCGAGGAAGGAATTATAGTATTGGGAAGGATACAGATTACAAGACGAGGGCAAACTCATGAGTTGTGTAAAGAAAGGAGAAATGAGCCTCAAGAAAGGAACCATCAATCCCAAGTGAATAAAGTGAAGAAATCATCAAATGAGAAGTCAATAACTGAAAGGAAATCAGAGGTAGTTAAGGTTAAATCAGAGGTAAATTGCTGCAAGGTTAGATGAAGGAGAAACAAAAGAAAAAAACAGAGAAGTCAAATACATCAGTTGTGAGTAAATGGATAATGCATACATTGAAAAAAAAAAAAGGTTTTGGCATATAAAAAAAAAGGGGGGAGAGGAAAAGGAGAAACCCAGGATATGAAAAGAGGAACACTTCGTAGAAAAATTTTTTTAAGAAAAATTTTTTATTTAAAAGAGGGACCTTTGTTACACCCTGATAACCAAGAATGTAATAATTTCAGTTATCATGGTGTAAACAAGAAAATAAAATTATAAAATCCTATGTAAGTAGCTAATACAAAATATTTAAAGACAGAAAATATGCTTGCATCCAAGTAAAATAATTATAGCAGAAATTGTTTGTTTAACTAAATAATAAAAAAGGGAATCTTATTACAAAAAAGGATATGAAAAAAAAAAATAGGTTAAGTAAGACAAAGAAGATTAGAGATAAGAATTTGTATGTAAGAGGCTAGTTTAACACTCGAAAAAAGGAGATTAAAATATTCAAGTAAATTCTAAAAAGGGGATTAATTTAGTATAGAGGCTAGCTTAAAACAATTGATGATCGCTCAAGGTCAATTCCTGAAGCGAGACGCCGTCACGTGAGAGTCGCGTGCAAGGAACCGTATCATGTTTTGGGCAGAAAAACACGACTTTAATTGGTGAGTGAGATCGACTCCAGTAGGGGGGGAAGAAAAGAAATTGAAGAAGGTGCCGATAGGGCCATGCAGATAAAAGGGTTAGGAACCCCCCCCAGGGGGCTTTTATTTCCTCAGTTTCTTCACGAATTTTTCGTTTAGGAAACACGCGGTTTTCCTGAGTGACGGCGTAGGAGTTATTTCCGTCCGACACAACAAGGAAACAAAGTGTGCGGGAATTCGATTCCGTATTCCTATTGCAAGAGATGAGGAACACCATATAGTTACAAGAAGGAAGGAATTGTCTATGTATCTCATCATCCAGTACTTGTATCAAGGGAAAGAAAATCCATACAGAAATCCGTGCCCATGTAATGAGTTCCATAATGATAGAATAGAAGATCCTGTGTATGTCCTTTATTCAAGCACGAAGGGTATAGATCATGAAAACCAGGGTTCGTCCTAGAAAGGTACTGAAAAATCTTGTATCAATTGAAATCGCATATAGTTGCAATCATTGTTAATTACTGGACAGTCGAAGGTATGCTAGGACTTTAGTAGAAATCAGAATAAAATAAGAGTAAACTAGTTTATATTATTTGATAAGTAGTCATGTGTTAGAGATTTATGTATGCGCATGGTATTTCATATGAGTGTCTTAAAGGTCAAAAGTATGTATGAGCATAGCAAAAGGATAATTTAACCTATATTGTTTTGTTTTGTAAGTTAGATAAGGTAAACTGAATATAAACATTAATGTCCAATGGTAATATAGCAATATAGAGCATTCTGACTAGTATAAGGTTAAGTAAAGTGTTAATTTTGTTCCAGGAGTACATGTGTATTTATATATGTGAAGCCTGTTATGACGGCATAATTGCAAATTCCCATATAGGATTTTGCCCTAATACTTGTACTTTGCTTGTGAAATTTTTGTAATTTTACTCTTAGTATTGAATAGTATTTTATATAATAGAAATTGAATTGTACCATGTATAAGATTTTAAATAAACTTTTGTTCATTAATAATACAGTTGTCTGAAATCGCTGCCTAATGCACCACTTGAAAAACATACGAACCTAATCACGCAGGAAATTAATGTGTTAAGTTACGAGATAGAGGGTCACAACTGTTTAATAGTTTCACGCTCAGACATATTTTTGTATTTTGCTCCTTGTTTTTGAATTATATATCTTGAACTAAATGTCCTGAAAGGCACAGTATAATATAAATATTAGGGACACTAAGGGGAGAAAAAGCATAAATATTTGAATTTTGTAATATCTCGTGCATAGCTAAGTTTTGAATAAAGAAAAAATAGAGATTCACTTGAAAGGATAAAAGAAAGTTTAATAATCGTAAATAGGGACACAACACTGGTGAGAACTAGGTTCCAGAATTGGGTTGACAACAATAGAATTATCTTTGATGGATAGTATGTGATAAAGGGAGGTCATGTTTTTTAGTAATCTACTTACTCATTACAATACCATGGTAATAAGTAAGTGGAAGTAGTTATGAGAAGAGGGATACACAGTAATATACTTAGATTTCACAAAGGCTTTTGATAGATTACTATATGATAAGTTGATAGTCAAACTGGAGTGGATGGGGTTGGATATTAGATTAGTGCATTGGATCGGAGACTGGTTATCTGATAAGTATTAGCAAGTTGTGTATGGGGAGCAATATCCTGGAAGAGGAAAGTCACTAGTGGTGTACCTCAGGGGTATGTTTTAGGGCCATTACTGTTTAGCTTTGTATGTTAATGATATTGGTGAAGATTTAGATGGATATATCCAGTTGTTTGCAGATGATGCAAAGTTGGAGCGAACTATGAAGAGTAGAGATGTTGTGGCATTACAAGAAGACCTGAATAACTTGAGTAAATGGGCATGAGAATAGAGATGCGAGTTCAGTGTTGCAAAATGTAAGGTTTAAAAATTTGGGAAACAAAGATGGGATGTAGAATTTATTCTTGGTGGGGATATATTGCCAGAGGTGGAGGAAATAAGAGATCTTGGGGTGATAGCGGAGAAGGATCTGAAATTTAGGGGACACGTTGGCAAAATTGTGAGGATAACACAAAGACTTCTGTGAATGATGTGGAAGACACTAACTTGTAGAAGTAGGAGATTCTTGTTTCATTGTATAAGGCTTTGATTAGGCCACACATGGACTACTGTGCACAGACATGGTCACCTGGTTTCCGACAAAGAGGTGCTGGAAAGGATCCAGAGGCAACTGACTTGATGTCAAATATGGGGAAAGGTTGAGTAGATGCAATTTACAGTCTAGTGGATAGGAGGAAGAAGGGAGATAGGATAGAGACCTACAGGTTAGTAAGGGGTTATTATAGGATATAATCTTCATGGAAAAAAAAATTCTACAGAAATTCTCAGGTTCTACAGAGGTTCTCGGGGGAGAACCAGAGGTCATCCCTGGAAGCTGTATAAGGAGGGTGTGAGCAGGGGAATGAGAAGCAGGTGTTTTTTGCATGCAGAGTTGTGAATGATTGAAATGCCTTGCCTGAGGGTGTGGTGTCTGCAAAGAATTTGAGTGTGTTTAAGGCATGATATGATGAGCTGTGTATGTGATAAAAGGACCTCCTAGATGAGTCTTTGACTCCATGGGGTCTTGAGGTAATAATAATAATACACTTAGAAATCTTTGCAACCTTTAATAATTCTAAGAAATATCAAGATAATATATAAGAGTTCTGCACCACTCTACTCCCACTGTAATACATGTAGTCATAAAAAAGTTGTAAAAAAAAATAAAATAAACTATTTTTCATATTTAAAATTAAATTAAAATTGAATTTTGAATTGCATTCATAAATTTATAACTGATGTATCATAGCATCCTGCAATGATAAATAAATGTATTTTTTTTATTTTTGTGGAGTAGGACCTCAAATATGTTGCTGAACCCCCAAAATCTTGAATGGAATACTAGTAATTATTATCCCAACAGGTGGAAGTGGTCTCAGCAATGGAGACCACAAAACTGCAAAAGAATCCAATAGTATTTTATTACTACCATTTCAATTCTGAATTGGGATCTTTCTTTGGCTGTCAGTATGGCTTCATCATAATCAATGGTTTAAGTATCAGCTCTCCAACCAATACCCATGCACGTTCGAATAGTGTGCATGGGTATTTGTGACTGTCTTTAGGTGAGAGATGGATTTCGTCACCCAGTGTAAGACCACTGCTCCACTTATTGGAGGACTGAAGTGGCTCTTGAAAAAGTTCCGTGTTTGGTCTCTACAGCAGGGTTTCCATATCTGGTAAAAAAAATAAATTTAAAAAATACCAAAAATATATATATAATTCAATAAAAATAGAAAAACAAAATCCTAACGGTACGAATGTGCTATAGGTTTATAGAACCTTTCGTGCATGTGAACCGCATAAAAAATGTAAATATTTTATTAACGAGCATGCTAACAAGCAAGCATTACGGATAGGCTAGCTGCTGTAAATCAGTATGCCACCAATAAATTTGTCATTCACCAGTTAAAGGAATATGCACCTGCCTTCCCAGTAGTAACAAAAAAAAAAAAAAAAAAAAAAAAAAAAAAAACTGGACTTTTGCTTTACCTTTCATTCGTAACAAACTAACAGGCATTTGTGCAAAATCCAATTTTGAAATATCAACTGCTAAATCTTTCGCTGAATTCATATCTAAATAGTCTGTCAAACACTCTACTTAATTACGCTATTATTTTTTATATATTTTATTGAGTCGTGGTGTTAAAATGTATAGAAAACTAAATAGGTTCATATCACACTGAATACTGAACACATTTGCCAATTTTAAACTATCAAACAAAAATGAACTTATTTCACTTTGTCTGACGGAGGCTAATTATATCGTTGCGCCCCATATGAGAAAGAGCATTACTATTCGGATGATTTATATATATTTTTTTTTTTATTTATTTTTGTATTACGCACATCAACTCGAAAACACTTGAGTGGATTCTCGTCATAACGAATGGAATCATTACAAGGGATTTTTTTTTTCAATTAAAGGTTTGTTAGCTGATCTCATTTTCGAAGTTTCAATTTTTCTTTTTTTCCTTTCAGAAAACTCGATTTTTTTCAACCAGCACACAAGGAAATCTGCCAGAAAACACGTGCAGATGATACACAAAAACACTGTTAGTGGACAGCAGAAGAAGTAATACGTAGGTAGGCGGAGGATCAAGTAGTGTAAAGCAGTGGAAATCCCATTAAACTCGTAATAAAAAAAAAAAAATTGGGGAAAAAAATAATGCCAATGAACGGTTGTGTTAAAACTATTAGAATCTAGAAGAAATAGTACAAATAATAAACTAACTTAACTATCCTAACACATAGGAACAGGTCAGTTTAATAAAACTTAATATTTTCTCCATTCGCTGAAAGCAGATTAACTGAAATTCTGGATACAAACCAGGCAGAGCTAGTGAACCTCATCGCCAGAGCGATCGTACCGCAACAGTATGAAAGACACTCCTGCCTTTCATTCCTGCTAATCCTGCCTTTCAACGCTCAAGGCACGAACAGTATCGACGCAGTGGCCAGACGAGATTCTTAGTTAGAGGAGTTCAATCATAATCCCATATTAAGAACCTAAAAGCATTTGGTTCTCAATGCACATGAAGCATGGCCTGGCCATACACCTAGCCAACTGTGACCTCCGATATCTTATTTCGGCTATATGTGTGCAGTGATGGAGTTCGACACCTCGTTAACGCTGGGTCACAGTTGCGGTGGATTCGACCACACGGACTTGGACCTTGCTTTTCTGAAATTATTTAACTTTCCAAGCATATGATAAATTATCCTTTCTGCCTGTTCTAACTTAGATGTACCTTAGATATAACTTAATCTACCTTATTTCCAATGCTATCATCACAGATAAATCCTATTTACGATCACAATTGCAACATATCATTGATAGAATCCATCATTGTGGTGAGATGTACCATTCAGTCAGCCAACTCAGTTCACCGAGTCTACCATCTTTAGAGAGAGTCAGAAAGTTTATCTCTACGTTTGCATGCGTACCAGCACAGTACGAGCGTTTATGAGTACTACTGCCTCCTCCCTATTATAAAGATGTTATCAACACTAGTCTAAATTGTCTCTGATGAGCACACCAGAATAACAGATTTGGCGACCAACTCTACATTTCTAACAGGAACATTCGATACCCTCTCTTCTAAACCGTCTCAATAAATAGAGGCATGCCAGACCTGCCCTTCCGACGAATGTTGTAAATACAGGCTTTATTTAACCTGCAGAACAAGATCTCCATCTTCTTCTTCTTTCACTCTGCCTTATCCCATGCTAAACGGGGTCGGCGCACGAATCTTTAACCTTCCTCTTCCAAGTTCTCCGGTCCAGGGTATCCTTCAGACTCCATCCTTTCTCCCTAAGATCCTCTGTCATCTTATCCCTCCACCTGAGCTTGGGCCTTCCTCTTTTCCTCCTTCACTCCAACTCCATATACTCCGCTCGTTTACCAACATACTCCTCACCCTTCCTCTCAACATGTCCAAACCACCTCAGCCTACTTTCTTGTATCTTCTTGCCAATTGGTCCCACCTTAACCGTCCTTCTGATGTAGTAATTCCTTATCCTGTCCTTCTTTGTCACACCACTCATCCATCTAAAAATCTGCATCTCCGCTACCTCCATCTTCCTCTCCTGTGCCTTGGTTATAGGCCACGTCTCCGCACCATGGAGCATCGCCGGCCTCACCACCATCTTATAGAGCTTTCCTTTCCTCTTACAACTCACTCTCTTGTCGCACAGGACCCCGCTCATCTTCCTCCAATTCATCCAACCGCATGTTATTCGGTGCTGTATTTCCTCATCCAGGTCACCATTCCTCTCGACAACCGACCCAAGGTACTTGAATTTCTTCCCTGAAATTAGCCTTTCACCCTGGAGTCGTATGACGATATCCTCGTCACTCCCCGTCGACATATATTCAGTCTTCACCCAGTTAATTCTCATGCCGCTCTCCTCCAATGCCTTTCTCTACTCTTCCAGGGTATTTTTAAGCTTCTCTTGGGATGATTCGCATAGAACAATGTCATCGGCAAACAGCATGCTCCATGGTGTCTTCTTCTTGACATCCTCCACTAGTACATCCATGACCAGGTCAAAGAGGTAGGGGCTCAGAGCTGACCCTTGGTGTAGCCCTACGACAATAGGGAACCCTTCTGTTATGCCAACACTAGACCTGACCTGAGTTTCTGTTCCCTCATACATCTCCTTCACCAACCTCACGTACTTCTCCGATATCCCCTTCTTCCTCATACACCTCCATACTTCCTGCCTGGCCACTCTGTCGTATGCCTTTTCCAGATCTATAAACACCATGTGCAGATCCACTTACATCTCTCTATATTTCTCCATCATCGCCTTAGCGCAAATATTGCATCTGTTGTCCCTCTTCCTGGCATAAATCCAAACTGCTCCTCACCAATTTTCGTTTCCTGCCGTAACCTTGCTTCAAATACTCTTTCCCATATTTTAAATGTGTGTGACATCAGCTTGATTCCTCTATAGTTGCCACAATCTTGAACATCTCCTCTTCCTTTGTAGATTGGGACGAGAATACTTTTCCTCCATTCCTCTGGTATCTTTTCCTGTTGGGCTATTTTACACATCAGATCCCATAACATATTCACGCTCTTACTGCCCAAACTTTTCCATACTTTCCCAGGTATCTGGTCTGCTCCCACCAGATGACATTATATAGAGAACCACATCTCCATCTAATATCAAGAAAAGCGTCCATCTCAATGATTTTCATTTACTCCAGCAATATACCCACGAGCTTGATTGATATTCTTTCACTTAAACATCAAGAAGAACGTTCAGTTATCACGTGGCAGCAACACCTCTAAAAGACCATCGCAATGCTTTGTTTTAATTAGATGGTCGAATACTCCTGGTCGGTACCAGTTTTCTAAGTCGGCTGTTAGTTGCCGGCCGAAATGGTCCCACCAGAAGGGCTATCCAACACACCTCGCATCTGAGGCATTCCGAGAGAAGGTCTTGATGCTGATCCAGGTTAAACCTTCCATCAATGGACAGTATCTCCCAGTCCCAGTCCAATGCCATACCAGCTGCGCAGCCTAGCCCGACTGGCTCAATCCTCATAGCTAATCCTTGTCTTCAAGTTACGAATCCGTCTTGCCGATATTCCTTACCTGGAAGGGCTGAAGTTTTTTCTCCCATTGTTGATTTTTAAAGCAGACATTCTGGAAGATAACAATGCTATAAATGCAAAGTCTAAATCCCTTCCACCAAATGACTGAAAATATCTGATTTACTCTGATGTAGGCATAATTGAAAGCCTAGAGAAACACCAGGCTGGTGTGGTCCAAACTACACCAAAACGGATCTAGACTATCAGGAACATACACACACGGGTATATTATACACTAAAGTGCACAAACTATGAAACCCCTTCCAACCAATATTTCCCGCTGAGGTACACGAAATCATCACTAAGCATAAGATAGGAAAGCACCTCTTCTCATGTTTTACAACATTCTTAATGTTGTAAAATGCATGCTAATGCACTTTGACATGAAAGGATTATATACTTCATATCATATTGATAGTACTAGATTACAGGAAATTGATGAGGCTAAGGATCTGGGGGTGATGGGGATAGATATTTAAAATTCAGAGGACATATTGCAAGAGTTGACAAAATGGCTCAGCAGATCAGTGGCTCTTGAAGAACACATTGACAAGCTAGGAAGATTATTGTCTCTTTATAAGGCAATGATTCTACCACATATTTACTGTGCACAGATTTGGTCACCTGCATTTCTATGGGAGTGGGAAATGAAGAGGATATCGAGACGTATAATGACAGGTCTGTGGAATGTTTCCAATTAGGCTAGATGGAAGGTTTGTGGATTGCAAGTTTAGCTGAGAGGCAGAGGAAGGGAAAATGACAGGAACTTATGTTACCAAAGGGACTCTGTGAGATTGACACAAAAGAAAATTTTAATACATGGCATGGGGAGTAGGGGGGAAGGGAAACAAGGGATCACATTTTTAAGTTAACTACGAGTATGATTAGTAAGGGTATGCAGACTTGGTTCTTTACTTGGAGAGTGGTGAATGAGTAGAAAGGATTGCCAGCGGTCGTTGTGAGGCAGGAACAGTAATTAAGTTTAAGGAATGCATGATAGATGTTGTGTTAATGGATAACCGGAGTCTCCCACATTGAGACTTTTGTCTCCATGGAGTACTGATATAAATAATAATATTATTATCTCATCACTCCAAAGTGCATAACTTTACATTTAATAACACTGAATTGATGGCATTTGTTTGTACACACTTCCAGCCTATTCAAATCAATCTGTGAATGTTGTACATGAGTAGAATCACTGATTGCCCTGCCTATCTTTGCATCATCATCAAACAATTAAAGATATCGTTAACTCCTTTCCGATATCTTTAATGGATAGATTAAATAACAATGGTCCGAGGGCAGATCCCTGGGGATCACATCACATATGATCTTAATTCACACCTGCCATATATATCACTTTCTGATACATGTTCTTCAGCTACCCAGTCATCAAAGCCAATAGGTGATATTCCAATCAGATAATCTCTAATTTATGCAGTAGCATTTCATGTGGTAACCTATTAAATGCCTTTGCAAAGTACAACAGCATCATAGTGTGTCCATTCTTAACTCTCTGTTACAAAGAAAAAATCGGCTAACTCCTTTTACTCTATGGAGTAGGAGAGGCCGTTTTAACCCTATTTAACTTTTGGAGACTGAGATGGCAGCTCAATCTCCACTTGTAGCTAATCAGAGATAGTTGGCCCAAGACTATTACCGATTATAAACAATATGTGATGAAGAGACGACTGACATGTGTCGCCAACTCGTGGTTCCTAACACCATATGTTGTCTGAAAGTGTGGATTCTGCAGTCGATTTTCCTGAGTTGATAGGACGAAAAACCTGAGGTTCTGAGAGGAAAAAAGTCGCTGTTCATGCCAGAGATTGACTAACTCTGAAACCAGTCGAAGAAAGGCTTAGAAAAAGTTTCTGTAGCCAGTGACTAGAATCGAATTTAAGTCTTTTTTCAGGCGGTCTAAAGCACAGGAATGCAAACTCCATTTCCACTGAGCTATAGAGGCCCTCAGCCATATCATTATTATAAAATAATCGGCCTTCAGAACACAAGAAATTTACAGACAAAAAATACAGTTGTTGGTGATGATGGACGATAGATGGCGTTGATGATGGTGGTGGTGTGTCGTGGTTGGAGGATGAGTGGTGGTGGCAGAGAGAATGAGATATGTTTGGCTAAGTGCAGTGGTGTGCCTTCCCACGATAAGTCTTTGGACTCCCTTGAGGTATCACGCAATAATAATAATAATAATAATAATTAATAAATTAATTAATTAAAAAAATCAGCTAACGCCTTTTTATTCACGTAATAAATAATAATAATAATAATAATAATAATAATAATAATAATAATAATGTACAGTTGGTTCCAACATGACCTCCCTTTATTAAACCTTTTGCTATTCATTGCAAAATTTTATATACTTTGTTTGTGCATCCATTTCTCTATGCCAGTTCTTACCAGCTTTTCTAATATCTTCACTACCACCAGAGATACTGATAGGTGGTTATTAGATACAGTCTTTGCACAGTCCTTTACATTGGGATTATCATATGTTATTCAAACATGTCAAGTACATAGCCATTTGGCTGAATATTCCATTAGCACACCTGCTGATATCCCATCTGTCCAAATTGCTGAATTCTTATGTACGTTATGCCACACCTCTACAGCACTCTCCAAATGCACTGCGCATGAAGAAGATGAGGTAGTTCATTATATGAACTACCTCATCTTCTTCGGATACTAGGCTAGTGTCTACATTCAGTAAAGTTATCCTCACACATTTATTCTTTCTTTTACTTGCAGCAACGATTAAATTCTTTTGGTTTGACTTTAGCCTATGCAGTTAATTTCTTTTCGTACTCCAAATTAGCTTTCTGTAGATTATTCGTAACTTTTCTGGCCTATGTCTTTTATATTTGATAACTCCTGTCAGTATTATTCTCACGATATATCCTCCATATCATCCTCTTGTTTTTATTATGGATCTCTTGTTTAATGAGATTGCACATTTATACCACTCCCATTCTCTTTGTCTTCAAACTGTAGGGAAACATTCAGATACCTCATAATTTAAGAATCATTTCAAGCATCCCTTTTACTCCTAATATTTTTCCCATTCAGTAATTGATACCATAGGCAGAATTTTCAGCATATAACCTGACCCGATTGGAACATCCATGCAGCTGGCTACTTCACAAGTAGTAGAGCACCAACGTCTGGCAAAACAGCCACATTTTTAACTGAGATATCTTCTGATGATATGATCAAATCTAACACTCTATGTGCTCAAGTTCCTTCTTACACATGCTCTTTCCGAAAGGTATCATGCAACAGTTCAATAAATTCTCCTTCGTTCTTTTCATTAGTTTTCTCTGCTGCCCAATCAATATATGAATAAATTAAGTTACCCATAATAATTACTAGTTCAGTACTGATCAGGGTAATTTACAGGAGCATTTCTTCGTTCCCTCCAACTGACTCTGCAGGTCTGTTGCATCATACCACTACGTATTTAGTCAGGTTAGCCTCCACTTAACATCATATAATCTCAAACACATTGAAAAGATTAGAGATAAGGTAAACTCATCGAAATTTAGGAGGCGCTGATGACTAGTGAACAGGAGGTATATCAGGAACTGAGAAAACAATGTTAATAAGGCTGATGACTGGGTTGGGTTTATGTGGAGTCATGGTTAAAATCTTTGAGAGGTCAGTAAGAACAAAGATTCAGAAATGGAGTGACAACAGTAGCATTCTTTGATGGTCAGCATATGTTTTCTAAGGATCATGTTTTAGCAATAAATTTACTTATAACAAGGTGGCAAATGCATTGGTAGGGGATATTTAATTGCAAAGGCATTTGATAGATTGCTAGCATAAGAAGTTTGTAATTAAATTGTAACGTATGGGAGTGGACAGTAGATTAATGTACTGGATTTGAGATTGACTGATACTTACTAGCATGTTGTGTATGGAGGAGCAATATTCCAGAATTCGTGTGTCCCTAGGATATGGTTTTGGGGACCTTATAATATATAGAAGAGGTCTGAATAATGACATGCCGCACCAGATGAAGCAAAGTTAGGTAGAACCAGTGGTTTTTTTCTGGCGGTACGCAACGGTACCCAGTACCGGCACCTTTTTTCTTAAGTTTTTAAAAATTTGCGATTTATTGACAGCAAAATGTATTATAAATATTCCGATAGGTGGTACTGTATTCACGAATTGAATTTTCAGGTTTGATTACTCATAAGTTGGTATCCTGCTTTCCTGTTTCATAGGTTGGTACTCAAGGAAGCTGTATTCACTTCCGACTGCTTCCAATATCAGTTTATCAGTTCTATATTCACTCTGCAACAGGCAGGTGTTCACTTGAGTTTTGAATTAATCTAAGTTAAATCAGTGCAATCATTGTTCAAAATGAGTAAAATCAATAGTTACTTTATGCCAATGAGTAAAAAAAAAGGAAGGCTGAAGAAGCAGAAATTGTTGAATCTACTTATGATCCTGTAAAACAGAAAACTAGCACCGAAAATACACTTGGTGAAGAGAATCACGAAACCAAGACCGAAGATCAATGTGGTCAAAAGGAAGCAGATTCTGATAATGATTAGCCCGAATGTTGGACACTTTTGCAGAAAAATGACTTCTGCCAGAGAAACGAGTGGCTGTATGTACAGAATAAAATTTTGGGCTGTAAAGTGTGTCATGATGTCAGAAGTCTTCAGGTCGATAAACACATGAGAACGAAAATTTCAGCGGAGTGAGCAAATGGTAAAATCAGTCATTTTGGAAAATCTCGCAAACAAGAGTTAATGTCATTAAGAAAAAAGATTTATAATCATAAAGAGAGTGCAGCGCACAAAGCGTGCCAAAAAATAAAATTTGAAAAAAAAAACGAAACATTAGAGAAAGTTTTCCTAAATATTTTGTCTCATAATAAAGACGACTGGAAAAGTGTTTCGAACCGCTTACAAAGTTGCGAGGAGAAATCAATCATTTAACAACTGTAAAGACGAAATAAACTTATAGGAACTTAATAGCCTAGACATGGATATATTCTTCATTCTGCAAATGCTTGCATTAACATTGTGAATCACATCGCAAATGAAATGAGAAAAACATTAATAGACAACATAATGGACTCCAAGAACAAAATATCATTACTTATTGATGAATCTTGATGAATCGACAACCGTGAGTAACACAACAACATTGATTATTATTGTTCCTGTAGTTTTCTTGAACTTTCGGCTCCTGTGAGTCTTTTCCTAGATTTCATCGAATTATCAGATGTAAGTGCTAGAGGGATTCTAAACTCTTTTATTCATCTTGAGTGTTTAGGATTATCTGAAGATTGCTTAACGGAGTATTTATTGTCTGTAACGTGTGATGGTGCAGCCGTATTGTTTGGTGTGCGTAATGGTGTAAGGAAGCGAATGCAAGAAAAGTTTCATAGTGTTAATTTCTGGCATTGTGCTAGCCATCGCTTTGAATTGTCTGTAGTGACACAATGAACAATGTGGCAGGAGTAAATCGCTTTAAGAGTTTCATGCCCAAACTTTATGTGACTTATCAACCTTCACCCAACAATGCTAGGGAACTACAGGAATGTGCAGCGACTCTAGAACGTCAACTTCTTACAATTGGCCGAATTTTAAGCACTCGCTGGGTTGCATCTAGCTGTCGCACTGTTTCTGCAGTGTGGCAAGACTTTGAAGCCCTCGTCCATCACTTTTCGGAGGCAAAAGAAGACAGCAGAAGATGCAAAACAGATTGCATTCTTTATGAGGGCCTTTTAAGAAAAATAATGTCATGCGAGTTTGTTCTTGATTTGGGCCTTATGTGTAATGCACTCCAAGAACTTAGTGAACTAAGTTCTAGATTTACAAGAGAGAAATATTGACTTGTACAAAGCAGACAGGAAGATAAAGAATAGAGTTCAACTTTTTGAAGAAAGAATTGAAAATCCTGGTCCATACTACAGTATTTCTCTTCAAAGTCAAAAGAACATGAAGTCAAAGTGATTGAGCTCCACAAAAATGAAAGACACAGTCCTATAATAAGTTCATCTGCTTTCTATAAAAGTCTGAAAGAAGCTGGTGTAAAGTGTCTGCTTGAAGGAGATGATGTTGATTTGCCTGAATGTGTTAAGATTTTAGATTACAAGTATTGACCAGAAAATCTTGGGAAGCCTCTGACATTTGGTCAAGCCAAAATTAAAATGTTAGCACGCAAATTTCGCTTAAATGAAAGAGAAGCAGTTCGTGGTTTCTGTTGAATATCTTCAAGAAAATAAAGTCCTGGACATCAATAGATCGCGGGCCTGGTTGGCCGAGTGGTTAGCGTATCCGCTCTCTAGCCAACAGGCGGAGGGGTCGAATCCTGCCGTGGGCATGGATATTTGTGATTGTCTATGAAAATACTAGTGATGGCGGCCGGCAGTAGATGGTGTTAGTACAGATTATGCGGTTCGCTGTATTTGCTGGGTGGAGTGGTGGAGAGTTGTAGAACCAGGTGTCCTCCTTCGATGAGTCTTTCGACTCCTTGTCACGTAATAATAATAATATACTACTTCCTCTAAAGCACACTTTGGGCACAATTGCAATATCTTCCAGTGAATGTGAAAGGGGGGTTTCTCACAGATGAATCTTCTAGTAACTTCATCTAGGCCATTTCTGCTTATACGGACAACTTCTGCACTGATGTTCATCGGGAGAGTAGAACCTCATTCACACACGCCCCTAGTCAAAGTGAGAAAGAGACCTTGGTTGGAGAAAACATAGTGTGTTTTGCGCAAGTCATATGACGTCAGCTTAATGTGAGTTAGTAGAACACACCATGTTTTCTCCCACCATGAATCAGACAAACTTCGCTGAAATAGATTAGGACAGGATCAAAAGAAGTAGAGGACCGGGTCCGGCCCGCGGGCCGTGGTTTACCCATATGGCCCTTAAATGATGGGAAGAGATGAAGGATCTGGGAGTGACTGTAAACAGGGCCTAAAATTTTCGAGACACGTTATAAAAATCCAGGTCAGCACAGCAGATTGCACCGATGATACGGACACCGACGAGTAGAAGTAAAGATGTTATGGTTCTTTGCATAACATCATATGGTTCTTTGATTAAGACTCAAATGGATTGCTGTGGACAGATTTACTCAACTCCTTTCTTTAAGGCAGAAGAGATATTGGAAAGAGTCCAAAGATGATTGACAAACATGGGTTCTGATCTCTGGAATGTAGAGAATGAAGATAGATTGTGGAAAATGCAACTTGCAAACTGGTGGGACGAATTTATAAGAATGGCTTTACATCATTTTATAAAAATGGCTTTACATCATGTGGTGTATATGTCTGAATGGTACTGATGATGAGATTGCAAGTGCTGACACAAAACTGAAGGTAAATGAGGTAAATGGGGATGTGAATCACAATTTTTAACGTGGATCCTGGTACAAAATGCTGTAAACCTATAATACATTATTAGTAGTGCGGATAGGGTAAAGGTTAGATCATCTAGCAAGTCTATCCGAGAATAAACGTGGAACTTTTTCATGCTAGTTCAATCCTTGAATCAGCTGGGTGGTGGCAGTCTCTTACTGGGTGAAGAAAGTTATCTACCACTGAAAAACATTCAAAAACATCTCACTCGCAGTGGAATTCAAGATAACAGTTTATAAGTGGAGGGAAGAAAGGCATGTTAATAATGAGCACAGAGCCAGGAATGGTGAGGTGAATTCCATTTAAATCATTTTGCAAGATCTCTACATCATCTTTAGTAACTGTTGCTTATGCGCATTTACATTGTTAGATCGGATCAATTCCTATATTATTAATTTACAAATTAAATAGCAACAGCCTGTGTACAAAGCCCTGCAGCCACTACTCACATGCCTTCTCTTGGACCCTACTCCACTATTAAGTACTCTTTATTAGCCATCAGTAGCTTGATATTCATTTGCTTCAATCTTTGTAACCAGGTTCCATGCATGCCAAATGCCTTTGCAAAATCCAGCATTAGGTAGGCATTTTCATCCAACTCAGCTATCACTTTATTATAAAAAGTGAGGCATGACCTACAATAACACAGGTTGTTCCCCACATAGTATTGCATTACTATCCACCTATTCATAAAGTCTACAGTTAACTAGCTTATCATATGCTTTGATCATCTCTTCTGATATTTTCCATCACATGTCTCTGGCAATTATTCCTTAGTAGCTGCATATTCTATTTCCTTCTACTCATGTGTCCTTTCCCTCTTCCATTCTATGCCCCCATTGTTGAAGGCTCCATTACGAATTGCTCACCCTCAGGGCCGGCGGAAGCGGGCATTCAGAGCATACGGTGCATGCGGACGCCGCTACGAAGGGGGCGGCGCCTCCAGGGTACGGTTCATAAGTTCATTTTTAAGAAACAAAATTTTTATCATAAAAACAAAAAATTCTTAGAATGATCAATATTAAAATAAATAAGGCGGGATACACCGAATAAAAATTTTAAAAAATTGTATATAAATTGTATGTTTACAATTTTGCAGCGAGAGTAGGCTAAATGCTTGCCTGGAGATTGTTGTGTCTACTGCAGTCTATCTGAAGTGAAACGGTGAACAGTTTTTATGCGCAGAAGCGAATTTTCGTGCAAAACATTTGTTGCTAGTTAACCAGTCATATCATATGACTGGTTACCTACGAACAAGAGCCTACTGACAGTAGCGCAGTGCGGACTATTATTGCGTCTCTGTGTCGTATTGTGTAATAATTTTTTGTGAGTATAAAATAGAAATGGAATCAAAAATTAAAAAAAAAAATTATCCGGTGCACAAAATTGTAAGCGTCATGCTGCGAAAGAATCAGATATTAAGAAACAAACTAGGGCTCGTAATAAATTTGTTAAAATATTAAAATATTCTGATGCAGATTGTAACCAACTCGATACATCAGAAATCAAAACGTGCACATCATCCAGTTTATATGAAAGTACTATTACAACTGTTGAACAAGACAACAAGACGCATGATTTAAGTGAAAAACGGGAGGAGATTTAGTTGTAGTTGACCACGACACTAACACATTGTTAGTCTCTGTAAATTTCGAAGATCCAGGTGAATGGGGAAATATTGATGAAAAATTACGAGCTGTTTTAATTGAAATGGGGCCTGTTCAAAAGAAAAATATAATATATCCCAGAGATACATATGGTCGTAAATTTTGCGACACGTATTATAATAGAAAATGTTAAACGGGGAGCTCGTGCCAAGATCATGACTCATTTATTTCGGAACTTTAAATTCTCTTTTTTGCTTTTGTTGCAAACTTTTTGCACCTACTGAATCAAGTAGTCTTGTAGAAGATTATAACGATTGGAGAAATGTAAGTACAACTTTGCATAGACATGAGACTAGTTTAACTCACATGAAAAATTTCTTAAAATGGAAAGAACTTGATAAAAATTTAAAAAACGAAACTACTATTGATTGCCAGTCTCAAAGCATGTATGAAATGGAAAAGGAACATTGGACGAGTGTTTTAGCTTGAATGAAATTATAAAATTCCTTGGTAGCCAAAATTTAGCTTTTTGCTGATCCTGTGATAAATTATATGAAAGGAATAACGGCAATTTTTAAAAATTAGTCGAACTGTTTGCGAAGTTTGATCCCGTTATGGAAAATCATGTTGAAAGGACCCTACAACGAAACAATAGAGTATACTATTTGACAATCAAAATGAAATATTGGAAACTTTAAGTAACGCAAGCAGGGATACAATTTTATTATCAATTCGAAAATCTAAATATTATTCCATAATTTTAGACTGCACATCTGATGCAAGTAAAACAGAACAAATGACCATTATTATTCGCTTTGTTTCCTGTGATAATGGAATTGTCAAAATCAGGGAAAACTTTTTAGATTTTGCAGATATATCAGATTCCACAGGACGTGGTTTATGTGCAACAATAATGGAATAACTGGAAAAATGGAACATTCCCATTGAAGACAATGCGGGGTCAAGGGTATGACAATGCGGTTAATATGAAAGGGGGGAAAATGTGGGCTCCAAAATTGGCTTTTGAACAAAAATCCTAGAGCTTTTTACGTGCCATGTGCTGCCCATACTCTAAATTTAATCATTAACGATGCAGCCAAAGTGAATGCAGATACGATTAGTTTCTTTGCAATTATTCAAGAAATATACAATTTCTTTTCATTCTCTTACAAACGTTGGGCAATCCTTTTAAAGTTAGTAAAAAAATTTGACATTGGAACAGCCATCAGAAACGCGATGGGAAAGTAAAATTAATGCAATCCGCCCTCTACGATATCAGTTAGGAGAAATTTACGATGCACTTTTTTGAAATTTTAAATAATGAAAATTTTAATAAAGAAACTCAGCATGAAGCACAAACATTATGTGCTAAAATAAAGGCCTACAAATTTATTTTCTCTCTTATAACTTGGCATGATTTACTTAACAGAATAAACCTGTGAGTAACATGTTTCAAGACAAAAATATGAACATTAGACTTGCTTTTGAATCTATCGAAAACGTAATAATATTCTTACAAGCGTATTGGTCATATACAAATTTTAAAGAAGTTTTAAAAACGGCAAAAGAACTGAGTGAAGAGGTGGACGGAGAACAAGAATTTAAAACTGGTACGGAAGTTCGATGACGAAAGTAGACACAACAATTTGACTACAAGCATCATGACGAAACGTCACAATCGCCAGAAGATAAATTTAGAGTGAATGTGTTTTATGCACTTCTAGACGTTGCAGTGTGTTCGTTAATAGAACGTTTTGAACAACTAAAAACATATTACGATAATTTCAATTTCTTGTATAGATTACTACAAATTAATAACGAAGATTTACAAAAAAATTGTGACGATTTAGAGATTCTCTTGAAGGACGGCGACAGTAAAGACGTAAATGCAATAAAACAATATGACGAGTTATGTGCTTTCTGGGATATTTCTCGGAAGGATAATTTAAATATTCAAAACCCTTTCGATAATCTTAATTTTATTGTGTCGAATAATTTATCTTTCCCTAACTTTTCAATTGCTTTAAGAATACTATTAACTCTACCTGTTACTGGAGCGAGCGGTGAACGTTCCTTTTCCAAGTTGAAATTGATTAAAACCTACTTAAGAACAAGTATGTCACAAAAAAGGCTTGTTAGTTAGTTTGGCGTTAATAGCTATTGAAAATGATACATGTGCAGAATTAGACGTTAAGACCATTATTTCTAATTCTGTGAATATGAAATCAAGAACCCTAAAATTGTAATTAAAAAAATTCCAAGTATATTTTTGTAATTTAATTTATTTTCTGTTATTCTGTAAAGATTGTATTTTTTGAATACTTATATTAAATGTTCTAATTATTTCTAAATTCTTTTCTTATTTTCTCATCTATCTTGAGTTTCTTTTATTTTCCTAAAAGATAGTTCCACTTATAAAAATTATTAAGAAATTTTTACAAGTTACTAAATTCTTGGTAACTTGTAAAATGCAAGAATTTTTTAAACTTTAGTTCAAATAAATTTTAACTTTAATTAAAATTCATTTTAATTTTGTTAGCGATTCGGGTCGGTGAGAAGGCTATAATCCCTGTATCATTATATTCAACGATTAAAGTGAAGTGGCTTTATCAAAATTTCCTTTAACTTTTGAGAATTTTTTGAATATCCGGGTTTTTAACGATTATCCTGCCTAGTCAATACCCCCGGTTCGTTACATTTAGCGAACCAACGTGTAGCTGTTCTGTCAAAATTTATTTAAGAAATTTCAAATAATTTAAATTTTTATTGTCGTAATAGAACCACACACGCCCGGATCGTTACAGGGGCGCTTAGATAGAAATTGTATGCGGGCGACAAAGACCCTAGGGCCGGCACTGCTCACCCTCCACTCATTGGGCTTATTTATCAATAAATGCCATCCGCGTCATTATTTTTTCCCATCTTAAGGAGTTACAGCAGCAACTTGACTATATATATATTTTTCCTATTGGTTTCTCTCTCACACTGAATGAGTGCATTATCTTCTTCTTTTCTATCTCTCGCTGAACTTTTAATATTTTTGGCTGTAGTCCATCTGCAAGTATCAGTATAATACCACTACCCATTTTTCCATACACATATATCCTGTCTCTCTATCCTCTATGAACATACACTTCACATTCTATACCAATAACTATGCAATCTTCTCAGCCAAATTTCGCTAATGCTAATAACTTTTGTCAAGAACTAACGTTTAGTTCTTTATAATCTCTTTCAGCCAATCTAAACACCTCCTCTCAGAATGTATATTTCAGCTGTCCTCTTCTTCTTTTCTCTGGTATCTACCCCTCTAATACGTTTATAATCCTCTCCTTACGTCACCATATGTCTGTCCCAGGAATTTCTTTCTGTGATTGTCTTCAATATTCAGTTCTCTTTGATTTCATTATCTCAAGACTTCTTCATTGGTTTTTGATATCTCTTCAATTTACTCCTAACAATGCTCTTCAACAGTACATTTCAAACGCTTCAATTATTTACTAGTCTTCTGCTGTTATAGTCCAAGTCTCCCAATCATATAAGAGTGTGCTCTAAACAAATGTTTTATCTTTTCCATATATATCTTTACTTATCTTACTTGTAATAATTGATCTCTTTCTTTAATACTTCTTTTGCCAAGCAGTCTTCTTCGTATTTACAACTTGCATCTTCTGTCTTCTTGAAATAGTACCTTCAAGATACTTGCGATTTTTTTGTTCAATATTCTTACCTCTAAGAATACTGAGCTTATTTTGTTTTTGTTTTTTGTACATCCATCATTATTTTTAGTTTTTGCTGTTTTTAATCCATTAATCAGATAAAACATCATCAATCCGAGATAATGTTTTAAATCCTTTTCATTCTCAGCTAATACAGCTAAGTATCATAAGCGAAGTGAATAATATATATCTACACTCCACCTATAATTACCTCCTTCATTCCTTCTTTTATTACTTTCATGGCGTTCACTATATACATGATGAAGAGCAAGGGTGAAAATGATAATCTTGTCTTACTTTACTTCTGCAACGGCTTCATTTCCCAATACAGACAGGCCTCTTTGCATGGTGCTGCGGGACAGTAAACATGACCGTGCAAGCTGAAACCATGCAAAGGTCTTAATAATAAATAAATAAATAAAAATTACGATTATTCTTGAAATTTAAAAAGTTCTGTCACAACATTAAAACCTCTCTTACTGTCGGCTACAAATGTATGGGGAAATGAAAAAAATTAAAATTAATATTTATTAAGTACACTGTAGTTTAAAACAGAAACGTTGAGAATGATTTTTTTTGTAACAAACTTATAAACAATACTTTGAACAATGCTTGCCTTCTCGTTGTATAACTTACAAAACGGAACAAGCATCAAATTAAGGGATAAAAAAATTTTATCCCCTTAATTTAAGTAACTTCGCTAGAAAAAATAGCCGTTTGGCTTTTCATCTTAGGAACAAGCATCTTTTCAGTGCCTGGTCCAGTTGTCATATTCCTAAGTTTGGATCAACTTTCAATGACCAATTACTGCCAGACTTTGATTGAGATGACGTGATTGGTCACTTAATATGATGCACATCTGTTATTTAGTAGCTATGAACTAAAAGCTAGCAGCAAAATTTGTATTTTATGCAATCACTCCCCGTTAATATACAGGGATAGCTGAAATGTAAACCATGTTGTTGGGACACTGTGTCAACTAAACCATGGTAGCATGAAATTTGTACATATCGGGACCGTGCAAAGCGAGGGGTGCCTGTATTCATATCTTTATTTTCTGGCTGGTATACAATTTCTTAATTAGTCTTCTACTTTTCCAGTCTATTATGATTTCCTTCATTATTTAAAAAAGCTTGTTCCTTTGTACATCATTCAATGTATTTTCAAAATCGATAAAAGCAATGTACTTTTATTTACTTATGTAGTCTTATTTACTTTAGTTCTTCAGTCGGAAATGAAAGGAAGCTAGAGAAGCAATAGGAACACCTTACAGTTCTTAAAGTATGCTAGTATTGCTTCTCTAGGTTCCTTTATCATTCTGTAATTCAAATTGATTCCCATCTAAATAACATTCAATTTTTGATCTCATCCTATGCTTCCACTCATTACTGAATTCAACACTGTAAAAATTACCGAACATTAAGTAAACTTAATGTTCGATAATTTTTACAGTGTTGCATTCCCTTTCTCTGGTATTGTTACCATCAAACGTTCTTGGAAATCATACATTTCATCACATTCTTGTTGGATTAATCTAATCACTGTAAATAAGGCTTCTTATGTTGCATCCCCAGACATTTTAAATTTCACCTGTTCCTGCAGTTTTCTGGTTAGGTAATTCATTAATCACTCAGTTGTGACGATACTTCACGTGAAAACTTTGTTTTTGCTTACACTTAGATGAAGGGTTAAACCAAGAATATAATTTCTTGGCACGTTTATTTATAGTATAACCAACAGGTATTGAAAAATTTTCAATACCTCTTATCCAGAGTAATTTAATAATAAGGCAATACATCTTTTCACTACTTGTATATGGGAAATACAATATATGACTTCTGCATTGTTTTTTTTTTTACCTTAGTATCCCTTCTGGATCTGGTTCCCACTGATGAGAGCCTCCTAGGGAATAGATAGAGAGGCTTTGCTCAGTGGTTGGCCTTTCACTGTCACTTAGTTTCCTGCCTTGGAGTGATGAATTTAGTAGTGATAATTTAGGATCACTCAATAAGATTTAGAGTGACCTTGTAGATCATACAGTTTTTGAAAGGCCTGTGTGCTCAGTGAAAGTGACGTTTCATCCTCTGTGCAAGGTCACCTGAAGAAAGATTTAAGTTCTAGTCTAGTCGCCGACTAGAACTTTTTCTAAGTCTTTCTTCGGCTGGTTCCTGAGTTAGTTGATCTCTGACACAAACAAGTGGGTATTTCGTCCCGTAAACTGAAGATCGACTGCATAATCCACACTCTTTCAGACAATAACACATGTTAGGAACCACGAGATCGCAACATGTCAGTTGTCTCTTCACTGAATGCTACTTATAATGATAGTCTTCAGCCATCCTCCCAGATTGGCTACGAGTGGAAATTGAACTGCCCGCTCAATCTCCAAAACTTAGATAGTGCTAAAATGGCCTTACCTAGTTCCTATATAATAAGAAAATAAAAGGCGTTAGCTGATTTTTTAAAATATTTTTTATTCACTATAGTAGATATTCCTTCCATCTATCTGCTATCTCTTGGTTACCAGTAAGTAATTTTCCTTTTTTGTCTCTTAAAATTTTACTTTTTGTTTTGGGCTTGCAAGTGTGTGCAGCAATTATTCGATATGCCTTGTCAGCTCCTACTGTTTTTAATTTATATTCATTTTTACATATTTCTTCTCTTTGCTTTTTTGCAATCTTCCTTAATTTTGTTCCTTAATCTTCAGTAATTCCTTGATTTCGTCATTTGTAATCGAAGCTCTCAAAGGTTGTAATTATGCAAACAACATCACTTTTTCTGCTGATCTTTGTTATTTCCTTGATGACAGTCCAATTTTCTTACTGTTCATCTCACACAAGCACTGTTTGTTTTTATTTAATTTTTATATATCTGATATCTTCAGTGTTTCCTTTTCTCCTTTTTATTCTATATGTTTTATTTTACATTTTGTAATAACGAGTGGTCACTCTTTTTCAGCTCCTGGGTAGCTGTATTATGACGAATTGGTTTTTGTATATCTTACTGACTAGTATGTAATCCGTCTGTGATCATGCAACATATCCTGGTGATTTCCATGTAAAGTATCATTTTGGTACGTCAAAAGCCAACTATAAGGTAATGTTACTTAAAGAAATCTAACAATTGTTCTCTTCTTGCATTCTTATTATAGTTTACTCCAACCACTTTGTTAAATTCGCTCATTATAATTAATTTAACTTTATCTGATGTCTTTCCATGATGTCTTTCCTTTAATTGTTCATAAGTCTCTTCTATCTCATGATCTCCAAAATTAGTTGTTGGCAACTAAACTTGAATTATGGCAAGATCCACTCGGGTTACTGTTAAGATTGTTATCAGTATTCAGGTAATTATACACTTCTTACTTTCTTTTCTCAATATTTCCTTAGTAACAAACCCACGACATTTTGTCCTTTCTCTCCTCCACTACAGATGATTCTGTAGCTTTTACTCCAGTAATAACCACTACCCTTCCATCCGGTTTCACTAACTCCTAGAATCTCTACATCTTTTTTAATTAATTGTTCTCACATGCCAAGTTCCAGTCTGCATCCAAATATAATTTTCTGCTGTCTAGTTATTGCATTTCTTCTGATTTTTTTCATTATGTAGATTCATTGTATTCTGCTGGAGATTCTTAGCACCTCAACGCTGTCCATTTACAGGAACTTGGGACCATTGTTTGAAGTTCCTTCTCCACAGGAATGTGCTTGGGAAAATAGCATTTTTTCCATTTGCTTTTTGTACTGAAGGAGCCTCCGTAGCTCATTCGGTATAGACGAAGCCCTTTAGTCAGAAAGACCAGAGTTCGATTCGTGTCAGGGCCTGAGGAACTTTAGCTAGTCTCTTGCACCGAAAGGTGAGTTAGCCAGTCTCTTACTAAGGAAGGATTTTTTCACTGGGAAACTCGGGATTTTCGTCCCCCAGAACAGACTAGCTCCATGAACATACGCATCTACGGACATAGCACACACCAGGAGTCATAGAGCTTATCCTTGAGTTACAGTTGCGAAGTCCAAGAATACTTAGACTTCGCAACCGTAAGTGCCTGCTAAAGTATACTTAAGTGACTGTTAGAACCACTGATGATGATTTTGCACTGAAGTTTTCTCACCATTTAATAACAGGTCTCCTGCTGCCTCTGGTTATTTGTACTTCCCTCTCTCACTTTAGGAACTATCTTCAACATGTTTATTTTCACAGTCACAGGTGACACCCAACACACGAGTCTAGTTCACCAATATTGCACTTCCAAATCATAGCAACACTTTTTCCAGATTCCTATCTGGAAAAACGGTCGCAACCGTAAGTCCAAGATTACTTGGACTCACGGTTGCGAAGTCCAAGTATTCTTGGACTTCGCAACTGTAACTCAAGGATAAGCTCTATGACTCCTGGTGTGTGCTATGTCTGTAGATGCGTATGTTCATGGAGCTAGTCTGTTTAAGTAATACAGAGCTTATAAATATTTTACCAAAACAAGTTACCATAAGGTTCTTTGACCTTATTAAATAAAAATCTCCTGAGAGATAGATGTAGAAAGTTTTTTACCTTGAGTATGCTCTGTATTACTTAAACCTTGGTATTTCTAAGCCTGGATCCCACTGATGAGGCCTCAATAAAGGTCGAAACCGGTCTAGGTAGTGGCCCTTGCCTTTAATGCATAGCATCATACATCTCCTCAAGGAGATGGGCTTTTCATTAAGGGTAAATACTAAGAATGGTGATTAGAGCTTATTCCACCTTTACCACGAGTTGCCTAAGACTTGCACTACGTGCAGGGTCACCCAGACTTGCACTCTTGCAGTTGCAAACTTGACTTACTTGTCTGTTTGCTTACTTGGGAAATGGATTAAAACCAGGTTTATATTTAAAATAGCTTGGCATCTTTAACACACACACACACACACATATATATATATATATATGTAGAAAGTTTTTTAACTTTGATATATTATGTATTCAAGATACCAAGTTATTTTATATAAACTTGGTTTTTAATCCTATTTCCCAAGTGAGCAAATAGACAAGCAAGTCAAGTTTGCACCTGCATATATTGCAAGTCTGAGGCAACTCATGTTAGTGAAACTCTAGGCAACTCCTGGTAGTGCCACTCTAGGAAACTCGTGGTAAACATGATTTGAGCTCTGATCACTTTCCTTAGTATTTTTCCCTTAATGTAAAGCATATCCCCTTGCGGATATGTATGATGCCATGCATAAAGGTCGAAACTGGTATGGGTAGTGACCATTGCCTTTAATGCATAGCATCATACATCTCCGCAAGGGGATGTGCTTTACATTAAGGGAAAAATACTAAGGAAAGTGATCAGAGCTTAATCCATCTTTGCCACGAGTTGCCTAGAGTGACACTACCAGGAGTTGCCTAGAGTGACACTACCAGGAGTTGCCTAGAGTGACACTACCAGGAGTTGCCTCAGACTTGCACTACATGCAAGCGCAAACTTGACTTACATGTCTATTTGCTCTCTTGGGAAATAGGATTAAAAACCAAGTTTATATAAAATTACTTGGTATCTTGAACACACACACACACACACACACACACACACACACACACACACACACACACACACACACACACACACACACACACATATATATATATATATATATATATTTGTCCTATTTTCCACTGAACTCGCTCCACAAATACAAGGCAAAAATATGTTTTGTGGGTGTGTGAAATGTTCGGAATCAGTTCATAGAACTTGATATGTGCCTTTTTCAAAGCATTATGAGGATTAATTAGAGGATAACACATTCATGATAGAGCTGTGCTTCATTTCTTCTGAATCTAGCTGGCAAGCATGCTAGAGAACACCAGAGAAATGAAGCACAGCTCTATCATGAATGTGTTATCCTCTAACTAATCCTCATAAAGCCTTGACAAAGGCACATATCAAGTTCTATGAACTGATTCCGAAACTTTACACAAATGTTACAAGACAAAAATCTGGGAACCTCTGGAAATGTAGTATTAGACCTTGTACATCTAAATATAAATCCTAGCATTAATCTGTCTGAATATCACTGAAGTACCAAATCTGCCAATGAGAGCCTGCCAACATGCTCACAAATAATTTGCATTACCCGAATACTACATAATACCATATATTTTTTGTCATCATCGTAATAATTTTGTGTTTGTAAGGTAGCTTCTTGATATTTTTCATCTGAAGTAGTCCTATATAATTAGAAAAAACTAGTAGTGTTTTTATTAAATGAGTTATGCTGTGTTTATTGGATGTAATTATGTCAAGATTTTTATATACATTAATTACCGTTATCCATCCTTATTGAAAAAACGATTTTTTGTTCGGCGATTTGAAGGATCGTTAACTTGAAAGTATGATCCGTGTGCTGCGGAAAAACGCCATTCTTGATGGCAATGCATGCTTTTCACGATATCATTAAATTAAAATACCTACCACGTTGAGTCTAAGGATTGGGTGAAATGCTATCTATTACTATAATATCATCTCACCTGGATCATGCACACTTGCAAAATTATTACTCAATAGTTCAGCTAGTTCGTCTGCTGTCATTTCTGTACCATCTGCATTCTTCAAAATCATTCTTTCTTTTCCTTGCCACATACTGAAACAACACTCTCGGATTGCTCTTAGCTCGTTCGGCTAATCTCATCTCAAACTCCCATTTTGCCTTCCTTACCATACCATACCATACCATACCAGTCACTCTTCTGGCCTGCGGTTTATACCGCTCATGGACTTGATCGCCTCTATCTATGAATCTTTTCCACATGTTTCTCTTTTTAACTCTTGCTTAATGCTGTAACTCATCCATTTAATTCCCAGTTTATTGTCTTAACTCTTGATATACATACAGTTAGGTACTTCTTCGTTCAAACACTCCTTTACAACTTCTTACCCACAATTAACTAGGGTCTGTCGGTTTTTAAAATCCGTTTTTGATTGATGAATTTTTAAAATTCGAAAACCGGTTTTAAATTTAAAATTCAGATTTAGATATTAGAATTAATATGTAAATATTAATTATTTAATTAAAAACGTTAACATTGTGACTTGAAATCGCCAATCTCCATAATTATCTGAAAACAATTCCTAAAATAATAATCGACAAAAAAACAGAAATGATCGACAAGTAAGAAACACCTGAACCCCCTGCCTTCCCACAAAAACAATCCACCCATTGCAGCAAAACTTGCTGCAATGGATGGATTGTCCATTAATAGCATTATAACAAGTTCGTTCATACGAGAGTCGTTACAACAAGGGGGATGTTCATTACCAAAAAAAAAAAACTCTGGAGTAATGGATCTCATTCATATGTTTTATGACAATCCCAAACATGAAACTATAAATAAATGAATTCGATTGTATTAAGAAGAATGGGAAAAAAATTTCTATCTAGCAAAAGAAATCGCAGATATTTGAATATCAACGTACACCATTTTGTGGAAGATTTTAATTTGGGATTGGTTTCAATAGCTAGTTCCTGCAATGGTAAGAAACATTAAAATTAGTTTCTGAAAGGCAACAAATTTTTAACTTGGATCTAGCAACCGACATAGTTGCAGCGACAAATGATGGTGTCGCTGTTATGAAAACATTTGGCCAATTATCACCTATTGGGACAGTGAAAAGCACCCCCCTCTCTCTCCTGGCTGCCTGTCCTATCTAATTGCTCCAGCAAACCTACGTAGAAGACAAGCCTCGATTAAAGAATTTAATAAAGCAATGAGCAACCCACTCCTTCCCCTGCACCAACTCTCATAAATCCACCTAGCCATCGCCTAAAATCGAAAAAGCCTCTCTGGTCCATTGACGAACTCTCATCAGCTGACCTGCCATCAACACCTGACATGCGGAGAGGATACTGGTCCGACAATTTCCCAACAAATGACTTCCTGGTAGAGGATCCCTGTGCCCTGCAGCCTGGTTTTACTCTTCCTAGGAAGAGTTGGTCATCAATCAACAGGATCAGAACTAACTAGGGCAGATGTGGCTACCTACTACATAAATGGGGGCTGTTAGAACACCCTTATTGTGATTGTTCTCTGGTAGCTCAGACGATTAATCATATTGTGAACGACTGCCCAAGGCGCCAATTTCTCGGTGGTGGTCTACAGGACATCCACAGGAGACAGATGAGGCCTTGGATTGGCTTTCCAGACTGGACATTGACCATAAGAATAAGTAAATAAACTATGCTATTCACACACCATACACTTAGCAGTTACTAATGTGCTATATAAAAATTTAAAAAAATAAAAAAATCAGCTAATGCCTTTTATTCCCGTATATAGGGAATAGGCGCAGCCGTTTTTAGCCCTATCTAGCTTTTGGAGACTGAGTGGGCAGTTCAATCTCCATTGGTACCCAATCAGAGATAGCTTCCCCAAGACTATCATTAATTAAGCATCACGCAGTGAAGAGAGACGACTCAACAAGTGCTGCCATCTCGTGGTCTCTAACCCTAACATAATATATTTAATGTCTGAAATAGTGTGGTTCCACGGTCGATTTTTTGAGTTTACGGGACGAAAAACCCGAGTTTTTGGGAGAAAAAACCTGCTTGCCCATGCCAGAGATCGACTAACTCGGGAACCGGTTGAAAAAAGCTTAGAAAAATTTCCTCTAGTCGCCGACTAGATTCTAAACCAAGAAGTCTTCCTTCGAGCAGTCAAGCGCTGTGGTATGCAAAGGCCACATCCACTGAGCTACACAGATTGCTGAAACCGATGCATATGTTACAGTTTAGGAATCGGAAGATGACGTACAGTGTGTAGATGACTATGGCGAGGATTTTTTAAAATCTCTGGAACTAGATAATAAAGACTGTGAATTCCCTATGTTGTCTGACAATTACAAATAATCCATTTCCCAAATTTGAAAAAAATGCAATTTTTTTAGAAAATCTCCCATAAGAGAGAACATCCTTAAGAATTACGTAAAACAAGAAAAAGGATAGGAAATAATTCTGATTCTTGACTGCTAAAAGATATGGAATATTTTAGAGGCCATGATTTAAAGATTAATAACATTAAAAGAATGTGTTGTTTTAGCTGTGAATGATATTGGTGATTCTCATATGCGTAATGAAGCTGAATATCCTAAAATCATGCAGATTCTTAAAGTGTTGGGACCAGTACCTCTAGCAGCTGAGGCCTTAATGCAGCGAGATGCCAATTTATTAACAAGTGAAGGCATATTTGAATTTCTGTTAAATGAACTAAAAAAATTTAAAGACTGAAATTAGTTCCAAATTGTTAAATGCTTTAGAAGTACGAATTCAAGAAAGAAGACAAGTTTAATTGGTAACCTTTTTGCTATATTTGCAAAATCCACAAAACATTTCAACAAAGAAATCCAGTGTATTTCCACTAGCTTCAAACTCGATATTATTAAGTTATCTGGGAAAATATCGTCTAGAATATATCCAAATTCTTGTATGGAAACAGATTCCAATGAATTTGTTTCCAATGATGAGTATATCGGAGACGGACAAATTTTAATCAGGACAATGCTCTTAAATAAGCCATGGAAAAATCAATTTATAGATTTCTTAAGGTACCTGAAGAAATAATATCAAATCCGAAGACTCTGAAGGCTGAATTTTCAGTATTTGAGGCAAGTAATAAAAGAACAAAGTATTTAGATTTATTATTTCATGCTTTGAAAGGATAAAACCTAGTTCAGTAGCCAGCGAAAGAGTATTTTCTATTTCAGGCAATTTTGTATCTAGAATAAGAACAGGATTAAGTAATCGTTCAGTGGACATTTTATGTTTTTTGAAATCATATTTCCTGAAGAAAAATACTAAATGAAATAAAAATGTATAATTTATATTTTGTCTGGATTTTTTTTAATTTGGTTTTGTATGTAGTATATTTTATTTTGTTATTCTTTTTAGTTCCATAAATATTAAACTGAAACATTTTTAAATAAATATTTTTTTTACTGTTTTAATTATATATATATATATATATATATATACTGTATATATACTGAAATAGAGTGTATATCATATATACACTCTATTTCAGTATATCATATATAACAAATAGAGTGTATATCATATATACACTCTATTTGTTTTATTCCCATATATAGGGAGTAGGCGAGGCCGTTTTCATCGCTATCTAAATTTTGGAGACTGAGTGGGCAGTTCAATCTCCACTGGTACCCAATCAGAGATAGCTGGTCCAAGGCTTTCACTAATTAATCGTCAAGCAGTGAAGAGACACGGCTCAACAAGTGCCGCCATCTCGTGGTCCCTAACCCTACACTCGTATTTAATGTCTGAAATAATGTTGGTTCTACGGCCGATTTTCTTGAGTTTACGGGATGAAAAACCCGAGTTTCCAGGAGAAAAAACCCACTTGCCAGTGCCAGAGATCGACTAACTCGGGAACCAGTCGAAAAAACGCCTAGAAAAATTTCCTCTAGTTGCGACTAGATTCGAAACCAAGAAGTCTTCCTTCATGTGGTTAAGCACCATGGTATGCAAACACCACATCCACTGAGCTACAAAGGCTCCTCATATATACACTCTATTTGTTAAAATTCGAAAATCCGTTTTTTTAAAAGTCGGTTTTTGTATAAATATAAATCCTACTATTAACACCTTTTGCTTGAAGTATATCCTCCCACGGTACTGCTCCAAGCAATTTTCTAAGTTTCTCGTAGTTCCAAGCCTTATTATTATTATTATTATTATTATTATTATTATTCCTGATACCTCTACACCGAACCTCTACTACGAATCATCTCCATCAACGCCATCTACCGCCCACCGTCCACCACCACCACAACTAGTATTTCTGTCTGTAAATTGCGTGTGTTCTGAAGGGCCGGTTTGTCTGTATGTGGGATGAAAAACCCGAGTTTCCGGGAGAATAAACCCTGCTACCTCCATATAAGATCAGCTAACTCACCTTCGATTGAAATCGTCCAGATAAAGATTCCTCCCGTCGCGATGAGAATCGAACTTAGGCCTATTCCAATCGAAGGCGTGGTTCTTCCAATTGTGCTACGAAGGCGCTTACATGTATAATTTCACATCAAACCTTTTTTACTGGAAATTCCATATGCTTAGGCTTCACCCAAGTCAAAACTGAAGGATCGCTGTAACCGACTAACGGCATCTGTTATATACAATCCTAATCACAAGGCCAAACAATTTCGATCCCCTTGTGCTTTCCATTACATGCTGTCTTAAGTAATTATTCTAAGAAGCTGCATAAATTCAATTTCCTTCTACCAATATGACTTTTCCTTTTCCCAATCTATATTACCATAATTAAAGTCATCCATAAAAATTACTCGCCTTCTATTTATTCCGATACATATGCCCACATATGCAAATGTTTCCTATGAAAATGTACTACAGCACTGTCTATCCCACGTCTTGGAACATACAATGCTTCTAAGAAACATGAGCTCACCATACGTCTGCCCATTAATCAAATACACGCCCCCACTACGAAATTTAAGATATGTCTTATCATTATGCTTACAGTTAAATATGTTACTATTAATCACAACATCAATCAAAATTTGCAGACCCGATTTTTCTTGCTTTTTATGTAATCAACGGATTTTTTCATTTCCTGTTGCCTAAATAAAAAGTTCAAGCTTACACCTCAATTTTCGTTCTCTTTGGCCATTAATAACAATGCACAGCACTGCTGAGCTTACTACTCATTCTGATTCATTCCTATAATTTTCACGTTAGATTATCTGAGTGTGAAATACACAGCATCATATTTAGGCTTTTTATAACCATTGGCAAAGCAGAAATTGTTATTGCATAACACTTCCAGGGAGTCTGAGATAGGGTGAGTAGTAGGGTAGCCACTAGTGATAAGATGAAGATCAAGATAAGATAAGGAATCGTGACGTGAATATTTGTTGTTATCAGATGAAGATAAGTGACGTTATTTGTTAGTTGTAAATAAGTGACATAATTTGTTAGTTGTAAATAAGTGACGTTATTGTTTTGAATGGAAAGGAAGATATATTAGAGATAAGGAACAGTGTCGTGATTGGTGGGACACTTCTGACAAGATCAAGATATGATAAGGAATCGTGACGTGTATGTATGTTGTTTTCAGATGAAGATAAGTGATGTCATCACATATTTACAACGGACATCACATCACTTATTTACAACTAACAAATAAAAATTTGTTAGTTGTAAATAAGTGATGTTATTGTTTTGAATGGAAACGTAAGTTATATTAGTGGATAAGGATTTGTGGTATGATTGGTGGGACACTATGAACAAAATAGGGGTAGAGTGAAAGGGAAAGAGACGTCCATGTCGTGGATGTGTGTTGTTATGAGTTGTAGATAAGTAAATGGTTTGCATATGGCATTATGGGTGATCGATAGTGATAAGATAATGTTTGGAATGTTTGGAATTTAGCTGGGGACTCTACTTCTGTCAGGGACATCACATGGTGTGTTGGGTTTGTGCATAGCATTGTGGATGTTTTAGAGATAAGGAGACGTGACGTTATGTGTTTGGAAATTTCTGGGGAACATATGTCTCTCTGTGATATCACATAGTGTTTTGGTTTGCCTATGGAATTGTGGGCAATGTTTTTGAGATAAGATGGCTTGGAATTTTCCCAGGGTGACAAACATCCGTCATTGTCATCAAGTTTTACATTGGTTGTCTGTAGATGGAAGTACTAATTTTAAAATACAGTTTGGGGTTTCTTTCCTGTTAAAGGTGGGAATTCTTAGAGTAGAGTCGTGATAGCGGCAGTGATTAGGGTTTTCTGAATGATTTAATTATATGCTGGTGTTCCTCAAACACACTTTTTTTTACATAGCTCATACATATTTTATTCTATATTCATATTCTAAAGACTAGGGGAATTCTTTCTAGAAATTCTAAAATGATAATTTAAATTACTTACAGTCTTTCCAGAATGGATACTCTAAATGCGAATATTCCAAAAAAGATATTCCAAGATAGTAGAATTTTATATCCACAGCACAACACAAATGCTATCACAGAGCAATATTTCTGTAAATAACCAGAAATTCTAGTTGACTACATCCTTTTGATTTCCAGCCTTTTGGTTCTATTCATTAATTCATTCCCACCTTTTTCATGCTGTGTTTTTCCCAACCTATCTGTCCCCAATGACATCATATCGTTTACGTTACTAGCGATTTCCTCTTTTTGGAATTCTGGTTTGTTATTGAGACTCGTAATTTTTTCTAAAATTACGAGTCTCAATCTACAGTGGGTGAAAAATACGAATTTTCGGATATCATTGGTATAATTGATGAACAATTTCTTTGGAATAAGACATCAAATTTATTTCTACAAGAAATTTGTATTTCTGATGGAATTATTGTAAGATATGCATGACAAAATCACCTTGTAGTTGGAAAGAATTATCTGAAAGAGTTAAAAAACAGAATTATTGGTTAATAAAATATAACCATCAGCTGAAGTGGGAAATTGGTTCACTATCTTTGCACAAACTAAGAAATTGGATGATAGAATCAACATGCAAATATCAAGTATTGCTCGGCAAAGGAAGAGAAAAATCAAAAACATGAACAAGATTAATAGAGAGACCTGTTCTTGATTTAAATGAACTTAGATGCCCAAAACGTGAAAACATACCATGTACTTTTAAATGTTTTTGGAAACATAATGAAACTTTCCATGCTTTTAATAATGCTCAGAAATATATGTACTGGTTTTAAAAAAAATAATAATGTGACCCTTAATTTTACTACGGTAACAAGTTTCCAAAAACAGGAATGAATAAAGTACAAATGAATTAAATAGTGATAGTTTTTGCTATATCTGTAAGTGTTACCAACATGCTAGTATATTTCTTCATCAGTTTGGAATCGAAGTGCGACTGGCAGCATTTGGTGATTTTATATTTCAGCAATATAAATATGAATTTGTAACTTAAATGAACAAATAAGTGTGTTGTTGTTGTGTTTTCCATAGTGAAACTTTACTCAGGTATTGTGATTACAAGTTGATATATAAATCCATAACTTTATATCTTAATATAATTCTGATTAATCGTTGTAAAATAAAAAAGTGGGGAAAATTGATACTGTAATTAATTATTTTAGAAAATTGTCTAATGCCACCTACTGACATTGTTTGAGTTATTTGTAAACATTCTTAATTTTATTATAGTAATATGTTCCCAAGAACAGAAATGAATAAAGTTTTGCACAATCTTGGGAAATCACATCCTATGACTGCTAATGCTACAATGACAGTCTTCTTGTTCTTCTTCCTAACGCAGAATTTAGGCCATGTGGCCTGTTCCAGTCTCATGCCATCTCTTTCTTGGTCTTCTGATTCTTCTTTTTCCACTTATTTTGTATCCGTATAATATTCTTGGTAGTCTGCTGTTGTCCATTCGCTTTAAATGTTCTAGCCATTTTTGTTTATACTGTCTCATGTAGTAATTGATTGGTGTTATTTTCAGGGATTGTAAGATTTCTTCATTTGTTTTGTGGTCCCACGTGGTATATCCAGCTATTTTTCTGAGGAACTTCATTTCTGCTGTTTGAATTCTATTTTCATCTTCGCTTTTCATGGTCCATGTTTTGCTTCCGTATAGTAGAGTTGGTTTTGACAAGACATTATATAGTCTGATTCTAGTGTGTTTTTGTACCAGGGATGGCTTAAATATATTATTTATTATGCCATTTACTTTGACAAAGTTTGATATTTTAGTGTCTATGTCTTTTTCTTCTTCATATGATAGATCACATCCCAAGTATCTGAAAGTGTTTACTTGTTCTAGTATTTTATTATCTATCACTATTTTACTTCTTATTGGGTTTTCTCCTTTGAATGCCATTATTTTTGTTTTTTCTTTGGATATTGTCATATTATATTGCTTTGAGATATCATTTAATGATTTTAATGATCTTTGTAAGTCATCTTCTGATGTAGCTAATACTATTTGATCATCTGCAAATAGTAGTGTATCTATCTTCATTTGCGGGGTCATTTGTATACCAAATGGGTTATGCTGTTTCCAGATTGTTAATATTTCATTTATATATATATTGAAAAGCAGAGGTGAGAGGATACATCCTTGTCGTACTCCTCTTGATATATCTTTCCATTCCGAGGTGTGGTCTAATTTAACTGCTATTTTATTTCCTGTATATATTTCTTGAATAGATTGTAAAAGTTGGTTTGGTATGTTTAAATCGGTTAATATTTTAAACAGTTTTTGTCTACTAATTTTGTCAAAGGCTTTTTCATAATCAATAAACGCCACATGTGTTTCTTTTTGAAATTCTCTTCTCTTTTCTATTAATAATTTTAAAGTAAAAATTGGATCTATGCATTATCGGCCTTTTTGGAAACCGTTTTGTCCTTCTAGTAATTTGTTTCCTACAATGCTGCTTAGTTTCTCTTTTAATATTCCTGCATATATTTTATATCCTGTATTTAGCAGGCTAATTCCCCTATAATTATTGCAATGGTCTTTATTTCCTTTTTTATAGATTGGGATGACCAGTGCTTTTTTCCAAGAGTTAGGGGTTTTTCCGGACATCCAAACCATATTAAAAAATTTCATAAGTCTTTCATTAAATTTTTCACCTGCATTTTTCTATAGTTTTATATTTATATTGTCTTCTCCTGGCGTTTTCCTATTTTTCATCTTCTTTATTATATTTTTCAGTTCTAACATTGTCATATTTTCTATTAGGTCATTCTTTGTCTTATAAAATTTAATTCATTGTTCTCATCTGTCAAGAGATTTTGGAAATAGGTCATCCATTTTTCTAAATCTATTGTTTGTATTTTTATCTTTTCTTTTATTTCTTTATTCATGTATTTTATTACTTTATAGGTTTTGGGTTGTGGCTTAAATAAATCCTTTTCTAGTTCTGTTATGAAATTATTCCATCTTTCTCTATGTTTTTTCCTTACTTCTCGTTTTGCAATTGCACTATTTCTTTTATACTCTATTTCTGCTTCTATTGTTTTGGAATTTAGCCATTTCTGGTAACTGTCCATTTTGGTTTTTATTATATTTTCTATTTCTTCGTTCCAGTCTCGTAGTCCTCTTTTTCTAATCCATTTGTGCTTTATTCCTGAGGTTTCTGTTGCTGCTTTTGTGAGAATTTGTTTCAAATTTTCCCATTCATCTTCTATGTCACTTGATTCATGTGTGGTTTCTGTTTTTAAGTTTGTGCATTTTTGATATTGTAATCTAACTTGAGGATCCTGTAATGAAGAAATTTTGTAGCTTGGCTGGTAAGAATTTTCAATTCTATGTGTTTTTAGCCACTTTGGTTTAAAACGAATTTTTGCTGATACCATATAATGATCAGAGTTTAATTCAAAGCCTCGATATGCTCTTACGTCTAAAATTAACTCCACTAATTTAAAATTTGTGATAACGTAGGCAATTACTGATTTGTATCCTCTGGCTGGCCAAGTATATTTATGTATTTCCTTGTGTTTAAACATTGAATTCATTATTCTCATATTATTATAAATGACAAAATCGCACAATCTGTGACCATTTTGATTACATGTATCTTCGCCAAATTTACCTATGTTTGTTTTGTATTTTTTGTTTCCTATTCTGGCATTTAAATCTCCTGTTAGCAGTAAATAGTCAGTTTTGTTTGTTTTATCTATGGCATTCTGTAATTCTTTATAAAATATATTACTGTATTCTTCTTTTCCCTCTTCTGGTGCATATGCACCAGTTATTGTTATGTGGCCTCTTAATGTCTTGAGTCTAATTTCTATTAGTCGTTCATTCAAATAGTTGTAATATACAATATTGTTCTTTAGGGATTTATGTACCATAATCATTATACCTGCTTTTGCTCTTTCTTCTTTTTTTACCCCACTGTAGATTTGTATATAGTTGTTTGTTTCTTTTGTACCTTTTTATTTTTTATTTGTTTCTGTTACTATGAATATCTTTATGTTAGCTTGGTTTAGTTATTTATCAAGTTCTTCTTTGTGTGCAATGCTTCTCACATTCCATGTTGCAATCCTCATTATGTGTTCCTTTTTCCAATTTCGTTTACTGTTTCCTGGGTTGTGGCATTTTCCCTGAGAGTCCGTCTGGCTTTTATTTGCATGAAACTTGAAAGTATTTTGAATTTCCCCAGAGCAGGTTATTAACCTGTCGCTGGGTAAGCCCAGTGGTAGGGCTGCTACCTAACGCCTCTGGAGAGGCAGATCTAACAGCATTTACTCTGTTAGGGTGTTAAGGTTATACCGCCCATACTCGGTCGCCAGTGCCTCATTTGTACTTTTAGAACAGGATGGACCACGGGAAGGTGAGGTTGACATTTGAGTGGGAGAGGCTATGTATTGTGCTTCACCACCCCTTCCACAATGACAGTAAGGAACTTAAATAGAATGCACTTTTCCTTTTATTTAATTTCTGAATGTTATATTAAAAAAAGACAGCATTGTAAATATGATAGTCAAATAAAATGTGTAAACTTAAATGAAAAACTGGGTGTCATTGATGTGTTGTGCAAATTTAAGTAAGACCGTATATTTATTTATATATATTTTTTTTTTCTTGAAGTTACAGTGAATTCACACACAATTTATTTATTTATTTCACCAGACTATAAGAAAACACTCATACTAAATTCCAAAAGCACGACTGTTAGAATTTGATTATTTTACAGAGAGACAGGAGATATTTTAGTCCATAACGTTACTAAAACTCTTTTTTTTTAAACTTGACAACACATGCTATTTCATTAGGAGAATGAAAAAAAAAGACAGATGTGATAGCTAATAATGTAATTGCATCTTTCGAAATGAATAAAGTACAAATAATTGTTTTTTCTTGGGACATTTCTTGCCACAAACTAACCAGAGACTTTTTTTTTTTTGAAAATCCAGTCAATGAATTAATGTCTAATTATACCGTGCAAAATATCAAAGGGAGGAGATGAGTCATGAAAAGGTGACGTTTGGATTGTCGTGTGAGAAGTATTATCAAACTCTCAAGTAAGACCAGGAGAATTCCAATCCCCCCTGTCTGAAAAGTTCACAAGTAGACACAACAATTTGGCGAATATGGTCGCTGGCTGATATTACCAATGACAAGACACATTGAGCTACCGTGTAAAAAAAAAGCAGAGATTAATCCACCATGAATGTAGAAAATAAATGAACCGCATTAGTCAGGAAAAGACATGTTGAGTTAATGGAAAATTGTTGCCTCTACTGTAAAATCACGCGAATGCTAAAATCAGTTAGTCACTGTGGGAACTGAAAGAGGACAGAAAACTAAGTCAGGAAATTAATGACTAATCTTCAAGAAAGGCTAATGAAAATATAAACACTGTGGGGAAAAATAATTCACACAGAGTTATTTATTTATTGCTCAGTTATTCTGGGTAGAAAAAATGTAGTTAAGTGATTTTCAAGTAAAATAGAGAGAAAAAAATTACGAGTCTCAATAACAAACCAGAATTCCAAAAAAAGGAAATCGCTAGTAAGGTCAACAATATGATGTCATCGGGGACAGATAGGTTGGGAAAAACACAGCATGAGAAAGGTGGGAATGAATTAATGAACAGAACCAAATGACTGGAAATCGAAAGGATGTAGTCAACTAGAATTTCTGGCTATTTACAGAAATAATGCTCTGTGTGAGCGTTTGTGTTGTGCCGTGGATATAAAATTCAACTATTTTGGAATATTCGCATTTAGAAGAGCCATTCTGGAAAGACAGTAATTTAAATTATCATTTTAGAATTTCTAGAAAGAATTCCTGTAGTCTTCAGAATATGAATATAGAATAAAATATGTATGAGCTATGTAAAAAAAGTGTGTTTGAGGAACACCAGCATATAATTAAATTATTCAGAAAACTCTATTCACTGCCGCCATCACGACTCTACTCTAAGGATTCCCACCTTTAACAGGAAAGAAATACCCCAATCTGTATTGGAAAATTAGTACTGCCATCTATAGACAACCAACACAAAACTTGATGACAATGACGGACGTTTGTCACCCATATCACATAGTGTTTTGGTTTGCCTATGGAATTGTGGGCAATGTTTTTGAGATAAGATGGCTTGGAATTTTCCCAGGGTGACAAACGTCCGTCCAAGCCATCTTATCTCAAAAACATTGCCCACAATTCCATAGGCAAACCAAAACACTATGTGATATCACAGAGAGACATATGTTCCCCAGAAATTTCCAAACACATAACGTCACGACTCCTTATCTCTAAAATCATCCACAATGCTCCGCAAACCCAACACACCACGTGATGTCCCTGATGGAAGGCGAGTCCACAGCGAAATTCCAAACATTATCTTATCACTATCCATCACCCATAATGCCATATGCAAACCATTTACTTATCTACAACTCATAACAACACACATCCACGACATGGACGTCTCTTTCCCTTTCACCCTACCCCTATTTTGTTCATAGTGTCCCACCAATCACACCACGAATCCTTATCCACTAATATAACTTACGTTTCCATTCAAAACAATAACGTCACTTATTTACAACTAACAAATTAGGTCACTTATCTTCATCTGAAAACAACACACATACACGTCACAATTCCTTATCTTATCTTGATCTTGTCACTAGTGGCTACCCTACTAGGGTGCCTACTCTACAACTCTCTGTCTCCACCAATCGCAACTACCTTCGTCATCTACACCACCACTATTATTTTCAAAGACAATCACAAACATTCATGCTCCTGGCAGGATTCGAACCCATAGCCTTTTGGCTGGTGAGCGGACACACTAACCACTCGGCTAAAAACAATTGTATCGCAAATGACATAGACCAAGATTAAAACATATCTTACTGCAAAATATTTTATTTTTTTTTAATTCAATGCAATGGGACAAGATCTCATTCTTAATGTTTTGTCTTAAACAATGAAGAACTTCTCAGAAATAATTTTTCTTTCTTAACTAATCCAAACTAATTAAAAGTAACCAAATCAGAAATAAACTAATTCTCAAAAAAAAAAACAAAAAAAACCTGCAATACAGTTACACGACTCGAATAGGTACATTCAGTTTAGGTAATTGGAAGTATTTAATTAAACAACTTTAAAGTTTGGCAATAAGGTGTACCGCTATGACCTCAGGTAACGACTGCCAGTATGGGAATGGACCTTTTTATTCCCATAAATTCCGTATTCAAGCTTTAAAATACACATTATTTATGAACAGCTGTCCCTACAAGTGCAGTTTAGTTCAGAAATGAATTAGAAGAGCAGGTGTTGATAAAATGCACAGGTCTGGCATGACTGACGAACCTATAGCACGCACGAAAATTTTGCTGGCACGTCAACTACAACAAGTTATATCGTTTATACACTTCTAAATTATTCTTTTTTTTTTTTAATTGTTACAATATGTACAAGTTGAATTTTCTTTTACACGCAAGAAACTAACCAAGAAGTAATAGCCCACTGTAGGAACAAAGCCCAGCAGCTGATGTTAAGAACCTCTAGCCCAGCATTTCCCAAATTTTTCCTATGATGTAACACTTTACAAATCCTCAAAATTTAACATAACACCTTGGTAAAAGTCGAGTATCATCGGTCTCGGATTCAATGTAAAGCTAAGCGCACATTATCGCCGAAGTAGGCTGTATCGCATCGCAAAAATGCGACAGCACACACACTACAAGTGTGTCGGGTTGCAGTACATCACGTGGACCTACCTTGCTTGTACCGCAGGTTTCCTAGAATAGATACCTCCGTACTTCAATGGCTGAGTCAAGGTCAGCGCGCGCTGGCCTTAATAGCATAATCCACCTGCAATATGAGGCGTGCCTGATTTTCAAAAATGTTTGAACTTGTCGCAGCATTTAAAACCATTCCAGGCTCATTAATTCTGATAAATTTTCACGGAACACAGTTTGGGAATCTCCGCAATAGCCAATGGCTGAGGAGCATAATGACATGACTCAGTTGGTAGAAAACAGCTGTGTTTAGTCACCAAAACTTTTCATCACTGATATAAAAACTTTTTATTTAAAAGCTTATTATCAAGTTTATGATCCTTAATATTTTTAGCATACGAACAGTCACCAGCTGCAACTTTGCCAAAACACGTGGCATCTAAACCAGCGCTTCCCAAACAATGGGCCGCGACCCCTTGGGGGCCCTGAAATAACAAAACAAATTTAAAATGTTTTAAGACGAAGTGTGCCATGTCAAATGTATATGTAAGATGATAAACATGTAATATTTACATTTGATTTTTGCGATATTCTCTGTGTATGTTTTGTATTGAATATAAATATAATAAATATTATAATAATATATGTGTGTATTACGATTTTTTTTTTTTTGATGAGGCCGTGAAATATTTTAATTTTTCCAAGGGGGCCTTTACATCCATAAGTTTGGGAAGCACTGATCTAAACATATGATATTCGCGTCGTGCATCCGCCAGTAGGCAGAACTGTGCAGCGGCAAGTGTATCATTGTTGCGTATGTGCAGTGTTTTGTTTTTGCTGTAATGTGAATTATATAAGTAATTTGATTTAGGCATATAATAAAATGTTGATTTTTTGAAAGTATAAAAAATGCATTCGATTTTAGTTTTGAATAAATTTGTTACAGTTCTATTTAGCATGACTACTGAAAATTAAAAATAAATAAAATTATCAGAATCAAGCAGCAGAGAGTTCCAAAGTTGTTGGACTGAAGAGTATGGCATGATTAACAAAGACAATAAAGCAAGTAAGTGTTTTATGTTCCTGGACAGTTGTACGCAGACCGTCGTCAGTAAAACGGCATTATGAGACAAACCATAAATCGTTCTTTGAGAAAAGCAAGAATGAACAAAAAAAATGTATTGCCCTGCAATTAAAAATAAAAAATTAGTCAACAACCCTAATGAAATTTATCGGCAGCAGTCGTTCAAATATAACTGCTGCTAGTTTTTTTTTTTTTGCCTCAAACATAACTGCCAAACAAGGGAAACCTTTCAGTGATGGGGAATATATAAAAGAAGCATGGTTAAAATGCGCACCAGTTCTCCTTTGAAGATTTTGAAAACAAGGAAAAAATTATTCAAAGAATAAAAGATATGCGTTGGGATAGAAACACGGTGAAAGATAGAATCTTGGAAATGGCTAAAAATACAACTCATCAGCTATATACATATATAAAACATCATTAGCAACAACAACAAAAGGAATTGATAATAGATATTTGCAACGAACGCAGTTATAAATGCACATGCTGAAAGAGAATTTCAAAGATCTGATACAATTTTGAAAGATCATTTCAAAATTGTATCAGTAACTACTGACGGTGCTCGCAATGACTGGAGAGGAAAATAGTTTTTGTCAATTTATTTACCGAACGTATTGGACATTTAGTTCTGGGTTTTCATTGCATTATACATAAGCAAGTTTTATGTGCGAAGGCTAGTTTCAAGCCACTGGAGGATATTATGAGCCTTGTAACAAAATTGGTCAATTTTATATCTGCACACGCTTTAAATAATAAACAAAAATTTCTAGATTTATTAAATGAGGTAAATCAGAACACAGTGGTTAACTTATGTACAACAACGTCCGACGCATAAGTCGCGGAAAAGTTCTTCAAAAGGGATTAAAAGGGAAAAGGGATTAAAACCAACTTTATAAAATTACTTGAGTGTGCTAAAGATACCAAGTAATTTTATAAAGTTGGTTTTAATCCCTTTTCCCAAGTAAGCAAGCAGACAAGTCAAGTTTGACTTGAACATAGTTCAGGTCTGAGGCAACTCGTGGAAAAGGTGGAATAAGCTCTGATCACTTTCCTTTAGTATCTCCCTTAATGCAAAGCACATCCCCTTGCGGAGATGTATGATGCTATGCATTAAAGATAAAGGGCCGCTACCCAGACCGGTTTCGATTTTATTGAGGTCTCGTCAGTGGGAACCAGACCCAGAGATGCCAGGGTCGAAGTAACGCAGAGCTTATAAACGTTACCTAAACAAGTTGCCACAAGGTGCTTTGACCTTATTAAATAAAAATCTAAGGATGAGAGAAATATGTAGAAAGTTTTTTTACCTTGGGTATACTATACGTTAAAGATACCAAGTAATTTTACTTTTGTTTGTAATTTTACAAGGTTGAAATAATTTTATAAACTTACTTCAACCTTGGCATCTCTGGGTCTGGCTCCCACTGATGAGACCTCAATAAAGGTCGAAACCGGTCTGGGTAGTGGCCCTTTCCTCTTTAATGCATAGCATCATACATCTGCGCCAGGGGATGTGCTTTGCATTAAGGGAGATACTAAAGGAAAGTGATCAGAGCTTATTCCACCTTTCCACGAGTTGCCTCAGACCTGAACTATGTTCAGGGGCAAACTTGACTTACTTCTCTGTTTGTTTATTGGGAAAAAGGATTAAAACCAAGTTTATAAAATTACTTGGTATCTTTAACGTAGTATACCCAAGGTAAAAAACTTTCTCTTTCTTGAGTGTGTTTAGTAGTAGTTTTTTTTTTTTTTTTACATAATAAAAAAAATCATTGAAAAATATAATAAATTAATTTTGGAAGTTTATCACAGGCCCTTCCCTTAATGGGGCTTGAAATCGTAGGGGTGTTGCAACTTTCGAAATATACATACACATTGTAAGTACAGTGTATACGTGTTTGGATAAAATATCAAAATTATGGTAAAAATTAAACATGAAAAAATATTTATTATCGATAAAATTATAGTTTGGTGTAATTCAAAATTACACCAAAACAAACATAGCATTATGTCTGCAAGGAGATGTACTTTGCATTATGGGAGATACTGAGACAAGGAGTGATGAGAGCTTGGTCCACCTTTACTACGAGTTGCCTCAGTCCTGAACTACTTCGAGCGCAAACTTTGTTTGCCTACACTTGAGTAAAGGATTAAACTAAATTTATTATAATCAATTAATGGACGTCGAATGGCTTTCAAAATGTTTTTTTTTTACTGATTCGTGCTTAAATTTAAATGAATTAAATGTTAAACTGCAAGGTGTTAACAAGACAGTTATTGTCATGTTTGATTTAATGAAAACATTCGAAGCTAAATTACCAATTTTCAATAGTTACGTTATTTCCAATACTTTCAAATATTTTCCAAAAAACATTTTACGAAAATATTTTCCAAAAATATTTTACGAAAAAACAAAACAAAACAAACAAAAAAAAAACTTTGCAGATCTAGAATTTCATGAAAAAACAGATCAAGTTAAATTGACACACGTTTTCTGCAGTTATTAAGTCGATAATTAACGAAGTTTTTTCAAGATTTACGCAGTTCAGGCAATTTGCAGAAACATCAAAATTTATTTTACATCCAGACAACATCAACAAATAAACTCAATTTTGAGATTTTCAAGTGACTGAATTTGGGAGATATAGAAATGCAATTAATGGATTTTCAATCCAGTTCTATATGGAAACAAAAGTTGGTCGATTTGAAAAATGACTTGGAAATAATTGAAAATGATCGATTATCGGGCGTAATTAAAAAGAATGCAGAAGAGGAAATGATGAGAACTTGGAATGCCATTCCCGAAACCTTCAGTTGTTTAAAAAAAAAAAAAAAAACACGGCTACATTATCAATTTTCACCTATATATATATGCTTGTAATTATTTTCCGAAATGAATTTTATAAAATACAGTTTTACAAACAGCATGACTGATGAATCTAGTTCGGCGTGTGTGTGTTACTAAAAGTAACAAAATATGAACCTGTTATAAAGCATTTGGCATCCAACAGCAAAAATCTCATTAATAAATAATCGATATTGATTTGTATACGACAATGTGCATGTCAAGTTATGAGTTCATCTTTATGAAATGTTAATTTTTAAACTTGTCTCAATAAAATTCTGTAATAATTAATTTTCTATTACTTTTTCCCCTATTAAAAACTGCCCAGCACGTTAAAAACTCGATAAATATTTGTAAATTTCTAGCAGGCGCGCACATAAAAAGGTTCGTCACCACTTGTTTATTCGAGAAGATCCACAGGAGGTCGTGGTGCCAGAGAAAATCCAGTGCTCCAAACCAATCTTACACAATATATAATTAGTCACTTGACCAGTGGCGGCTCGGGGCTTGAAATCGTAGGGGTGTTGCAACTTTCGAAATATACATACACATTGTAAGTACGGTGTATACGTGTTTGGATAAAATATCAAAATTATGGTAAAAATTAAACATGAAAAAATATTTATTATCGATAAAATTGGAGTTTGGTGTAATTCAAAATTACTTAAAAAATAAAATATATTCTTCTTGTTTTGTTTCATGAAAAAATATTATCGATAAAATTATAGTTTAGTACAATTCAAAATTACTTAAAAATAAAATCCATTATCATAACCCTAATAATGTTCTAAAATAAAAACTATAACAAATGGTATGTCTTTAATTGTAATATCCAAATATTTAGTGCAATAAGCACTACGAACACTCCACTACTGCATTAAACTGCATATAAACAACAGTGGAACTGCGCGACGGACAGTGCCACATTACGCTAATAACTCGCATCTCGCTATGACGTGATTATGTTTGCGCGCGTCACAATATGACAGTGATAAAGTGCTACTAGCGTCCTTCGCCCTCCTAAGTGCTACAAGATGGATTTTTATTTTTTTTTATACAAAATAAGAGATTTGTATAGGATTGTTGATAATAAAATTAAATATTACAAGCAAATATAAATAAAATGTATCGAAAAAAATTGGGGTGCTGCATTTGACAAAGTGTTAGAAGCATACACATTCAAAAGTAAGCTTTTTAAAATATCTGTTCGATGGAATGGTTAGGATTTTCTCCTGGAGAAGGCTGAATTTGAGATGAGTGAACTGTAATTAATATTGGCACAGCTTATGGGGAATTTGCATATATGTCTGCCGAAACTCAGTGCTTGTGTTTGCATTTAAACAATATAGTATAACGAGAAGTAAATCTGGATCAGCTTCACAAAAAGCAACCGATATTTGTGAAATGTGTTATTGTAGATTGCCACATATCAGTATCCAATCAAAGTTATTCATAAGTGGGGGAACTTTTTTTTCTATTATATTACACATCATGTTTTAATTTAGTTTAACTTACTTCTACATAAGAAGTGATTATTAATATTCGAAAAGAAAAAATGGTAACGAATAATTATAATTTGACTCTAGGAGGTATTTGTACAATAACAAAGCAATTTGCGTGTTAGACTCTATCGCATGGAAGTTCGCCTATACATGTGCACTTCGTGTATCAATTTTTTTTTTTTTCTTCCAGCGAAATCTACAGGAAAAATGTCTTGTGTTGTGCCCTGTAAAAGTTATTTATCCCCCTGCTAAATAACTTTTAAATACTTACTAATTTAAGCACTTTTTCTTCATAAGCCAAAACAATAAATAAAATAAGGCATGTTCACATATTTAGTCAGAGTAGCTATTTCAACGACCAATTTTTTCTAAATATGGAAAGATATTTAGGAAAAAAATCGATTAATTATATTAATATATATATATTATGAATTTGGCGTTAATTTACCGATAAACGACCACTAAAAAGAAACTTATTATACTGAAATGTAAATCGCTCATATTTTAGTCTTCCGTTTCTTCTGTATTGCAGTAATTTCACAACTTTTTTGTTTAAAATGAATGTTTATTTTAACATATTAATTCTTAGAATATTCTGTATTAATGTTTTAAGTAATTAAATGAAAGTATGTCATGTGACTGCAAAGGATATTAAGTAGAAACAAAGGTGCCATGCAACTAATGTGTTTAATTGTTTTTCAGAGAGACTGTGTGTGTGTGTGTGGTGTTGGGGGGGGGGGGGGAATTAAGTGTAAACAGAATTAGAGGAGTTCATTCCTTACGTTTCAAGTTATTAGCAACGAACGCTGCATTTCCGGTCATTTATCAATCGTACTTAAACACCGTTTATTATTATGTGAAATGTGTGAATTTCAACTTACGTTATTGCTGACAAGGAAGATATACTAGTACTCCCTACTAATTTAATGTTGTCATGAGTTAAATTAGTTGTGATGGGAAGTCATCACCTTCTGTTAGCAAATTTCTAAAAATCCACACTAATATAAGATAGCGTGTAATTTATACAAGTAAAATATACATTGCCTTAATTTTCCATAAAACCTAATTTATATTATATTCAACCTCTTAACACGTTCATTGCCAATCACGCGATGCGAGTTCTCACCAATCGGCCGATCACACGTTATCGCGTGGACGTCGCTAACTAAATAAAAAAATTTGGCCACCACACGAAATTCCAATTTTCAGCTTGGCCACGAAAGTGTTAAGTAAAATAACATAATTCTACTAAACGATCTCCATGCTAGAAGTATTAATAATAATAAACTAATTCTTAAATGAAATAATGTTAATACACAAAAGTTTCTGGCATTTTATTGTAATACTGTACAGTATATTATTGTATTAAATGCCAGATAACAAAATTGCAAGGAAATGGATTTAATTACTTAGAGCCATATCTGACTAACATGTGTCACTCAGTGTTGTGTATACATTCTAGCAAAACGATTCCCAAATCAAAAGTTAACTGCTCTCCACGTGCGCTTTTACTTAAAAAAAAATCAGCTAACGCCTTTTTATTCCCGTATAGGGAGTAGCCGAGGCCGCTTTTAGCCTTATCTAACTTTTGGAGACTAAGTGGGCAGTTCAATCTCCACTGGTACCCAATCAGAGATAGCTGGCTCAAGGCTATCACTAATTATTAAGCGGCATGCAATGAAGAGGCGGCACGAGTGCCTCCACCTCGTGGTCCCTAACCCGAACACAATACTGTATATTTACTGTCTGAAATAGTGTGGGTTCTACGGTCAATTTTCTTGAGTTTCCAGGAGAAAAAATCTGCTTGCCCGTGCCACAGATCGACTAACTCGGGAACAGGTCGAAAAAAGGCTTAGAAAAATTTCCTTTAGTCGCCGACTAGATTCGAAACACCAAGTCTTCGTTCAAGCGCCGTGGTGTGCAAACGCCACATCCACTGAGCTACAGGCTCTACTTATAGCATCATGAGTAAATCATTCCTTGAAAATGTTTTGTTTTCACGCGTTTTAAAAATATATACATATGGATTTACAAAGTAACTGTAAATACCAATTTCCTGTACAGTTAACAGGAAATGAAACTATGTTAAGAAACAGGATGTTTTTTTTAACATTCTGTATTACATGAATGACAAATCGGCAGTATGTATTGATGCTTCAATTTTGCATTACTGAAATAGAAGCCAGATTTGTAATGCATTATGAATTTTTTTTCACATAAAATAGTGCATGAATGGCAAAAATAGGCCATACATATAAATGCTTGTAATCTTTGTTTTTGCTAAATTTAGAAAGTCAGTGTAAATATTTCTTCGACTTTTCTTAGCCAACTAAAAGCAAATGTGCGAATCTGCACAGTGGCGTAGCTAGGGGAGTGCGGTGTGCTACAAGCTGCACTTTGAACCTTTCTGAACTTTTACAGTTAATTTTAAAATAGTCTCAAGAACTCAGTTCCAAATATTGTAATACTACCGCGAATTTTCCTCAGAATTGTTGTAAGTGTTGCTAGTTGTGAGAGGAGTTTTTCTAAATAAAATCTGATCAAGAATTATCAACATTACTATGAAATAGACTTTGCCCATGTCATCGATTTTGCTAACAGAAAAGCAAGAAAAATAACAATTTAGAATGTTGAAATTAAAGTTTTACTCTAAAAATAAACATAGTGTTTTAATTTATTTACCTATACGTCGTTTTGACTTTTTGTAGTATTTTTGGTGGCATTGAGAGAGGTGGCAACAGCTCTAGCTACGCACTCAGTCTGCACTAAAACAGCAAATTGACGAAAACCAGAATAAACATCGCCATAGCCAAGGAAATACAAACAAGAGATATGAATATATAAAGGATATAAATAAATTTTGAAGTAACGAATTTGTTTAAGATGCCATCCTTTTTTTTTTAAACCGACAATGTTATGTTTCTTCCCATTATATTGCCCACTTAATGTTATATTTACATAAGCGCATTACATTATTATTGTTGTTGTTGTTCCGGGCAACTCCAAGGAGTCAACAGACTCATCGAGGGATGCCCTAACATCATGTCAAGAACAACTATTCGACATTCACACAGTATCTATCATACCTTGCCTTGAACTCATTCACAGTCGTAGCACCCACAACAGATTCTGGAAGCTTATTCCACTCATTCGCTACTCTCCAAGTAAAAAACCTAGATCTAACACCCTTGTCAACCATGCTCTTGCCCAGCTTCCATTCATAGCCCCTAGTCCTCTGACCACATATTTTCAAAAATATCTTCTGGATCAATCTTATAGAAACCCTTCAGTAATTTGAATGTCTCAATCATATCACCAATCCTTCGCCTATCGACCAATTTCTGCAACCCACAAATCTTCAACCTATTCTCATAAGGTTCATTCCACAGACCTGCTATAATCTTGGTCACTCGTCTCTGGATCCTCTCCACTTCCTCCCCATCACGAAGAAACCCTGGTGCCCATAACTGGGCACAGTAGTCCAGATGGGGTCTTATCAAGGCTCGATACAGAGGAATAACTTGTTTGTCTCTGCATGTTCAAGTATTTTTCAGAAGCCAAGTGATTTGGTGAGCTGATTTAGTCACTTTTACAATGTGCCCCCCTAAACTTCAATTCCCTATCCACCAACACTCCCAAATCCCTGGCCTCATCAATCTCCTGGATTGATGGGGCCAGGGATTTGGAGTACGGTTCCACCAATGCGATATACTGCTGCTATTCTTTTCACCCCAAAGTGCATAACCTTACACTTTGCCACATTAAATTGACATCCATTTTTCCTAGCCGTCCTCCAAACTATCCAAATCATCCTGTAAAATTTTGACATCCTGTGCACTCATAATTGCTCTACCCAACTTTGCATCATCAGCAAACAAGTGAACACTTCCTCTCAAATCCTTTCCTATAACATTAATGAACAAATTGAAAAACAGCGGTCCAAGAACAGAGCCCTGTGGCACTCCACTAGTCACAAGCGGTCTTTTAGACTCCACTCCTGAATAAACCACTCTCTGGTATCTCTCCTTCAACCACCCTCCTATCCATCTCACCAACTCTATATCTATCCCCATCTGCTCCAGTTTACTGATTAGGGTTCTATGTGGTATCCTATCAAAAGCCTTGGCAAGGTCCAGTAGTATTACTGTAAACCCATTACCCCTATCCAGTTCAGCCGTCACTGTGTTATAATACGTGAGCAAGTTACTGAGGCATGATCTACCCTTCACAAAACCATGTTGTCCCCCATACAATATCCCATTTTCATCTATCCAATCCTGCATTCTTTTCTTGACTAATTTCTCTAAGACCTTGACAATGATTCCTGATATGCTAATCGGTCAGTAATTTACAACAACAGTCTTGGAACCACCTTTATGCAGTGGAACTATTTTCCCGTCTTTCCACCCCCTCGGGACCAACCCAGACCTGAGACTCAAATTAAACAAAATGGTCAAGGGTACTGAAAATTCTTTAGCTGCTTCTCGTACAACACGAGCTGGTATACCATCCAATCCCACAGATGTGTTGACATTGAGGTTATGCAATAGACTACTCACCTCCACTTCATTCACCACAATTCCTGTATAATCTACTGGTACATTCGTTTCTGCAATGTCACCACCTGGATGATATATTCTTGCAAAGTGCTCACTCAGTAACTCAACTATATCAACTGATTCAGTTACCTCCCTACCATCGGCATTCTTTAAAATCATTCTGCCATGTACATTTTTCCATTTACTTGCTACATATCTAAAAAACTGTTTAGGATTCTCTTTAGCCTGCATGGCCAATGTTCTTTCGCAATCCTTTTTTGCTTTTACCACACTCGTCACCCTTCAGGCCTGCGCTTTATACCATTCGTGTGCCTGCGGGTCACCTTTCTCCTTATTTACATATTAAAGCAGGAAGAAGAAGAGGGGAAAAAAAAAGCTCCATTAAATTCCGGTGAAGGCACAGGAGCACTATTGTATCACGGGAAAAGTTCGATTTCAGGGATCAGTTACTCTGATCCCTGAAATCAAAAAATTTTAAGAATCTTTGAAGAATCGCTGTTTTCGAAGGTAAATCACTGTATATCCATGTACCGGTGATATTTGCAATCTACTATATGCAGATTTTAACAACTCGATCAAGTAATAAGATAAAAAGTTACATTAATAAGGCAAACAATGCAGTATATCTGAAATCAAAACTACTTTTAATACTAAATTCGAATTACTTAAGCCATGATCATACCTTTCTGTTCAATATTGAAATTCAGATGAAAATTCAAATTTAAGGCTAAGAAAAATAAAAGTATACTAAAATGTATTTGACTACACAGCTTTTCAAATCAGATTATATACATGAAATATTAATATTCTAGACATTATTTGATTTATATGTTTTATTGTTCATGTAAAATGATCAAATTAGATAATCTGAAATACTCAGTCATTTTTGTTCTCTACTATCTACTAACACATATTTAAAAATATCTGCTTCCAGCGTAAATTTTAAACATGTGTAATGAATTCCATTTGCAAGTGTTATGTCATGCAGCATCAATTAATAAAATCAACACACAACACTGTGTTTCATCAGTGATGAAAATGTACTAGGAAAATAGATTTATTAACAAGGAGTATCCAGAGACATGAATGCACAGTACAATGACAGTCATGCTGTGTACACGCAGCTTCCTCCTCACGGTGACAAGTCACAATAAGAATAACTGCTAACCACAGTATTATGATTCACTGGATAGGCAGATTGTGATTTGAAGTGGGGGAGGCGCAGGATAAACTGATTAAGAATCTAAAACAGCTTTACTTTGCCGTCTAACTTCTTACATTGCTAATCACTAACCACATATTCCAAATTTTGGCATTGTGCATATACAGAGAGCTAGAATCCTTTTGAAAATTCACATATTCCACCAGTGTTTTAAATAAAATTTTGTACACAATATGGGATTTAAAAAAAAATTTAGTTGACTGCAACTGCACAAAAAAAAAAAAAGAAAACGAAAGTGTTTCTGAAAGAACATATCACGAATCATGTTCTCTCTAGAAATTTTTTTTCATGGTAAAGATATTTATATTAAAAAATATATTCGAACAAAAAAAAATAAACAAAAGAATTTATGGTTTGTGAAAAAGGTACACCACTTAGTACTTCTAAGATTTGTAGTTTTACATTACTTAGCAAGTTAATAATGTGAACACTCTTTTTTAAAAGTAATTTCTAAAATAAGAATAATATTTTAGTATTGTAAAACTGTTTATTTAAAACTATTTACATTAAAATCTTGCATATTAAAATAACGAGACCTGATGTTGCATATAATCTTGATAATCTGACAAGCAAACATGATTTTTTTTTTGAGGGGGAGGGGAGATTTTTTTTCTTTTCTTCTTTTTTTTTTTAATTTTATGATTTTGGTACAACATTCAGGAAAAAGCACATATTAAAACATATCCTGAACATTGATGTTTCAAGATATGCTACTGGATGGACTGAATATACACATTATTTTATGAAATGACTTTCTATAAACAGTTACTTATAAACATCAATCATCACAAAATTTATACAACTGGTATTTATATATTCATGCTGTATGTTAAAATTGGCAATAAAATGCCTTTGCTATTACTTACAAACCTATATACTTAATCCAATTCCTATACAACTTTAAACTGTTACTGACTGTATCTCATTTATTTTTATTTTTGCTCAGCACAATAAACAGGAGCCTCATTAAAGTATTACACTACAGTGTAAAATAGCTGGAAACAGTAGGGAATAATAAATTAACAATATGTAGTAATATTTTTTCAATCTGACAAAAGATATGATTTTTATGCAAACATATGCATATCATGCACAAGTAGTACTAAAAATTATATATTTTAGCACAAGCTCTTTATATTCTTACAATTTATAAATGTACAAAGGATTTCAATCTATCAGTGAAAACTTTTTACAAATATTTCAAAACCTACAATATTCACAATCTAGAAGTTTCCCTCATGTACACACACACACCTTTTTTACTATATATTACAACATGTGTAAATATTACACTTATTAAACTATATTATACACAATCACCATCTATTTTTTCAGAGTAAAAAAAGATTCATATTACAATCAGCATAAGAATTTGAATGTTGAGTTAATTGTTAAAGCACACATGATAAAAAAATGTCAAAAAGCAATTTAATATTGCAGATTAATAATTAAGTAGCATTTAGGAAATATTTAAAATAAAATATGATATCAATAAAAACACTTGTATTATACATCCATATTAAAATAAAATATGGTTATCAATCCTCTAAAAAAAATCTAAATAAAAACAATGGCATTTGAGTATCTTTCTTCATTTCTGTCAGAATTTTAAAGATTTTTTTAATGTATACATCTGCAGTACCAATAAAGAAAATTATGGAATTTTATTGCAATATAATTATAAATTTAGATTTATGTTATACATGAACACAAATATCTTCAAGAATAATGAATTATAATTGACACCAAAAATTTAGCTTAATCCTTAACTACTACAGCCAGATACACGTGACTTAGTGATATGTTCATCCTGCAAAACATTGTGTTCGGTTCAAGTATCAGAATCTGCACTACAGGATTCTCATATCATTCATTGCTTACTTGGATGTGTGTGTTTCATATTAAAATTTGTAGGTATGCAACAATTTTCTGCTAATGACATCAAATAAGTTCTACTTTATTTGATGTCCTGAACCTTGAGGAGCATCTAAAAGAGATCTGCTGCATCATGGTATAAAGGATTACAAAACTAACACATTCTGCAATTTTTGCAAAATACCAATTTTTTATGCCAAAATTATTTATACATTTAATAACTATTTTATCCTAATAAATCTTGTTCATGTACATCTGAGAATGCATTCAGAATACTGACTACTCTGAATGTCAGCAAGATAAGCTTTTACCCTGTGTTTTAAGGTAATGTACTGCTAAAGGAAATGATGATGCAACTGACCTGGCTGTTTAATGAATATCTTTCAAGTTGAAAAGTCCCGAAGAGGCATCAAACTATGGACCTTATTTTTGTGGTTGGTAAGATTTTGTAGAAATCAGAAAGAGTTCATATATTAAGCAGGTGTGGATAATGTTAATAATGGAGGTTAGCATCACATACCTTTGTTTTAATGCCAACCTTTGATAATAAAGTAAGAAGCAGAGTTGATGAGAAAAATACATATACTGTAAATTTTCTGAATTTTTTCAATAGTGTTTCACAGGCTACTACATGCTGAATTATTATTTAAGTTGAAACACAGTTTGGGTGTTGGGACAGTGGACCAATAGATATCACAGTTCAGTATGGAAGGTGCAGTATCAGGAACAAAGTTGCAAAGGAGAGTTAGTAATGGAACCAATAGTATTCAATAGATTATGATAATTAAGTCAACCATACTGTCTGGATTGCAGGGAGATATTCAGCTGTTTTCCGATTATCTGAAGCGAGGATGCCAAAGGTGGGAAAATGAGTGATGGATATCAGTTTAAAGTAGGAGGAGCAAGATTTTGAGATCTGCAGAGAGGAGGCTACATACATTATTAGTGAAACTATACTGGAGGAAGTGAAGGGGAGGAAAGGAGATCTAGAATTATGGTGGACAGAAATTTGAAGTTCAGGAGTCATATGATGAAGATAGCCAGAAGGACTGATGCGAAGGATATTGACTAGCAGAGATAGGGTGTGGTAAAGTATAAAGGCTTGTGTAAAGCCCCAATAAAACCACACCTGGCCTTGTGCTCAGATCTGGTCACCGGTATTTGAAGGGGAAGAAAACCTTTAGTGAGGATACAAAGATAATTAAAATAATATCAGGACTGTGGAATATGTTATAAGAATAGATTGAGGTCATGTAAGTGGCTGAGTTAGGCAGAAGACCAAAGGATGATATGGCTGAGGTATTTAAGCTGTTGAGAGGTAATTACCAAATTGACATGGGGGAAGGACTAGGAACCAATCCTGGAAGTTGGAAGAAACTAGTACATAAGGGAATGAGAAAGTTTTTTGCATGGAGAGTGGTAGTTTCATGGAATACACTGTCTGAGAGGATAGTGAGAATACAGACAGTAAAGGAGTTTTTATGAAAGACTTTGTGGTGTCCAAAGTAGATCTCCTCTGATTAGTGATGAGTCTCATGACTCCATAGAAATCCTCAATAATAATAAATTTTTATCTGTAGTAGTCAATGACTAAGCTACACAGAAATAGATGTTTATCAGCAAACAATATCAACTGCAACTAAATCCCAAAAAAAGGATAAAACATTCTATGACAGAACAGAATCACAATTATATATATATATATATATATATATATATGTAAATTAAAGAATTTATGAAGTGAAATTCTACATAAGATGTAAAAGCAATTATTATTTATATAATCATATTATATAGTAGAATGAAAACAAGCTTCCCCACCCTCCCAAAATATACACAAATTTACTATTATTAACAATCAGTATAAACAAGGAATTAAGTCAGATGCTTCCAATACCAACAAAATGCTTGCAGAACATTTCAAACTTTTATAAGTATTGAAAAAAAAAAAAAAAAAATCAGGATTTACTGTTGTTTGCTTAAATATTGAATCAAGCTGTATGTAACAAAATACATTACTATGTTCCTTCTATATAGTTTTTAGCAGAACATGTTTCCACACTTTAGTTACTTTTATTAGATTGTATGAAATGGGGAAAATCGATCTCTAATAATTATAATTTCAGCTATATACTCAGACTTATAGTACATTATTAAAATTAAAAACAATGATGAAAATATTCTAAATGTTTCAAATCTTTTATTATTTATTGCATGTACATATCAATTACAAGAACTTCAGTTTTAACTACCATAAATTTAAATACAAATTATGTTTTTAAATTACATTTAAAGAAAATAAAGTCCACATAAAAGTAACGAAGCATAATTAGCCTAATGAGAAAAAAGAATATTCAGAATTATGAATGAGCTAGAAATTAATCAGAACATATTTAAAATAATAAAACCAACTTTATTTTATTTATTTTTGAAACTATCATTTCTACTAGAACGGTTTCTAGATAATTATTTAGCTTACTGCAGCAACACACACTAAAGAATCAGCATTTAAAATGGTCCATGGATCTTTCCAAATAAAAAAAAAAAAACCTCAAAACACTTCTCAGAAATTAGTCAGTAGATAATTTGATCTTGATTTGGTGCATTTTTATTACTGAATGATCTGTTAATCATGAAAGGAAAAAAAAAAAAGAATACAAGCACTGAGGAGGGACAGTCACTGATGTGACCAAGTGACTACCCAGTTTTAGTAAAAAATCCTTAGATCTTTTTACTAGCAAAACAATCCCATACATAGGGCGATACACCATGTGGGATGCATTAAAGTATAATTTTTGTACAAAATTTTATAAAGCCAGATTTGCTGCAGTATGTAACAAATTTGTTGTGAAATTTTTTTATTATTTTTAAAATATTTCTTCATCTTATCTCTGAACCATAGGTTCAGAGATAATATAAAAAATTCACTGAAGCATTCATGGCCAGGAGCATTTTTCATTAATAAGGCATGTTACTAATATATATTTATTGCTTTTAAGTAAAGCAATAAGAGGTACCAGTGAGAAACTTGCCTTTTTTCAAAAAATGTGGTAACTAAAACATTGCTGCATATCATTTGAACCAAGATTAAAGTAATAATTCTGAGTTAAAAGTCAGCAAGTGATAAATTATTTATAAAAAAAAAAAACTATAAAAATAAATAAATAAAAAAATGAAATAGAAATAAAATTTTTTCCACCAAATGTATGGCAGTCTTAAGCACTAAAAGGTTATACCTTATACTGAACATTTTTATTCTTAATCAATTATGAATTTTACTATAAAATTATTGTTCAAACTGGGTTACATTTGCCTATAATAATTAAAGTATAATATTTATAATTTTAACAGTTTATAATAATATACAATGAATGTTTATAATGCCTAAAAAAAATCACTAAAAACACACGTATAACCAGAGTGATTAGTTTTAATACGCAAATATTTCATCCCAAGTATCTTGGAACATCCTCAGTACAGTAATTCAAACAATACTAGGAATAACATACAGTTAGGGCTCATGATTACAATGGAATCTCAATACATGTGCAGTAATGTGTTATAGAAGTAAATTAAAAAAAATATATATATATATATTTCTCTCTTTATATATATATATATATATATATATATAGACTATTTTACACAATTTTGGATGACAATTTCCCATACTTTAGGAATAGTAAGAACGTCGTTGCAGTTTAAATTTGGTTTGTGTAGTAGGGCTTCAGCACTTCTTTATATAGTTCATGTTTAAATAAAGATCTATGTAAAAATTTTGACTTTTCCCAATGGAAAAAAAAAAAGTCTTAATGAAATGAACAATACAAAGTTATTATAGTGTTTCAGAAGGACCTGACCAATTACAAATGCTTATCTCTAAAACTACTTTAGAGATATTAAACAAATCAAACATAACTTAGCAGGAAAAGGAACCAAGACTTTGTTCCAAGTGTTGCGAGTTACAATGATTCCACATATGTATCTCTAATAAAAGCAAATATCCAGTTTGCTTTCATATTCCTGCAGTCCCAAGTAGCATACTCACTTTCACTGATACGATGGCTTTGTGAACATGTTCGTGGTATTGGCAGAATGTACACACATTCTGTAACACCAGCTGAGGAGGTCTAATGGAATAAGGTTAGGAGACCGTATTCCATTAGATTCCACTGAAGGCCAAAGAAATAATGGTTTCTTTTTGCTTATCAACAGATACCACACCAATCTGTGGCAGCAAGAACTGTTGTTTAGTACTGGGAAATGATACTCCCTTCTGTCACAAGTTAGATTTGTTATTATTTCTAAAGTGACATTAAATATAAATGCATTTGCAATGGTTAAGAGTTCATGAAATCATATATTATTCTGTATATAAATTTTATTTTTAGATCTAGCGAGTTATTTGTTTTTTGTTTCAATATATGATTTGGAAACAAAAGTATAACATAATATTCAAGGTGAAAGAGTGTGCCCTTTTGTTAAGTACACATTTTGAACTGACTTAACAAGAGGAAAAAACAATGAATACTCCTTTATTTTCTATTTTAATACAGGAATCCTTCAATTTTCTGATCAGATAACTGAGGGTACAGTTAAACATGTACCCTCAGTTATCTGAGGGTACATGTTTAACTGTACTACAAGTTGGTTGACTGTTCTGTACTACAAGTTGGTTGACATGTTATAATGCACTCAGAGGTTTGCTTACTTGACAGTCAGATAATTAAGAGATCACTGTATCTAATCAGTGTAATATATTTGTTGTTTATCATTAATATCATTTGGATAATTTTATTAAGCCCCCCCCATGGACTACTATCATGTCGCACAGCTTATTATAAATAGGTAACTTTTTTTTTTTATTAAGTTTGCTTACTTATGCTATAATAATCATTATTTCCTTAGAATTGAAACTTCAATGATATATTCTTAACCTTAAATGACAGCAGCACAACCAGACTTTTTATTATTATTATTTAATATAGCCTTAATTCTGGAGGATATAGCCTTAAATCTGAGTGGCCCTGCTTGATCTTCACTTATGTTTATTTAGTAGACATAGAAAGGGTAAAGGCTTAATTGGTTTGGGTAGTGCAGGGAGAGATATGCAAGTATCAACAATGTTACTTCATTCAAGTATTAGTTTTCAAAGAGTAGTTCAAGAGCTCAGAGGAAAACTCTTGAACTGTTTTGAAAATTAGTACTTGAAGTAGGTAAGCCTCCTTTATTCTTTCTATGCTTACTAATAAGTAATTTAGTCTTATTAGAACTTCAATTTATAGTTCATAATAAACCTCTGTCTGTACTCAGACTTAATTGTGTGTGTATATGTGTGTGTATATATATATATATAAATTTAAAATAGAATGCTCACACTATATATGTAGTTTGTAATCATAACCATAGTAATCAAATATTAATAATCATCAATTATCAAAGACATCAGAATGTTTCTACTGTTACTGCAGTCATGTGCTATACCTATAATTTAAAAAATACTCATTAAGCAAATTAAAATAAAAGCCAGTTAGAAGAAAACTTATCACACACTTAGTTTCAGCCACTTCAGTACTCTGACAAGCAGAATCCTAGAGGTTCTACATCAGCAAGGTAAAATTCATTTACCACCTACTCTACAAAAAAACTTTATACCTAAAGGTCTGTCGAGAATGCATGGCATATGTGGTAAAAATAACTTTATTAACATAAAATTTCTTCTGTATTATGAAACTTACATCAGCATTGTCTTGTGGCATATACATCTGCAGTAGGGCAATCAACAAAAAGCAAGATCTTTGCAGGATCAATCCTACTACTCTTTGTATAGCAACACCTCAGGTTTACTTGGTGAGTAAACTGGGTTAAAAACTGAGAGCATGTGGTCTGAGATCTGGTGCATAATATCAAACCTAGATTTCTGATTAGACTTAGGATATTCACAAAAGAAAAAGTTGAAAACGGGTTCTTTAGACAATAAGGGGAGGAAATGATTATTAGATCAAAAGATCCTACCATTTATATCTTGTTTTTTTTAAGTGTATACACTAAAGCAATAAAATACAAATGGGGAATGCAGATATGTGCTGCTGAAGATGATGTTGAAATGCTAAGGACATTTAATAAAGTTCATTTTCTATCCTATCTATCCAGTGCTTACATATATGACAAAAAAAAGCCAAATTCAATTTGAGATATTGAGTGAAGTAGTCATTTTACATCATAATAACCTTTTCTTTGCATGCACACATGCAACATGAAATTTATAATCATAGTAATCAAGTACATTATTGTGTGTGCATGCAATAGCATAATACCTCAATATATTTCACAGGATGAGAAAGAGCATTTATTTTTAGAAGAGATTAATTCATAACTGTTCTTTATTACTTGCGCAAAAACTAATTATTTTGCCATTTATATATAAACAGACATGCAATCTATATCACAGTCAAACAGTTAATAATGGCAACAATTCAATATATGTATTCGATAGTACAATTTACTATAACTTAACCCTTATGCAAGTAAAATAATCTTGGTGGGTAAAATGAATTAAGTAATAAAAATTATCCATCACAATTGCTGCCTCTTTCTTATATACAATTCAGCATCTTCTAATTTTATTCACTTGATCTGAATTTGATCTTACACAAATAAGTAAAATCAGGATAATTTCATTAAACCTTCAACAATGGCATTTATTTATTGCATTTATATATTTTAATGTCAAGGAAAATAACCCAGAGTCAGAATCATGATGTAAAGTTTATCAACAAGAAATTAAATTTTATGCATAATACACAAATGTGTCATAGAAAAATTAAAAAAAAAAAGTCTATTAATCTGTTAAAATTACCCTGTAGGCCAAGTGGATAAAAATTACATTACTACTATGAAACCGAATTGCTATTAAGACAGTATATAATGTAATATTTAGAGTCCAAGCATACCGCAATATTATTAATATTAATTATTACAACTATCATAAAATTATTATTTAATCAAATAATAATTAAATAAAATTATTAATATGTTAATTATCAATACTGATGATAATAATAATCCTCAGTCAAAATTTCACCATTTTCTGTTCTGGGGTGTTTGAATATTTTTGTCCAATGGGACAGATGGGAATTTTCTTTGATTTATACATAGTTTCAGATGATAACTAGCATCAGAAAAAAAGTAGACTATTATTATTCGTGACACCTCCAAGGAGTCCAAAGACTCATCGCAGGAGGATACCTACTACACAACTGTCTCCACCACTACACTGAACCTCTACTACCAATCATCTTCATCTACCGCCCACCACCACTAGTATTTTTTGTCTGTAAATTGCATGTGTTCTGAAGGGCCGATTTATCTGCATGCAGGATGAAAAACCCGAGTTTCCAGGAGAAAAAGCCCTGCTATCTCTGTTATGAGATTGACTAACTCACCTTTTATTGAAAAAGTCTACATAAAGATTCCTCCCGTCACGACAAGAATTGAACAGGCCTATTCCAATCGAAGGGCGTAATGTACTGTCATTCTTCCAATTGCGCTACGGAGGCAAAGCAAATTACGTAGCAAATTTTTAATATGTTAACTCAATATTATTTTTTAACTGTTTAAAAAATTCATATTCACTTCTGAAGGAAACATTTTGAATTTTCAAAATGGTTCTCTCAGAATAAGTAAACATTTACTAAAAATATAATACTTCCCTTATTAGAAAATAAACAGCTGGTGGATGTTACTAATCACTCCCATAACTTTTGTAATAAATTAAAGCATATTTATTTTAAAAATTTACAAGTTGAATTTCAACTGTTTAGGTATGTCTGACCAAATGCTTTCCCTTCCAAACTTACAGTTGTTGGTTAGAATATCACTGTGGCATGAATTTTTTAGTAAGCAGATGATTTTCATAATCCTCTGTGAAACCTCGACTACTCTGCTTACTAGAGGCCTGAAGTGGCTTAAAAATACCTTTTTTTTTCCCTACAGATTATCTAACCCTAAGTCTACTTAAAAATATCCCCAATAAAAACTGGAGATACGTTTATGATTTCTGAAACATTTTCTTTCTTTCTTATGAGAAATGACAGTGGATACTGCAAATATCACAAACCAGAATTTCATTTATGTTTCTATTACTATCAGCATGAATTCACTAGTAATGTGATACTATATCAGTAAGAGAACTGTGTTACCAATAACAAGAGAATGTAAAAAAAACATGCACATGCAATTAAAAGAAATTTAAATACATTTAGAATAGTATTAAAAGGGAAAATTAATGCACATAGGATCATATCAGACTAAATGAAGATTCTATAAATGAAAAGCAAACCAAAGGCATTCATGTCTGGAACATATTCTGCTATTTTTTTTGTGAATAGTCATCTCTCACTTTCTAAATCCTTAATCCTGCAATCAGTATAGAAACAATGAAATTTCTTCATTAAAAAAATGCACACATTGTTTCAATAATGAGACTATATTTTACATACATCAGAGGTTTTCAGAAGGAAATGTAATAGTAATGACGGTTTTGGTCATACAGATATAATACAACTTCTACTGAAGCATTTTGTTAGTGTTATTATGGAAGATCATGAGAATTAATAGAGCATTTGATCAGAAGCTCTGTTTGTATTAAAAAAAAGGAAACAAAAATGGATGATTCATAATTCCTGTCTTCCATTCATATCTAAAAAAAAGTGATAAAAAAAAGGAAAAATAATAATAATGCACTACCATCACTGCTGTTACCAACAGCTTTGTTAGGTTAGCGCAAGTTTCAGTGCTGCAAAGAAGATAGTATATTGCCATTGTTTTTATTTTGATTAATTAATTTGTGAAATTTTATGGAATATTTCATGTAAATATTCCATTGTAATTTAACCACTCATCTGGGCATGATTTTATCTTATGATGCGATTCAATATATGCAAAAAGTGTTCATGATCATGAAATGCAGCTTAAAAGTTTCAACAAAAAAGTATTTTTAAATATTTTTGGAACTCTGCTATGTAATTTGCATTGCAGATATGATTTATTTTAGCATTATTATCAGTCAATTTAAACCTGCAGCATTACCTTTCTCCAATCCTTCCTTCACTTACATTTTATTCATTCATTTATTTATATAAAACTGTTTCAGAAGAGATTCTCATTATTACAAAGATTTCACTGCCTATGCAAACTCAAAATCCTTAAGATTCAGTGGCAAATATGTAATGTGCCACTGCATTAAAATACAGTTAAAGAAATTATGGCCAGAAAAGTCATTGGCTTGTTACATTAATTACCTATAGCCATTATTAGGGAAATCGCAGAATTGTAAGTACAAAAACCAAACATTGACTAAAAATTATAAAAGTTCATTTTATAATCAAAAATTGTTCACTTTATGAAAATGCAACCAGGATGAAACATAATAAGGAATACAATAAATATCCAAACAGCACCTGTTTTAAACAACTTTTTTTTTTTTTTTTTTTTTTTTTTTGCAAATGGAAACAACAGTTGCTATTTGGATATTACTGTATTTTAATCTTATTATTTTTTTTATTTATATTCTTCTAATGAAATTTATATGCATCTCTGGAATCTACAAAAATTATGAAAGTGAAAATACTGAAAATGGATACTGATTGGATATCCTGAACATCAGTAATGTGTTTAAAAATTTAAAAGAAGCTCTATGTAAGAGATCATCATTAAGCTGCATTCATTTTTAACCAGCAGTGTTCAGCATCTCTGTGAATTACATAAAGAAAGTGCTATTTCTCAAAAATATATTCCAAGTTAATAATAAAAATTATTTCTATTCTTAACTTCATGAAATATTAATGTTTAAAAATCACCTGAAAGGAAAAAATATTACAAAACTTTAAACCAATGAATCTGAAGAACATGCATATTAATTGTACAAATTTTTTGCTGAATAAAAAAAAAAAAGTGATTTATTTAGAATTATGAATGTGACAGGAATCATGAATTTATGTTTAATGTACTGAAATATGCATCTAAAGCATTTTAACTGGTAAAGTAAGGCATAAATCAAGTCTGCTAGAGATTTTCATCATTAAAAAAAAAAAAAAAACTTCTTTCAACATAGTTCGTAAAACATCACGTATACATACATGTATACTTGAAAGTACATATATGTATAAATTTTTCATTTATTTGTAAAGTTAACAGAAAACGTATAAACTAAGGTGTAGCCCTAATGCAGCATATTCATCATTTGTTCACTATTAAGATAAATAATTTCAATGGCTTTCATACTTGCAAATTAACTACTAAAATTTAAAGGAATACTTTACTTCAAACAAGCCATTAAAATAAATCAATGCCAAGATAAAATATTACACCCATACTTACCTCTTACAACAGAATACAATTTCATAATTGGAAGATGAATTGGATAGGGATTACAAGAAGGATTCAAACTTTTCTTTATAAATTGTGGCATTTCCAATCAAGAAAAAAAAAAAAAACTCTAGAACCATGTCAAATATTTTGTTTAAAGTGTTTAAAATTCTGGGAAGTACTTAATGGTGTACCTTTTCCTTTCATGTGTTTAAAATTATTACATCATTACAAACATCTGTCACATCATGTACAACTGGAAGATATTAAAACAAAGACTTCTACAAAGATGATTCCCATGCATGGTCCTCAATATAATAATGTCTGCAACCTATTAGAATTTACAAAACAAAATACATTAAATATCTGTACACTGAGAAGCAAATTAAGAACAAGGCTATACACATTATGCTTATATTTGCCATCATAGTCTTACAAGAACTTTTACACAGAATGAGAAAAACCACATTACTCATTTTGAGCATAATGCTACCATTAGGTACACATACCCGTCCAGTAACAATGAAGACAGAGGATACTGTGGTACACCACAGACGGTGGCCTTTCATATTTTTCTCACCCTCTATATTTAAGTTTTAAATCTCTAAATTACGTGTGCATTTTACCAATAAATGCATTTTTTTACATTTTTATTATTATATATTTTTTTTTGCCTAAGTTTCTTCAATTATGCAAGTAACTGCTAGGAAGCACCTTCTTGTGCTATCACTGCTGCAGAATTTGTCTGCTGCAAAGACACTGTAGGACTGGTAGGGAGATTTAAGCTATGAAGAGGCTGTTCTGTTGCACCACATAAAACACTTTCTGCACAAGTGGTAGAAGATACAAGTGGAGAACTACTGGAGACCAATGAGACTTCTGCACTTAGTGCCTGTAAGGGATATTTTCCCATTGATGTTAATAACTGTTGAGCTCCAGAACAACCTGGTGTTCCCTGTGAAGTGACAAGAAATCCATTTGGGTACCCCATGTGCGACAATGTGAGGACTGGTTCTGATGAATTGAGCAGCCAATGTGTAGATGTAAGGCCCCCTGAAGAAGTGATTAGGCCAGTATCCTCATTGCTATTGCTGGTGGACATGGCTGAAGCTTGAGATGTAGGAAATGTAGACTGAGCTCCTGCACTAGAAACTTGTCCTAAACCAAAGAGAACAGTGGACAACAATGAATTTCCACCAAGAAACCTACTGTCTGTGGACCCATGAGAAGAGCTTAATGAAGACGACGTACCCTCTAAAAATTGTGCACCTAGACCAAAATTTGTTTCTTGGTGAAGAGGATGCATGTTTGCCAAATTTCCTGAGTGGCCATTAAGCACATGACTATGATTTATTTCTGATGTTAAAAGAGGAATAGCTGCCACAGGTGCTTGAATCACAGGAGGAAGGGAACTTGAAACTAGATTTTCTTGTGTCATAGTGGACAATGCCTGAGATAAGGAAGTCAAATCGCTTGTTGAAAGATTACTAGTGATCACATTGAGGCTGTCCATGTGGCCCTGAGCCAATTCTTGAAAAGTATTTTCATCAATTGCACTAGTTAAATTATCAGCACCTAACAAACTTCCATGAAGTTCTATAGAACTCTCCAGTTCATCAATATCTTGACTTGAACCTGATAGTTTAGCTAAAGATTCCTTAGCCAAGTGAACATCTTTAGACACTGCTGCCAATGCCCTTTCCAATTCTTCAGTTTCTTCTTTGGAAGGAACATATTCTCCATTTCTGGTTTCTGAAAATAAAACAAAATCATCTTGGCATTTAAATTCTAGTTAAAACTACACTATACACCTCTATCTAAAAAGAAACCTAATTTTTGATAGAAAATAAAACACAGGCCAATTATAATTATTCAAATAATTTATTTCAATCAATATACTTTCCCTCAGCTTCGATATAGCATTTGGCATGGTCAATTAATTCATTAAATGAGTTTTTTTATATCAGTTTTGGGGATACTGTTGAAGGTCGTGGTTACTGCCACTTGAACGTTTTCAATGGTGTTGTATTGCTTTCCTTTCATCGGCAAATGAAGTCAGGGGAGGAGAAAGAAGTCACAGGGTGCTAAATTAGGTGAATACGACGAGTGATCCAACACGCAAACTTAGTTTTTGCTCAAAAACTGTCTCATAATGTTTGAACGATGAGATGGTGCATTATCGTGCAAAAGTGACCAGCTGCCTGCATCATGATATTCATGCCATACGTGACGAATTCTCACTATCAATCGCTTCAAAACTTCGAGATAAAACTCACCATTGACCGTTTGGCCAGACGGAATGAATTCTTTGTGGATCCCTTGGAATTGTAGAAACAAATCAGCATTGTCTTTACTTTTGACTTCTCCAAGCGACTTTTTTTTTGGATGCCCCCTCTTCTGGAAATCTCCACTCAGCACTCTGGTACTTTGTTTCGGGCTCATACTCAAAACACCACGTTTCGTCACCAGTACTGATCGTTTCAAGGAAGTTTGAGTCCTGATGAGTGGTTTTAATGAGATCCTTGCAGTGTTCAATTCAATACAATTTTTGGTCGTCGGTCAACTTGTGGGGAACAAATCGCGAATTCAATTTACGAAGGCCCAAACTCTCGGTCAAAATGTTGTGCACAGTTGATTTTGGAATCCCCAGTTCATCTTCAATCAATCTTACAGACGATTTCAGGGTTCTTTGATGAAATCACGCACTTTTTGGATGTTAACTTTGCTCAGTCCAGTTTTTGGATGCCTGGCTTTTCGTCGTTCTCAAGTGTCTCACGACCATTTTGAAATCGCTTAAACCACTCCTAAATTTGAGTACAGGGTAAGCATTCACCACCGTATGCTTTTTGGAAAGCTTTTACCAAGTTTAACACAAAAGTCAATCGCAGCTCTCTGTTTGAAACTCATTTTCCGACTGTTTGTCAAAACACACTGTCACTCTTGGCACTATAACCCAGCTTCTAATGAAACAAATGTCATAAACAGTTGACACAATACTAATGAAGGTTGCTGCTCTAGACAACAAAAAGTTACAACAGGTGGCGCCACTAGTTTCTTTTATTTTCAAAAAGTTCGGTTTCTTTTTGAACAGAGGGTGTAGATCCATATACACTTCATTATCTTAACATCAACAAAAACATCACAAAGTGAATTCTAACAAGTTTCCAAGAAACTCAGTAAGCAGATATATAAACAGAACCAAAATAATAATCAATAAGCAGTACCATATCTCATAAGGGAAAAGAACCTTTGAAATCTCATCTAAAAGGCTGTTTAATTATAGAAATCAATGAATACTTCCAAGTAAATTTTTAACTGTCAATAATACTAAATACAAGTATAAAAATGTGGATATTTCTAGTTAAAGTACAAAATCAATTGCTTGCCTCTAAAATATGCAGAGACAAACAAGACATTTATTACTTACGACTGCACTCACCACTTTCAATATTATATTACTTATATATAAATAACTAGATTTACTGTTGTAATAAACACAAAAAACTAAGGAAATAATAAAAAGTTTTGTTATCCTAATATCTGATAGCTTTGCAAGAATTAGGTTAACTGGTTAACAAAATGCAAATCATTTGTGGCAAATGATGGTTGTGCCATCAGTTTTTTTTCTTTTGCTTTCAGGTGACTTGAATAACTGAAGTATTACAAGTCCATACAGCATACAAAATCAATTCTGATTCCATTAAGAATTCCATGTGAGCAAATCACTTCACTAGATTCTTCAAAATTACATAAGACAGTTTCTTCCAAGAATGCATTGACGTCATTTGTATTCCACATGGTGTGTAGTTGTAGATGAGATGCATGGTTAGACCTAACTTCTTATTCATTATTAGCAACATCACTATAATGCTTGCCTTCCCTAATTTCATCATGTTTCCTGTCCAAGTAATGTCCTGTTTCCACAGAAACTTTTAATTTTATAGAACCTAGATATTTGTGAAAGGTTGCAATCTTTTAAATATTTCATTTTTTTTTTTTTTAAGGCTGAAAAGTAACTCTGATATTTAAAATCTTTAAGTAGTGAAGTGATATGAATAGAATTTCCATATAAAAGAGAGAAGGAGACTGTATTGCACACTTGTATTACAATGTAGCGGTTTTTCTGTATGCAACAGATGTAAAATTTATGTTCTTAATAATGGATGACTGCAGATCTGCTAGATTGTCCAAAGTAAGACAAACCATAGTAGCATGGGATCTGACCAGCTTTCTCTACTCAACCTTCCAGGTTGAATGGAGAACGCTGGTCTTTAGGTAAAGAAATCTTATATCCAGTACCATGAACTAGAACAGTCTGGCCTAGCAGAAGATGCTGTCTCGAGTAAACATAGCTTCTTTTTTTTTTTTTTTTTTTTTTTTAAATTATTATAAAGAAAACTAAGCTTTGACACAGAAGTAGATTCCTTATAGAGTGCTTATATAAAGAGAGCCGTGAGACCTTTCTATACCAACTGAACTTAAACAGATCTAATAGCCTTTGGTTATCCCCTTTATGAGAAATATTATTACATCATTATTATGCAAATTACTGAGTATTATATTAGTGTGCTTTTTCTTTTCTTTTTTTTTTTTTTTTTTAAATGATTGGGAATTGCCAAAGAAGTGCTTTTTGAACATGATTCTTTAATTTAAGTTTTATGTTGTGTTCCATTACAATGTACTAAGGAAGACTATGATGTGTAAGCAAAAATTTTACAGCTAATAAATTTAATTCGCATAAGTTTAAGTTTCGAACTTTAATTTTTTTAAGTATGTCAACTTATGTACCCATATTAAAACAACTGTTCTAGAGGGCAGCAGTAGAGGGAATAAATGAGAAGGAGGAAAAATTTGTTTTCTGGATTTGAAGATGAACTGTGAAGAAGTTTTGAGTACTTACTGCACATAGCTTCTCAAAATTCAGGTAGAGAAATATTGATACTATATCAGATAAACACTGGCCATAGTAATATTTATAGAAGATACAAGTAGCAGAAACTGAATACCTGTGTGGAAGTGGGTGGAGTGAACTGGTGAGATATGGGTAATTAATCAACCTGACTAGGCTCTCCTCTGTATTGATCATATACCAGGCACACTAATTCCTGCATAAAAATTACTTCACACTTAGTTCAAAAGCATCCACAATGCAAATTTATTTTCTTCAAATGTGGCAGAAGTATATACACATTGACATCATTCTAACTTCTTCAATGGTAGCCAATCTGTATATGAAAAGATATATAAATATGCTCTATCTTAAGGCTGAAGGTGGTTTTAAAATAACAATTTCCCAAAGTTTTTGATAAATTAATGCAGGTATGCTTTGAAGAAACAAGAGAGTGCTTTCCTGCTGAAGCCGACTCTCAGATGCTAATAGTTTCTATGTAGTACTGAACTGGACTCACGTCCCAGCTTTCAGTACTATGACCCTGAACTCCTTAATTTTCCATTTATTTTACTTTGAAACGTAAAAAAAAAAAAATCACAGTGAGACTTCCCAAAATGTTATAACACAATTTTTGATCTGCAGTAAAAAAATAAAAAAAATATAAATTTTATTTGTGCACTGTTTCTCATAGCATACCATCATTGATGCAATGGTTCAGTGATTTTTTTTATCAATACTCTGTCACATTTAAAGAGGTATAAAATCAATCGGTAAGCATGCAGTGATTGCATCCTTCAAATGGCTTGCACAACCAAACCATACAATTGTCTTCAACTGTTGATCTGCATCAAGTATCCATACTTGTGAACACAGATTTCTATATGGAAATCTGTGTTCACAAGTATTCACTACTGCTTTTGTTTATAAGAAATATTTTAGGCTCAAACTGTTGCTTGTATTTGATATGCTGCTATATGCTCAGTGCATTTTTTGTTGGTTGCATTTCCTACAAAGAGATTCCATATGGATTCATTCCCAAAACAATAAAATCCAGTGATAAATAGCTCTTCAACTTTAAACGAATTTGTGATGTTTTTTGTGTATACATTTTCTGATGTTTTGAATTTGGCATCTGCAACTGAAAAAGAATTTCTGTAATTGTCAACTGATGAAGTCAATTGGCAGTTACAGAAATATGTCAAACAGGTAACTTTTACAACTATATTTGCTTTCAAAGCCACCAATTATTATTATTATTCAGGCCTCCATGGAGTCAAAAGACTCATCGTGGGAGGTCCTTCCTAAGAAACACAAAGTCTATCAAGACTAATTGAGGGGAGGTCCTCCCCTAAGAAACACAAAGTCTATCATACCACTCCTTGACTGTTCTCGCTCTCACCACTCCATCAGGCAATGTATTCCATGGTTCAACCACCTTCCATGCAAAGACACCACTCCTCATCCTCTTGCTCACAGTTTCCTTTCGTAACTTCCAGTGATTGCCCCTTGTCATCACTCCTTCCCACTGTTCAACAAAGCGAAAGAACTCCCACAGTGTCAACTCTGTAGCCACCTCTCAACAGTTTAAAAGTCTCAATCATATCACCTCTCCTTCTTCTATCCACCAAACTCTGCAGTCCACATTCCCTCAGCTGATCCTCATAACTAACATTGTACAGTAACTGAAACTATCTTTGTTATCTGCCTTTGTACCCTTTCCACAGTTAATTTATCCCCTTCAAATTCTGGGGACCAAATCTGATAACAATAGTCTAAGTGTGGTCTGATCAGGGTCTTATACAACGGAATGATAACTCTTTTATCTCTGCAGGCCAACGTCCTTCTCATTATTGCAGCAATCATCTGTGTTACCTTCACCACCTTTGCAATATTTCAGGTTTCTATCAATCACCAACCCCCAGATCTCTTGTCTCCTCTACTTCCACCAGTATATCTCCTGCAATAGAGTATGCAGTGTCCCAAACCTCAAGACCTTACATTTTGCTGCATTAAACCGACACCCCCATTCATTTGTCCATCTGTCTAGCTTATTCAAATCCTCTAGCAGGGCTATTCAAATCTTATTCAAATCCTCTTGCAGGGCTACCACATCTGCACTATTACTAATAACCCTTCCCAGCTTCACATCATCTGCAAACAACTGAATATCCCCCTGCAATCCACTGACAATGTCATTGATATAAAGGTTAAACAATATAGGTCCCAGTACTGAGCACTGTGGAACCCCACTTGTAACCTTCTACCTCCTTGAAACTGCCCCACCATACACAACTCTCTGATACCTATCGGACAGCCAATATCCTGAATCCAGTTGACCAACCTGACCTCCAAACCCATGTGCTGCAACTTAAATAATAGCTTATCATGTGGCACCTTTGTCAAATGCCTTTGCTAAATCCAAGAAAATGGCAGTATATACCTTTTCCTCATTTACTGCTCTTGTAACTTTATTATAAAAAGCTAGCATATTACTAAAACAAGAGTGCCCCTTCACAAATCCATGTTGACTCTCACAGATAACATTACCCTCATCTGCCCAATGCTGTATACGGTCCTTCACTACTTTCTCCAAGATCTCAGTAACTACTGATGACACACAAACTGGTCTATAATTAGAAACTCTGCAGTCCATATTCCCTCAGTCGATCCTCATAACTGACATTGTACAGTCCTGAAACCATCTTTGTTATCTGCCTCGGTACCCTTTCCACAAGTGTGGTCTGATCAGGGTCTTATACAATGGAATGAAAACTGTTTTATCTCTGCAGGTCAGTGACCTTCTCATTATTGCAGCAATCCTGTGTGTTACCTTCACCACCTTTGCAATATGTCCCCTAAATTTCAGGTTTCTATTAATCATCAATCCCAGATCTCTTGCCCCCCTATTTCCTCCAGTATAACTCCTCCCATAGAATAAGCAGTGTCCCATCGATGTTTCCCAAACCTCAAGACCTTACATTTTGCTGCATTAAACCAACACCCCCCATTCATTTTCCCATTTATCTAGCTTATTCAAATCCTCTCGCAGGGCTGACACATCTGCACTATTACTAATAATCCTTCCCAGCTTTGCATCATTTGCAAACACCTGAACATTCCCTTGCAATCCACTGACAATGTCATTGATATAAAGGTTAAACAATATAGGTCCCAGCACTGAGCCCTGCGGGACCCCACGTAACCCTCTGCTTCCTTGAAACTGCCCCACCTTACACAACTCTCTGATACCTATCGGACAGCCAATCCTGAATCCAGTTGACCAATCTGACATCCAGACCCATGTGCAGCAACTTAAATATCAGCTTATCATGTGGCACCCTGTCAAATGCCTTTGTTGTCTAAGAAAATGGCAGTACATGCCTTTCCCTCATCTAATGCTCTTGTAACTTTATCATAAAAGGCTAGCATATTGCTAAAACAAGAGCACCCCTTTACAAATCCATGTTGACTCTCACAGATAACATTACCCTCATCTGCCCAATGCTGTATATGGTCCTTCACTACTTTCTACAAGATCTTACTAACTACTGATGATACACACAAACTGGTCTATAATTAGACACTTCCAGTCTGCTACCGCCCTTATGCAATGGCACTATCTTACCTTCCTTCCATTCCATGGGCACCTTTGCAGTAGCCAGACTTTCATTGAAAAGCCAGGTCAAAGGCACTGTCAGTTCTCTAGCACATTCTCTCAAAACTCGTGGTGAAATACCATCCAGTCCCACAGCTTTACTGACATCCAGAGTACTCAGTATTTGAAACACACACTCTCCTCCTGTACCTCTAAACCTTGAACCTGCCCTATCCCTCTAGCATTAAAACTGACTCCTCCAGGATGAAATACTCCAATAAAGCGGTCATTGAACAATTCTACTATGTCCTCTGCATCAGTCACTCTATTCCCATTTTTATCCTACAATATCATTCTTCCACAGTCATTTCTCCTCCTACTGGTCACATTGCTAAAAAATTCCTGAGGATTTTTTTTGGATCTTAGGGCAAATCTCCTCTCATATTCCAGTTTCGTCTTCCTTACCATACTGGTCACTCTTCTGGCCTGTGTCTTATACTCTTCATGCATCTTCTCTTCTCCTGTCTCTTTATATCTCTTCCACAGCCTCTTTTTCGCATGCAATTCCTGTTTAATATTGTTTGTCATTCACTTTACTCCAAATTGTGTCCTCTTGTTCACTCGTCGTATATAACTTACCATTGCTGCTAACAAATATTCTTTCATAATTTCCCACACACTAATGATATCCTGGCCTTCCAATTCTTCCCTTCATGAAACTTCCCCAAGTCGACATCTAAGACAATTATAATCACCTGCCTTATAATTCCACATAGGTTCCCATCTCTTTGGGAATCCTGCATGTCTATTCATTTTCCAAGTCAAAACCATATGGTCACTCTCTCCAACTGGTGGGAGAGATGTCATCTCAGTTATTATCAACTCTTCTGATGCTAAAACCAAATCCAAAACTCTTGAACCTCTTGTTCCCTCTATTACATGTTGCCTAAGACATTTGTCCCTCAAGAATTCTAGAAATTCCATTCCCTTATTGCTACATGCATCTTCCTCTCCCCAGTTTATACTACTGTAGTTAAAATCTCCCATAACAATCATTCTTATTGCACTTGCCAAATTCAACTGTCTAAACAGTTGAATTTGGCAAGTGCAATAAGAATGGTCCCCACCCTCTGTATTCCTGGGTCTGTAGCAACACCCCACTAAATATTCTGTCTTGCCCACCTCTACCTCACACCATATGCTCTCAAAATCATTAGTGTCACTGCCTTCCAAAGTCTCCACTCTTAGAGGACATAGGTCGTCACTTATCATAAGCAGTATATCACCACCACGCTTTCCCTTCCTATCCTGCCAAAAAATGCTGTACCCAGCGACTTCTATTCCTGCTATCATATCCTCTTCTGTCAACCACGTCTCAGTGATCCCAATAATTTTTGGCCAGGCTGATGCTATCTGCACCACCTATTCCTTTCCCTTATTCCGGATACTCCTGGCATTAGTATATAGCATATAAATGCCGTTGTTTCTATACCCAGCATTATCCCCTCTAGACTCCACTGAGCTCAGTGTTACCTGATGTTGTCCCCTTTCTCCCAAGTATCCATTCCCACAAGAGGCCACCCCTGCTATCATCCTCCCTGGAACACACTGACTCGTTCAGAACAGCAATCTCTCCAGATGCCTACGTCCTTCCTCATTCAAATGTAAGTGGTCTCCTGCATACAATTCCTCTCTGTTCTCAAACGTACTCCAAGCATCCACATATTCCAGTCCTCTCTTATCACACATTCTAGCTATTATGTCATTCAATATTACTACTCTTCTGCTCAGTTCGTCATTATCATACCTAGGCAACACACACACTATCTTTCCTCTCTGTGTCTTCTTTTGTACCACCTCAAGCAATAATCTCATATCTCTCGCTGCCCTATTTACACCACCACTCAAGTCATTTGTTCCCACCATCACAATCATCTCATCCACCCTTTTACCTCTCTTAACTGCCAAAGCCATCCTTTCTATCGTTCCTCCTGGCAAACACTCCTCGCGTATCCTATCTTGAACACCACGGATCACTGAGTCCCCATACATTATACCTCTTACCATTCCCTCTCTTCTATTGTTTCCATTTTCTCCTCGTCTTTCATTCCCATACCTCTCTCTCTCTCTCTCATTCCCTCTCTCCTACTGTTTTCATTTTCTCCTCTTCTAGCACTCCCATACCTCTCTGTCATTCCATTCTCTCCTCTTCTGGTACTGCCATACCTCTCTCATTCCGTCTCTCCTACTGTTTCAATTCTCTCCTCTTCTAGCATTCCCATACCTCTCTCTCTCTCTCTCTCCTACTGTTTCCATTTTCTCCTCTTCTAGCACTCCCATACCTCTCTCTCTCATTCCAATTAGAATAGTTATGGTTGGTATGGTCGAGAGAGTTACAGCTGCACAGGTAATCAGCGTATGATAGATCAATAAATCAGTTTTTTTTTAAAATTCTGCATCATGATAACAGTACTAAGCAATGCTAAATTATCCAGTAACTTATTTTCACTTTCACACAAGAACAATAACTGAACAACGACAAACCGTCTAAAAACCAAGAATCAAGTCTACTTGTAGAAAATAAAATCCAGCAGACTCATGTAAGTGCACACTGAGTAAGCAATATTTTAGCCCTGGCTGCGTTGAGATATCTCTTCCCTTCTCTCTGACTAGCATTACCCAGGCACTCTGGATAATGATGGTAGATGGTGACGCTGAAAAACCTTTCAGGTATATTTGCCTCTCCATTAGACTGGTTTTTCAGCCAGCTGAGTTCAAAGGGTTATGATGAATATTAACAGTTCTTTCTGTTTGTTCATTATAGAAAGTTGCAAGCACAAGGCACTTTAAAAGTTCAAGATTTCTCCAAGGAGAGAGTTTAACTTTAGGAAAATAGTTTGAAGTTTGGCCAAAGCAATTAAAGCCATGAACTGAACTCAGTATTTTGTCTGTTAACTGCATATGTTTTTCTACTGGCCTGTTTTGTAAAACAAGCTGGTAGAAGAATGTATGCAGTTCTGCTGCGAAAAAAAAAAAAAAAAAAAAACTTGGAAGCAAATCCCCTTATAAAGTTTCCCTATGTTCTAGACAGGATATAGCTGCAGATCTTTCTAAAAGAAGGGAAATTGTTATGTTGTCCTAACATGCCCTTAGGAAAGTGGATAAGAGTTGTTAGTTTAGAAGTGGTGCAAAGATAATGTATATTTAGCATTTTGGCTAGCTTTTGAAATGTACTCAGGATATAAAGGATATCAATGAATAAGTTTCGTTGCAATTCTTGTATATGAAAGGCGAAGAAAATTAGGAGGATGTAGTATTTTATCTAAATGCAGGAATTAAAAAATTGGCTAAAAACACTGGCATAGAAAACTGAATTGTGTGACAAAAATTCAATTATAATCTTCACAACACTTTTAAACCACACAAATTAAACCAGCGGTCTTTATCTTCTGCTTTCATAAGGGAAAAACTCCATTCTTGGTGACATCCAAGAGCTTATAGCATGCCTTGTGCTTGTAACTTTGGTTACTATAGGCAGACAAGAAAAATCAGTAACATCTGATTTAACCACCCAAATGGCCACCCATTTTGATATAAAATATAAGCTTCATATCCACGTTATTAGAAGAGTATCCAGCTGTTACATTAATTCCAATGGACACGTCAAGGCTAGTTTGGTTTGGTGACTAAAGAGCATAAGAAATACACATGCTACATTATTATAGCAAGTTAGAAGTAGTTCCCTCCCACACACATAGGATACCCACTTTGTAAAGGATTACATGGAGGAAAACTACAGTACTGCAGAGAAGTCATTACAAGCCTTAGAGCCAGTCAGTAACAGCAAGGAAGACTCCCTGAACCACAAGTACAGAAGCATGGCTGTATTAGTGATATTTCCCAAGCCTTTTGAGTCAATGCTCCAATTTTTAAACTTAGTGTAATCAGCAAGCTTGAAGTTGTTTGGACATAAAATGAGACTGCAACATTCTTATACTTCATTTCTTAGATGAATTAAAATTATGCCTATTAGAAACACTTTAATTAAAACAAACCTAACTTTTTATCTAATTAAAATTTTTTTAAAATTAAATTGGGCACATACATGAGTGGTTGGCAGGTCAACCTATAGTATATTAGCACCATACATGGGAATTTACAATAAATGTCCACAGACAATATATAATTTTATAACTAAGCAAGTGAACAAATTAATATATTATCCCATCTATCAGCCAATCAAAAACATCCATATAACTAAGCTAATGAGTTCAATAATGAAGCTCATTTACCTCATGTTTTCTGTTTTCTTTTAATATCTGAGGATGACAATGAAATGACACACTGTAATGAGATGCTCATTATATTATGCCTATTTATGTTAGTTGTTATCCCAAAAGTATGTATACACTACATTTTAATTTCAATTTTAAGTAGTTCTCAATTTTGTGTTTCTTATTTTTCTTTTCCCCTTTCTTTATTTATTAATCTTTTGACTAGATATCCAAACACAATCAGATTTCTCTGATTGTTTGGATATCTAGAAACTGATAAACTGATATCTAGAATCTTGTGCAGAAACTGAACATTTCTGCACAAGGCAGAAATGTTCAGTTTCTGCCTTGTGCCTCTTCTACAGATAATTTCATGGACAGTGCTCTGCTGAATTGGCACAAGGGTTATTTGAAAAGTCTGGTAAATTTCCAATAGATGGCAACACAATTTGTTCATTCATACCAGTGTCAGCACGTATCATCTTTTTGCATGACTCCTGGCAAAATTTTAGTCACGTGCGATGCGTAGCTCTTGTTTCACAAACATTTAAAATGATTGTGTTTGCAATTTTCATAAAAATGGAGAAATAAGAGTTTTGTGCAGCGATAAAATACTCTTATTTGAAGAAGTGGACGGCCGCGCAGATCAAAGCCGATTAGATGCAGTTCATGGGGACTCTGCACCAGCATTAAAGACTATTTATTTTTGGATAAATGAGTTTAAATGTGGTTGTAAGTCCATCAAAGATGAAGTGCACTCCGGATGCCCGACTGAGGTCACGATGAAGGAGATGATTGATAAAATCCATTGTATCATTATGGAAGACCACTGAGTGAAAGTGCATGAGATCGCTGAGATTGTAGGCATCTCAACTGAATGGGTGTATAATAAAAATTGCACGTGAAAAAGCTGTGCGCGCAATGGGTGCCAGGATTGTTAACTGTCAATCAAAAACGTATGCAAAAAGGCATTTTAACGCAGTGCTGGGTGATGTTCAATCATAATTCGCAGGATTTAATGTGTCGATTTATGACTGTGGATGAAACTTGGATCCACTACTTCACACCAAGTCAAAGTAAGTCAAAACAGTGGACAATGCAAGAGTACCGCAAAAAGCGAAGACCGTTCTGCCAGCTGGGAAGGTGATGGCTACTGTTTTTTGGGATTCCCAAGGAATTATCATGATAGACTATTTGGAAAAGGGTAAGAAAATAACAGGAGTTTATTATGCGTCATTGTTGGGCCATTTAAAAGAAGAACTGAAGAAAAAATGGCCAAGATTGTCACACAAAAAAGTGCTCTTTCATCAAGACAATGCACTTCCACACACCAGCTGCCACAACAACAAAATTGCATGAATTGAGGTTCAAATTGGTTCCACATCCACTGTATTCTCCAGACTTGACCCTGTGTGACTTCTTCTTGTTCTCAAACTTAAGAATTTGGCTCAGTGGGAAAAAATTTTCTTCGAACGAGGATGTCATCAAGACTGTCAATGACTATTCTGCACAATTTGACAAATCCTACTTTTTAGATGGGATGAAAAAATTGGAAACTCGCTGGACCAAACGTGTAGACCTCGATGGAGACTATGTTGAGAAATAAAGGCAATTTTTTCCAAAAAAAAATGTGTTTTTTTTTATCAAACTTTTCAAACAACCCTCATATTATACCCTCAAAATCATTAAAACAAGAACAGCTACTAATCCAACACCCTTTACAGTCCATCTCGAAACTCAGTTAACCACCCAACTTCACTGCCTCCTCTTTCTACTCCACTCTGCCTCACCTTAAGATCACAATCCTCAGCTGTTCAAGCAAAATGTGAACAGATTCCTCTTGCCCACACAAGGCACTAATGTGCTATAGATCACGTGGCCTTTCATGTGTGGATCAGATATATATAAAAACAAATAAAAACAACTGAATTCATGAATACTGCACATCGGTTGATTCATGGCAGCACCAACACACGAAACAGATACAATTCACTATTATTAATTCTCTTTATCCATTTATAAGAAACTTAAAGAACTGATATTCTCTGCAGAATTTCAATTAGTAAAAATTAAATTCTTACTAAATACAGAGGATAACTACCATATTTTTCCATGTATAGGACAAACCCTACTTTTTCGAACCCAAAATTAAGAAATCAATATTTTAAATATCTCCACTGTCTAATCATACACTCAGTGGGAGGAGGTCCAAACTATCTCTCTGAAGCTTTATTTCCATGTTATTTTGTGTAATTGATAACTTTAACTTGAATTTTGAAGAATATGACAATTGTTTTTTATTTTCAGACATTTTTATGGGCTCAAAATATTGCTAATGCATTAACTTACCCCACCAACGAGTTGCAGACATATGAATGCTTTCAGAGTTCTGATTGGTTTACTCAGAATCATTAATGATGTCAATTGACAGAGTTAACAAAAGCTAGTGATTGGCGGAAGCCTGTTTGCAGAGAACCATAAAGCTATATGGTTCCTGCCACATAGCTATATAGGCAAACTAAAGGAGGTGCTAAGGGTTTGCCATTATCTCCTACCTTAGCAAACAACTGTATAGACCACTTAAAACACATGCTTCCCACCCTCTCTGTATGTTGACATTTTGCAATGTGAAAGTTTTCTTCATCTAACTTAGGTCCCCCCCCCACACACAAAATTAATTTCATCTACCCAAGAATTAAATGCTTATCATCATCATGCATCTCAGAATCTGGCATTACTTATGCTCCACATTTTTTCTCAGAAAAAAATTGTTCTTATAAATAATAATATTCCTTGGACATTCTTCCAAAGACAATGTAATGGGCAGACTTTCATTGTACAGAAAGAAAACTAGTATATGTAAACTGATGATACTTCTTATCATAATCCATCTCAGAATCTGGCATTACTTATGCTCCACATTTTTTCTCAGGAAAAAAACTGTCCTTATAAATAATAATATTTCTGTGGTTTAGCAGATCTTCATTTAATTTCCATATTGACCATATGCCCCTAAGCATAAAATAGGTTTATTAAAATAAATAAATTAACAAACATATATTAATATGTACTAGTTCTGATAACATCTGCTGTGTGCAAATTTTTTTTTCCCTAGTCTTTTTTTATACAAGTCTTGTACTGGACTGAAAGTTGTTGTATTGCAAGTCCAACAACGTACGAAACTTGTTGGATTCTATTGATCATTTTAATAAATCTGTTTCATGTTTATAAATGTGATCTCAACAGTGGAAAATAAATGAAGCACTGTCTATACTAAATGTATTTTCAACTCTAATAGTTACAACTCTGAATAACAACACAAACAATTATGGCCTCATTCTTCTCAAGAAGATATTTCAGAGTTCCCTTTCCCTATGTCAAAGGTTAATCTGAAAGGCTTGCAGACTTCTGCACTAAAAAACCTTCTAGTTCATATATTAACCTTGTCTTGTGCTCTCCAATGGATAAATTTCCTCCTCCTCCTCCTTTATATCCAGGTTTTACAGAAATCTTTGGTCATGTGGTCTGTTGTATTGCATGCAGACAGTACATGCAACTACATTATTTAGAAGAGCACCAAGAATACATTTAGTTTCATGAGGCTGATAAATCAAATCTTGCTAGTTACAGAATTCAATAAATAAATAAATAAAATTAAAAAAGAATAAAATACAAGCTGTTTTTTTTTTTTTTTTTTTTGTTAGAAAAATCATATATAGCAAGCTGTGAAGTTAATGGTTAATGAACAAGAAATCGTCAATCAAACAACAGGAATGAATGCCCAATGCAGCAAATTATTTCTTAGACATTTCTTCCTTCATAAATATTCTCATCTTATAAAGCATCACTTTACTTAGGAAAATTTTCCCTTCCTTTATCAAATGTTGTTTGATTGATATTTCTTTATTTGGATGCTGCATTTGGAATATTTCAGTTGGTACAGACTTCTCTTCAAGATACATTTTCCAGTCACCTTCTTAATCAATGCAGATGCATTTAATTCATAACTAAAAGAAGTGAAAACAATGTAGTGTTTTCTTTGTAAATATTCTATTTGGTTCCATTCCAGAGAAGACTGAAAAAAAAAAAAAAAGTACAAATCATATGGGAAAAGGATATGATGGTGGATTCTCAACACCACATTCAATCCCAAAAGTGAATGAGAACTAGGAAACACAGCACACCCAACAGAGATCTCTGATCTTGAACTATCATTATAGATGGGCAAGAAATCATTGGGTTGCTCTGTGTGTCTTAAACAACTGAATGTAGACAGATCATGGTGTATAAGATTTCTGCAGTTCACAAAGCGAGAAGTTGCAGGATGGGGGTGAAAGCCTGCCTTGGAGGAATGCTGGCTTGTTTGGTGTAGGTAATGTTGTCAACATTTATAGTTTCCATAGCCTTTTTAATGTGGATAATTGAAGGAAGAATGACAGTCTGTCGTGTGATATTGGATCTGCCAACAAAGAGAAAAGAGACTAGTCCATGTAAGATGATCTGGAAGGGAATTTATTTTTATGATATTTCCAAAACAGCTAGTCAGTGCAACTGAACAATAATTGTTGGCCTGTGTTGGATCCTGGCCTGGTTTTGGGATGCCACTGACAACTGATTTATGCCAAGAATGTGCAAACTCTTCCTCTAAGTATTCTGTTGTACAGTAACTGAAGGAGATCCATTGATGATGTTTTATTTCATAATGGATGTCATCAGCACTTACTGGACTAAGGTGATACGATAAAAGATTTCTTTTTAAGTTTCTCTTTAACAAATGGCTGATTGTATTGCCCAAACCCATTGGGAGAAAAATTTTGTCACTATTTCTCTTTTGCTCTTTCAATATTAAAAATTCAGGAGGATATGAAACTTGCTGAGATTCTGGCCAAGTTTTCTCCCGAAGTCTCTGCAAGCTTTGGGATTGGCAACTGAATATTCATTATGTTCCAAGTTAGACAATTGGAATATCTACCTTTCATCTCCCAGATTTTATCCCATACAATTTTGTACTAGTGGTTTAACTGATGATGTAAATAGGATCCAGGATTATTTTTGACACTAACATCCCACATAATGTGTTTTGGCCCAAGCATGTTTAAATGCTATTAAGTTTGTTGTGGTAGAGCATCCACAAAATAAACTCCAAGCTTTAATCTTATTCTTTTTTAGCTGCTTGGCAGTCTGGATGGACAGAGTGGAAATCAGAATGATGTTTTTGGAATTGCAGTGGTTGCTGCATGGACAATACAATCTGTTACATAATTCACTGTTTCATTGATAAGTGTTTGGCTGACTGCTTCAGTATTAAATTTTGCAAAATGTGTTCCAATCGGCTTATTTTATTTTCCACATAGACATCGGTAGAAGGACGTGGTTCTTTAACATCCCATGTGAGCAGTGGAAAAATGGCAGGGGAGAAGACTAAGACTGACTGCAGAATAAGAGCAGGTAGGCATACGGAAGAAGGTATTTATTCTGTTATTAATAAGTTACGGAAGAAGGTATTTATTCTGTTATTAATAAGTTTTATATTTTTATTCATAATATTATTTTAGTTACTCTTAATTTCTTCATAATAGCTAAAAGTAATGACAAAGCTGGATTTTTTAATCAATGTGTGACTATTAAATTATTATTATTATACAGGCACCTCAATGGAGTCCAAAGACTCACTGTGGAAGAACCAATCTATCCACAAAATCTATCATACCTCTCCTTGAACCCATTAACAGACAAAGCACTCATAAGTGATTCCGGTAATCCATTCCACTCATTCACAATTCTCTAAGCAAAAAATCGAGTCCTCACAATCCTACTAACCACACGCCTTTATTCAACTTCCAGGGATGAACCCTTGTTCTGGTCGCTCTAGCCAAGTGCTGAAACATTTCCTCTGCATCTATCCTATAAATCACAAAAATGACAATAATAGTGTTTTTTAAAATTTGCATAATCTGCAATGGGTGCCCGCTTGAGGGCGCCATTTTTTTCCGCGCTCGAGTTAACTCGACCGTAGCAGTTAAAGGGTTAAATATTTCTATCATATCCCATATTTTTCTCCTATCAACTAACGTGTGTGGATTGTAGAAGTTGTGGATAGATTGGTTCTTCCACAGTGAGTCTTCGGACTCCATTGAGGTGCCCATATAATAATAATAATTTAATAAAGTCACACATAGATTAAAAAATTCAGCTTTGTCATTACTTTTAGCTATTATGAAGAAATTAAGAGTAACTAAAATAATATTATGAATAAAAATATAAAACTTATAAATCTATCCTCATAGGGAACATGACGTGGGCATATCAAGGCCTTATTAAAGAGGAATGACACTTCCTTATCTCTTCTTGTTAATGTGTTCTTCAATACTGAAGTAATCTTATGGGCTACCTTAACAACCTGAGCAATATGTCCTCTAAACTTTAACTCTCTGTCTACCACCACCCTAAATCTCTAGCTTCATCTATTTCCTAGAGTCCAAAAATGTGATGAACAGCTTGTAATCTATCCCAAAAATGCATAACTTCACATTTCTCCACATTAAACTGACACATATCTTTTGCCCATACTGACAGCCTTTTAAATCGTCCTGCTAGCTCTCCACATTGCCTTGATTAACTATTACGCTACAATTTTGCATCATCAACAAACAATTGAATATTTCCTTTCAGATTATTTCCTATATCATGTACAAATTAAATAGCACTGAGCCTTGTGGCATACCACTAGTCACCTGTTTTTTGATTCTGTCCCTCCATATACCACTTTTTTGATATCCATCCAGCAGCCACCCTCTTATCCACTTAACCAGTGTCATATCCATCCCCATTTGTTGTAATTTGCATAACATAATTCCATGTGTTATTCTGTCAAATGTCTTTGCAAAATCATCGTGTAGCCATTTCCTTCATCCACTTCAGCTGTTACTCTATTATTATAAAAAGTTTGAAATTACTAAGGCATGACCAACCCTTCACAAAGCCATCTTTGACCCTCATACAGTATATTTTTATCTACCCATTCTTGAATTGTCTTTTTTACCAACTTTTGTAATACTTTTACCACAATGCCTGAGATACTGATTGGTCTATAATTTGCTACTGCAGTCTTAGAACCTCCCTTATGCAAGGGAATCATTTTGCCCTCTTTCCACTTCCTTGGAACTTGACCAGAGCTGAGACTTAAATTAAAGAGCCTAATCAAAGGCATTGCCAGTTCCCTTGCACATTCTCACAAAACCCTAGTTGATATCCCCATCTAAGAACCTCCAATTCATTCACCTCTGTTCCCACATTAGTGCAGCCACATAGGTTAAAGCAGTAACCTCACTAGGATTATATACCCTTGCAAATATTCACTCAGTAACTCAACTATTTTATCCACTTCTGTCTCCTTGCGACCATCATCACTCATTAAAGTTAATCTTCCATAGTCGTTCTTCCTCTTACTTGCCACATAACGAAAGAACTCTTTGGAATTTCCTTTGGCATACTTGGCTAGATTCTTCTCATAATCTGATTTTCCCTTCCTTACCTGAGCCTTATACCGTTCAGGAGTTTGCTGGTCACCTTTCTCTTTATATACCCTCCACAGCATTTTCTTCTTCTGCAGCTCATGCTTAATGATATTACTCATTCATCTAATGCCCACCTGATTAACCCTCCTTACCCTAGGTACACAGTTTAATACTGCTTCCTCTAGATGACCCTTAACTATATCCCATGCACTACTAACATCATTAAACTGCAGCATAAAACAGCATAAAACTTTTATGCCATGTTACAGATTTAAGCTTCTTCATAAGCATGTCATAATCACTTGCCTTGTAGTTCCACAAATATCCCCTTCTTGAAAGAATATTCCTCATGCTTTACAATCTCCCAAGTCAAGACTGCATGGTCACTTTCACCAATTGGAGGTAATGTTGTCACCTTGGTTATGGATAGCTCTTCTGATACTATGACCAGGTCCAATACTTCCCTACCCCTAGTCCCCTCCATCACATGCTGCCTTAAGTAATTATCTCTTAGCAGGTGTATAAATTTTATTTCCTTACTGCCATGTGATCTTTCTTCTTTCCAGTCTATATTTCCTAGCTGAAGTCCTCCATAATAATTTCTCGACCTGTACTCATTGTATTAATTTGGCGATGCATGTCTTCCTGATCATCTGTGGAACTCCCTAGCCTATAGCAACAACCATCTGTATATTTTGTCATACTGGTCTTAATCTCACACCAAACTGTTTCAAATGAACAGCACCCTCCTGCCTACCTCCCTTCTGAAATGAATTCTTTGCTTACAGCACCACAGAAAAATCAAACATGATGTTGAAGAACCTTTTTGCAATATCATTCACCAGTCGTAGTTCCTTTTTCCAGCACTTGTAGCCTGGTCCATCCATTAAGCATAATGCTCCCCCCCCCCCCCCCCACACACACCATGACCCCAGCACTGCTGTATCTATTTTCTTTCAATAACATTCTCACGATAAACAGTATACTCTTTTCATGCCAGATCAAGTGCTGTCTAGAATCGGAGGAAAGATTAAAATGACTCTCATCTGCAAAAAATGCATTAGGCCATTGGTGTCTTGTCCAATTTTATGGATACATCACTAAAAATGTGCTCTATAATGAGCTGTGGATAATGAGATGCAGACTATATAATAGGTCTATACGCCCAAAGGATGTATAGGCCTATTTGTTGCAGATGTCTTGCCACAGTTTGTTGAGATAGCCATGTACCAGTGCTTGAATGGACTGACTAGAAAGCTGACCTGCCTTGGTGCATCGGTTATATTTTGCTATTATAACCAAAAAATCTGTCTTTATGCGCTATGGTAAAGTGAGGATGACCTGTTAGCAAATGTCTGCAAACACATTCCATTGGTTTGAAACACTGTTCAGAGCGTGGATACAATGCTATGTGAGATTCAAAACTCTCTCATAATATCAGTAATTCCGTGGCCTTTTTCAAGCTTTCCAATAATTTTTCCTCATGAAATCATCTAGGTGATGTCTTTAAGACATTGCAAGACATCCAAGTTTGCAACTTTATTCCTTCATAAAAAGAACTTCTTTCAAACACATTTCATTTAATGCAATGCAGCCTTTTATCATGTTGAGTACTACCGAGTGACCCCTTTGAGTGCAATTCAAAAATTGAACGTGTACCCGTTTTCTACTCAAAATCGCCAGTTAGACAAATTGCCACAATCTGATTCATCTGAATCTCCAGAAATAGTGTTTGTCCATAGGTTTTAGACACCAGTGTAGCTTTTTATTACATTTTATAAAATGAAAGCTGTTGAGCCGCTTGTAACAAATGTCTAATGCAGTGGCAGCATATATAGTGATGTTTGATGTCAAAAATGCCAATGGGTGTGACTACTAGCAAACATTAAAAAATTAAAGACAATAGCAAAATGAAAACACTATTTGTTATATCATGGCATTAAACATTTATTTCTCCCATCAAATTATCAATTTTATACAATTTATAAATCAATTATGAAATTAAAGAAAATGATAAAAAGACATGGCAATAATTAACCAGATAAACTTATGTAAATTACTTATTGCATTTTCAGAAAAAACTGGCAATGAATATAACAATATATAATATAAACAGAACAAAATATAACAATCACTTCCAAAAATGGAGACTTTTAGACAATCATTTCTATTCAAATTAGCAAAGTAATTTGAATCTACAATATCCTTTTAACCAGAAATGACTCTTGTGAATGAAAAAAATTGCAGAATGGACCAAATTCTGAAAGCTCTTGGTTATTTTGCATATACATTGACTCTCCTCCCTTTCTGATCAAAGTAATATATACCACAAATATAAGTTACTTGGCTTTCACACTTTGACTATCTTTTCAGATGTATCTGGGGCATAAGTGATAAGGAATAGTTTTGCTGTGATCTTGTATATCAAGGGAGAAGGGTTGTGTAATATTTTATCTTTTTTTTATTTTTTTATTTTTTGTACAGGCATGCAGATAATGACTAAAGATGTGCGGTGTATGTAATTCAGTTATGGAGTGAAAGTTGTATCACTAGAACATAATAGGCCTGATCCTGTGTCAGTGCTGGTTTTCTCTAAACAGAGAAAAAAAGATACCATTTGAAAGACAGGTGAATAAAGTATCTAGAAGAGGGATAGACAATTATTTTATTCTTTTTTCTACATTAAATTATTTTTGGATGTAGTTAAAATGTTGCTAATGGGACCAAGCTACATTGGCCAAATGGTATGAGAAGAGCTTTGTTCTTTCTGTGTATAAGATGACTGCAAAGGTTACATAGCTACTTGCAAACTTTTAGATTGGCATGTTACACACACACACACACAGAGAGAGAGAGAGAGCACTTACATAGTTATACAATGAACACTGCACAGCAATACTGTATTCTTTAAACAATGACATAAGACTGGAGAGAGGAGGAGATCTATTTATTCTAATGAACACTTAAAACAGAACACAATTATCAATACCATACTTTTCAGTTAATGGCTATAATCCCTATAAAACAGATTAATACATTCTCCCTCACCCCAACATACAAGCAAAGTGCTAAATAAATATTTAAATTTCTTAAATTTGATTTTCTGTAGTTTTAATTATTTGATAGCAATGTGTAACAGAAAGGCTTAGTGAAAATGGAGCTGTCACCATATAACCAACCTGTAGGGCTAAATATCAGTTGTTTATTTAGCAGCTCCATTATTACTAAGCTTTGCTGTTACAAATTGGTGGTAAGCAAATATAATTTTCACATTATGGAAGTTTGTACTAACACACCACATGCAGTGCATCTCTTTATAAGGATTAAATGGAAGGAAACAAACTACGAGATCATAAAAGCTGTTACAGGAACTAAAGACGGTGTTGTTTTTGGAGTCAGCATCACCACTCCTTGAGTATTGCATTAATTAACCCAAAATTTAGAAGAATGGCTTTAGTCCAAAGGCTGTAGATCACTGGAAATCCAGCCTCTAGAGATACACCAAATTTTTGTGTTCACTACAATTCTGAAATTTTTCAATAATTACTAATGATGGTTTGAAATCAAGCCAAATACTGCTAGCTCTCACTACAGCAAACTTAAAGAGACCACAGAAACAGCTAATTATAATGGACAGTTTGTTATAATGAATATCATTTGACATAGCATTATGCTTATGAGGTTTTAATCAGAACTATTCAGTAGTTTGTAATAGTAGTGTCTGCTCTGGTGAGAACTGACTGTAACAAATTTAAGCTGTTCTAAAGACAAAACAAAAATGCCTAGAGTGATCATAGTGTCTAAATCTGCTCCTCATTTATCTAGCTGACAATGACCATAATGCTTCATGTTGGAGATTTAATGTATTAAAATAGTGGAAACGGGTTAAAAATTATCTGAATCCTTCCAACATTTCATCTCAGTCACTGAAACATCTTCAGAGAGCACACACACACACACACACACAGTCAACAAAATATTAAATGAAACATGAAGATATAACACAACACTAGAATCTTATCTAGGTAGGGACCCTCCATGGGCATTTGTAGAAGACCTAAGTCAGAAACTGGGATATCTGAGGATTAATGTTTCCTAAATTTTGGAAAGTTTCTTGCATCCATATATACAGGTATCCCTTGCTTAACGTGATTTGATTAATGCAGCGAAATTAATTGCGACAATCCCTTGATATATACGCAGCAAGAGTTTTGATTAACGTGCCTTTAAATTTACCATGCAAAAACATGCAAGCCTCGAGGAGTGTTTCTGACCGAGAGAAAGAAAGTCGTAAGCAGATGATGTCATTCCTCCCATTAAGCATTAAGAGTGGGTATATTACAAGCTGCAATTGTTCTGGTGTATTTTAAAAATACAGTAGAACTTTGCGTTTAGATAATGCACCTGGTCATCCAAATTCTCTTGATGATCTGTGTGATGTGAAAATTTAATTTTTTCTATCAAATACGACATGGGCTTCATTGCAACTTTCAAAGCCTGTTTTCTTAAAAAGACATTCTCAAAGGCAGTAGAAGCAACAACGGGAGAAAATACGCTTACGCTACAAGAATGTTCAAAAAATTTTAACATTAAACATGCAATTGAAAACATTCATGGCTCGTGGGAGCAAGTGTCTTCTAGCTGCATGAAACCTTTTGCCAGAATGCTCTAATGACTTAGGTGGTTTTCAAAATTCTGTGAACAACGTGGTTGAAGAAATCGTTGCAATTGGTGAAGACTTTGGTTTTGATGGTGTTGATGCAGAAGATGTTAAAGAATTATTGGATTCAAATTCAAAAGATTTCAGTGACAATGATGAAATTGAACAACTCGCATATGAAGACAACAAACAAATGGAATGTGAAGATGAAGTTCCAAAGGAGATAACAATCAAAGAACTGGATGGAATATTTTGCAGTTTAGAAATGCTTAAACAGCAAGTAATGGATATGGATCCAGATGTTAATCAAAGAATGCTTGTTTTTGCCGAGGTCTAGATTTTGCTTGTTATCATAGAATTTATGCTTATAAGATAAAAAACAAACTGTTCAAATGACTCGATAACTTTTTTGATAAAAAAAACTCCAATAACTAATGTAGGTACAAGCATTTATTAAACATTTACTTTACATTCATTTTTTATCTTTCCTAAAAGAGTAACATATAAAACGAATCATTAATACAGTAATTGATCATGGAAGAATTGTACTTTTTACCATTAATTATTATATTTGATTAATGATTTTGATATATGCGGTAACATCGGGATTAATTAACCGTGTTAATCGAGGGATATCTGTATTTAAATTTTGTGAAGGTTAGGTCATACCTCAGTAACTTGCTCATGCTTTTTAATACAGTGACAGGTGAGTTGGATAAAGGTAATGGATTTACAGTAATACTGCTGGACTTTGCATATGCTTTTGACAGGATGCCACATGGAATTCTAATCAATAAACTGCAGTACATGGGGATAGATATAGGGTTGGTGTGAGGGATAAGAGGTTCATTCAGGAGTAGAGTCCAAAAGAAGCCAGTGACTAGTGGAGTGCTGCAAGATTCTGTTCTTGGACTGCTACTGTTTAATTTGTTCATTAATGATATAGGAAAGGATCTGGGAGGAAATGTTCAGTTATTTGCTGATGATGTAAAGCTGGATACAGCAATAGTTAATACAGGTGATGTCAAAATTTTGCAGGATGATTGGATAGACTGGCAGTCTGGGTAAAGGAGAATGGATATTAGTTTAATGTGGGGTTATGCATTTTGAGGTAAAAAGATTACCAGCTGTACTTCAGGAAATTGATGAAGACAGAGATTTGGGAGTGTTGGTGGATAGGGAGTCGAAGTTTAATGGGCACGTAGCAAAAGAGCATAAACCAACTCACTGTATTACTTGGTTAATGAAGAATGCTTTGACAAGAAGAGTGCAGGTTATTATTTCTTTTTATCAATCCTTGATAAGACTTCATTTTGGCAACTGTGCACAGATCTGGTCACCTGGATTTCTTGGTGATGAAGAAGAGACGGAGATGATCCAGAGGCGAGTGATGAAGATGGTAGTAGGTCAATGGAATAAATCTTACGAGAACAGGCTGAATATTTGTGGGTTACAGAAATTGGTTGACAGGTGGAAAATGGGTGATATGATTGAGACATATAAATTACTGAAGGGTTTTTACAAGATTAATATAGAGGAAATTTTTTGGAACAGGTCTGGTGGTGGATGAACTAGGGATTATCCTTGGAAAGAGTGAGCAAGAGTGTAGTTAGCAAGCATGTTAGAACTAGAATTTTGTCTCAGTCACTGAGACATTGCAGCCAAAGTAGAAATTTCATCAGATTTCTCTATCAGTTGAAAAAGAGTTTCTAAAGGCTCTCTTTGCTTTTGCTCAGACTCTTTCTCCTTTATATTAGAAAATGATTTGACAGGAAATATCAGTTACTTATTGATGATGATGCAAAACTGGAAAGAGTGACGATAAATGAAGGTGATGCAGAGATCTTGCAGAATTATGCCATATTGTTATTCTATTTAAGTAATTCTACAAGATCTCTGCATCATCTTCATTTATCATCACTCTTTGCCAGTTTAATGTGGTCAAGTGTAAGGAGATGCACTATGGGAAGAAAAGGTCACAAGCTCTCTACCATATTTCTCTTTATCGAGCCTTGATAAGACTCCATCTTGACTACTGTTTGGGCGGCAGTTTGGGAGTTTCTTGGTAATGAGGATGTGGAGAGGATCCAGAGGCGAGTGACCAAGATGGTAGCAGGTCTATGGAATGAACCTTATGATAACAGGTGGAAGATTTGTAGGTTACAGAAACTGGTTGACAGGTGGAAAAGGAGTGATATGATTGAGACATACAATTTACTGAGAGGTTTTTACAAGATTAATTCAGAGGAAATTTTCTGGGACAGGTTTGGTGGTGGGAGAACTACGAATTATCTTTGGAAAGTGAGCAAGAGTGTAGTTAGCAAGGGTGTTAGAACTAGAATTTTGTCTCAGTCACTGAGACATCTTCAGGGATTACAAGTAACTCTCGTAACACACACACAACACTAAATGAAACACGTGGGTGACTGCACATTCCAAAAACAGTTTTTTTTCTGCTAAATTAACTGATAGAGCAAGGTGTTTTATTTTCCAGAAGATTCTATGAGTAGTATCCAATGCATGGTATCCACAAAACCATAATTAACCACAGTCACAATTGCATATTTTCTGTTCATCTATGCAGGTGGTTTTTGATCTACTTGTGTGAAAAAAGTATGCCAACTTGAAGAAATAGGTAACTTTATATATATTCCAGGAACTGAGAGAGAGAAGGGAGCTGATCTTTAGCGGAGTGGATAAGCATAGAAAGTTTCAAGTGGAACTTGAAAGCTGTAATGACCCAGTCCTTTTTCATATGTATCTTGGAGGTTGGAGATAGTAATGGTATTACCACAATCCTTCTGAAGATGGATTGCAGGGAGGATTGATTATTATTTTTAATTTCTGTAGGAACTGTAGCCACTGGATAAGAAGATGTGTACATTATTATTATCTGAGACCTCCAAGGAGTCAAGGACTGATTGAGGGAGGCTATAAATCACCCAAACCAGCTGTCATATCTTCCCTTAAATTCATTCACACTAGATGCACTCACTACTCCTAAAGGCAAACTATTCCACTCACTCACTGCTCTCTGGGAGAAAAACCTAGCTCTTCTCCCTTCCTTGACCTGCAAATAAATTTAACTTCCATAGATGTTAAATATAACGAAAAATTTCATCAGATGATATCCTATAACACCCATTCAAAAGTTCACAGACCTCCATCATATCACCCCTCTTTCTCCTGTTAAGCAGAATCTGCAATCCACATACTCATAATCTAAATCCCATAATCTAGAAATAATCTTTGTAACTCTTCTTTGCACCCTTTCCACAGCTTCTTTATCACCTTGGAACCTAGGAGACGAAATCTGTACGCAGTAATCCAGGTGTGGTCTTATCAAAGCCTTATAAAGAGGCAAAATGACTTCCATATCCTTACATGTCAAGGTTCACTTCAACATCGCAATTATCCTCTGAGCTGTATTTGCAACTTTTGCTATTCAACCTTCAAATTCCTATCCACGAATATGCCATGATCCCTTGCTTCCTGTTTCTTGCAGCATAACCCACTAACATAATAATCCGCTGGAACTCTAATCATGCCAAAGTGCATAATTTACACCTACTAACATTAAACCGATAGCCATTTTCATTTGCCCAAATTTCCAGCCTTTCAAATCATTTTTGTAAGTGCTGAATATCAGTAGCATCCCTGATTGCCCTGCCTATCTTGGCATCATCAGCAAACAATTGCACATCTGCTTGATGTCATTAATGTATAGACTGAACAATGGCCCAAGGACTGAACCCTGAGGTAAACCACTGGTCACCTTAAATCTGGCAGATTCGCACCCAGTATACCACTTTTTGACATATGTCTGTCAACCATCTCCTGATCTGAGTCAAGAGTTTATATTCCAATCCCATATTCTCCAGTTTATGTAACAGCCTTTTGTGTGGTATCCTATCAAATGCCTCAGAAAAACCCAACATTATCATAGTGTATTCATTCCCTTTATCCAACTTGGCCATAACATTGTTATAAAATATGAGCAAATTGCTAAAGCATCACCTCTCTTTAGTAAACTCATGCTACTCCTAGCAGAGTATAGCTTGTCTGTCTACCCATTTCTGTATGCGAGTTTTTACCAACTTCTCTAAAATCTTCACCACTACACCAGAGATACTGATAGGTCAGTCGGTAGTTAGACACATCGGTTTTTTGCACCACTCTTGTACAATGGAACTATCATACATTCCTTCCATTTCTGTAAAATCATTCCTGAACTGAGACTCAAGTTATAAAAACATGTGAAAAGCCTAGCCAATTTGGCTGAATATTCCTTTAGCAAATGGGCTGATATTACATCTGTCCCTATAGACGACAAATTCTTTTATTATTATTACATGACATCTCCAGGGAGTCCAAAGACTCATCGAGAGAGGGCATCTATTCTATAACTCTGTCTCCACCACTCAATCAACGAACCACAACTACACCGACAACCACCACTAGAATTTCCACAGACCATCGCAAACATCCATGCCCACGGTGGGATTCGAACCCACAGCCTTTTGGCTGGTTAGCGTATTCTTATCCAGGTATGCAACAGCTCTTCAACCTCATTTTCATGAACCTTTAACTCTTCATCCAATGTAGTAGTAGCACTGTGCACCATGTTATATACATCTGGTTGATATATCTTAGCAAAGTGAGCACTCATTAACTGAACAATCTCATTAGCTTTCGATACTCAAGTACCATCTGCATTCAGTCAAGTTGTTCTTTCACATTCATTCTTTCTTTCTTTCTTTCTTTTGCTTGTGGCACAATGATAAAATTCTTTTGGATTGCCTTTAGCTTGCATGGACAATTTCTTTTAATACTCTGATTTAACTTTCTGCACAATACTCGTTATTTTTTCTGGCCTGAATATTATATATTTCATAATCCTCTCACTCTTATTCTCACGATATTCTTTCCACATCATCTTCTTCTTGTAGATCTCTTGCTTAATAACGTTGCACATCCATTTCATTCCGAACCTATTAATTCTTTGAACAATAGGGATACATTTAGATAACACCTCATTTAAGCACTTTTTCACAAATTTTCATGCATTGCTGATATTTTTCTTATTCAATAACTGATAGCATGGGACCAAAGATAGTATTCTCCTAAGTTGATCATAATTTCCAGCTTTGTAGTTCAACATGTAACCTATTTTAATTAGAGCATCAATACAATTAGATACTTCCCAAGAAAGTACAGCATGATCACTGTAACCAATTGGTGAGACCCCTTCTGATGCTATGAGCAAATCCAACACTCTTTGACCTTGAGTTCCCTCTTTCACACTGCTTGAGAAATTTGTCTTGCAACAATTCAATAAATTCCTCTTTTTTCTTATCATCAGATTTCCCTTCTACCCAATCAATATTTGGAAAATTAAAGTCACCCATAATGACCATTCATTTGATACCCATAAGGCTAAATTGCAGATGGATTTCTTCATCACCTGCAACTGAGTTGCCAAGTCTGTAGCAACACTCCACCATATATTTCATTTTGTTAATCTCCACTTCACACCAGGTAGACTCAAACTCACTGCTACACGGTACATTGTTACCATCATTGTTTTCTTGTGTTTCTACCCTAACTGGACTTAAGTCATCTGATATCATTAATAGTACTCCTCCTTCTATCCTATCTCTTCTGTCATTCCAAAAAATAGTATACCCATTACACTCGATCACATGTATAGCTGATTCTGATAGCCAGGTTTCACTAATGCCAACAATCTTAGGCCAAATCATATTCAATAAAGCAACAAATTCAATCCCTTTGTTTCTGATGCTCCTGGCATTTGCATATAGACTAGCCTATTCTTATAATTAGATGTGGAATCTATTTGGTCTTGTTCTATAATTTTCTCTTTTCCCTCTCCACACATACTTAAAAGGTCCAAACACAAAGCATATTTGTCAACCTCTTCACCACATATATAACAATGTTCAAAGACATTCATATCTTTATCACATTTGCATACCATAGCTGAACTTTCACACACATTTTTTCCATTCCTCCCTTGATGATCTAGTTTCTCTGATTCTCTGCATTGGGTCTCATCATATCAAGAAGTAATTTTTCCAGGCTCCTGATGCTAAATGAATTAAGTGCAGGCCATCCCTCTTATACAAGTTTTTTCTGCTAATAGACACACTCCACACATATCTAAAACCCCACATTCATTTGTTCTATACAGCCTGCACATGGAATCATTTGCTATCAAAGCTCTCCTTCTTTACTTGGGGTACTATTGTATCTGGATAGCAAACCTATAGTTTTTACACTTCTTCCAACAGACCTTTTATATCTTCTCTCATAATATATTTGTCACTACTTAAATTATTAGTACCTACCAGAACTACTATCTCCTTTATTTTTTGTTTTTTAATTACGTTCGTTTTTTTTTTTTCATTTTCATCCCCATGAAACTAGAAATGGTGACTCCCTCAGCAAGCGCAAATTTTAAGATTGAGTCACCATACTATATCATGTCTTTTTTTCTTAGATTTCAACTGACTATCTTGTTGTTATTAATATTATGATTACCAAGTTCAGTACTTTTCTGCCTCTTCTTGTTCAGATCCTTTTTCTTATTCTGCCTAAGTTTAGTGAAATGTTTTTCCACCTTTTCCAATTCTCTGGTCGATTTTCTAATAATTTCTTTTAATCAAGATATTTCTAATGTCAATTTATCCTCAGATAAATTATCATCATCACTGCAGCAGTACTTTTGTTCATCAGGACAAACGCTCTCCTCAGAAGTTAACAACTTGAGCTTTAGTCATTGCCTTGCTGTGACGAGTTTTTGGCACCATTCTTAAGAGTAGTAAAAACTAATAATATTTCTACAATTATGTTATAAAATAGCTGGAGTACAATAATTACATAAAAAACTACAATAATATACTAAAAATGCACAATTAAATCTAAGAAAACACTTAATAAATCAACAAAAATCACAGATCTTTCAGGAGCACATCTTTTCATCAGATAGCCTAGACACCAAAATATGGTCAAGTTCTGTTAAAAGAGAGGTTTTAGTGGAACAAATTATAGACTCTACTGGTTAGAGTTTTAATGATGGCATACTGTTGAAAGGGGATGATGAGAAGAAAGTTTGTGAAAGTATCTGTCTGTGTGAGGGAGTTTTCTGTATACAGCGAAGGAGCTGTTGTAATAGGTTTCACGGTATGATAAGAACACAGATGGTTAAGAAAATAACTATTTATTAACTTCAAAGCTAATAAGTTAATAAATAGTTATTTTCTTAACCATCTGTTATCATACCGTGAAACCTATTACAACATGTCTGACGAACACATAAGCCTATCCACGCGTACAGTGAAGGAGAGTTTACCATTCAGAAGGCATGTAACTAAATGGACTAGGAAGAGTAGACTATTGTTAGTTTCTTTTCTATTGTAAACTGGATTCTTACATGTAGACTGTCAAGGTGACAGAGGAAAGAGTCTAATGTGTCTGTGGGCCATGAGGCATTTCGTAAACACATGAGACTTGTGTTTTGAAATGCCTCTGAGTAATTACATACCAATTTAAAAAAAAAAAATGCAGACTGATTGAAATGTTAAAGAAGCAATGCAAATTTTGACACTCCAGGAAGTTGAAAATAATACAGTTTATGTGTTTCTTTTAGTTATTTTTTTTATTATTATTAAAAATACTTTATTAAAAAAAGTCCAACCTATCCTGGACATCTCAATATATTGCAAACAAAAAGTGTTCATTTAAAGAGTTATTTGGCTTCTTAGCAGTCTCTCTCATCATGTTGGTTCTTCTTTAGGATGATAAGTAGGTGAACAATTAAAAGTTTTAAGTAAAAATAAATAAACTAATAAATAATTTGTTAAATAAATAAAGCCGGTCACAGATGGATATTTATTGGAGAAGTAAATATTGTGCAAAAATTCATGCACACCACTGCTTTAGAAAGTCAAAAAAAGATAAATTCCTTTTGGAATTTTTTTTTTCTTGTACAAGAAAGGTTTGTTAGCCCCATCTTTTCAATTTTTCATTATTTTCTGAGTATTCCTACTAGAAATTCACTGAAATAACAAAAGTACAATGCTATTCTTCACATTACAGTTACTGATGTATAGTCATGCAATTAAATTTCTGCTTTTATTTGGATATAAATTTAAATACTACAAATTCTCTCCGCCCTTTTGTTTTTATGATCAGAAATAATAACTACTTAAATGTAAATGGAAGATGTGATAATTAGTAATGCTAGTGTAAACATTTAGCAAAGGAATCTTATCCCTCGTTGTTGGATAATATGTTGAGGTTCCAATTTAGTTATAAAACTGAATTGGAACCTCAACATATGGCAAGGGATAATAAGATCTTTTCGTTAGATGTTTAAAAAAAAAAATCTGAAATGCCATGCTGAATCTTATTTTCATCATTATCGAATTCCTGACACGTACACTCAAGGAATGTACAACATATGACAGTACTACATGAAAAATTAACATCACAACTAACTTCCTATCTACAATTTTCCTCCAAATCAATATGTTACCTGTCAAGACTTCAACATTATGAGATCTTATATTTCCATCTTCTAAAGCACTTTTTACTTATCAATCTTCGTTTTCCTCTAGGTTTTTTTCCTGCCACCCTGGCAGAGAAAACTTATTTTGCTAATCTTTCTCTCCCATTCTGTTTAAGTGACCAAACCACCTGAGATTAGCTTAACACATTTCTGTACGCTAACAACGTTAATTTCTTTCCTGATATCTTCGTTTTTAATATGATATTGCCATTGATACCATTTGTTCGTGCCCCCGATCTTTCTCAGGACTCTCAAATCTGCGGTCTTTGGTTAAGTGTTTTATTTCTAACCAAGTTCTCAGTCCATAAGTTAAAATTGGTTTGAACACTGTCTTGTATACAACTAATTTAGTGTTTTGACTAATTTCTTTCTTCTTCCATATCAATTTATTCAGGTGACTTCCAACAATACCAGCCTTGTTGATTATGTTGTCTATTTCCATATTTAATTTACCATCTTCACTAAAAATCATGCCTAAGTAGCTGAAATGTTTTACTTGTTCTATAGGTTCTCCATTCACAATGCAGTTGATATTTTCAATGCTTCTGCCTTTTCGTTGTCTTTGTATTGCTATTGTTGATTTTCATATCAAATTTATTACAACAGTTATTCAATTTATTCAGAGAATCTTGCAGACTTGTACTGTATTTAGAAGTATAACATCATCTGCATAAAACAAAGAGCAGATATTAACATCTCCAATTTTGTTACCAGGTTTAATACTACTTTCTTTTATAATGTGATCCATATAGATAATGAATCACAGAGGGTATAATGTACATCCTTGTCTGACACCAGATTTAACATTAAACCATCTTCCTGTACTTCCTTCAATTCTAACTGCTGACGTACACCTCAAATAAAGACTAAGTATTGCTTGATATAATGCCCCATTAACACCATATAACTGCAGCGTATTGAATAGCTTCTCTCTTGGCACCTTGTCATATGCCTTTTCCAAATCGACAAAACTTAAATACAGATCTTTGTTATATTCCCATGCTTTCTCGACTATTTGTCGTAAAGTGAAGATCTGATCCTGACAGCCTCTATTTGGCCTGAATCCAGCTTTTTTTTTTATCGGGAGGCTAGGAAGATACTTTCTCAAGAATGCTTTAAAAAAAATTTTTTTTAACCTGCATTTTGGTGGAATTGTAGTCTAGTGGGATGTAGGTAGAATGGTCTTGGAATATAATATCCATTTTATGACCATATTCAGTGGGCATTATGGACCTACTGTGGCACTGCCCTTATCCACTCTGGTGATAACTATACTCTTATATTTTCACAGCTTTCTTAGCATAGCAAATTGGCCAGAAGATAGATTTCTTTTAGGAGGCAAAGACCAGGAAAGAATATTGGTGACACCAAGTTTGATGTTGTTGGCTATTTCAGAAGCTAAGTTACAGATTTCACATTCTAAGTTGCACATTAAGTCTAATATCACAACAAAATTGTGCCTGACTATAAGGGCAGTGATGGAATCTTCATTAAGCCTTTCTGAAGACAGATTCACTATGGTATGAAAAGATTGAAATTTTGGCTGGGATATAGAAGTACCCAGACTGTTGTACTTTTTGATATGCTAATTGATTATTTTTAATTTTTTTTTTTTTAACAGATGCTTCTGAAATGTCCAAGAGAACGGACCAAAGTTCAGGGTAAAAGATTGCTGTGAGCTCTGGCCATAATGAGCTGATGGCAATGTGGGAAGTAGCAAGGCTGGCATACACTAGTGGCCAAAATTGTGGAAACCTTTTGGAAAAAGTGTATTTTTGAGATTTGATGGCTAATAACACCACTTTTTTTGGTGTAATGCCATAAAATTATATATCAATGGAAAGATAATTTAATCAAGAATGTAATGCAACAAAGTTTGTTCAATTATCTGTATTCCATGAAAAGTTATAGCCAAATAACCAGAAAAAAGAAGCACAACTTGCTTAGGTTGATACGAAGTAGCTTTTCTTCATTTGAATGTAGCCAATGAGCCAATAAGGTCAAAGTAGGATTTAGCTATTGATGTCATGTATTGGAGCTGAGAGGAGGACATTTGTCAGTGTTATGTGATTGCTATCAAGTTGGTGGTTTTTTGTGTGTTCTTTCATTTAGTGAGCTTGTAAAACATAATAAAATTAAAGAAATGGCACAAAGAGTTTACTGGTAACCCAGAAAGTGATGTAAAATAGTACTATTAAGTGAACAAGGCTACAGTTATGAAGAAATTAGAAGAAAAATTGGTAGATACTTAACCAAAGGTGGCATTTCTAAATTTTTGAAGAGGTATAAGGAGATTTAGTCACTACAAAACCAGACTGGAAAAGGCAGGAAAAGGTGCACAACAGCAAGTGATGATAGAAGAATTGAGAGACTGTGCCTACGTGACAGAAGAAAATCATCTGGGTGTATACAAGATGAAATGGAACAATACAATGTGAAGTTGAGTGCAAGGACTGTTCGCCGCAGACTACAGGAATTTGGTTTAAATGCTAAAATTCCATGAAAAAAGCCATTTTTATCTCTCAAACAAAGGTTGAAAAGATTAAACTGGGCTAAAACCCACGTTAACTGGACAGCGGAAGGGACAGTGTTATTTGGAGAGATGAAACTAAAATCTCTCTGTTTGGTAGTGATGGCATAAAATACGTAAGGAGAAGAATCGGAGAAGATTTGCATCCTGATTGCATTACACCTAGCGTGAAACACCCACTTAGTGTTATGATCTGGGGTTGTATGACATCAAAAGGTGTGGTTAATGGGAATATAAATGCCCTAAAATACATAAATGAAATACCTGAGCCAAAACTGAAGCCTTCCGCACATGGATCTTTTCCAAGATAATAAAGCATTTATATTTCAACTGGATTCAGCTCCATGTCATGTTGCTGCTGTGTGCAAAAAGTGGTTTCAAGATAATCATATTCCACTGCTGGAATGGTCTGGGAATAGCCCAGACCTTAACCCAATCGAAAATCTATGCAGCCGACTAAAGAAACTTGTTAGTCAGAAGCAACCCACCAATAAAACCCAATTAATAATTAGAAGAAACACACGTATAAACCACAGTGAAAATTATTTAATTGTAAATATTTCATCCTAAGTATCTTAGGACATCATCAGTACAGTATTTAAACAAAAATTAGGAATAACATACAGTTAGGGCACATGATTACAATAGAATCTCATGAAAACGTGCATAACATGCTAAAGTAGTACCAAAAAAAAAAAAAAAAAAAAAAAAAACGTTAATTATTTAACACAGTTTTGTATGATAATTTCCCATACTTTAGGAATAGTAAAAACGTCGTTGTGGTTAATTCCTAAAGTATGGGAAATTATCATACAAAACTGTGTTAAATAATTAACGTTTTTTTTTTTTTTTTGTACTACTTTAGCACGTTATGCACGTTTTCATGAGATTCTATTGTAATCATGCGCCCTAACTGTATGTTATTCCTAATTTTTGTTTAACTACTGTACTGATGATGTCCTAAGATACTTAGGATGAAATATTTACAATTAAATAATTTTCACTGTGGTTTATACGTGTGTTTCTTCTAATTATGAACGCACCACAGGTTTCGTTATTTAAAAAAAAAAAACCCAATTAATAGAAGTAATAATTCAATCTTGGTTTCACATTATAACAGCTGCAGAACTAAAAAACTTGGTTCACTCCACGGGAAGGCACTGTAAGGCCGAAATTAATGCTAAAGGTTACCCAACTAAGTATTAACTCACATTGTGAGAATTTTTGTATATCTCATTTTTTTCTATGTTTCACTTTTCTTCTTTATAACTGCTGTTCTAATAAAAAATCTTTCATAAAAGTTATTGCATTGCATTCTTGATTAAATTATCTTTCCATTGATATATAAATTTATGGCATTATATCAAAAAAACGTGGTATTATGAGCCATCAAACCTCAAAAATACACGTTTTCCAAAAGGTTTCCACAATTTTGGCCACTAGTGTACATTGCAGCGATCGGTTCTTGCAGCAGAGCAAAATTGGCACATATGTATATACGAGTTTTCTTTTTTAAATGGAACTTGATTTTTTGCTTTGATATTACTTATGTATCCCAACATCTTTTTAGAAAGGTCAGCCGATTTAGTTACCTCGATAACTGTATTGTCTTGCTTTGCATACTATCTGTTCACCATGAATAATCAGTATCTGTGTGTTAATGCATAAGTGCTGGAAGGACATCATATTGGAAGTTTACAACACTGGAAAAAAGATTAAAGAACTATTTTAAATCTTCCAATATTTCATCTGTCACTGAGGAATCTTCAGGAAGTACAAACCAATGCTTATAGCACACACACAAAGACAACACAAAAAATCCATTAACCAAATTCCACCCCAGACCTACAGTAGATGCCACTGATTCCCAATGCCACAAATTATGTTCCCAGGATTTCCAGCTCTAGGGATTTGTCAAACAGTTAACAAAATCTCTTATCTCCCTTACTGCTCATGCTAAATTCTACATAAAAAAATTCTACCCATTTGAAAACTACTATTGAAAATAAGTTTAAAAAAAGTTTTTCCTTCCAATATCTTATATCTCTTTTCCTTTCTCATTCATTCTGGATATTTCTCTTGGAAGAATAAAATTTACAAACAGATGAGGGGGGGACGAACACTATGGATTCCCCATTTCTCACCCTCACTTGTCAATTTTTATGGAAAAAATTTGAAAAACAAACCATAGACTCATTCTCCTCAAACCTGGAGGTTTAAGCACTGGAAAAAGATTAAAGAACTATTTTAAATCTTCCAATATTTCATCTGTCACTGAGAAATCTTCAGGGAGTACAAACTAACGCTTGTAGCACACACACACACACATCTGGCTAAGATATGTTGATGACGTGTTCTCTATTTGACCTCATGGCCCAGACGCATTCGACTCTTTCCTCTATCATCTTGATAGTCTATGTCCAAGAATCCAGTTTACAATGGAAAAGGAAGCTAACAAAAAACTGCTTAGACATTTTAGTTACATCCCTTCCAAATGGTACCCTCTCCTTCACTATATTCAGAAAACCCAATCACACAGGCACATTCATTCACAAACTTTCACCTCCCCACACAAAATGGCATCATTAAAATTAACCAGTTGAGTCCACAATTCAGGGGGAACCTCTCTTTCAACAGAACTCAACCACATACACATTTCTTATCCACTGGCTGCAGTAATTAAAAAAATAATCAATTCTTCCTGCAATCCATGACCATCTCTTCAGAAGGATTTTAGGAATGCCATCACCACCCCTAATGTCTAGGATACATCCAAAAAAACAGATAGGTCCTTAAAGAAATACAACCTCTGTACAGCTTTTAAGTCCCACCTGAAACTTCCTACTCCTATCTGTTCCACTAAAGATCAGCTTCCTCCTCTCTCAGTTCCTGGAGTATATAAAGTTCCCTATTCCTGCATTTTGGCATGCTTTGGTCAAGTAGGCAAATCAGCCACCACAAACATGAGCACAAACAATATGCAATTGCGATTGCAACTGTGGCTATGGTCAATCTGGTCTTGCGGACTATGCCCTGGATACCATTCATAGGAACAAAAAAGCATCATGCTCCATCACAGTAAATTTAGAAAATAAACGGTTTTCGGAATCTGCAGCTGCCCTCAGAAATCAACAGAATTTAAATAGTACAGATACAAGAAACTTCGCAAAATTTGAGAAACATTAACTAGGTCTTCTCCAAATGCCCACAGAGCATGCCCCACTTAGATAGGACACTAGTGTTATTTCGACATGCCTCATTTAGTATTATGTTGCCTTGTGTGTGTGTGTGTGTGCGCGCACGAGTGTCACAACTGTTAGTTTGTATTCCCTGAAGATATCTCAGTGATTGAGATATAATATCAGAAAAATTAAATTAGTTTTTTTTAATCCTTTCCCAGTGCTGTAATACTCCATTAAACCTCCAATATGATGTCCTTCCACCACTTCAGCCTTAACACATAGACCATAATACGTGAATGAAAATTTTACAGTAAATAATTCACATAAGTTTACCTACTTTCATTACTGGCAGTCATTAACTGTTTAAGATGTCAGTAGGTATTCAAATCATTTTGCTTAACTAAGACGAGGTAAGGTAAAAAAGCATTCCTGGAAAAAACATTAACAGACTGGTTAACAGAGCATTCAGGGCAAACTGAATGATCTTAGAGAGTCTCATTTATGCCCTAATCTCCAAGAACTTTTACTGTGTTGTTATATTTTTAAAATCTATTTTTTTTTTCCATTTGCAAGCACCTATGCTTATATTTTATGTAATAATTATTTGTTTGCATACCTTCAGCAGATAGGGGAGTTCAGGTCAGCATTCCTCACTGAAATACACATTATATCCCTCCATCCCCCAAGAATGCCAATTTGCAAAGAACATGCCCAAAGTATCCTTGCCTAAATCCTCTGATTTAATCAAGGGGTCTCTGTACATAATAAATAACCCAGTTTATCTGATAAAAACATAATTACTACCTACCTACAAAAAGATCATTAAAAGCATCATCTGGAATTTTATTGAGGACTTCTGTAAAATCATGTTCTTCTAATAATTTTGTTGCCTGATTTGCTAATTCTGCTGTATCAAGGGGTAGTTCTAGGGATTTGTCAATTGCACCTACAGCAATCAAAAAAATAAATTAGAATTTAATAAAACTGCTAATGAAATTTTTCTAAGTAGCTTAAAAAAACTTTGCTAAAATTTATAACTATTATTATTACTATTCATTTAGACTCTTCAAGAACAATGGGGGGGGGGGGATGTATCTTCAAAGTCACACAATGCCCAAATACTTAATCATACTTTTTTTTAAAAAACATTCACTGAAGATGCACTCACTACATTCAAACTACATGGGGCTCTTCCATGTCACACATATTCAAATGTGCTTTTATAAATTAATTCTTTGTAAAATGTTAAAAGCCTACAATTTGTTTGGGTCTGATAACATCTGCCTGAGCATATATGGCACAGTCAGATTAGTAAAAATTTCATTCTTCTCTCGTGAGAAATGCTAGCACTCCACCAGAATATGACAAATGGTGAGATGTGCATTACATTTTTTTCACACATAGGTGGATCATCAGTCCTCACTAAATAAGGATGTGTAAGATGACTGTGACCTATGCAGAGCCTAATAAGTACAATTCCTCTCTTCTGTTTCTATGCTGACTAGACTGCCAATGTTTAATCTAATGAAATTTGTTTAAAAGTGCTACCAACCATCACGAATACTACTGGGAAATTAGCTTTTATTATTTATTTATTTTTTACTGACAACTGACAAACAGTATGTAGAAAAAGGAATGAGCTGATCTAACAAAACCAAATATCAAAAGCAATAGTTACAGAACCTCACAAAACACTGGATATGGATTGTAAACAGGAGAGTACATGGTCTGTAAAGAACTCAATCATTCTGTACACATTACACACTTTGGGTAACATTTTCCTTTTACATAAAGAAGACAGGGGAAAGAGTATATTTTTTATATGGAAAACTGTCAGTGAATGGAATGCATTATCAGAATATGTTGTTAATGCAGGGAGTGTTAAGAATTTTAAGATTCAGTATGATATAAGGAAAATGCTACCTAAAGTGTGTATTGTGTACAGAATGATTGAGTTCTTTACAGATCATATACGCTCCTGTTTACAATCCACATTCAAGGCTTCCATTGGATGTGAATTGTAAACAGGAGCATACTCTTGGGAGATTCAGTTGAATGAATCTCCCAAGAGTCTGTTAACTCCACAGAGGGTGTAATAATAATAATATGTACAAGCTGAATGGAATGCAATTCTACTGTATAATTACTCTGGGTGATCAGCTCTCAGTAAATAAGAATGTACAAGATGACTGTGACCAATGTGAAACCTAGCAAGAACAACTTTCTCCCTTCTGTTTCTATATTGAGTAGACTTCCTGGCATGAAGACTGCTATTGGATAATTGGATATAATCTTATGAACTGTCTGTAGTCTGTACATGGTTCTGTCAAAGGGTATGTCGAAAAAGTATGAGCTGATTTAGCAGCTGCATCTGTGGTTTCATTTCCCTTAAATACAAAGTGCCTAGGAATCCAGCACAACTAAACATCAAAAATTAAGGGTTTCATTTCGTACAATAGGTTGTAAAACCTTACAACCTATTGTACATCTCATCTCCTGTGGATTGTACACAGGAGATGAGATGGCCTGTAGAGAACTCAGTGAGTCTGTATAAATTAACACAACTTTGGTACCATTTTTCTTTTATGTGTACAAGCTGAGTGGCATGCAACTCTGCTGTGTAATTACTGCAATCACGTGGGATCTGGTGGGATATAGTAATGTCAGGAAACACAGTAGCACAACCAACAGAGATCTCAGATCTTGAACCATTAGTATAGATGTGCAAGAAATCAGAACAGGCTGCCCTGTGTGCATTAAGCAACTGTAGGTATGCAGATGATGGAAAATGAATGACTTCTGTAGTTGACAAAAAAAGTGAGAGGTTGCAATATGGAGTGCAAATGTGCCATGAAGGAATGTTGTTATGATTTTTGCAGATAACATCGACATTCATGCTAACAGCTTGTATAATGCTACAACTTGAAAGTATGCTGAGTGGCGTATCGTGGTACAACTATTTTTGGAGAGTTCCAAAAGCCAAATTGTTTAGTTTTAAAAAAATAGCATTATCAGTTAAAAAATTGTGTTAGAATTAGACTGTATTGTTCAAGTTAAAAGTTTTGTCAGCTGGTCAAACTGGTCAATAGACCAATTAGGAAGTGTTATTAGGAAACCCGTAAATGAAATTTACTAGTTTCCTAAATTAAGTACACTGAAATGTTATGATATCTGATATATCTTTTGAGGGCAACATCAGAAAATGAAGATAAAACTTGGAGTTTTTCTTATTAATGCTAATTAAATTTACACACACACACACACACACACACACACACACACACACACACACACACACACACACACACACACACACACTAACATTATGTCTCTCACCCACACAATAAATAATTGGTGTTGAACAATAAGTATTTAAAAACTATTTTTGCTCTCTAGTTTTTTTGTTAATTCTGTGTCTTTTCTCTTTCCTTTCTTTCTTCTACTTTCTGATCAGGTGTCATACTTCCTAGGATTGGCATTATATTGGCATTATAAGTGTTAATGCTTCAATAGAGTGATCTATTAATTTAATACAATATAACCTTCTATCTTCACAAAGGGGTTATATGAGAAGATGCAATCCCCAGCACAAATATTATTATATTCTCTTCAGTCCTCAAATTTGTTAGCCATTTTTAATTTAATTTTCAAGTTTTAAACAAAATAGCAAACTTTTTTTCAAGAGTTCGCTATTTTTTTTAAAACTTGAAAATTAAATCAAAATCTCTCTCTCATTGTTAGATTACCTTGATGATGGGTTCACTAGGAAAATTTAGCAGAACAAACATTAAGAAAATGTTATACTTAAACTTTCATTGCCATGATGTTGAACAATGTGATTATACTTACCTGGAGAAAACTGACCTTCTAAGTCACTTCCCAAATCCGAATCTAAATGATTTCCTAAATCTTTTGAAATATCTTCTGTTGCTAGAGCACTATTTTCTGGACCCATAGTAGCATTGTCAAAACTTTCATTTCTTGGGGTATCTGAAAATGATATGTCAAACAATACAGTCATGCTACAATACCATTCCAATGCAATACAATAAAATAACAAAAAAGGTTAAAACAGCAAAATATAAATAAGTGGTACCATATCTGCTATAGATACAGTTAGGAGAACTTTATGCCAAGTAGAGGCTTTCCGAATGTCATATCTCAAACGATATTTGAGATACAAAAATGTTTGGAGAAAATTTGGAGAAAAGAGCAAAGCTAATAATAATGGCAAATACCTATTGGATTTCTGCTCAGGACATGGACTGGTTATTACTAACACAATTTTCCAACATAAAAATGTGCACAAATTCACATGGAGAGAAGATGCAAGGAACAAGAAAAGTCTCATTGACCATGTTATTGTTGATAGTGATGTTTCTCTGGTGCAGGACACAGAGGGTACAGAGGATTTGAAATTGGAAGTGATCACCATTTAGTCTTGAGCAGGATAAAATTGAATTTCATATTGAAAAGAAGAATATGTAAGAAAGTTTAAAAGCGAATAAAAGTTGAGTAGCTCTCAGATGTGAACTGTAGACTAAAATACACAAAGATTATTCAAGAAAAAATGAGTTTAAGAACAGGAACCAAACCTGAGAGATTCAGTGGCAAGCCCTGAAGAAAACATTGATTAATTCAGCCACAGAGGAATGTAGTGAGGTTGTCTGCAAGGATAGAAAAATCAGAACTCCATGGTGGACACAGGAAGTTAAAGAGGCAGTGAAGGAAAAGAAGAAAGCATATCAAAAGTTTCTGGTAAATAAGTCAGCTTGGGCTCTTAGAGAATACAGACAAAAGCAAGAATGCTAAACACTGTGTAAAACTAGCTAAACAAAAGTCATGGGAAGACTTTGGTAAAAACATAGAAAATAAATATTAAGAAGGTGGCAAGATATTCTGGAGGTTGTTGAAGAAGCTCAGAAACGGAGGAAAGAGTGCTGTAAAAGGAATTAGAGATGATAAAGGTGACATGAAAACTGGAGAAAAAGATATCCTTGAAGTATAGAGTAATCGAAAATTACTAAATGAAACAATCAGTGACAGCAGTGGTAAAAAACACTGACCAGGCATGCAATCAGGAATATATATCCATACTTGAAGTAGAAAAAGTCATCAAAAGCCTCAAATGTGGAATGGTAGCTGGAGTAGATGATATTCGACCAGAAATTCTCAAGTATGGAGGTATAAAAGTCTTACAGTGGCTGCACTGCATAGTTCAGAAGGCCTGGACAGAGGGACTAATTCCAGATGACTGGAGTAGAGCTCTCATAGTACCCATATATTAAAAAGAGATATAAAACTTAATGATATGAGAAAAACAGGATGATATGAGAATCACAGAGGCATTTCTCTACTGAGTGTTCCTGGTAAGATTTATACCAGTATACTTGAGAAACGGTTGAGAAGGATTGTGGAAGAGAAGCTTGGTGAAGAACAAGCTGGATTCGGGCCAAGTAGAGGTTGTCAGAATCAGATCTTCACTTTACGACAAACAGTTGAGAAGTCATGGGAATAAAACATAGATCTGGAAAAAGCATATGACAAGGAGCCAAGAGAGAGAAGCTATTCAAAACTCTGGAGTTCTATGGTGTCAGTGGGGCATTATATCAAGCAATACTTGTCTTTATTTGAGTTGTAAGTCAGCAGTTAGAATTGAAGGAAGTACAGGAAGATGGTTTAATGTTAAATCTGGTGTCAGACAAGGATGTACATAAATCCTCTCTGTTGTTCATTATCTATATGGATCACATTATGAAGGAAACTGGTATTAAACCTGATATCAAAATTGGAGTTGTTAGTGTCAGTTCTTTGCTTGATGTGGATGATGTCATAATTCTAAATAAATCAGCTACAAGTCTGCAAGATTCCCTCACTAAATTTAATAACTGTTGTAATAGATATGGTATGAAGGTCAGCAATAACAAGCCAGACAATGAAAATAGGCAGAAACATTGAAAATATCAACTGCATTGTAAATGGAGAACCTATAGAACAAGTAAAACATTTCAGCTACTTAGGCATGATTTTTAGTGAAGATGATACATTAAATATGGAAATAGACAACAGAGTCAATAAAGCTGGTATGGTAGGAAGTCAACTGAATTAATTTATATAGAATAAGAGAGAAATCAGTCAAAACACTAAATTAGTTGTATACAAGACAGTGTTCAAACCAATTTTAACTTATGGATTGAGAGCTGGGTTAGAAGAAGCCTGGAGACCTCTATGAGAGTCCAGAGAAAGATTATGGGGATGAACAGATGAACATCAATGGCAATATCATATTAAAAACAAGGATATTGGGAAAGAACTTGATATTATTAGCATCCAGGAATGTGTTAGCAGAGCTAATCTCAGGTGGTATGGTCAGTTAAACAGAATGGGAGAGGAAAGATTAGCAAAACAAGCGTTCTCTACAGGTTGGCACGAGACCAAGATAGGTGGAATGATATGGTAAAAATGATATGGTACAAGAGGAAGACCAAGATAGGTGGAATGATATGGTAAAAAGTACCTTAGAAGATAGAAATATAAGATCTGATAATGTTGGAGTCTTAACATGTAACAGATTGATTTGGAGGAAAATTGTAGATAGGAAGTTAGTAATGATGTAAATTTTTCATATAGTACTATCATATCCTGTACATCCCATGAAGGTACATGTCAGGAATTTGATGATGATATATGAAAGCAGGCACTGTAAATTGTTGTGTATATCATATACAACTATGTTCTCAGAAAATGAGAAGTATCAGATGAGCACTAAGAAACAAAGTTATGGAACCTTTTGTATTTTGAAACTTCTTTTTTTTTTTTTTTTGGTATGCTTTAGTTTAAATGTACAAGATAATTTTCTATGTTCGAAAGATTTTAAATTGCTTGATACCTCCCTTTAGAAGGAATTTTCTATTTCAAAGCAGGAGTAAATGCAGAAACATCTGGCGAGTGGGTCAGCTGATAACAAAAAGAAAGAAGCCTAAGATAAGAGAAATGATGGTTGACCAAAAGGGAAAAAAAAAAAAAAAAAAAAAAAAAAAAATTAAGAAGGAGCCAGTCTTTACAACAGTTCAATCATAAAAGATGTGACTGACAAGAGATTGACAAAATCATGCTTTCCGGGTGCGAAAATTGATGTTAGTGAGGCTATTAAAACACAAAACAGTAGGGTGAAAAGAGATGATCATATTGGTTGGAATGAATGATTTGAAATAAGTAAAGTGTGGCATGAGAGAGGGCATGAAAAATTATTGGAAGCAGCAAAAGAAAAGTGTGAGTTAGGATAGTGAGTCTGTTGCTGCAGTATGACAGTAGAGTTGAGAAGGAAGGTCATAATAGCAAATGACTCGATGCATAGGTTATGCAGGAGTAGTGGTGGGGAGGTTGTGGATGTGTGGAGTGAGTGTGATGGGACTTATACAAGAAGGATGGCTTGCATCCAAATGGATTTGGTGTTTGGAGGCTGGAAAAAGTGTTGTTGAAGTGGATGTGCAGATTCAGGGAAACTACAGCTTTTTTTTTTTTTTTTTTTGGGTGGGGGGAAGCTGTTGAGTGGATATGCAGGCATCAAAGGGGCAGTTGAGTGTAAGAATGAGTATAATATGCCTAAGTTAGTACCATTGGTAACAAACTAAAATGGGAAAAATTAGTATAAAGCTCAGGATAGCAGTGGGCTTAAAGGGCTTTTGTATTTTATGTACACTAATGCCAAGGGCATTCGGTACAAGCAGGAGGAATTTTTGGCATTGATGATATAGTTAGTGAGAGAGAATATGAAGAGTATAGTGTGTTCAGAGAGGATAGAGAGAAAAGAATGGGGGGGGGGGGGAGTGTTATTGTAGATAGTCAACGAACTGCAACTAAACAGAGTAGAAATCCAACTGTAGGGCAGAAAAAAATAGCACATATGAGGCTATCTGGTGTGAGAAAGAGGCCAGTAGAACAAAATATACAGCTGGATTCTGCTATAGACCAGGGGATGGAAAAGATGGAGATAGTATGCATTGGCAAATCGACTCAATGAGTGAAGGAGAGGTAATTATTATGTGGGATTTCAACTATGGGAACGTAGACTGGAAGGAGGAGAAAACACATGGAAGGAAGGAAATGAAATTTATGTAGTTACTAATGGATAATTACCTGACAAGGCATGTGATGGAATATATTAGGGGGTTTCAAGAGTGCTTGATCTAGTAATTGCATCTGAAAATTTGTCTACAACGAATATGAGCATGTTGTCATTAACTGGTGAGAGTGATCATCTATGTGCAGAATTTTGTTAAGATGAGGTATATGTGGAATTACAGGGCTGGTAAGTATGACAAGTTTAGGAGACTGCTTGGATTGGCACCATGGCATGTAAAACTGCAAGGGCTGGATGTTGATAGTGCATGGGAAGTTGTCAAGGAGTATTTAAGGGAGGTAATGGCAGATTGCATATTTCACTTTATTTACTCTCCTAGTTAGGAGAGTAAATAAAGTGAAGTTAAATGGATGAATACCATCATTAAGCTGGTGCTGCAAAAAAAGAAACAATTGTGGAGGGAATTTAAGGAGAAAGGAAGTTAATGCAGGCCAAAGATAATCCCAAACAGTTCTTTCGATATGCTGCAAGTAAAGGAAAGAATGTATATGGCAGAATGATTTTAATGAACGTGGATGGTACGGAGGTAACTGAATCAGTCGAAATAGTAGAATTATTAAGTGAACATTTTGCAAGAGTATAGTATATCATCCAGGTGCTGATACTGCAAGAATGAGAGAACCAAAGGCTTATATGAGAACTAAGGTAAATGAAATGGAGGCACATAGCATATTACAAAACCTTAATATGAGTACAGCTGTGGGATTGGATGGTATATCAGCTCCAGTTTTACATAAAATGGCTAAAGAATTGTCAGTGTCCTTGACCATATTGTTTAATCTAAGTCTCAGCTCTGGTTAGTCCCGAGGGGATGGAAAGAGGTGGGGGGGGAATAGTTCCATTGCATAAAGGAGGGTCCAAGACTGATGTAGCAAATTACCAATCAATCAGCATAACTAATCAGCATATTACCAATCAATTAGCAAATAACTGTTCAGTTATTTGCCGATGATGCAAGTTGGGTAGAGGAATAGTTAATACAGATAATGTCAAAATTTTGCAGGATGATCTGGATAGATTGGCAGACTGGACAAAGGAGAATGGATGTCAGTTTAATGTGGCAAAGTGTAAGGTCATGCATTTTGGGATGAAAAGATTACCAGCTGTACCACATTAGTGGAACTGTACTCCAGGAAATTGATGAAGCCAGGGACTTGGGAGTGTTTGTGGATAAAGCAGCTCATCAGATTAGTTGATTATTGAAGAATACTTTGACGAGCAGAGATAAGAAGGTTATTACTGATGCTCTTTATTGAGCCTTGATAAGATCCCATCTTGACTACTGCACGCAGATCTGTTCGGCAGGGTTTCTTGGCGATGAGGAGAAGTGGAGAGGATCTAGAGGCGCGTGATCAAGATGGTAGCAGGTTTATGGAATGAACCTTATGAGAACAGGCTGAAGATTTATAGGTTATAAAACTGGTTGAAAGGCAGAAAAGGGGTAATTTGATTGAGACATGTTGTAGGTGCCATGACTGTGAATGAGTTCAAAGCAAAGTATGACAGATGCTGCACAAATGCTGGATAGCTTTTGACATGATGTTTAAGGCCTCCCTCGATGAATCTAAGGACTCCTTGGAATAGTCCACAATAATAATAATAATAATAATAAAATCTGACAATGTTGGAGTCCAAGACAACAGATTAATTTGGAAATCAATTACCAATTAGTAAGAGTATTATCACTGTATTCTATCCATCTCTTGAGGGTTCATATGAGGAGGTTTATGATGACTGATATCAATTTTTCACAAATTGGTATACCAACATAAGAGATACACTTTCTAAGATAAAAAGCAACATGACTATTTTTTCTGGTGAAGTTAATTAAATTAAGGGGATAAAAATCCCTTATTATTTTACAGCCAGTATGCGAAACTCTGAGATCGAAAACTATGATCTAAGAGTTTCATGCCGAACAACTATCGGCGAATCCAAGCGTAAGTGAACACCTGGTAGTACAACACCAAGGCAACTCGAAGCAAAGGTGGAGCAAAGGGGATGTATCTAAAATGAAATTCAAAGGCTGCTTATTAGACAATTGGAGATTTTTGCAATGCCTTCAAAAATAAATAAAAGCAATGAATCGCTAAATAAAGTGTTTGTATAGGCTTAGCGATATATATAGTAAAGAAGATAGGTAAATTTTCATAATCAACTTCCTGATAAATACCATAAATGAGCATACAGGATATTGAAAGTTTTTTCACTTGGTTTCATCCTTTATCCAGGTGTGAGTAAACAAAGCTTGCATGTGAAGTAACTTCATGACTGGGCTGCTGGTATATAGAGGCTAATGACTTCACATCAAATGCCTTACTATCCCATAATGCAGTGCACATATCCTTAAGGGTAGGTATAATGCTATGTATTATAAGAAGGGCATTTGATGCGCTTCCTAATGCATATTAAGGCATTTGATGTGAAGTCATTAGATTATATGCAAGCAGCCCAGTCATGAAGTAACTTCACGTGCAAGCTCTGTCTGCTTACACTTGGATAAAGGATAAAACCAGGAATATCATTTCTTGGAATCTTTAATCTATTCCATACAGGATACTAGTATACGTTAAATTAAAGTTGCCAAGAAATTATATTCCAGTTTAATCCTTTATTCAACTGTAAGCAAATAAAGTTTACAGGTGAATTATCTCCATGACTAAGGAACTTGTATAGATAATTAATACTTAAGGAATTGACAGGGTACACTAGAAATATAAATTAAATCAACTTTAATATATACTTTCTGATATTTCAGAAACGTCACGTTGCCATCTTCATGGGAACTTAAGATAAAGATGTGCATGCAAGTACTACATAACAGCAAACGAGAAACAAAGTGAGGAAGCTATCATTTTCCTAAAGTCCTGATGGTGCCCCCCTGGTGGGCTATATTAGGTGTTCTTGGCCTTTGGGCTGAAGTACTTCTGATGTATGTTTCCCAAATTTGGGGCAGTCTCATGCATCCAAATTTGTTGAGGTTTGGCATGTTCCTAAGGGCTGAGGTTGATTCCATGAACAGTCTTTCATATATGAACTTGCTGCGGTGCATTACAGTGGCTTTCTTCCACTTTATTCTGTGGCGAGTATTCAGAGCATGGTCTGCAAGCCCAGAGTGGCTGTACTGGTGAAATTGGATGTAGTCCTTGTGTTCTGAGATTCTGATATTTGAAGAAAAACAAAGAAATAGTTATCACCAAAGCAGATAAGGGGAACGGCACTGTTGTACTCAATCATACTGACTACACAGGTAAGCTTAAGGTTTTACTATTAGATCGAGCTACTTACCTCCCCATTGAATACAATCCCACCAACTCACAAATTAGAAAACTCCATAGGCTTGTTGAGAAGGTCACTTCTTGGCCTGTGGAGATTACTAACAGACTAAAACCATATGACTCTAGACCCCCCCCGTATATACGGGCTCCCAAAAATACATAAAGAAAATGTGCCATTACGTCCCATAGTGGACGGGATTGATTCCCCCACTTACAAACTAGCTAAATATTTAGCCAAAGCACTCTCACACAGTACTGGCAACACACCATCACACATAAAATACTCAGCCCACTTCAAAGCCAGTATACAAAACCTTACACTCCAACATAATGACATAATGGTCGTGATGACTAATTTGACGTGTCCTCCTTATTCACAAATGTCCCCTCAAAGAAACCCTAGAACTAAACCAAGCTAAATTTCCTCTCGATATCTCAGCCCTATTTCAGCTCATAATGAACTCAAGCTATTTCGTTTGGCAGGAAAAATTCTACAAACAGATAGATGGGACAGCAATGGGTTCACCACTTTCCCCACCCTTGGGCAACTAGTTTATGGATACTTTTGAAGAGAAAGCCTTAAACTCTGCCCGACAAAAACCTACTATGTGGCTTTGCTACGTTCACGATGTGTTCAATATTTGGCCACATGGCCCAGATACACTCCTCTTCTTCCTAACACACTTAAACAACCAACACCCCAGAATCAAGTTCACCCTGGAAAAAAGAGGAAAACAATAGCCTCCGCTTCCTAGAAATGCTAGTCATCCGCAAACCTCATGGTACCTTGGTTTTCTCAATTTTTAGAAAACCCATCCATACAGGCAGATACATTCACCAACAATCCCCCTCCCCCTCACAACAATATGGAGTTATTAAGACACTATTCAACAGGGCTAAACTAATCTGTTCAAATGACCAGGCCCTAATCACTGAACTAAATCACATCCTTAACACTTTCTCAGCCAATGACTACCTCCCCAAAAAATTCCAAAACCAGGTATCCACAACCCACCTACCCCCTACACAAAAAAGATTACTCTAAATCCATCACCATTTCCGTACATCGGAAAAAATCAACAAAATCCTAAAAAAACATGACTTGACCACTTGTTACATACCATATAGAAAATTGGCATCCCTTATTTGCTCCACTAAAGACCAACCACTTCCTCTAGACCTACCTGGTGTATACCAGGTCCCTTGCAGCTGTAAATTGTCCTACTTTGGCTAAACAGGCAGGACAGCAAATACCAGAATCTCAGAACACAAGGCCTACATCCGATTTCACCAGTACAGCCACTCTGGGCTTGCAAACCATGCTCTGGATACTCGCCACAGAATAAGGTGGAAGAAAGCCACAGTAATACACCGCAGCAAGTTCAAATATGGAAGACTATTCATGGATTCAGCCTCAGCCCTTAGGAACATGCTAAACCTCAATAAATTTGGATGCATGAGACTACCCAAATTTGGGAAACATACATCAGAAGAACTTCAGCCCAAAGGCCAAGAACACCTAATATAGCCCACCAGGGACTTTAGGAAAATGGTAGCTTCCTCGATTCATTTCTCATTTGTTGTTATGTATACCTGCGTGCACATCTTTATCTTAAGTTCCCATGAAGATGGCAACGTGACGTTACCGAAATATCGGAAAGTATATATTTAAAGTTGATTTAATTTATATTTCTAGTGAATGCTGCTAATAAGTATTGACAAGTATTGATTATGATTATCATATTTAAGCAGCGTATAAGCCTTTCTTCAAGAACTTGTATAGAGGCTGATGACTTCACATCAACTGCCTTAGTATCCCACAATTCAAAGGACACCTAATTTCATGAGTGTACACTGAGTTAGCTTTGCATTAGGAACACCCATCTAATAATGCATTGTCCACCTCTCTGTGCAATCACAACTCACAGACACCTAGAAACAGATTCCACAAGGTGTTCAACATCCTCCATGCATAACTCAACCCATGTCCATTGCAGCAACTCTGTCAGTTCACACTCAATCCATGGAGGAGGATCAGCAGTTCTCACCTGTTTTAGCACATCCCATACATGCTCAACTGAGTTACAGATAGGGAAGTTTGGGAGTCAAGGCAGTGTAGCAAATTCATTGTCGTGTTCCTCCAACCACTCAGTAGTTGTACGAGCATGATAAATAAATAAATTCCATGTGATGATACAGCGTTCCCCCTTTATACGGGAGTTCACGGTACCATCTAGTCCCCCCAAATTTTATCCAGGCTCCGGAACCGGCATAGGCTGACGAATCACTATGGCTGGGTCAGTATTCCTGACTGTAATCCGTGTGTTCCTCGGACCGGTTTGCCTGCTTGCAGGATGAAAAATACCAGATAAACTGGTGGAAAAAACCCTGCTCTCCACGTCCAAGACCGGCTAACTTGGCTATGGCTAAGGAAGATCCTTGAACTCTTCATGTCGTTGACGGGAATCGTCAACGACGTGAAGAGTTCAACCTAGGACACTCCTTCCCCAGGCATATGGGTGCAAAGCGCAAAGCCACTAGGCTAACCATTCAGACACGAGCCTGATGACAAGGTGTGTTGTCCAGACGAAAGATGAGTGTGGTCGGGATAGACCTCATTCAGATATGGATGGAGATGGTCAGCTAACAGGTCCCTGTAAAGTTCGCCATTCAGTGTTTATGGATGATAACCAACGGACCTAGGGTGTGCCAGAAAAAAGCTCCCAAGATCACACCACTACCTTCACTGGTTTGTTGAATCCAAACTGTGCAGCCAGGGAATAGGGCTTTATTCCTTGGCCCATGTGAGGTATTGCTTGCAATGCCTGGCTGTCATCATAGGTACCCTTGCTAGTCTCTGGAAACCCAGGCAAAGCGAGGTACGGTGCATGTGAAAATGGGTCAAACTGTCCTGCTGTTGTACTGATGGGTGAGCTGTGTGACTTTTGAATGTCATTGCTGAGATACAAGTTGTGACACTTGACGTTCACCTCTAGGATCAACCATATGTAGCTGACCAATGCGAGCGTTTGCTGGATGTCTTTTCATGGTTAATCCAGTCCTGGTACATCCTTGATACAGTAGCATGGGAGCAACTAACAAGTGTAGCTGTTTCTGAAATACTAGCACCTGCCCTCTGGGTCCCAACTATTTGCCTGTGGTCAAATTGGCTTACTTCGCCATGTTTCCCCATTACTGGCAAATGTTTGCTGATTATATACAGAGGATAGGTGTGCCTATTTATAGTAGCTGCACATAACATTGATATCATGTGGCACTTTGTAATTGCACTGAATTTGTAAATCAGGGGAGGGGGTGTTCCTAATGCAAAGCTAACTCAATGTATGTAGCTATGCATTATGGGCAGGATCATTACCCAGACTAGTTTCTACCTTTTTAGAGGTACTGTAAAGTATAAGGGGTGAGGGAGGTATCTCTCCAAAAAAATTTAACTCATCTTGTAGATCACTCTAAATCTCAATGACTGACCCTACTAAGGATCACTACTAAGCTCATCACTCTTGACCTGAATCACTCCAGGACAGGAAATTCAGCAGTGGTTCCACTCAATGACAGGCAAAGACCTGCCAATAAATAGAACCACTCTACTCCCCAGGAAACAAGCATGCCTAAGGACAAACATTAAATGTCATCAGTGGGAGCCAAATCTTTGTATAAGTAGTCCTCCTCCAAAAACTAGACAATCCTTAAGCTCATTCTAACCTCAATGAGTTACTCCGAAGGATCATATTAACTCTTAACTCTTGATTACTCATGGTTCCACTCAGTGACAGGCACACCCTATCACTGAGCAGAACTACTCATTTCCTAGGGAAAAGTATCCACTGACGGGCTCTAATAAAGGCCACGTCATTTGAAGCCATACCACAGGCAAGAATCTAATGGAATGCAGTGATCAAGACCACTTCAGCAGTCTCACATCCATGGAAAAAAAACCACATCAGTGGGAGCCAAACCCAGAGGGGAGAGTGAAGTTTAATTAATGCAGAAATCACATATATTTTCCATATACAAGTAGTAAAAAAGGTATAATTTACCATTAAAATACTTAATACTTTGGATCAGAGAGAGCTGAAGACAGTTTTTCCATTTGGTTAGAAATTACATTAAACTTCCCAAGAATAAGCAAACAGAGTTTGCATGTGAAGTATCTTCAAAACTAGGCTACTTGTATATAGAGATTGATGACTTCACATCAATTGCATTGATATTCTATAATGCAATTGATGTGAAGATTAATGAAGGTTAATGAAGAGGTCATACATTTCCCACTGATAAGACCTCAATGATGATCGAAAATGGTCTGGGTAGTGACTCTTTCCATAATGCACAGCAATATACACTTATGAAATTAGTGTGTGCTTTGCATTATGGGATACTAAAAACTGACGTGAAGTCATCATCTCTATAAACAAGTAGCTTAGTCATGAAAATATTTCATGCACAAACTTTGTTTATTTACCCTTGGACAAATGATTAAACAAAAATATAATTTTTTAGCAAGTTTAAAGTAATTTCTAACCAAATGGAAAACTTTCCAACTATCACATCATCTGGGGTGTATGTGTGTACACACACGTGCTGTTTGGAAAGAGGTCAAAGGACACCCATGGGCAAGGTCCATCGTGTCATGTAATGAATCACATGTTTGTAACCAGTATAAATTGAAGGAATATAATGCTCCCAAGTCAGAGCAACTGTGTCTACGTGAAATGGCTGCAAGAAGGGAACTGACAGAGTTTGAAAGAGGCATTGTGATAAGATACAGGCCTATTGGTTCAGCAAATTGAACCATCCCAGGTCAACAATCAGTGATACCAATACTGAGATGGAAGTGCAGGGAATCAATTACAAGTGCTACCTGCAGCAGATGACCCACCACACTCAACTACAAAGGATAATATGCAAAAACTGCCATTCTTTGGCAAATACATTGAATATGGAGTTCCAAGCATTGACTGGAACACAAATCTGCAAAATATTCAGAACCAAGGCTGATAACATGGGCTTCCATGATAGGACTGAAATATGCAAGCCCCACATTATCCAAACCAACATGCAGTACCGTCTTCAGTGGTGCAAAGAGTGTGTACAGTGGGACAGAGAAGCTTGTAAAGCAGCTGTGGAGCAATAAATCATGCCTATACCCTCTGCCGAGCAGATGGATGGGCGTGGCAGATGCCTGACGAACATCTCTTACTAGAATGCATAACCCCAACTATGAAATTCAGATGTGGTGTGTGATGTGTGGTCCTGTTTTTCCTGGCTTGGCTTTGGACTTCTGTGGTGCCAAGAATACTGAACTAGAAGAGGTATCTGAACATTCAGAACAATACAATGCTTTCTAATTTCTGGCATTTCTACAGAATTGACCATTGTTCAGCAAGACAATGCACCTTGTCATAAGGCTGCTGCTGTAGCTGTGTGGTTTGGGCATGAATGTCACCACACTTGACTGGCATTTCCCGTTAATCGCAATTATATGCTTATGGAAAGTATATAGCGTAAGATTTCCACAGTTATCACAGTGAAAGGAGGTCCTACATCTTATTAAGGTGGGGATCATGGCTGTTTCTTCCTCACACTATGGTATCTGTTAATGTCTTTCAAAGCAGTATATATATAGAGGGAGACACATGCTACATTACAATACACATAGCATGCTAAAGCAATGCAATTTGGTCAACCATTAACACTATTTGATTGATCATGGTAAAAAAAGAAAAAAAACTCCTACATTAAAGCTGGAGTTCTGTTATCTGTTTGGCTAACTTTATTAACAGATAAATTAGAACAAAAGTTATGCTAGCGATTACTTGCAGATAAATTAGAAAAGTGAGGGTTTTTTGGAGAAGTTATGTAGTTAGATTAAATATGTGCTATCCTTAAGAATATGGATGGAAGATTCAGCCCACATAAATTGTGTTTCAAAGTATTATTCAGCAAACTCACTTTAAGACTCTAAGCAATAATTTCAGATCTATGATATATTGGTCACCATCAATACTATTTTTGTTGTAATTTATCTGTTAGTAATCTCAAACTAAACAGATAACAGGATCTCCCCCCCACATTAACGATTAAGCCAATAGTATTATTGGTTAAGCAAATTATTCCTCAAGAGCAGACTTCAGTGAGTATGGGGGTGGCAAACCTGAGGTATCTGATGCTGGACCATGCCTTATTTCATGTAATATACATCTGCTATATTATCTGTAGACTGGTCCCTATCCTTCTTTCCACCCCTAATGTTATTAGAATATTTGAGGGATAGAGGTGAATCTTTCCTATTTTATTATTTCTTTTCATCTTATGCAGTGAGAGTCTGCCCAGGTATTTGGCTCACCTAGTAGGTGAAGACAGGAGATGAGATGGATACCATCTGTCCTTAATTCCTACTATTAGATATGAAGAAAACTTTATAGAAAGTCATGCTGGCTCGGTCATCATCCAGACAAACAAGAACCTTGTCATCTTTTGGAGACACTAGGAGTGATGGTGAAAAATGTGCTACTAGCAATAATGATCTTCCCAAGAATATAAAGATATTTAAATGTGAATTTTGTCTGAGAAACAGATTTATGATCAGAACATGGAATGTTAGATCATTATATCAATGTGGTCAATTCAAGATTTTGCAACAAGGTCAGAATCTGGAGAATTAACAACAGAGGAAGGAAATCTCTTTCTTTACTTGGGTACTCAAGAAAGAGTTGCTTTCTAGATCCAAAAGAATATTAAGCACTATGTCATAGACTTTAAACCTGTAAATAGTAGACCTGCAGTAGTAAGATTAATAAGACCATCAAATACATTTTGTACACTAAAAACAGCAAGAATTTTAGGACAATTAATCTCATCAGTCACCCAAGCAAAATATTTTTAGCCATCTCACTCTCACATATTGAAGCAAAAGTGGAATTCAATTTTTCAGACTTCCAGGCTGGATTTAGAAAGAACAAGAGTTTAATTGATTATATATTTACACTCCATATCATTGGAGAAAAATATGTAGAACACAATAGAGTAATGTAATGCACCATATTTTTTTTTTTACCTACAGAAAACCTTTGATTCTATCTAGCATGATACCTTTTGGAAAATTCTGAAACATTATGGAATAGGCAACAAAATAATATGACTGAATGAATCCCTGTACTCATCTTCTGATTGGAATCAAGGGGAATTATAGCACTCCCTTTCTAATGGAGCATGAAGTGAGACAGAGGTGAAATTATCACCAATGTTATTTAACTGCTGCCTTGAATATGTTGTAAATGAATCCCTGGAGAACTGTGAGTAGGGAGATCAATCTTCAGGAAATAATCACAAATTTGCTTATACTCTTAAAAATATAGCTTAACGATAAGTACTCAAAAATCAGAAACAATGACAAATATCTGTGCTTCTGACCAGGAAAGAAGTGCTGTAGGACAAACTGAAAAAAAAAAAAAAAAAAACACTTTACTTAAGGATACACCCATAGAAAAAGTTGATCAGTTTAAATACCTATGGAGTATCTTTAATAAAGAAGGAGCTCAAGACAGGATATTAGAACAAAAATTACAAAAGCAACAAACAACACTCCAAAAACTAAAACTGCTATGGACAGATAAATTTAGAATTAAACAGATAATGCCTTATTGGCACAGTACTTAGAAGTATTGTTTATATAAAATTCAGTACTTTTATATGGAAGTGAAACTTGGACCCTCCTAAGACAAGATGAAAAGAGGTTGCTGGCATTTGAAATGAGGTGCTATAGATGACTTTGTGATGTGATCAGTGTATGGTATCTTTAGATACCATACACTGATCACATCACAAAATTTTGAAGTAAGACAAAGAATCAGCTCTTTTGCCAGTCCAAGAGATTACTATTACTATTATTACGGGCAACTCCAGGGAGTCATTGGACTCATCGAGGGAGGCCCCAAATCATATTCATCACAACTATTTGACATTCATACAGTATCTATCATACCTCGCCTTAAACTCATTCACTGTCACAGCATCCACCACAGACTCAGGGAGCGCATTCCACTCATTCACTACTCTAAAAGTAAAGAACCCAGCTCTAACACCTTTACTAACCACACTTTTGCCCAGTTTCCATGGATGTCCCCTAGTCCTCCCACAACCAGCCCTGTACTCAAAAATATCTTCTGAATTAATTTTATAGAAACCCTTCAGTAATTTGAATGTCTCAATCATATCTCCCCTCCTCCACCTATCAACCAATTTTTGCAACCCACAAATCCTCAACCTGTTCTCATACGGTTCATTCCACAGACCTGCTATCATCTTGGTCACTCGCCTCTGGATCCTCTCCACCTCCTCCCCATCAAGAAGAAACCTAGGTGACCAAATCTGAGCACAGTAGTCTAGATGGGGTCTTATCAAGGCTCGATACAGAGGAACAATAACCTGCTTGTCTCTGCTTGCCATCGTATTCTTCAGCAACCAAGTGATTTGATGAGCTGTTTTGGTCACTTTTGCAATGTGTCCCCTAAATTTCAATTCCTTATCTACCAACACTCCTAAATCTCGTGCCTCATCAATTTCCTGGAGCACGGTTCCACCAATGCAGTAAACTGCCGCCAATCTTTTCACCCCAAAATGCATAACCTTATATTTTGCCACATTAAACTGACATCCATTCTCCTTAGCCCAGACCTCCAATCTATCCAAATCATCCTGCAAAATTTTGACGTCATCTGCATTCACTATTGCCCTACCCAACTTCGCATCATCCGCAAACAAATGAACTGTTCCTCTCAGATCATTTCCTATATCATTTATGAACAAAATAAACAGCAGTGGTCCAAGAACAGATCCTTGTGGCACACCACTAGTCACAGGCCGTCTTGTGGACTCTACTCCCGAGTAAACCACTCTCTGATATCTCTCCGTCAACCACCCTCCTATCCATCTCACCAACCCTATGTCCATTCCCATATGCTGCAATTTACTGATTAGAATTCTATGTGGAATCCTGTCAAAGGCCTTGGCAAGGTCCAGTAGAATCACCGTAAACCCATTACCCTTATCCAGTTCAGCCGTCACTGTGTTATAATACGTGAGCAAGTTACTGAGGCATGACCTACCCTTCACAAAACCATGCTGTCCCCGATACAGTATCCCATTTTCTTCTATCCAATCTTGTATTTTCCTCTTGACTATTTTCTCTAAGACCTTGACAATGATTCCTGATATGCTAATCGGTCAGTAATTTACTACAGCAGTCTTGGAACCACCTTTATGCAGTGGAACTATTTTCCCCTCTTTCCACCCGCTCGGGACTAACCCAGACCCGAGACTCAAATTAAACAAAATGGTCAAGGGTACTGACAATTCTTTAGCTGCTTCTCGTACAACACGAGCTGGTATACCATCCAATCCCACAGATGTATTGACATTGAGGTTATGCAATAGACTACTCACCTCCACTTCATTAACCACAATTCCAGTATAATCTACTGGTTTATTCGTTTCTGCAATGTCACCACCTGGATGATATACTTTTGCAAAGTGCTCACTCAGTAACTCAACTATCTCAACTGATTCAGTTACCTCCCTACCATCGGCATTCTTTAAAATCAATCTGCCATGTACATTTTTCCTTTTACTTGCTACATATCTAAAAAACTGTTTAGGATTCTCTTTAGCCTGCATGGCCAATGTTCTTTTGTAATTCTTTTTTGCTTTTCTTACCACACTCGTCACCCTTCTGGCCTGTGCTTTATACCGTTCATGTGCCTGCCGGTCACCCTTCTCCTTAACAATAATGGTGACACAAAAATACCAAGAGTTGGGATGGCACACATTCAGCCCACTTAGTTTTCTAGTAAACCCTGACTTTAGGACTCTAAGCAATTTTTCAACTTTTATTGGTCACCGTCCATACTGGTTTGTTGTAATTTATATGTATAATTATATAAGTAATTTTTTTTTTTTTTTTTGCATGAACATGTTGCTTAGTTGTTTCTTTTTTTGCAACTCAAGCTTAATGGTGTTATTCATCCATTTAACCCCTACTTGATTTATTATTCGGACTCTAGGTATACAGTCAGCCATTGCTTCATGCAAGCACTTCTTAACTACCTCCCATGCACTATCAACTTCTAGTCCTTGCAGTTGCACATGCCATGGCACTGAACCAATCAAACTCCTAAGCTTGTCATACTTTCCAGCCCGATAATTCCACATGTACCCTGTCTTAATTGAAAATTCTACACCTTTAGCCACCTCCCAAGTTAAGACCCTATGATCACTCTCACCGATTGGTGGCAATGTGGTCATATTTGTTACAGCCAAATCCTCAGATGTAATTACTAGGTCAAGCACTCTCTGACCCCTAGTATTTTCCATTACATGCTGTCGCAGATAGTTATCCCTTAATAACCGCATAAAATCCAGTTCCTTCCTTCCGTGTGTCCTCTCCTCACTCCAATCAATGCGACCATAGTTGAAATCTCCCATAATAATCACCCTCCTTCCACCCATTTCTTCTATTTGCTTGTGCATACTGTCACCACCATCTTTTCCATCACCTGGTCTATAGCAGCACCCAATTGTATATTTAGTTCTGCTAGCCACAATCTCACACCAAATGGCCTCAAATGTGCTCTTTTCTCTATCCTGCAATTCAACTTCTATTCTCCTTGGCTGGAGCTCATCAGCTATCATCAACAATACTCCTCCCCCCCATTTTATTCTCTCTGTCATTCCTGAACACACTATACCCATCACATTCAATCCCACTAGTTATATCATCTACAGTCAGCCATGTTTCACTAATACCTATAACCTGTGGTCTGGAAGTGCCAACCATGGCTAAAAACTCTTCCTTCTTGTTCCTAATACTCCTAGTATTAGTGTACATGAATTTAACACCCCCATTAGCCCCAACCCTACCTTGATGCCTTATATTAACTATCCCACTCAGATTTGTTGTCCTTATTTGCTCTGGCATATTATATTCATTCTTACATTCAACTGCCTCCATAAGGACTGTATCTCTACTCCCCCCCCCCAACAAATCTAGTTTCCCTGAGTTTGCACATCCACTACATTCAGCAACACTTTCTCAAGTCTTCTTACACCGTAACCATTCAAATGCAAGCCATCCATCTTATATAGATCCTTTCGCCCATCAAACTCACTCCACACGTCCACAAATTCCACACCACTCGTCATACATAACCCACGCATAAAGTCATTTGCAATTATAGCCCTCCTTTTAAACATTTCACTGTCATACCGTGGCAAAAGACTAATCATTCTAACTCTCTCACTCTTTTCTTTTGCTACCTCAAACAATTCATTCAGGTCTTCTATCATTTCCATTTTATCTCCTTTCAAATCATTCGTACCTGCCACAACAATCATTTCTTTCACCCTTTCCTTTTGCTCTCTAATAGACGCAGTTACGTCCTTTATGGTCGCACCAGGTTGGTACGATTTTGTCAAATCCTCTACTAACACACCTCGTACTAACGAGTCTCCATACAGCACTCTATCCTTCATTTTGTTCATGTTCACATTCATACGTCTATTTTTCCTGTCATACCTTTTATTATTGGTTGGTTCATTCAGTCTACTTTTGTTCATGCACTCTAGCTGCTGTTTTGCTCTTTCTATCGCACTATTCAACAACGCGATCTCACTCAATGCATCTATCTCATCTTTTTTGTTCTCTGAGAAACCATTTATACTATCATTCACACTTTCTACATTCACACTCTCACAATTTTCATGTACAACCTTGCCGTTTCCTGTCATATCCCTGTTTCCTTCATTCTGAAGGTTGACAAAAATATCACACTCACGTTCCGAAATACACTTCAATTCCGCATTCTCCCTACATTTTCTACACACATTCAATCCTTTATTATCATCTAACCACACACCGACCGCACTCCGCAAAGCATACATTTCACAGCTAGTACACTGACTCATTTCTTTTATGCTACCATTCTTTGATAACGATGGCGAACCTTCATTACTGGCCGCCATTTTCCTTCGCACAGGTGCCATTATTATCTGTGACGTGTTTTGTCAAATTATACCCTAATCTTTAATAATTATTCAATTAATAAATAAGAGGAAAAAAAGTACAAACATCAGAACATTTAAGTACTAAATATAATTAAATAAAATGAAATATAACTAAATACAGTAACTTAGCTTCGTTTTGTCTTCCACCGTTACGCGTTCGATTCCGACGGTACCAAAATATGTTATATCGCGACAGCAACTAACTTCCAAAAAACAACCACTGAAGTACACTCGTATTCAGAGAAACAATTTAGCACTCAAAAACGTAGAAAAACGGGGGAGAAAGCGGACTATTCACCGATTAAAAATCACTTTCTTCTGCACAGCTCAAATTCACCGCCACGTGCTCAAACATCATAACAAGATAACATCATAACTAAGATCGAACAACTTATGTGGCTTCGTCATATCAGCTGATAGAAGCAGACCTAGAATAAACTGGATAGACAATATAAAAAATTGGACAGGTGCTACATTTACATAGCTTAAAGCAAAGTGTCAATTAAGAACTGAGCTGAAGATTTCCATAAGGAATATTTCCTAATATTCCTTATGGAATATTAGGAAATATTCCTAATATTCCATAATACTACTCTACGGTCCTTTATGCACTATGGGATGAAGAAGTAGAAAATTAGCGTGACTTTCATTATGAGAGAAAGTCACTACTCAGACCGGTTTCAACCTTTATTGAGGTCTCATCAGTGAGTAGGTAGAACTAGTAATACCAAGTCTGTAGCGAACAGAACTTACATACCCTACTATGAGAATTGCCAAGAAGGTGTCCTAATAAATTATTAATTATATGAAGAGCCAAAGGCTTCAATTCAGCGACATGAACTTATTTAAGTTAAGGGATATTACATCAAATATTGTTTCATAGCCGAATATAGAAACTATATAAAGTTCGTAATAAAGTTAGTTTAATCCTTTATCCAACTGTGAGCAAACAAAGTTTGCACCTGAAAGTATCTTCAGGACTGGGGTAAGGTGGTACAATACCAGGGCAACTCCTTGCAAAGGTGGAGCAAGCTAACACCACTCCTAACTCTGTATCTCCCATAATACAAAACACATCTCCTTGGGGATATGTCTAATATTATGCATTAAGGGAAGGGCCACTACCTAAATTAGTTTCGACCTTTATTGAGGTCTCTTCAGTGGGAGCCAGGCCCAAGTGGAGATACCAGCCAGCAGCATTAGCAAGGTCATCTCTACCTATAGGAGTTGCCAAATGGTGTGCCACCTTTTTAATAAATTACTCTGGATTTAGAGAAAGATGTTGCAAGTTTATTTTTCACTTGGTTAGAATATAATAAATTTAGTTTAATCCTTTATCCGTGTGAGCAAACAAAGTTTGTGCCTCAAAGTATCTTCAGGACTGGACTTCAGGATTATTTATTATATTCTAACCAAGTGAAAAATAAACTTTCAACATCTTTCTCTAAATCCAGAGTAATTTATTAAAAAGGTGGCACACCATTTGGCAACTCATACAGGTAGAGATGACCTTGCTAATGCTTCTGGCTGGTATCTCCACTTGTGCCTGGCTCCCACCAAAGAGACCTCAATAAAGGTCGAAACTAGTCTGGGTAGTGACCCTTCCCTTAACACGTAACATTAGACATATCCCCAAGGAGATGTGTTTTGCATTATCGAAGATACTGAGATAGGAGTGATGTTAGCTTGCTCCGCCTTTGCAAGGAGTTGCCCTGGTGTTGTACCACCTTACTCCAGTCCTAAAGATACTTTCAGGTGCAAACTTTGTTTGCTCACACTTGGATAAAGGATTAAACTAAATTTATTATATTCTAACCAAGTAAAAAATAAACTTTCGATATATAAAGTTCGGCAAGTCCAAACATAAGCAAATACCTGGATAGTGCAACACTGAGACAACTCATAGCAAGGGTGGAGCAAGCTCCAATCACTATTCTTGGTATTTACCCATAATGTGAAACCCATAATGTGAATACAGTAATACAGCTCCGAGGAGCTGGGTTTCACATTATGGGTAAATACCAAGAATAGTGATTGGAGCCTGCTCCACCCTTACTATGAGTTGCCTCAGTGTTGCACTACCAAATGGGTCAGGTGTTGCACTATCCAGGTATTTGTTTATGCTTGGACTCACCGAACTTTATACAGTTTCTATATTCGGCATGAAACTCAGAGTTTCTTATTCGGCTATGAAACAATGTGGGATCTAATATCCATTAACTTAAATAAGTTCATGTCGCCGAATTGAAGCCTTTGGCTCTTCATATAATTAATAATTCATTAGGACACCTTCTTGGCAATTCTCATAGTAGGATATGTAAGTCCTGTTCGCTACAAACTTGGTATTAACCAAGTTTGTAGCGAAAAACTTGATTGAAACGAAATTGAAAATCTTGATTCGTTAGGAAGCGATAAATAATAGTGATTGACTGAGGATAGATCAGATTAGATTGAGCATAGGAGAAGGTTGATCGTAAATCAAATCTTTCTTTTGGGAGTTATTTAAACCAGAGTTGTTTGAGAACATTTTATTAATATAAGTATAAGAAATATATACTGTAGATGCCAAAATTTCAGGTAAGTAGGTAAGGTAAAGATTGAGACAGGTGATCACAGAGTATAGTAATTCTGAAGATTGTACAGCAAACTACAGATAGGCTTAATCATCATGAACAGTCCGTACGATGAATTAGACTTTAAGTAGCTGCTTGCAATTTTCCGACATGTAGGAAACCTGCTACATATAAAATGGCCGGGCAAAGTAGAGATCCATCAGATCGAGGAAGTCGAAACAGAGGACTATCAACCTTCAGAACCTCTCCCAGCACTTCTCAAGATGACACAAGAGACAACAACCCAGCAACAGATACCCAGACCTCGGAAGAACTGGACGACTACCAGACGGTGAGTAGAAAAAAGCGATGAAAAGAGACGCCACCAGAAGAACCAGAACACCAGTCAATGGACACAGTGGTTCAAATCAAAGAACAAGTCCCGCGGTAATCTTAAGAGACAAAAAACAATGGTCGACAATCTCGGAGGCCATGAGAAACTCAGAGATTAAATTCAAAACAACCAAAAACTCAGATGAAGGAGTCCTTATCCAGCCCGAAGGGACATCAGACTACCGTCGGCTAACAAAGTTAATGGACGAGCTAAAGACCCCACACCACACTTTCGAACTGAAAAAAACCTAAAAGTTTTCATCAGAAGACTGGTAGAAGAAATAGCCATCGACCTTAGATCTCAAGGACTGGAGCCCATAAAAATATCAAGAATGTACCAGGCAGACAAACGTCCCATGCTGCTGGTTCTCGTGGAAATTAGTAAGGAGCAAAGAGAGATTTACGATCTCAAAACAGTTTGAAACCTCAGGATTAAAACAGAACCACTCAGAAAGAAAGCAACAGCAGGACAATGCCATCGCTGCCAGAGATATGGGCATGCACAGAAACTGTGCAGAGCAGAGTACAAATGTGTGAAGTGCAGGGACAGTCACCGTACCTCACACATGCTCCAAACCACGCACAACTCCAGCCACATGTGCAAACTAAGGCAGCCCACACCCAGCCAACTATAGAGGCTGCACTCTCCACCCAGATAACCTGGCAAGAAACAGAAAAGCAGGCACTCCACCAGCTCAAAAACGTGCAACACCCCTTGAAGAAGGAATCCATCACTGAATATCACACAGCTCATATGCTGCAGCAGTCACCTCAAAGGCTAAATCAGCAGAACCTATGCCCAACAGTCAAAACACAGCTGCTATCCTAGCTGCCACCCTAGGGTAGATGATAACGGCTTTCAGCAAGACCAACCCCAATCAGAGTGATACAAACAAGTTCTTAAAAAACACTCAAGTCATCTTCACAATGATAAGCAATGAATAATACGCCTGGTTAGAACAACTTCATATAGATCGCATTTTGGAATGCCAACGGCCTAAACAACAAACTCCTGGAACTACAAGAATTTACAGCAAGACATAGAATAGACATCCTCTTAATGAACGAGAAGCACTTTTGGCAATGCGACAACCCCAAACTAAGGAACCACGCACTACTTAGGAATGACAGACTCAATGTTAGAGGAGGTGGAACGGCTATCTTTGTCAAAAAAAGACATAAGATACAACGAGATCAAGCAGACGACTACAAACCTGGAAGAAACTGGAATTGAGATACACATCAACAATGCAGGTAACCTAAAGCTATATTCAGTCTACAACCCTCCAGGCAAACCACTACTAGCCTCGGATCTCTCCCAGCTCCTCGACACAAACAAAGCAACAATTGTGGCGGGAGACCTAAACGCAAAACATCCCGCATGGAACAGAAGGAACTCCAACAACAACGGGAGGAGGAGCCTACACACATTCGCTATGACAAGAAACATCATTATAGCAGGTCCTGCCGAACCAACACACTACGGACCGCTGGGAACACCTGATGTGCTGGATATAGCCATTTTCAGGAACACCTCGCACGAATTCCAGTTACAGGCAGTCAATGATCTTAGCTCTGACCACAATCCGGTACTATTAAGCTTAGGCGGGGAAACAGAAATCATCTCCAGGCAGTCCTCCACAAATTTCGAAAAGCTGAATGCTACTCTCCGCAACCTCACAGGACCCGTTCCAACCACCTCCTCACCTAAAGAAATAGATACAGCGATCAGAAAACTGGAAAGTACAATCCAAGCTGGCCTAGCAGCAGATTCCACAGTTACTGCTCCAGCTCAAGCCAATCTGCTCCCAGAAGAGATTCTAGAGCTCATCTGCAGCAAAAACAGGATCAGATGCCGTTACCATACAACACTATCCCCCCCAGGACAGACAAGACCTAAACAGGGTAAACCTAGTCCAATATTCGATCAAAGATCACAATAACCAGCTGTGGGAGAAGAAGCTAAGCTCCTTAAACACCGAAGACAACTCATTGTGGAAAATGACTAAAGCCCTTCACAGCGACCGCCCCAACATTCAGCCAATCCACGGAGAAAGGGGCATAGCCTACTGAGACGACAAGAAAGCAGAAGCCTTCGCGGACGCCCTGGAACTGCAATTCAGCCCAAACTATGCGCATGTGACCTTGCACTTCATTGAAAAAATACACAGGCATGTCCGCTGTGCACTCCATCAAACCAGCAGCCAAGAAAACACAAGCTATGCTACACCAAATCATCAAGAGCCTCAACAACAGAAAGGCCCCAGGTCCTGACGAGATTTCAAACCAAACCATAAAAGCACTCCCCCATAAAACAGTTATGCATCTAGTGGCTATCATCAACGCGATGTTAAGACTCAACTACTTCCCCACTCGCTGGAAGCAGGCAGATGTAATCCTCATCCACAAACCAGGAAAAGCACCTCAATTCCCCTAGAACTATAGACCTATTAGCCTCCTATCAAATCTGGGAAAAATTGCGGAAAAGATAATTCTGAACCGCCTACAAAATGAAACGGACAAGATCAACCTAATCCCAAAAGAACAATTCGGATTTCGCAAAGACCACTGCACAACCCAACAGGTCCACAGACTTATAGAATTCATAACTACTGGATGCAACTGGAAACAACACACAGGTGCAATCTTCCTGGATGTGGCGAAAGCCTTTGACAAAGTATGGCACAAAGGTCTCATCCACAAATTAATAGCTGCAAAATACCCACTAAACCTTGCCAAAATCATAGTATCCTATCTGAAAGACCGAAAATTAAGCTATGTGGCCTCAGGTCCTCCATGAGAAGCATCACAGCAGGTGTCCCACAGGGCTCCCTCCAATCACCACTACTCTTCAACATTTTCATCTCAGACGTACCAAGCACAGCATCAAACACCATGGCAATACTGACCAGATCACTCAGGCCATACTTAGCCACACAATGACTACAAGACGCAGCAACAAATCTTAAAGAATGGTTTCAGAAATGGAGGATAGATGTCAATGCCGACAAGAGCATGGCCATACACTTTATAAGAAGGAAAGCAACCCACCACGGAGTAGTCATGATGTTCAACACTGATATCCCATGTCAAAAAGAATTAAAATACCTGGGAATCAAACTGGATAACTGACTCAGCTTCAACCCCCCACATCTCACATGCCTGCAACAAAGCCAACTCGGCAATAGCTCAACTCTACCCGCTACTCAACCGAAGAAGCAAAGTCAGTACAGAAAACAAACTAACAATATACAAAACAATCATCAGACCCATACTAACGTACAGATCACCGGCATGGAGCCACACCTCCCCCAGAAACATCAAGACTACAGGTACTACGAAATAAATGCCTCCGAATGATCTTCGACGTCCCCTGGTTTGTTAGGAATGTTCTCCTCCACCAAGACGGAAACATGCCAGACATACCTTCGTATCTCAACCAGGCATCATTCCATCCCAACCAACTCATTCGTGATGCATCAAATTATGATTAAAATGACAGATGGAGATACAAACGCCCAAAGGCAGCTCTGATCATCGCTTCAAACGATTCTATACAGACCTAATTCGGGCAAGCCAGGCGCTCAAAAATTTCTCATTATTAATCACAATCTAGCAATGAAGGGATAAAAATCCAAGGGATTGATGTCCATCTCGCCATTAAAGTAAACAGTTAACTTGGTATTACTGGGTCTACCTACTCACCGATGAGACCTTAATAAAGGTTGAAACCAGTCTGGGTAGTGACCTTCTCTAATAATGTAGAACAGTAATACAGCCCCTAGGAGCTGGGTTTCACATTATAGGTAAATACCAAGAATAGTGATTGGAGCTTGCTCCATCCTTACTATGAGTTGCCTCGGTGTTGCACTATCCAGGTATTTGCTTATGCGTGGACTCGCCGAACTTTATATAGTTTCTATATTCGGCATGAAACTCTGAGTTTCTTATTCAGCTATGAAACAATATGGGATGTAATATCCCTTAACTTAAATAAGTTCATGTCGCTGAATTGAAGCCTTTGGCTCTTCATATAATTAATAATTTATTAGGACACCTTCTTGGCAATTCTCATAGTAGGGTATATAAGTTCTGTTCACTACAAAATTGGTATTACTAGTTCTACCTACTCACTGATGAGACCTCGATAAAGGTTGAAACCAGCCTGGGCAGTGACTTTCTCTCAATGTAGAACAGTAATACAGCTCCTAGAAGCTGGGTTTCACATTATGGGTAAATACCAAGAATAGTGATTGGAGCTTGCTCCACCCTTACTATGAGTTACCTCAGTGTTGCACTGCCAAATGGGTCAGGTGTTGCACTATCCAGGCATTTGCTTATGCTTGGACTCGTCGAACTTTATATAGTTTCTATATTCAACATGAAACTCTGAGTTTTTTATTTGGCTATGAAACAATATGGGATGTAATAGCCCTTAACTTAAATAAGTTCATGTCACCGAATTGAAGCCTTTGGCTCTTCATATATTTAATAATGAATCTAGATGTTTTTTTAATAATTTATCCTAGCATGATCTCTGGTGAGGGGAAAAAAAAAAATGGAACTACATTTAAACAATTTCTACAGTCCTTTCGTATTGAGATTTTCTTCTGTCTGGGTTGTTCTGGTTGCTATATTGGTTGAAGATGGGTCCTCCGCATTCTTGGAATAATTAATCCATCATTTCTGTTCAGATTTGGATGTTTCAGCATTTCACAAACTTCTTTGAATTTTCTTTCATACCAGGTTTTGGGTGTGGTATAGGGACTTAGTGCCTTTCCAGTCAATTCTGTGGCATGTTTGAAGAGCATGGTCTGATAGGCCTGTTTTACCATAGTTGAGGTATTTAATGTTTGTGTTCCACTTTTCTGATTGGGATGGTGCATCGTGTTTCCCCTATGTAAGGTATGTTACAGGTACATTAAATTTTGTAAACCCCTGGGTAGGCAGGTATGGAAGAATATTTTTGGAGGAGCTAAGTAAATTTCTTTACTTAGTTTTGCGGGGGTTCGAAGGTTGTCTTGATGCTGCATTTAAGTAATGTTCTACCTATTTTTTCTGAAATGCCCATTAAAAGAATGAAAAATACAAGTAAAATTTTTTTGCAAACTATCGGGCACATCAGCTGAACAATGACTGACCATGTGCAAGCTTTCATGCTCCACATGTTCCTGTTTTACTTGTATTTTTGTGTAACAGTTCCTATTCAGTGTTTTTAGTTTGTAATGATTCATATTTAATGCTTGTTGTATATTTGTGTGCTCATCCCAACCCAGATGATGCCACTAGCTTAAGTGGCAAGTAGATTTATTAAATAATTATTTAATAAATAATTATTTATTAAATAAATAATTATTAAATTAGTGTTTATGCATTTTGCAACTTGTACCTAAAAAAGAAAATAGCAAATACTGCTATACCACAATGACTACAATACATGTACTATGATCAGGATTTACATGATATGATACATGCAGTATTTCATATGCAGAAATATTTAATTAGCTTGGAATCATTTTTGATGTAGTTTTTTTAATTAAAAAAGACTTACCTAACTGTGAGCTGTTTGGCTGATGATTAGGAGATGATGCAGGTGAATTAGGAGATGAAGGACGGAGATGGTTTTGCTTTTTTTTCTTTTTACTACGCTTAGCTGGCCTGGTCAGTGCTGACGGCTTCGGTTTCTTACGTGGTTTCTTAGGTTTAGGTTCAGAAGCCATTTTATTATAGTTGTCCTGGATTAAAAAAAAAATCGTGTAAAGAAGTTCAAAGAGTTCAGAAGAACTGCAAGGCTCCAAATATACAACTTAAATCTACTAGCCACAAAACATTTTACCACTCTAAACAGAAACAATCCGAATTTGAAGTCTGTCTTGTCCTTTCCCATTTCATGCAATGGAATAAATTTTATCTTTCTTCCTCTCTTAGGAACCTCCATTTTGTGGAACTCATGTTAGATAAGCATGTAGGCAACAATAACTCCATGCAGCAATCCCATAAATTGAACTTAAGTCCCAATGCCTGATTAATACAGGTGCCCCCCCACCCAACTTATTCACCAGGTTAGGGACCAGAGCACTGGCAAAAACCTGAAATCGGCAAAAAAGCAGGACCGAGCCTTTATTTCGTTTGCAAATGCATTTTGGCCATCGAAAAATGTAAATAACGCACTTGGGAATCGCTTGTGAATACAGGCAAAAGCTTACCTTTAAATATTCTGATTCTTGTATCACTACACTGAGGTGCCATTATAATCACAAATGTAAGAGACACACACAGTGTACAATTTCTAAGAGATGCACCTCACACAACTTCTACAAACACACTCGATGTGAGTAAATGGAGAGAAGTGCATGGAAAGTATAGGTTGGTATAAATGCAAAGTATAAATGCATAGGTTGGTGAAACATAGCAAAAGAGTGGTTTGCTCTTTTGCCATGTTTCACCAACCTTCCATGCACTTCTCTCAATTGACTTGCATTGAGTGTATTGAGGATCATGGTTATATTTGAAAGGGATAAAAGAGCAGAATGGTGAAAAGCAGGGAGGGGGGGGGGGAACTACTGCACTGTACTGAGTTTGCTAATTGCTTGTATCCTAACTGACTACTAGCTCCTCTTCCACCACTCTATCCTTGCTCAAACTTTGTAAATTATCATATTCAGCAGTCCAATACCTTATACCATCTTCATGAATTGCTAATTAAACATTTTAAATATAACTACTGCAGTGGTTACCTGACTATCATCTCTATCAACTAATATCATCCTACCATTCAAGTGATCACTTCAACAGAGGCAGACTCAGACAGAGGCATGGAATGAACTTCCCATGCTTTTCAAAAATGATCTGCAACACATGGTCAAGCACATCAAAAATAATAGAAATAAACAAGTGTTCAAAGGCACTATCCCCAAATCATGCATACAAGCAATGCCTGACGTAACTTCACTTAGAGAGAACAAGGATGTCAACTACAAAAACAACTGGAAGAAAAATTCTAAAATGGTGATGACAATTGGATAATGGACTACAAAAAAGGAAAGGTAAGTGCAGAAATCAAGCAATGCTGTTACCCACTGTGAAAAACAATATTTAGGCAATGCACAGGGAATGTGCATGACCCACGCAGGCAACAATAAGTCCCACAGAGATGCCCAAATTCACTTCACAAACATAAGTTGGCCTCCATGCCAATCTTAATATAATGTTTACTGTCATCTCCAATCTGCAATACCACACCTATTTTTCCTAGCAGAAACCCAAATCTCACCCCCCAACAAGCATTACTCATCTCAACTTTCCTAATTACACACTCCTTGACCCAACCAAGGATGATGTCTGTGCATATATTTGCACTGACATACTTTGTCAAAGAGCACCCAATCTAAAATTATCTGACTTGGACCTCCTTTGGCTGAAAATTTCCCTACTAAACTCGGCAAAATTCATTTGCTGTCTCTATCACTTTCCCAATGCCACCAACCACTCATAATTCTTTGCTTTTCTCTCCTAAAATACTGATTTTCTACAGTCACACTTTCCTAGCATTGAAATTGTCTTCCTGGGAGATTTTAATGCTCACAAAACCAACTTGCTTTTCTCCTCTTCCTCCAATTGCATATACCAAGCAAGCAGAGATGCCGAAACATTTGCCACTGCTAATGATCTCACACAAATTATTCACCTGCCTACCAGAATACCAGACAATCCAACCACATCCCAGACACACTAGATCTCTTCCTAGTACACTGTGAATGTTGTATGTTCCCTAGGTAATTCACTTCATAATCTAGTACTTATGACTTCTCCCATAGAGCAATACTCACACAGCTGTTCTCAATCAAAAGTAGTCTGGCATTATAATAACGCCAAATAGAATTAACTTCGTGACTTCTATGTGCCTCATATACTTTATTAGCATGTTTCCATGCCATTCCCCACACCATCTTACACTGCTTTCCCTTATCTAATCCTTGATTCTCCAGAAGGTGTGAGCAAAAAATGGAGTATACCACAACTGGCTATCAACAAGAACTCCATCTTCCTTTAATGCTCATGATCTCGCCCAAAACAAATGCAAGAAAACTAATCCAACTTTGTAAATGCAAAATGCAGGAACCTTGCATCTTATTGAAATGGCAGACAAGCCTTTTAGGTCTCTTACCAAAGCAACTAACTGTAATTTTTGCCCAAATTTTCCTATCCCTGACAGATCCGCTACATCATCACCCACACAAAAAAAGCCAATCTCCAGGCCTCATACTTCTCCAATGCATGCAAATAACTGATTCTGGTAAATGCCAATAGAAAATCTGCTATAATTATATGAGTGACATTTTACCATTTTTCTCCCACAGGAGAAAAGAAATAATGCAATAATATTGTTCAATCTGTCGAACTTTATTGTAGCACAAATATTTATTATCAAACTTTGCTGTTTTGTAATAAAAAAAAATTCATGCTGCTTTGAAAATTTCTAATCTGTGGCACACACTGCTATGACAATTTAATAGACAAAGTTTAATAGAAAAATAGGCATATTTGAAATCTGTGAATTATTCTTCAAAATATGATTTTGAACAAAAATAACATAATCAAGAACGTTGGCAGCCAGTATTTTTTTTAAAATAATATTTCAAATAATTATCGTGAATTTATTTTTTCAAATACAAAGAAAATGTTCTGTCGAGTAAGCGATTAGACAAAATTAGCACAAAAATATTAAACATTGGTTCTCCAAGGTAATGCAATATTTAAGTGAAGAAAGTATGCAAGGATTTATATTTTGTCCTGGAATTAAAAACTGTACAATAAAAAGAGAAAATAAAAATAATTTCTATATTTTTAGTCTCTCTAATATAACTAAGAGTAAGAGTATAGTTGCCCAGCATAAAGCAAGGAAATGCATGCCTTGTTATAGAGAACTGAGACTCAGCTTCGCAAGATAATCTGGTTAAGTGTTCTCTACAGCGTGAAGGATTACGCACCTTCTAAAGGATAGAACAGCTAAATTGCACTACTTGTCCGTGTTCTTTCAACAGGTGTATTGAATCGTATCCAGATTTAGCTGGACATATATCTACATCCTGGCCGGTTGGAGGGTTAAATATGAAGTATTATATATGCAGTATAATATTCAAAGTAATCCATTCTGTTGTCCACATGCTTCTACCAATATTCAGGTAGTTTCATGAACTCGAGATCCAAAACATTTTCACCAGTTTTTTTCAGACCTATAAAACTTAATAACAGATCTGTTATACTGCTATCATTTCTTCACCAGTTGTGTTAAATAGTCCTTCCAGTACTTATTACACCCAAACCAATCTTGTTTTTTCCAACAACTTTCTTTTTCATTTTTCTCGGTCACTTTTTAAGCTTGCCTGCATACATTTAAAATGAACACTCAGTAGGGAAATTAGTCTTAATTCTCTCATTCAATTTTATTTCCATTTCTGATCAAGCTATCTGAATAATGGAGCTCTGAAATTTTATATAATATGAGCATTAATGGTTGAATATCATCTATTCTAGCTGACTTTCTGCACTTTAGATCTCAGTTTTTTTTTTCTCCTATTTTCAATAATGGAATACACTTTTTCCTGGATCTTTTCTACCACTATTCTGTCATTGCTTGTTTTGTTTCATTTAACAACCTTGAAAAGTAATTACTCTGAACATCCAATGCATGCAACATCTTTATCTTCAATTTTTTATGTCATCTTAATCAACTGTGATTTTAGTTACGATACTCTTTCAATAGCCTATGGACCATTTTGTAAGCTTCATAATATTTAGTCTGTCTCCTATACTCTCCTCCCCAGATGCCAATTAAAATCACTGATAATCTTGGGTCAGCTATTCTCTGAATTGCTAATGGTGGAGATTAGCTGCCAACCAGTCTCTAGAAGTCAGTAAGGGCTACAAGACCTTTTCTACTTCCTTTAGAGAATAATGGCATTGGTGAATCACAGTGACTTACCATTTGATCTTCAAAACAACGACCCTTGCATATCATCTGACTTTTGGTAACACCATGTAACTGTACATCAATTGTCCGAACCTTCAATTATCAGAACAGCAAACTGCTTCCCAGTGTGGTTGGATAAATGGTAGATTACTGTATTTTATTTTTCCAAAAGGCTTCACATGACTTCTGTTTTAGCATTTTTACTCCTAATTTCACTCAATTACATTTTTTAATGTATTCTCTCTAAGGAATACATTAAAAAAATGTATGCTGACTCTGACATTAACTTTTCATTGGTTTCTTCTTTTCAAAGATTGCTTCTTAACTTATTAAGCCTACTAATAAGTTCTAATTTTTCTATCCTTATAGACACCCTCATAACATTCCCCATTTCATGACTCTACACGTCAATTCTGAAAGCTGAAGTTTAGAAATATATGATTATTAATTTTGTTAATTTTTCTTTTATTTTCCATTTACAACTTTTTTTTTAGTCCACAAATTTTCAACCCTTACCAAATACTGACAACAAAATGTAATACAATTATTACTAAAAACATAATACAATCAAGTCTCACAACAGCAAACACTGTTGCTGTGAATCCATTCACTACAATGGACTACAAGAAGATCCTGAGCAACATACTCATTATCATCAATGTTATGAAAAGGTAAATTCAACAGAGCAAACCATCCACTTAAAGTAAATTGTATTAAACGATAAACTACACTATTTTTTTTATTCTTTATTCAAATGTAAGCAAACAAAATTTGATGCCACCTTCATACAAATAGCCTAGTCATGAAGATACTTCATGCAACAACTTTGCTTGCTTTTGTTTGGGTAAAAGAAGAAAATAATTTAATTCTTGTCTAATATAATTTACTTTCTAACCATGCCAAAACAAATGTTCTGCAACTCTCTCTGATTCAGAGTATTTTAACCACCCAACCAGCCTTGATGCATATATACATGTCAAAGTTGTCCTGAATACAAATACTTAATAAAATTGCAAAACTACTGATATTACGCTGACATATCATGGATATGATAATGTCAGAGGTTACAGCAGTACACAGGGTAATAAAAAAAATAGCTAAATTGCATAAGTAATGTTATGTACAAGGATACCACAAAACAAATTTAAAGTAAACGAATAATGCAATATCTATATTTAAATTGCATTTATGATAAAAATTTGTTTATATTAATTCTATGTAAAAAACTTCATCATGAGGACTGATATTTCATCCAAATGGATGATGGGGTTAATAATATGGTGATGCATCATTTTTCCACTTGTATATGGAAGACATAAGAAATCTACAATATTAAGCTTGCAGTATCTTCATAGGTCTAGCTCCGACTGTTGAGACCTCAATTAAAAGGGAATCACCCTAGGCAGTGACTCATCTCATAATGCACAGCAATATATACATCCAAAAGGAAGCGCGATGCGCATTTCAAGATACTAGGGCAATTTATGTGAAATTGCAAGTCTTATACATACAAGTAGCCTACTCGTGAAGGTACTTCATGGGGGAAACTTACCATATATTATCGCGTATGATGCGATCCACGTATAATGCGAACTAGAAATTTTGTTTGAAAACTAGTCCTAAAATGCCATGTCCACGTATAATGTGATCTGTTAATCTTGTTCCATAACATTATAAATAATACAATATGAATTAACGAAAGAAATATTTATTTAAAACAAAATGTCAAAATACAAGACGAATTAATGAAAGAAATATTTATTTAAAACAAAATGTCAAAATACAAGACGAATTAACGAAAAATAGTTATTTTAAAACAAAATGTCAAAATCCTTTAAATTCTTCTTCATCTTTTGAGTCGTCAAACATTTCATTTATAAATTCATCTGTAGGGATTGCATCATCGTCTTCATGCTCTCCAATTTGTTGTGCGTCATCCTCGCTTTCGTATATGACGTGATCTTCGGATCCATCCATTGAATTATTTATTCCACATTTAAGAAATGAGCATTGAATCATTTCAGATGGTATCGAATCCCATGCTTCTTTAACCCAGCTGGTGACTAGGGTGATCTCAGGCTTCTGAAAATTCCCATCCTTTGTCATCTTCACCAAACTAGTTGACATCCATTCTCTCCATTTTTCAGGTAAGTGATCTTTAAATGGCTTATTCAAGCTGACATCAAGCGGCTGCAAAACGGAAGTTAGACCACCCGGTATGACTGCTAGGTCTGTACGTAGCTCACGTGCTTTCTCTTTGCTTGCCTCTGTTAAATGCGCCCAGAACATATTCCAGACTAGCATGCTTTGTTGACATAAAGCTACCTGGACGTATGTTCCATACCTGATCCAGCCACAATTGTACACCTTCTTCATCCATCCAACCTTTCTGATTGGTGCGAACAATTACACCTGGTGGAAATTTCATATGCTTTGGAATTTTCTTCCATTTAAATATCACTGTTGGCTTTAATTTGGTTCTGTCTGCCATGCATTCTAGAACAATGGTAAAATGCATTTTTTCATGTCCCATTGTTTTTAAGAAGACACCCTTTTCACCAACTGAGTTTACTGTTCGATTCCCAGGCATATCAAAGTACATGGGCGTCTCATCCATATTGCCAATTTGGGAAAATTCATATCCGTGACACTTCCGTAATTTTATGATAAATTTATGGAAGGACTGCACTTTTTCTTCAAGCTGCTTTGGTAATTTCTGTGCAATTTTTGTTCAGTGTCGTAATGTTAATGCTTTGCGTTCCAAAAATCTGTTGCACCACCCAGGTGAAGCAAGAAAAGATGAAATACCTGGTGTGTCCTTGAATTTACCATTCTTGAGTTGTAGAGCTCGAAAACGAATTGCATTTCTTGTTACTATAATGCCATCTTGTCGTTGCATCAAAATCCATTCATTTAGCTCTTCTTCGAGTTCTGGAAAGGATGCTACATCTCCACGATGGGCACATTTCGTTTTGGGGATTTTTTCGAGACTGTTTTTTTGCTTACGTCAAAGTCTAATATTACTCTCTGCTACACCAAATTCTCTCATAGTAAAACTGTTATTATGTTCTTCTGCAAACTGCACGACATGCAATTTAAATCCTGCTTCAAAAGATGAAAGTTTACGTTTCTGTTGCTCATTTTCAGGCTAGGTTTGTTTAACGAATTAATATTTAAAATGAACTGTAGTTAAACTGATTTACCTAACTGTGCTCTATCATTCGGTGACGGAGAGTGCATGCACAGATACGATGCGCGCTTGGTCGCCGAATGCGAGTGGGTCAAGTAGATTTGGTTGCATAGGCATTAGGTAGTATATATTGTGTGTGCAAGTCTAATAAGATGTTATATTTTTTAGGATCCAAATATAATGCGAACCCCTAACTTTAAGCAGTATTTTTTACCATAAATTTTTCGCAATATACGCGATAATATACGGTAGTTAGCTTATACTTGGATAAAGGATTAAAACAAGAATATAATTTCTTTTCTAATATAATTTACTTTCCAAATGGAAAAACTTTCAAAAGCCATCCACTATAACATATTATTTCTTTGGTCCTTACAAGTTCATGATTTTGAGAATATACATAAATATTCTTTTTAACCATGCTTAAAAGAAATATAAATCAGACTAAAAAAAAACATCCTTTATAATATTTCCGTTCTTTCAGAATATTAAATTTCTTCATTTTTGAAATAATAAGCCAGTCTGAAATATCTATAGAATTTTAACTTTTAAGGGATGTTATGAAACTTAACTTACCCTTTTCTTTGCATGTTCTGGACATAAAGGTAATTCATGACAAATGTCAAACACAGGGACACAGCACTGGGTATTGTCTGCAAATTTAGCTGTACAATGTTCAAAGAGTTGCTGATCAATATTGTATGTAATATCTATAAGCAAGTTAAAGATTGTAACATAAAAGGATTCAAAATTTCATTCATGAATTTTGCTTCCATATGGAGAAGACTAAACTGAAAATCTAGAAAATATTCATATTAACACTAACTGTTTCAATAAATAATTCTAAAAAAAATATAAAAGCATAAGCTAGTTCTGCAGAGATAATTACTTATATCACCTATAACTAAGTGATATAAGTAATAGAACATAAATTGTAAAAATTCAGTTTGAACAACACATCACTATTTTCCCCATCCCAAGGTCAATTATATTAAATCATACCATTAAATGCTCCTCAAATGAATTCATTTTAGCAAATTACGGAGACTATACAAATGCACCCCAAATGAAGCTATATATATCCTGTTTAAACATTTTTTTTGAATGTTAAAAAAAAAAAAAAAAAAAAAAAAAAAAACCTGGAGAACGAAATACCATCATAGAGATAGATTCTCTTTTTCAGAGTCATTTAACATACTGTTGTATACTGACATATTGTACAACAATGATGAAGACTTCATTCAGTGAATTGTAGCAAATGATTTCTGAACTATAGAATTAGTAAAAATTTAGATGGCATTTTGGGGTGACATATATTTATTATTCTTCTTTATGTTATACATTCACAGTAAGCATTCAGATGAACTTGGAATCTCATGTTCTTCTGAACTTCAACTGATTGTGGTCATTTAGCATTATATTTTTCAACCATGTTCTCCAGACTGTTTTTCTGTTTTACGAAGAAAAAAGGGGAGAAATCCTATCACTTATGACATCAGACCAGCTAACTCACCATTAATTGAAAAGATCCTTATAAATGTTTCTTCTAGATAGGATCTGAAATAGGTTTTGACAACGAAAGGGGATATGCTATTCTTCTTGACTGCAGAGTGATAGCAGGCTACTTGTTGGTTTGTCGTTTACTGGTAAATATATAATGAATAATACAAAAGTATCCATTTCCTCTCTGTGTTGACTAGAGTTCCTCCGGAGTGCCACCTTCTCAGCATAAGAAAATTTCAGGACAGCTGGGTGGCGGTTAGATTCCTCTTTGCTCCCTGATATGAGATATTTTGTTCAGTTTTCATCTTCTATATTTCTTTTTCCTCCTTGCACTGTTGGTAGCATGAAAGTAGGCTAGATAGTCTCCCTTACAGTTGAAACGTTTAGGTTTCTTTGCAGAGCAAGATTATTATCATGCTCTGTACTACCACATTGGGCAGAAATTATAATGCCAAAACAGGAAGTTTGGATGCCCATATTTCTGACATTTAAAGCATCTTAGTGGATTAGGGATGTAGAACCCAACAAAACAGTGGTGATAGCTTGATTTTACTGATGTTGAAGGTGTGGATGTGTCAAAAGTAAGGATGATATCACTGGGCAGAACAAAACAATCATCCCTAAGTATTAAGATGAACCTCATCCCTGTCATATTTCTTGATCTTTAAACTCTGAACATATAGTCCCATCTGGAACATGAAGGAGATCTCATTGTGCTATCGCACATCTAGAAGAATGGATTTTAATGAGGTATTACCATAACTGATATTCCCTCTAGATTTTTTTTAAATTGTTTTAGGAGATCCTGCTAATTCTTCTGAATCGAGAAGGGTGATGTTTTCCCTATTATCTTGTCATATGTTGCATGAATGATGAGAATCAACAGTATATTTATATTTGTGTCAAATGTTTATTGCATCTTATTTCTGTTATCAAATGGTATATCTATGGATTATCTCTGAAAAATTTGAGTGTGAAAAGTTCATATTCAAAGGGAATTTTTTTGATTTGGTGCCAGAGATCTTCATCCACCACAGAGTCACACATGGACACCTGCCATCTAGCAAGCAATAAATATGCTTGGAAGTGAAACACCAAGGTTTCCCTAGCTGCAATGCCAGCACTGCGGGAAGCCTTAGGCCCTGCCTCAGACTATATGGAAGGAGACTTACTGCAAATTCCTGTTGTTCCTTGCAATCCTGCCCAGGCCCTTCCATCTTGCCAAAGTTAGGACCAAAGTGATGCACGACTACCATTAAGCCCCCCCCCCCCCCCTATTTCCAGATGCCCATGTATCAAGCAGCATGGCAAACAAGGGGTAGGGAAAATGATCCAATAGTGGTCTGGAAGAGAAGATAGTAAAAAACATGGGTAGCAGAACAAAGAATATGGAAAGAAAGTATAAAAGAAAGAAAGAAAGAAAAATGAAATGGGCCAGAACAATCATTGGGAGGTTCTTTCTACTATGAAGAGGTACTCCACATGGAGGGGTAAGACAAAGAAAAGATTGGGATATACAATTTTCTTCTTCCTTTCAGAGGAAAAATCAGTTGTCACTTAAACAAAAATAGTACAGAACAATCTCTGAGATGATCTTTTCTATCACTAAATCCAGAATACTGAAAATGTCTTTTATTATTATTATTTTTTTTTTTTTACTGATCCTCTAAATATGACTACTTAAGAAACGATGAAAAGCCATATTATAAAACATCGCTTTTCATCATCATCATCATTAAGAGAGGTTTTTCAATTCAATCATAAACACTGAAGACTTTTCAGTTAAAGAGTAATGCTTCTATTGCACTATATAATCACTTGTTTACATGCAACAGAAAAAGACTGACCATTCATACTAGAGCTAGCATTTGAAAACTTTCATAAATTTCCTACATCTGCAGTACTTACTAAAGACAGGCTAAGACATAAATTTAATAAGGCAAACTTAATAATCAAATTAGCAAGTAAAATAAAATATTATCCATTAATGCCTTTTAAATCCAAAGAAAGTAGGCATCAAGTATTGAAAACATAAATTTATAATGGAAATTATGAGTATTAACATTTGTGAATGGACCTAGGTAATGGATAAAATATCAGATGACCGAAGCCTACTTACTATGTAGAGCAGTTAATTATCATCATACATCGGAATACAATAAAATTCTAACTGGAGTATTCATAGTTTTAAATGCAATTCTTCTCTGACAAAAACCAATCATGCTACCCCCCCCCCCCAAAAAAAAGCCTGAGATAAATAAACAGTAGATAATATCCAGTATTTGGATTAAAAACAAAAAATAAACCAAAACATAAATTTGGCTAAATGCAATTTTATAAATTGATTTAGGGTTGATTAAGGGTCAAAGTCAGATAACTGGAAGGAGACCTCCACACTGCCTTTAAGGAATGCAGAGAACCAACTAGGGCTTCTGACCTAATGTTCAATCCTAACCTTTGCATGGTGTGCCCCGTTAGTAGGCATCCATAAAGTACTTAACAAATGAGGATGGCCTGACAATTTGGGATTTAGCTGACCAAATTGTACTCCTGCTGCCTTAAACCAGAAATAAACATGAGATTTCATGTTGGCTGAGGTATCATCCTGTTATATCCTGTTGAGCAACAAAAAGAGATAAATAAACAGCATAAAAAGTATCCAGTATATGGATTACAAACATATTAAAAAATGGATTAAAAGCCTGCATGGTTGGCCGAATGAACAGCATATCCGCTCTCTAACCAAAAGGCTGCGGGTTTGAATCCCACCGTGGGATTTAAAAAAGAAATCCCACTGACAGGTGGGATTGGCTGGATATGCTTTAGGGGGTATGATTCCTACAAGGACAATGACTCCTACATGAGCAGGTCCATTTCCAGTTCTATTCTTACAAATAATAATGAAATGCCTTAAGCTGGGATTCTAACTGGGTTGTTAATACGTCTCCAGAACACAAAAACAGATTTCTGTTTCTACAGAAGAACCTTGATATCATTAAAATTTTGGCAGCAACAGTTCCACTGTAAGAATTTTCCTATTCTTTTAGTTTGCGAATAGCAGTTGTGGGCAGCAGTAGATGGAGTTGGTGTAGTTGCAGCTGTCAGTTGGTGAATGAATGGTGGAGACGGAGTTGTAGAGCAGTTGCCCTCCCTCAATGAGTCCTTGGACTCCCTGGAGGTGTCAAATAATAATAATAATAAAAGGTCCCCATTATTTTCATCATAGAACAAGGGCAAACATGAAAAGTCAGATACTGGAACAAACTCCAATTCAACATCTAAAAGAGAAAGAAACAAATTCAACATCACAAGAAATGAAGATAGGAACCAGCAACATAAAGAGTACTAATGGAAAGGAAATTGAACTCGAAGCATTTTAAAAGTACCACGTGGACACAATTCACATTGCTGAGACAAAAATAGGTGAGATCCTACTAAATAACATGCATATAATGTTATATTTGGGTAACAATGATCAAGGAAAGGAAGGAATAGTGATAGCATTCAGTACCAAATTATTATTATTACATAACATAACACCTCCAGGGAGTTCAATGACTCATCGAGGGAATATGAAGATAAACTTCATGATTAGAAGGCAATTTCAAGTAGAGTTATGTGGGAAAACTTCAAAATAGAGAAATGGACAATGAAATGATTTATACCTATGAGTCCCACAGAAAGTTCTATTAAGAGGGAGCAGAGGAATTTTTCAAGTCATTAGAGCAGGCAGTTGACTTCAAGAAAACAGAACAAAATCGGTGCTTGTTGGGATCTATAGTCTTCCATAATTGTGCAAATCTGCCAATACACCTCTCTGGTCTACAGAAACAACCAACAATATATTTTCCTATTGGCTTCTATCTCACACCAGAAGCCTCAACTGAACCATCCTCCCCCAGATCTAAAATTCTGTTTAATTTCTAATTTTGTTGGTTGTAGTTCATCACTTAGCAGCACTATCCCACCTCCTGTCCTATTACCTCCAGCCTTAATGAAAATACAGTAGCATTTACATTCTATTCTTGTAACTATATCATTCTATATCATATGCAAGAAAGATATATTATTTTCTTCCAACCAGGCCCCAATGATGTCTAAATTTTTGGCCATATTCCAACATAAAGATTCACAAGTTCATGTGGAGAGAAGACACACAAAATAAGAAAGTCTCACTGACTATGTTACTGTTGATAGTGATATCTTCATGCTGGTTCAGGATACAAGCATATACATAGGATATGTAATTGGAAGTGACCATCACTTAATTTTCAACAGGATAAAAATGAATATCACACTGAAGCAAACAATGTGTAAGGAAGTTTTTAAAAGAAATAAAGTTGAGCAGTTTTTACAGGTAAGCTATAGACTCAACTATACAAGCATTATTCAAAATAAGACATTTCAAAAACAAGACCTGCAACTTGGAGTCTCAATGACCATGTCTGAAGAAAACATTCACTGATTCCTGATTCATCCAAGGAGGCATATGTTGAAGTGGTCTGCAAGGACAGAAAAATAAGAGCACTACGGCAGACACAAGACGTTAAAGTAATAGTCCTGGAAAAGGGGAAAAAAAAAGAATATATTGAATGCTCTTAGCAAATATGTTGGCAGACACCTTAAATACAGAGAAAAATGTAAGAGCTAAGCTATCTGTAAAAGCAGATAAACTAATGCCATATGAAGACTTTGATAAGAATATAGAAAATAAATATCAGGAAGGTAGCAAAATGTTCTGGAGGCTACTAAAAAAAGCTTGAAAATGGAGAAAAGAGTACTGAAAATGGAATCAAAGATGATAAAGGTGACATGAAAACTGAAGGTAACATATTCTGGATGTCTGGAATAATTACTTTGAAAGACTGTTACATGAAAGAAGTAATGACAGAACAATAGTACAAAAGATTTAAGAGGAATACAAACCAGAGTAGTACATATCAATACGTGAAGTAGAAAAGCCAGAAGTTGAAATCAGGATGAATGAAGTAGAACTCTCATACTACCCAACTATAAAAAGGGAAATAAAGCTGAATGCAACTCTGGTAAGTGTTCCTGGTAATATTTATGCAAGCATACTTAAGAGACTGAGAAAAATTGCAGAAGAGAAGATCAAGTGAGCTCAGGCCAAAAAGAGGCTGTCAAGATCAGATTTTCACTTAACAACAAACAGTTAGGAAATCATGGGAATATAACACAGATCTGAACTTAAGTTCTGTAGATCTAGAAAAGGCATCCAACAAAGTGGCCAGGGAAATGGAACATTATACAGGATGATACCTAGTCTATATTTAAGTCGTAAGTCAGCAGTTAGAATTGAAGGAACTGCTGACTTACGTTTGATGTAAAATCAGGTGTAAGACAAGGTTGCACTATGTCCGTTATTACCTCATCTATATGGATTGCATTATAAAAGAAAATGGCATTAAACCTGGTATCAGAATCAGAGATATCGAACATCTCTTTGCTTTATGCAGCTGCAATCTCAATGGAGAACCTATAGGAAACGTAAAAAATATTTCAGCTAATTAGACACATATCTTCAGGACTGGGGTAAGATGGTACAACTTACTCTAAATCCAGAGTAATTTATTAAAAAAGGGTGGCACACCATTTGGCAACTCCTATAGGTAGAGATGACCTGCTAATGCTTCTGCCTGGTATCTATACTCGGGCCTGGCTCCCACTGAAGAGACCTCAATCCTGGCTCCCACTGATGAGACCTGCCAGTTACCAGAACCCGAGAGAGCTCCTGTTCCCGTCCTGTTACAACGAAGGTGCCATTGCCAGTTACCAGATCCCGAGAGAGAGCTTGTATTTCAGTCCTGCGGCCTTGCCTGGCTCCCACTGATGAGACCTCAAGGCTAGGTTCAAGGTCAAGTATAGCAGAAGAGACGCTTTGTAGTTGCACTACTACCTGTAAGGATCACCATGACAACAACAGAAAGCAGCGGATTCCAGCCGGAGGCAAAAGTAGTATCCTTTGGACCTGCAGTCGACTAGGAGATCCAGATTGCGGAGACGGATTTCAGAGCTTCATGCACCTGTTCCATAGAAGTACTCCAGTGTTGGTAAGACCTTTCTTTTTTCTGTCTTTTCCTTTGTTTCGCGCGTATTTACTGACGAGGAATGCTCGGCATTTCTCGACTTTGGCCCTTGCTAACATCTCTCTTTTTTTTTCCCTATCGATAATAGTTAGGATTTCACATTAACAATGACATCCTTTCTGCCCAGAACCAGGACTCTCGGTATCGAGGTCAACCAGTCCATACAGAAGCGGGCGTTGGCGAGAGCGCTAATTAATGAAGTAGGGGCAGAGAACATATACGGTTTCACACCGTACCCGGGGGGGGGGGATTTCAAATAGTGGTTAAAGACGACCAAACAAGAAGGAAACTATTAAACGGTTTCCCATGCTCAGGACAAACAATGAGGCCTTTTGTAGTAGGGACCCTATGCAAAACATTAAAAATAGACAGGTTTCCCCTGGAATACCTGGAAAAAGAAGCCGACATCAGGAAATTCTTTGGTAAATGGGGGAAAATTTATGATATCAAAGGCTGGAAAACAGGAGAAGTAGAAATCCAGATAGATATGGAGAAAGAAGTTCCCAACTTCGTTTACTTGGGCCAAACCAGGGTTATGGTCAATTACCCAGGTGTTAAAAGATTGTGCTTTTGATGTAACTCTGGTGAACACCTCGGGGCAGAATGCCCGAGAACACAATGTAGAAACTGCAGATCACCGAAGCACAAACTAGAAAGCTGCACAGCACCGTGTTTTAAATGTGGGGACTCGACTCACAAAGTTGACACATGCCCACACAGGACACAGGCAGAAGTAACTGGAGGGACCATAACACCGGTCAGGGCTACACCCATTGGAAAACCTGAGGCTTTATCAGGGAACGATTTCCCGAAGCTCCCCCAACAGGCTGCAAGAGGGGGAACAGCAGAGAACACAGCCTTCACAAAAATCCCAGTGGGTAAAATACCCAAGAAAACCCGCCACACGAAGGGAAAAAACCCCAACAACGAGATGGGAAAAATTGATACACACAGGAAGGAGGATGAAATGGTCGCGATCAGCACTCCAACAAAGCGCACAAGAGACATAGAGACAGAGGAAAAGAAAAAAGCTAAACAAAGCAGCCTACTGTCATCGGAGGACAAAATGGATAACTCCCAAATTATAGGCCAATGTGGAGCAACAGGCACAGAGCCCTTCGACGAGGCCGTAACAATGCCAGGAAACCTACCCCCGGTAGCGGACTAACCTGCAGAACCCCAACCACATATCCACAGAACGGACGCTTCTAGCGCCATGGATATGGACTTTCTAGGCAACCTCTGTATTGATCTCGAGGCAAAAAGTCCAAACAGCTACGATGGAGAATCGGATGTGGTTTATGTAGACCCATGAACAGATAACAACCCCCCCCTTCTTCTAAACATCAACATGGAATTTAAAATTGCCACTTTAAACACTAACGGACTTCTTTACGCAACCCTTTTGCGCAAAGCACTGTCTGGAGGCTAATGTTAACGCACAAAATTAATATCCTCCTGATACAAGAAACCCATTTTTATAAGCATTGGGACGTGGAGAACTTCTCGGGAAGCTACCCAGTCACCAGCTACTGGTGCTTCGGGAACGCGCACTTGCAAGGGGTGGGGATACTAATTCCGCCCCAAATCGCGGGGGGAGTTCTTCAACGTCCAGAAAGACACCACAGGATGTCTAGTAGCGGTGGACTGGAAGTACGGTGGCCGTACCATCCGGCTTGTTGCAATTTACGCCCCGAACAACCCATACCACAGAAATGGTTTCTTCTCTGCCCTTGAAAACTATCTCCTGGGAGCAGACCACCTCAGAGTAGCCGGAGATTGGAATTGTGTGGAAGACACACGTTTAGACAAAGTGGGCGGGAATGCAAATACTGGAACTGGCGGCATTACCGCCTTAAAACGATGTTGTGTAAACTTTGATCTCGTTGATGTCTGGAGGCGGAATAACCCATCCAAAGTAGAGACAACGTGGTGCTGCAGCCAGATATCGACGAAACTAGACAGGGTATACGTATCTCAAAACTTGGAACAACATGTTCAGAGGATACGTCACACCGCAGTACACAAGTCAACAGACCACAAAATGGTCATATTCAAAATCACACTCCCAGAGGTCCTTGGAGGCTACCTCCTACCTTTCCCAGTCTTTTTAGCGACCAGCTACAGAACCTTTGTGACAGATGGACAAACACCAACTGGGACTGGGAAAACTGGCTGTGCTTCAAGTGGCAGGCTAAGGAACTGTTTCAAAACTGTGGATGCGAAAGGGCCTACCAACAATGTAAATGGCTGAGGGATCTCTACAGGGAACTCGGCTGGTACCGGAAAAATGAACGGAGTGGAGTTCCCTGCGGAGATCTTATCAGACAAGTAGAAATAGAGCTGCAGCAAGAGCGGCAGAGTAGAGTCGAGGACCTCGACTTTCGAACGAGACTCTATCTCAGAAATTTGGAAACGCCTTCCGCCGCATTTTACAATCAACAACGGGGTGGCAGCAAATGACGAGAGAACGATTTACCAGATCGAAGAGAAGGGTCAGATTCTAAACTCAACCCATGAAATACTCCGTCATTTTCATCAGCAGTATCTCGGCATCTTCTCTGACCAGCAGGGCACGGATGACTTCAACGAGTGGGACGTCAAACGTTTTCCTGATCATCTTAGTGCCCTGCATGACAGGCTAATAACTGCGGCGGAAATAAAGGCAACGTGCAAAACAATGAAGACAAAAAAGACCCCAGGGCTAGATGGATTAGGGATAGAATTCTATATATCTATCTGGGATTTTGCATTGCCAGCATTAGTAAACATCTTCAACGAATTCCTCACTTTGGGAAACATCCCCGAGGAATTCGTTAAGAGCTATACAATCTTTATCCCCAAGAAAGATCAAGATCGGACTTTGTCAAATAACTGGCGTCCGATCTCCTTAACCAACTTAGACTACAAGATTTTCGCAAAAATTATCTGCACGTGCATTAAGGGCGAAATAGAAAATATAATAACAAGCTCACAGGTCTATGGAATCCCAGGTAGATCTATGGAATTTAATCTCTTCTTTGTTAAGTGACCTAATCAGACTGGCCAAGGAAAAAAAATACCCCCTGGCACTTCTCTCCACAGACCTGGAAAAAGCATTTGACAGCGTCAACCACATGTACTTGCAGGACACCCTCAAAAAAATAGGTGTGGGGCCGAAACTTCGGCGTACAATTAAAAATATGTACGCAGAGGCCTCGACACAACTGTCTATTAATAGGTTTCTGACAGAACCGATCCGCATAAAGAGAGGGGTTAGGCAAGGCTGCCTGCTAAGCCCCCTCCTCTTTTCTCTAGCATTGGAACCCCTCATCAACAGAATTGAGAACACCCCTGCAATTAACGGTATTCCACTGCCCCAAGTCTCCAGACAATGCAAAATAGTGGCATATGCAGACGATGTAGTGGCTACACTCAGAGATTCTGAGTCCATATGCATCTATATTGACATACTGCAAAACTTCAGCTTAGTCAGTGGTGTCCGAGTTAACGCACAAAAAACTAAAATCAACTTTTGGAAATTTCCATAACACTGGACTTCCCTATGGTTTAACGCTGCATACGCAGCCCCTAACAATACTAGGCATTCCGTTTTCTGAGATCCTAGCATTACCAACTCAAAAATTACAGGAAACAAGCATGGAAAGGATAAAGCTGTTCAAACCAACCTTTTTCTCCTTTTATGGCAGAGCCACAGTAATAAGAACAATCATTACCCCAATGCTGATGCACACAGTCAACATCACAGGCATCACACTGCTACAAGAAAATCAATTATCAAAAAACCTCATAGATTTCTTCTGGAATGAGAAAAAACACGAGGTAAAAAAAGAATACCTACAACTAAAACATGAAAAAAAAGGGGGGGGGGGGGGTATGCTCTGCCCGATCTCAAAAGCCTGCTCCATGCAAACACATTCAAAACCGTACAGAAGGCCTTAAACTCAAACCACACTTCAGGCCTCCTCATTAGATATTTTATAGGATTTTTCCTCCCCCTCTTTGGGATCACGGACTATGCTGGACCCCACGCAAGGGTTGTACCCAAGTGGTACCGCACACTAGTGAAATCGCTCACAACACTCAGAGACAAAGGAACAAAAATCCTCACACACACAAACCCAAAGCAGTATACTGGGATTTCTTCCAACTCTCCAGGTGTGATACACCAAATCTCAGGACCAACAATGAAATTCTTTTTAGAAACATTAAAAATAGCTGGGGACAGCCTTTTCATTGGGATCTCACCTGGCGAATAGCCTAAGGGCGGCTCCCGGTGAAACAGGTTAAATCCATGCATGTACCCATTCCGTGCGACCTCTTCTGTGATGTCTGCCGAGGCGTCGAAATGGTGGAGCATTTTTTTTTTTTTTTATTTTTGCCCACCAGCACAACGCATCTGGCAAAGACTGAGCACAGCATTGGGAATCCCGATGCTGTCACTAGAAGAGGTCGTACGTCTACAATTCCCTCCACCGGTCAACAAGACCCAAAAGTTCGCTATCTTCTTAATTAACGTCTTAAAGTATCACATCTGGAAGGTATGGAAAAAATCCCAGGTACAGGATGCAAATTTAATGTACGCAAGAATAAGGAAAGTTTTTTTTTCTATCTACCTAAATTTCTTGCGCAAGAGAGACATTTACTAGGAGACTTTAAATTTGTGAACAAATACTGCAAACCACCGAAAATATGCTTTCTCATACAGGGATGCATCAAGCCCTGTATATATCTTTAGAATCTACAAAACTCCACCTAACTCTCCATAGGAAAAGTAATAACTATTCTGTCCTTCCTCGCCACAAAGCTTTCGCTGGCATGAATTCTCTTACTCCAAATAAGGGGGGGGGTAGATCTGAGAAACCGGGCTGCGAAGGCTTACAGCGAGGCAGTGCCGCTCCCTGTGAGTGGCATCTCCCGGGCCAGATTCTACCCCATTTTAAGTCCCAATGGTACCAGGTCTGCAAGTTCTTCAAAACGTTCTTATTCATTTCAACTTACCAGACCTTAAGTCATAAAAAAAAAAATAATCTAGTCCGGACCTTAAGTTCTGGAAAAAAAAAAAAATTATGGTAAATTTATATATCCAGTTTGGACCATAAGTCCTTAGATTTTCAATAACAGCAGTAAATTTTAATAACCCGGAATACAAATAAGGATATTATACTTAGTAACAAAAATTACGAACAAACATTTAAACTGTAAAATACTGTTCCAAAACAGGGTCAACGGATATCCTCCATAGACACCTGATTAAATCATTAAATTGGATAAATTTATATGCAAACTTTAGACAAAATTTTATGGTTAATCTTTTTTTTTGAATAGATAAACTGAGATTGTGTTACAGACCAATTAGCCTAAAATGGCTAAACAGGTTGACTGAGGCCTCTTTTACCTCCTACTATCCTACTCTATCTTGCATTATCCTCCTCTCTTACTGTCTGCTGATCCTCAGCATGCTTTATTCTCCAAAGGCCAATGATGAGAGACATGAACTTCCATTCTACCCCAATAAGGTTGAAACTAGTCTGGGTTGTGGCCTTCCCTTAATGCATAACATTAGACATATCCGCAAGGAGATGTGTTTTGCATTATGGGAGATACTGAGATAGGAGTGTTGGTAGCTTGCTCCACCTTTGCAAGGAGTGCCCTGGTGTTGTACCACCTTACCCCAGTCCTGAAGATACTTTCAGGTGCAAACTTTGTTTGCTCACACTTGGATAAAACTAAATTTATTATACTCTAACCAAGTGAAAAATAAACTTTCTAGTGCTTGAATACTTTTGACCATCCTTCATTAAGAGAGAATGTATAAGATAACTGCTGAGTTTTTTTTTCCTTTTTGTTCCAATCCTATACACAAGAAGTTCAAGGACCTATAGGTGCATCATGTGTGGACTGCAGGTTAATATTGAGAAAGAAGTTTACTGACATTTTTTTCTTGAAAATTGCAGGTTGTAATTGTTTGAAATACTTGAGGAAGGCTATTTCAGAAGATGGAAGGTAGGTGAGATAAAAAAGGAAGAGAAGAAGTAGGTTTGGTATGTTCATTCACTGCAGTGAATATGGATACAGGGCAGTTGCTGCTCTTGAAACAGAAAACAAGTGAAGAAAGTGTAAGAATGATGGTTACCAGTTCAGCTGTATAGTGGCCATGGAAGCAACATGTAGAACAGACACAGATCTGAAATCCTGCACCTATGAGATGTTTTATCTGTATACAATATTTTTTGTAATGCTTGAGGCCATCTAGTCATATTATGTATTAAGAGATTGGTCTCTTTGTGGTTTTTCATGGTTGGATCTACATCTAATATATTATAGGTAGATGTGTCAGAATCTAAAACACCGATCTTCGTTATGTAATCTTTGGTATTTATGATAACTACACAGCACATGTTAAGATCTCTTAAGGACTGAGTTTCTTCAAAAAATAAATTCCTTCCACCAAAAAATTAAGTTCACATTAGAGTTGGAAAATAACCATCAAATAACGTTTTTGGATGTGCTATTAAAAAGATAAGATAATGGATAAATAAAGCTCACAATCTACTGCAAACCTACAGACACTGGACGTTATCTTCACTTTAAATCTACTCATCACTATGCACAAAAACTTAGCATCATACATATGCACAAAAAGAGAAACAAATATCATCACAGAAGAAAAAGATCTGCTTGATGAGCTCTCGCTCATATCAAAAACTCTATCCAAAAATGATTACTCACAAAATATCATTCAAAAGATTCTCTATAGAAACAGCCCACAGCAACAACCTCAAGTGACGCAGTATATATCGTCCATCATCATACCTTTTGCTGGCTCAGTCTCAATGAAAATAGCAAAAATCAGGGTTGCCTTCAAACCTATTATAACTACACAGCACATGTTAAGATCTCCTAAGGACTGCATCACCTTCTACAAGTATGCAGGTGTATATAACATCCCATGTTCCTGCGGACTGAACTATATAGGCCAAACATCACGAAGCCATAGAATTCCAAAAAAAAGAACATGTAGGAGATGTCAACAACAATAGAACAGACACCTCAGGATTAGCTTACAACTTCTCGATTTCGAACCATTCCATCGATTGGGACAACAGCTCCATGCCATATATTGAAGAAGATTTCAGATGTGGAAACTTTAAAGAAGCTGCAGTGGTACTCCAGACGGGAGAAAATCTCAATAGAAATCAAGGCATGATATTAAAAGACATTTGGAAAAGTTTTATAAATTCACTATGTTCAGCAGAACGCAATTTTGCGAAAAACTATAAAACGCGATCTACTAACAATAACTAAGTCCCCATGCTCTATGCTCTTAATGTCAAGTATCATTAAGTATTTTCAATTTTTTTTATTTGATTTGATTTTAATGTCGTTACTGCATTCTTCTGTTTTAGCATTTAATGTTAGTGTAACCATTCTCATCCTGAAGAAGCCAGACAGACTCAAGCTGGCGAAACTGGGAGACGATTATATACATATATTTATAAAGAATCATGGTCCAATAAAATGTCTCATATTTAGTATAAAAGGACCAAATATTGAAGTCAATAAAAAAATCTTTAGCTGGGAGACGATTATATACATATATTTATAAAGAATCATGGTCCAATAAAATGTCTCATATTTAGTATAAAAGGACCAAATATTGAAGTCAATAAAAAAATCTTTAGTTCTTATGCAGACTGGACTGGCATTTTTGATGTCAGGCATAATCTCAATTTATTTGTAGTCTCTTCCTCCCATGATTAGTGCCATCGCTCAATTTTTCGTTATGTTGTCTGACTGAAGTCTGCATAGAGGACCGACAAACAATACTTAGATCCCTAGCAACCGCATCCACAATCTCATTTCCTTTAATACCAGTGCAGTTTGAGATCTAACAGGAAAAAAATGTCTGAATGAAGGCTGTTAATTTGACAGAACAGCTGTTGAATTTCATAGAATACCACGATGATTAAGCTATTATTATTATTATTGTTCTGGGCAACTGCAAGGAGTAGACAGACTCATCGAGGGAGACCCTAACATCATGTCAAGAACAACTATTCGACACTGACACAATATCTATCATACCTTGCCTTGAACTCATTCACAGTCGTATCACCCACAACATTCTGGAAGCTTATTCCACTCATTCACCATTCTCCAAGTAAAAAACCTAGCTCTAACACCCTTGTCAAACACGCTCTTGCCCAACTTCCATGCATGGCCCCTAGTCCTCCCACCACCAGTCAAATTTTCAAAAATATCTTCTGGATCGATCTTATAGAAACCCTTCAGTAATTTGAAATTAGTTTGTCTCTGCATGTTAAAGTATTTTTCAGAAGCCAAGTGATTTGATGAGCTGATTTAGTCACTTTTGCAATGTGCCCCCTAAACTTCAATTCCCTATCCACGAACACTCCCAAATCCCTGGCCTCATCAATCTCCTGGAATACAGTTCCACCAATGCGATATACTGCTGCTATTCTTTTCACCCCAAAGTGCATAACCTTACACTTTGCCAGATTATATTGACATCCATTTTTCCTAGCCCAGTCCTCCAAACTATCCAAATCATCCTGTAAAATTTTGACATCCTGTGAACTCACAATTGCTCTACCCAACTTTGCATCATCAGCAAACAAGTGAACACTTCCTCTCAAATCCTTTCCTATATCATTGATGAACAAATTGAAAAGCAGTGGTCCAAGAACAGAGCCCTGCGGCACACCACTAGTCACAAGCCGTCTTTTAGACTCCACTCCTGCATAAACCACTCTCTGGTATCTCTCCTTCAACCACCCTCCTATCCATCTCACCAACCCTATATCTATCCCCATCTGCTCCAGTTTACTGATTAGGGTTCCATGTGGTATCCTGTCAAAGGCCTTGGCAAGGTCCAGTAGTATCACTGTAAACCCATTACCCCTATCCAGTTCAGTCATCACTGTGTTATAAAACGTGAGCAAGTTACTGAGGCATGATCTACCCTTCACAAAACCATGTTGTCCCCCATACAATATCCCATTTTCATCTATCCAATCCTGTATTCTTTTCTTTTATTTTATTCTCCCTGTCATTCCTGAACACATTATACCCATCACATTCAATCCCACTAGCTATATCATCTACAGTCAGCCATGATTCACTAATACCAATAACCTGTGGTCTGGAAGTGCCAACCATGGCCAAAAACTCTTCCTTCTTGTTCCTAATACTCCTAGCATTAGTCTACATGAATTTAAGACCCCAATTAGTCCCAACCCTAACTTGATGCCTTATATTAACTATCCCACTCGGAGTTGTTGTCCTTATTCCCTCGGGCATATTATATTCATTCATACATTCAATTGCCTCCTTAAGGACTGTATATCTACCTCCCCCTTAATAAATCTAGTTTCACTGAATTTGCACATCCATCACATTCAGCAACACTTTCTCAAGTCTCCTTACACCATAACTATTCAAATGCAGGCCATCCATCTTATATAGATCCTTTTGCCCATCAAACTCACTCCACACATCAACAAATTCCACGCCACTCGTCATACATAACCCACACATAAAGTCATTCACAATTATGGCCCTCCTTTTAAACATTTCACTATCATACCGTGGCAAAAGACTAATCATTCTAACTCTCTCTCTCTTTTCTTTTGCTACCTCAAACAATTCATTCAGGTCTTCTATCATTTCCATTTTATTTCCTTTCAAATCATTCGTACCTCTTAAAACACTTAAGGAATAGAACAACGTAGTTAAGGATATAAATTAAATTAAACTTTAATAAATATTTTCCGATATTTCGGCAACGTCACGTTGCCATTTTCTAGAGGAACTTACAAAAGTTACGTGCACATAGGCACTACAACACAGAAACTGGGAATGAAGAGATGAAGCTATTGTTCTCCTAACAGTCCTGATGGTGCCCTCTAGTGGGCTAAGTAGGTGTTCTTGGCCGTTGGACTGAAGGTCTGCAGATGTAGGCCTCCCAAATTTGGGGCAGTCGCATACAACCAAATTTGTTGAGGTTTGGAGAATTTCTTAGGGCTGAGGTTGATTCCATAAAGAGTCTTTCAAATTTGTATTTGCTACGGTGTATCACTGTAGCAAAGTCAATTCATGCTACAGCAAATTCATAAATACTGGTAATAGTATGATGATAGCTGAAGCTTAATATATATCAACTGCACATAAAAAATGTTCTAAAACCTACAATGTAAAGAGTGTAGTTGCCACGTGTGGACAAGAGGTTAAGAGTAAAGCAAGAATTTCTCAATGTTTCCTTGAACAACTGAAGGCAATGTGACAAAAGAAAGGTACTAGGTTGGATGAAATTGTTGTCTGATCACAAGAAGATGGACAGTATATGTACTTTGACTAGTAAATGATTTGTTCTTAGTCTTAGAAGGTAAGGAATGATGGCCATTTCAGCACAACACTGCCAATGTTGTTTGTAAAATTATGACCGAAGCAACTACTATCGAGGTTAATGTACTGTCTGTTAATTGCATATGTTCTTTGGTGGGCTGACCTGTTCTACAGGGTGAAAAACTTTGCCACCACTGACCATGTAAATTCCTACAGAAGAGAAGTCAATCATCTTATGTCTTTTCTGGGGCAACATCAGGCACTTTTTAGGACAGATTTTGGCATACCACCGCTAGATATGTGAGCAGCACTTCAAGAGTCTGGGCAGATTTGTGATTTATATGGTTTTAGCAGCAAGTAAGCAATAGTGTCTTGAACATTAACAACATTATTTTTTTTGAAGGCTGAAGATGCCATGGATACTAGGAAAGGCCTGGAAAAAATAAGACAGCTCAAAAACCAAAATGTGATCCTGTTTGGAGATGATGGATAAGGACATATTATGGAAGTACAAGGATGTACCAAGGGAGAACCCCTTTTACTCTCATGCCTAAATATTGAACATATCTCACTTAAATATATTTGCTGAAAATACACTCAACTCCTAATGATAGCCCATTTTAAACACACTCTTTCTTCATCACACACTGGGACTCACATACTACATAAAAAAAGAACTGGGACCTCACATATATCTTAATCATGCCATTAGTCAGCTTCTAGGATTCTAAAGTTTTATATTAGCCATAAGCTGCAAAATCTCACTTGCATCTCTTCTGTAAGATTGCCTTATTAACTTATATCTCCTCTACTTCATCAATTCCTCACACTCTGAAGACTACATTTCCTCAATACATCCTCTTATGCATGATCCCAAAGGCCAGTTATCATCTTGCATCTGCAGTCTCTCAGGTGACTCCTCCCATCTCCTTGGAACTAAGGTGAGCATATCTGCATATAATAACTGTGGTCATATAAAGGCCCTGTAAAGTAGAAGAGTAACTTTCTTTTTCTTTCATATTAGTATTTTATTCAATGCCATATTATACACTGCCAAGGTGGTTCATCACATCAATTATCTGATGTGATGAACAATGTTGGCAATGTACCTTTCAATTTTCTGTCTACTATAACACTTCTCCCTAGCTTCACTGACTACTTGCAGCAAATTCCCATTAATATAACAGTCTGCTTGCAATTCCTTCATACAGAATATACACAATCTCACTTACAACAAAATTGAAGTAATATTCATTATAATTTGTCCAAATAAAGCCAGTTCAAGTCAACTGCAGGAACTCTGCAGCTATCTCTTTATACTTTTCCCCAACTTAGATCTCGACTTTCTTTCACATTAGTGTTTATTCAATGGTTTGAAAAGTGGTGACAATGGATGACCACTTCTCAAACTTTTTCGTTATATCATATACTGGGCATTTCAAATACTCATGCTTCTTATTCAATCACTCTTCCAACCAATAAGACAAAGGAAATTATCATCAAATAATAATAATATGAATATAACTATGGCATAATATAAAAACAAAGAAACATAAGTAATATACACAGCAAGTATAATATATATTAGAACCTTAATATTCAAATATATATATATATATTTTTTTTTCTTCTTTTTTTCTTTTTAAAGTAAACAGAAAAGAATGGTCATATGCATTCATCCACTAAGTCTAAAAAATTAGATGCAATGTTGTAATACAAATGTATGCTGCCCCTTTTAGCAGTATTGGTAGTTTTTTATTTATTTACTTACACAACACACTTTTTTTTTACCTTGAATTATAAGTTACTGTATGAAATTTAAAAAAAAAAAACAAAACAAAAAAAAACAGATTTTAAAAGGTTACGTCTTTCACAATGTCGTGTATATGGCAATGCTGTATGTTTACATAAAACATCTTCTTGCCTGTAGCAGCACATTCTTTTCTGATCTGGTGTTTTAATGCTGAAAAATATGAAACATGAATAGCTTATTAATTACCATTTAAGATACAGAAGTGGTGGTTATACATTTTAGATTTTAAGAAATAACTCATTTTTAAAATATAGTTGTCTTTATGAAACAGTTATTCTTTTATTAACAACTTAAATTTTTTTTTAATATTCAAGAATGCCTTGACCTGATCTTTATTATTATTATTACTGCAAAATATCAGTTCCTGAAATTCTGTAATCATAAAAATATCAGAGATGTCAGTCTGTCCCAGACTCCTTTAAATTTCTTAATGTACTTGAAGTGACATCCCCATATATCTTTTTCATCACTTCGTTACATTCTACAGCAGATTAGTTTTACTAACACAATAAAGATGTCTGGTAAGCTTGAGAAGTGGTAGAAATTAACACTTGCATATGCAGCCTTAAAACACACTGATGCAAGCATAAGTGTATAAGAGTATGTATATAGTTTGTGTCAATTTCTTTATACTCAAAAAATCGCTATCAAAGAGAAACATCATTAAATAAATGTATAATAAATACCTGATACTATTTTATAGCCAAGTAGCACATTATTTTCCACTAAAACTTAAAATTTTTTCAAGTGACTACAGACTTACAAGGATAAAGTCACAAGAGCTGCAGTAGTATAAATTAAAGATACCAAGAAATTATATACTTGTGCTATATTAGTATATAATTATATACTTTATAATTTATCCTTTATCTAAGTGTAAGCAAACAAAGTTTGCACCTGAAGTATTTTCAGGACTGGGGCAACTCATATACAGAAGCTAATGACTTCACATCACTTGCCTTAGTGTGAAGTCATCAGCATCTATATACAAGTTGCCCCAGTCCCAAAAATTCTTCAGGTGCAAACTTTGTTTGCTTAGACTTGGATAAAGGATTCAACCAAGTATATAATTTCTTGTTATCTTTAACTTATAGTATAACCAAGTGGAAAAATTTTCAACAGCTGCATTAGCAGCTTGCTCTTAAAGAGAGAATGAATTCTGTTTTTGAGCCCATACAGACTACCTTTTATGAATGCTATTGATTAAGGGTTTTAGTGGCCTGGCAGCTGTTCGTAATTCTTGTTGAAAGACTTATATGCTGGTTAAACATGATAACTAATATTAAGGAATTGACAGCGTACACTAGAAATATAAATTAAAAAAAAACTTTAATAAATACTTTCTGATATTTCGGCAACGTCACGTTGCCATCTTCTTGGGAACTTAAAATAAAGAACAGGTGCACGCAAGTGCTACATAACAGCAAATGAGAAATGAAGCGAGGAAACTACCATTTTCCTAAAGTCCTGATGGTCCCCCTGGTGGGCTATATTGGTAATTATTGGCCCTTGGGCTGAAGTTCTTCTGATATATGTTTCCACAATTTGGGGCAGTCTTATGCACCCAAATTTGTTGAGGTTTGGCATGTTCCTAAGGGCTGAGGCTGATTCCATGAATAGTCATTCATATTTGAACTTGCTGCGGTGTATTACTGTGGCTTTCTTCCACCTTATTCTATGGCGGGTATCCAGAGCATGGTCTGCAAGCCCAGAGTGGATGTACTGGTGAAATCGGATGTAGTCCTTGTGTTCTGAGATTCTGATATTTGCTGTCCTGCCTGTCTGGCCAAAGTAGGACAATTTACAGGGACCTGGTATACACCAGGTAGGTCTAGGGGAAGTGGTTGGTCTTTAGTGGAGCAGATAAGGGATGCCAATTTTCTATATGGTCTGTAGCAGGTGGTTAAGTCATGTTTTTTTTAGGATTTTGTTGATTTTTTCCGAGGTGCCTTGGATTTAGGGGATGGTGATGGATTTAGAGTAATCTTTTTTGTGAAGTGGGGGAGGTGGTTGTGGATAACTGGTTTAAGTATTTTTTGGATTTTTTTCCCCTTTTTTTTGGGGGGGGGGGTAGTCAGATAACTTCTGCGCTGTTGAATAGTGTCTTAATAACTCCATATTGTTGTGAGGGGGGATGGTTATTGCTTTTCACTTTTTCTAGGGTGTTGGTTATTTAAGTGTGTTAAGAAGGAGAGGAGTGTATCCAGGCCATGTGGCCAAATAGTGAACACATCATCAACATAGCAAAGCCATATGGTAGGTTTTTGTGGGGCTGAGTTTAAGGCTTTCTCTTCAAAAGTCTCCATAAAGAAGTTGGCCAAGGGTGAGGAAAGTGGTGAACCCATGGCTGTCCTCTCTATCTGTTTGTAGAATTTTTCCTGCCAAACGAAATAGCCTGAGTTCATTGTGAACTGAAATAGGGCTGAGATATTGGGAGGAAATTTAGCTTGGATTAGCTCTAAGGTTTCTTTTAGGGGGACATTTGTGAATAAGGAGGAGATGTCAAACTGACCATTATGTCATTATGTTGGAGTGTAAGGTTTTCTCTACTGGCTTTGAAGTGGGCTGAGTTTTTTATGTGTGAGGGTGTATTGCCAGTATAGTGTGAGAGCGCTTTGGCTAAATACTTAGCTAGTTTGTAAGAGGGGGAATCAATGCCATCCACTATGGGACATAATGGCACATTTCCTTTGTGTATTTTTGGAAGACCATATATACAGGGGGGGGGGGGTCTAGAGTTATATGGTTTTAGTCTGTTAGTAATCTCCACAGGCCAAGAAGTAACCTCGTCAAGGAGCCTATGGAGTTCTCTAATTTGTGAGTTGGTGGGATTGTATTCCATGGGGAGGTAAGTAGCTCGAGCTAATAGTAAAGCCTTAAGCTTACCTGTGTAGTCATTATGATTGAGTAGCACAGTGGCGTTCCCCTTATCTGCTTTGGTGATAACTATTTCTTTTTCTTCAATTCTTTTAGTGACTTGTATTCACTAATGGATATGTTGGTTTTTGGTGGTTTTGCTTTTGTGAGAACACAGGCTACATCCAATCTAATATCGTTGGCGATGTGGTTTGGAAGGTGGCGAATCCCCCGTTCAATCTGGATCATGAATTCCTCAGCCAGTAATTTCCTAGGAGCAATGGCAAAGTTGTGACCACATGACAGAGCGTTGAGTGCTTCAGGCTTCAAGGTAACTGACGAAAGGTTAACTACAGTGTTGGTTTGTAGTTTTTGTTTGGATGTCAAGTTCTTTTTTAGTTTATCAAACTTGTTGATCTGTCAACTCCGTATTCGTTCGAATTCTTTATTTGCTGCAGTACACGAGACGTCAAGTAGAATTGACCAAAGTTCGTGATTAAGTGTCTTTGAAAGCTAATCCTCTTGTGCTAAAATAGCTCTGTTTATGTCAGCTAGGGAACCGCATATAGTGGTAATTTGCTCCATAAGTAAAGCCTAGCTTGCCCGGTTGTAGATATGGAGAGCTTTCTGTGAAATGAAGCGGTGCTTCAATTTTACACAATTTGGGATTACCTGGTTATCCTGGCAGCATTTTAGAAAGGTCAGAAGATTCAGTTGTCTGGATAACTTCAGTTTGCTGTAATGGCGGGCCTTGCGTGCAAAGGAATCTCCGTGAATGATCGTAATTCTTGTTGAAAGGCTTATACGCTGGTTAATGTAATGACATAATGGTCAGTTTTGACATCTCCTCCTTATTCACAAATATCCCCCTCAAAGAAACCTTAGAGCTAATCCAAGCTAAATTTCCTCCCAATATCTCAGCCCTATTTCAGTTCACAATGAACTCAGGCGATTTCGTTTGGCAGGAAAAATTCTACAAACAAATAGAGAGGACAGCCATGGGTTCACTACTTTCCCCATCCTTGGCCCACTTCTTTATGGAGACTTTTGAAGAGAAAGCCTTAAACTCAGCCCTACAAAAACCTACCATATGGCTTTGCTACGTTGATGATGTGTTCGCTATTTGGCCACATGGCCTGGATACACTCCTCTCCTTCTTAACACACTTAAACTACCAAAACCCTAGAAAAAGAAAAACAATAGCCTCCCCTTCCTAGACACACTAGTTAGCTACCAACCTGATGGAACTTTGGTTTTCTCAGTTTATAGAAAACCCACCCATACAGGGAGATACATTCACTAACAATCCCCCCCCTCCTCACAACAATATGGAGTTATTAAGACACTATTCAACAAGGCAAAACTTATCTGTTCAAATGATCAAGCTCTAACCACTGAACTAAATCACATCCTTAACACTTTCTCAGCCAATGGCAACACCCCCCCCCCCCAAAAAAAAAATCCAAAAAATACTTAAACCAGTTATCCACAACCCACCTTCACCCCCCTTCACAAAAAAGATTACTCTAAATCCATCACCATCCCCTACATCCAAGGCACCTCGGAAAAAATCAACAAAATCCTAAAATAACATGACTTAACCACCTGCTACAGACCATATAGAAAATTAGCATCCATTATCTGCTCCACTAAAGACCAACCACTTACCCTAGACCAACTGGTGTATACCAGGTCCCTTCCAATTGTAAATTGTTCTACTTTGGCCAAACAGGCAGGACAGCAAATATCAGAATCTCAGAACACAAGGACTACATCCGATTTCACCAGTACAGCCACTCTGGGCTTGCAGACCATTCTCTGCATACCCACGACAGAATAAGGTGGAAGAAAGCCACAGTCATATGCCGCAGCAAGTTCAAATATGAAAGACTATTCATGGAATCAGCCTCAGCCAAATTTGGGTGCATAAGACTGCCCGAAATTTGGGAAACATATATCAGAAGAACTTCAGCCCAAAGGCCAATAATTACCAACATAGCCCGACAGGGGGGGGGGGGGGGGGCACCATCAGGACTTTACGAAAATGGTAGCTTCCTCGCTTCGTTTCTCATTTGCTGTTATGTAGCACTTGCGTGCACCTGTTCTTTACATTAAAGTTCCCAAGAAGATGGCAACGTGACGTTGCCAAAATATCGGAAAGTATTTATTAAAGTTGTTTTTAATTTATATTTCTAGTGTACGCTGCCATTTCCTTAATTATTAGTTATCATGGCAGCTGTTCAGAATTCTGGTTGTAGCCAGATACCAGGTCACCTGACAGATGATCTCAAAATATCAGTTAGAAACAAGCATCATGGGAAATTATTAGAATTAGTAAATATGACACATGGCCCAAACAAGGCATTTATCTCTCACTCTTTTTTTTTTTTTATGTATGCGTGTGATATATACACACACACACACACACACACACACACACACACACACACACACACACAGTTGGGTCTCTTTTTGTGCGTTAGATATGTTCCACAGAAAACCACAAATAAAAAATTGCACAAAAAAGATCTAACTTACATTGAAAAATTACGGATACGTTCCATAATTTTCTAAAACTGTATAAAACCGAAACACTGAATTAAAATAAACTAAAACTTGTATGAAAAATTCAGAAAATAAGAATGCTAAAGTTTGTTTTAAAGCTTTATTCATTTAATTTTTATTGAAAAGTAACAATTTTTTTTTTACTTTTTTTTCATCAGAATTATCGTCGCTATTAGACAATATTCAGAAATGTTTGCGAACAGGTGCGAAATCACTTTCATCACCAGAAGAAATAATCAGTGCATCAGTTCTGTGTGGTGAAGGCAATGGTTCTTCACAAACAGAATTAGCTTCGCCCTCGTTCTGTGCTGAGTGTTTTCTTCTGACAATGTAATCAGTGATTAAACTTTGTGATGATAATTTAATTAATTTTTTATACAGCTCGCGATATCCAGACATACAGTTCTTGGAATTTAAAGGCTCGTTCTGTATTGGTCATTAACAAGAAAATGATTTTTCAATTTATTGCACAGTTCAAGACCTTCTCGAATTATATTTGCAGTGAGGGAGAAAGGTGTTTCTTCCGCTTCACTATTGTTTTCTTGATCTTCGACGATATATAAAGTTAATCAATATCCAATAATATCATCGTCACCTAAGGCATTATCCACAAGCAATTTGTCTACATCATTCTGGCTAAATGTATCAAAACCTTCCCCACCAAATTCATGTGCCAAAGTAATGATTTCAGCTGATATTGTAGATGTTTGAATGGTTGCACTGTTTGTAACACATCCAGCAGCATTTAAAGTTTGTGGTCTTATTTCAGCGATAGCAGATGTAACATGATTTAAACAGTCCAAAATTATTTCCAAATGTCAGTTACTGTTAATGATTCATTTTCTAGCTTATCCAATATAAATGGAAAAGTGTGCTTAACGTAATATGTTTTTAAAAGTAGCAATTATGCCTTGATCTAATGGCTGAATAATGCTTGTTGTATTGCGTGGAAAAAACACTACCTGCACATTTGGATGTTCTAAATGTAGATGACTCGGTGCATTGTCAACAATTAATAAAACTTTAAAATCGAAAGCGTTTTGCTTCATATGTTTCCACTTCTGGTACAAAGCAATTACTAAACCATTCAGTAAATACAGCAGTTGTTACCCAGGCCTTTGTATTAGTCATCAAATGTATCGGCAGTTGTTTTAGATCTTTGTCTTTTAGAGCATGTGGTCTTAGAGATCAATTTACTAGGAGGATTTCAACATTTGATCCCCTGATCCATTGCTACAAAGTAACAATATTACTCGATCTTTGCTTGCTGTAAACTCACTTGCTTTTTTCTCAGACTTCGCGATGTAAGTTTTCAACTAGGCATTTTCTTCCAAAACAATCCTGTTTCGTCAGAGTTAAACACTTAATCAGGACAATATCCACCATCTTCAATAACTCTGGCTAACTTCTCTTGAATGTTTGGCTGCTTCTTAATCTGCTGCTGCAATCTTGCCTGTAATCTTCACGTTATGAAGTACATTCCTTTTTAAAAACCCGGTTAGCCACCATCCTTTGATAGCCGAAAATTCTTTATCAGTCTGGAAAGCAGAAGTGGATGGCTCCAATTGCTTCATCTGTTCATAAAACCGAAGAGCTTTTTAGTAATTAAATGACCACTTATAGGAATTCTTCAATCCAAATTACGAGTGCTCGTTCCGTTTTATTCTAATAAAGCATCTCTTGAGTACGATGATAATTTGGCTCTTAGTTTTGTGCCAGAAATGACAGATTTTAAATTAAATTAAAATGTTTACTAATCATCGTAGATCCCTCTCCTTTTGCTAAGCAATCTAAAATTGCAATTTTCATTTCCAAAGATTTTCAATTGCTTTTTTTTCTCCATTGGGCCAAAGTAAATCTTTAAAATAAAAATTAGCAAAATTTAGACTTTATAATGAAAAGCCAAACACTTTACTTACATGCAAAATTAAACTTCACCGACACTCACTGCTTACACGTTATGCCAGAATGTGCTGCAATACATTGTTCATTATGTACAACGGAGAAACCCGAATTTGCATGAAATATGCACTGCATAACTTCAAAACCGCATAAAAAAGATACGCATAAAATGAGACCCGAGTGTATATAAATACACACACAACTGTAATGGGGTTTAGCTTTATTGCTAGTTTTAAATTTTAATTTTACATTTGATAATTTTAATACGCTGTAACACAAAAATAACCCCATTCCTTCATTTTAAAAATTTGTGAAGGGTAATGTAAAGACTGATGTGTCACACTATCAATCTATTAGTATCTCTGGAGGTGATTTTGGAAAAGTTGGTAAGAGATTGCATACAGAGAATGAATGAATAACATGAGTTTACTAAGGGAAGGTTACATTTGAGAAACTTGCTCACACTCTATAAGAATATTACTGTTGAGCTAGACATGTAGAGTGGATACACAATTATACTTTTGAAATTTGCTTTGAAAAAATTAAGCTTTTGAAAAGGCTTTTGACATAATACAGCATGGAAGATCACTGCATAAACTGGAGAATATGGGATCAGACTATGAAATATTAGCGTGGATAGGAGAATGGCTTACTGACAGATATCAAAAAGTGATATGTGGGGGATGTGAGTCTGGAAAATTTTGGCCTGCAAAGTCAGTCCATACCATCCCTGGGAATTGACAAGTGCAGAGTACCACCCTTCTAGTGGGATGTGCTGTCTGGCTTTGGTCAGCCAATGGTACACACCATTTCCTCTTATGAGGGATAGCATCTTTGATAGGTTTTTCTTGCTTGCTACAATGGAAACTAGAATTAGAAAGGAACTTTCCTTGCTTAGGATAATACCACAAGGATCGCCACCACTGACTCTACCTGCTGTATCTTCTAATTGTGACCAAGGTCCATTTCCATATTCCTACTGCCCTCATTCTTTTTCCTCTGCTTGAGGTCTGGGTGTTCATCAATCATCTAAGCATCCTGACAAGGCAAATGCTCTTATCTCTGTAGGATGGGCTAAGGCTAAATGCATCCCAGAAGTGTGAGCTATTACTTCAAGGAAGGTCGACCTATTAATAGTGGGTGAACAAAACATCAATACAGCTTTTTCATCTGTTCTATCTTATAGATCCTCTAATGCAATTAAATCATACAGAAAATTAGAAAGTTATAGATCATTAGTTAAGACAATGCTAGATGAATTTATTCATTTAGTAATGATTAGTAATTCATAGCCCATATAAATACATATTCTTTGAATGAAATTTCTTTAGAATCTTATTTGCTTCAAGTCTGTACAAACTTCCACTGGACTCCAATTGTCGTCATCACTTAAGGATATTATTTCTAAAGCTTTGCTTAATCTAATTACATTGTTCCTCTTGTAAATAGTTATATTAAACAAATCTTTTATCAAAAATGGCGTTTTCCAGCTGGTTTGATGGATTAATCCTATGGAGAACATTGCGGTGTCCTCTCGTAAAAAAACAGGAAAAGAGAATATGCTTGTATGAAGGATATGTATAAGTGAAATGGAGGTATATCAACAAGATTAACATTGGAAAGAAAATTAATCAACCATCTTCCGATCAGTTTTCAGATTTTGCAGCCTTCAGAGTCGAGTATTCATTCTCTGCTTCGCCACCTGTATTTAAGTCTAATAGTTTTGATCATTCTCCAATACATTCAAATTGTCTTTATTACAAGATTGAACAATCAAAAATTACAGTTGCCATTCTACAAAATTCTTCTGCTCTTGGTGCTAATTTTACTGCAATTAAGTTAAAGAGTATTCCTCTTAAGTATAGGACATATTAAATTTCTTGTTTATTAACAATATTCCTCCATTGCTTCAAAAGTCAAGAACTATTTTCATTCCTAAAAAATTAAATGCTATTCATCCGTCTCAGTACAGACCTATTACTATAGCTCCCATATTTCTTACACTATAGAATAACATGTATTCCACAGTAACTAATCTTTTTATTATGTAAATATTTTGTTTTATATATCATAAGGCATCATCAGAACAACTAACGAACAACAATGTGAACTGAATTCAAAAAACAGTAGTAAACATGCTTAATTAGAATCCCTCTATGTATACAGTTGTGTGTTCATGGATTTAAAACTACTGGGCACAAACAAGGGCTCACTTTAGTGAGTACGGCCATGGCAAACCCGAGGTACCCGATGCTGGAACATGCCTTACTTCATGTAATATACATCTGTTATATTATCTGTAGACTGGTCCCTCCCTTTTTTTTCTTTCCTTCTTTCTCCTTCGCCCAATGTAGAGTATTCGAGGGCTAGGGGTGAATCTTTCCTATTTTGCTATTTCATCTTATGTGGAAAGGGCCTTTGCAACCCTACCACTTTCTTCTTTCAGTGACTTCACTCCAAAATGGTAATATGGTTGTACCTTATAACGCATCTCATACTGCATCGGCTGTCGCACAGAATAATCAGAGCCGCGTTCAGGGCTTAAGCAGAGGGTCCTGTTCAAGAAATATATTACAGTCTCCCTCAAAAGTCAGTGATACTGTGAATGAGCAACACAGAAGGTATAAGATTAATCTTAGAAAGGAATTTTACATAGGCACATGGAATGTTCGGGGTTTACAGATGGGTACTCTTGAGATTGTCTGTAAAGAGATGGATAGGTATAAAATTTACATCTTGGGAATCAGAGACTAGATGGAATGGAGAAGGTCACTTCAAAAGACAGGATGGTAAGCTAGTTATTTACTCAGGTGGTTACTCAAAACATCATAGGGTAGCTGTGATACTGAAGACAACTCAGGCAAAAAAGCCTTCTTGGTTATAACCCCATTAATGATAGGATACTCTCTATTAGAACTTAAGGCTTAGACTACCAATGTATCAATTGTGGTAGTTTATGCACCCACACATGGATAGGCCAGAAAAAGAGAGTGAGGAATTCTATGAAAACTTACAGTTTGTAAGTTTTCATAGAATTTGGACTGCCTATCAAGGAGAGACATAATGTACATCTTAGGGGACTTAAATGCAAAAGTGGGAAAGAGTATCAGAGTCAGGCCGGAGTGTGGCATGTTTGGTCTGGGTGAATGCAATATCCATGGTGAAAGACTGCTGGAATTTGCCCATGCTAACAGATTAGTTATTACCAATACCTGCTTCCAGAAACATCTGTGACGGACCTATACTTGGACATCTAATATTGATAGGTCAAGGCACTAGATTGATTACATCCTGGCTCTCCAGAGGTGGAAGACAAGCATCTCTTATGTGCATACTTGTCCTGGAGCAGATTTTGGTACAGACCATCAGCTAGTAAGAGCCAAAGTAAGACTAAGACTCTGAAAACTTCCAGGTCAGGCACATACCACTAGATTGGATGTCGGAGTAATTCCAAGTGGATTCACAGAAGAAACATCAACTCGGCTGGATGATTTTTTGGAAACCAATGAGGAAAACTCACCAGAAATACTTTGGGAAGGAGCCAAGGTGATAATATAGTATACAGCAAAGAAGTATCTCGGCCCAATAAGAAAACCAAGAGACCCATGGATATCAGATTCAACATGGGAACTAATCAAAAGAAGGCAGCTGGAAAAACAAAGAGACACAGGGACTGAAGAATACAAGCGATTACATAGAGCAGTCAGAAGAGCCATCAAGCAGGACAAGGAAAGTTCTACACTAATAAATGTGAAGAAATAGAGTTCCAGATGAGAAGGCATAATTATAAAAGGATGTTTTATTTAGTTCGTGACTTAAAGCACAAGTTTAAGCCTAAATTGAATGTCATCAAAGACAGGTATGGATCATTACTAACAGAAGAGTTGAAAATCAAAAACAGATGGAAAGAATACTGTGAGGAACTATACAGCAGAGTGGATAAAGAAAATGTGGAGTCCTCCCACCAAGAAAATTTTGATTTGGAACCTCCTCCACTTAGGCATGAAGTTGAAAGAGCAGTTAAGCAGCTTAAAGCAATAAGGTCCCAGGTGCAGATGAAATCTCAGCAGAGTTAATTAAGGCCACAGGGGATGGAGGTATAAGAGTGTTTCATAGATTGCAAGGACATGGGAGACAAGATCATGGCCTAGAGACTGGAATAAGTCAGTTTTCATACCACTACATAAGAAAGGTGATATGAAGGCATGCAAGAATATAGAACTATTAGTTTGATATCTCATGCAAGCAAAATTTTATTAAAGATCATGCTAAATAGGATTGAGGCCAAAGTTGAGGCAGGATGCCCGAGGAACAAGCAGGTTTTCGGAAAGGTAAGGGCACCAGAGATCAGATCCTTTGCCTTAGACAGATCATAGAAAAATATAAAGAATTCAGACTCCCTCTGGTAATGTGTTTCTTAGACTACTCTAAAGCTTTTGACTGTGTTGAGCATGTGAAACTGTGGGAAGTAATGTAAACAATGGGTTTTCCTTAACACACTACCAGGTTGATAACCAACTTGTATAAGGAGCAAGAAGCCACGGTAAGAACAGGTGTTGGATTGACTGACTGCTTCAAGTTGGAAAAGGAGTTGGGCAAGGATGTTTACTTCCTCCTCACTTGTTTAGTATATATGCAGAGGACATCATGAGGGAAGCATTGGATGAGCTCAGGACAGGAATTAGGATAGGCGGTAGATTGATCAGTAATCTGAGGTATGCTGATGATACAGTACTCCTTTGTAATGACATGGAAGAACTAGGACTAATTCTTGACAAAGTTAACAAGATCAGTAATAACAGAGGACTTCAACTCAATCCTAGCAAGACAAAAATCATGGTTCTCAAAGGAAAAATAAACAGAGAAGCTCTTGAGAAACGAGTGTACCTTAATGGAGAAAGAATTGAGGAAGTCAGTAAGTCTGAGTACCTGGAATCCCATCATTAATGTGAAGAATTACTCTTCACATGATGTCAGAAAAAGGTTAGGAATGGCTAAAACAACAGTCAGAGACATGTCTAAAATCTGGAAGGATAGATCTATCTCCATGGGAACAAAGTTGAGGATTTTGGATGCAGTTGTTTTTCCAACAGCGACTTATGGATGTGAGACTTGGAACCTAAAGAAGTCAGATAAGAAACGAATATCTGCTTTTGAGATGTGGTGTTATAGAAGGCTGTTGAGGATATCATATACTGAAAGGCATACAAATGAATGGGTGTTAGAAAAGATCAGTAGAACTTTAAGGCTCCTTAAGGATATTGACAGAAGAAAATTAAAATATTTTGGACACACAGAAAGGATAGAAGGAGGACTTCTCAGAACAGTGACAGAAGGTAAAGTTCCTGGAAAAAGAGGCAGGGGTAGACCATCGATGAGATGGATGGATGGCGTGTGTGGAGTGACTGATCTTCAGAGAGTTGAGGCTGTCAGAAAAGCAAACAACAGGACTACATGGTGAGGCCTGGTGTGGCACATCACTGAGCATCGGCGTGACCATACGGCATCTGTAGATGCCCAGTGAACATAGTAGTAGTAGGGCACAAACATGGTACTCGGTATACGCCAAGTAGCATCATTGGTGAGAATCTGATGCTACTTGGGTTGTATAACTTATCTTACTATGGACAAACAGGAAGATCGATAAATAAACGTATCTCTGAACATCAAGGGCTACATCAACCTTATGAAACCTCACAAATCTGGCCTTGCACAACATGGAATCAAAAATGCTAAACACAGGATCCAATAGCAAAATGCCAAGTTACTACACAGATCCGCACACAAACAAGAATGGTTATATAAAGAAAGTGAGTGCTGAAGCCCTACTTCATAGACCCTTAATCAAAATGACTTGTCTCACAATTCCAAAAGTATATGAAATTATTATCCTCAATTGTCTTTATTGTTATCCTCAATTGTGATTTATCTGCTATATTTTTTTTCATTTTAATTTCAGCGTAGTAATTTTTAATCCACGAACTTGCATACTACTGTTTTTTATTTTTTGAATTCAATTTCTATTGTTGTTGGTTAGTTGTACTCATAAGCCAAATATTTACATAATAAAAAAGTTATTTACAGTGGAATACGTGTTATTCTATAGTTATGGATACCCCACAGGTTTCACTATATTAAAAAAGTTCTTAGACTATTCCACAAAATATTGGACATATGTTATTTTGAACATATATTTCCTCGTGATGTTAAGCAAAGAGCCTTCATTCCTGCTGATGGATCTGCTGAAAATATCATCATATTAACCACCATAATTTCTAAAGCTCATTGATGTTTATTCTACTTACGAGGGTGGTCTGAAAAGTTCTCAGCTAAAAACAAAAAAAAAAACTAATTTATAATTTCAAAATTTTTATTTTTCAACATAATCTCCCTTAAGACTAATACATTTATTCCAGTGATGTTCAGCACTGCTATCCTGTCCCTGTAGTGGTTCTCAGTAAGATCTGCAAAATACCCCTCTACAGCTGCAATCACCTCTTGATTCGAAGAAAAACGCTGACCAGCGAGGAACAGCTTTAGTTTTGGGAAGAGATAGAAGTCAGAGGGAGCCAAATCTGGGGAATAGGTGGATGTCCCAATAATTCATAGTGCAGATCCCTTAATTTTCCAATTGCCAAAAACACCTTTGTGGGCAGGAGCACTGATCTGATGAAAAATGATTTTTCTTCCCTTCTGCAAACCAGGTCTTTTCACATGAATTTTTTCGTCTAGTCTGGTTAAAAGATCGGAATAATATTCCCTGGTTATTGTTTTACCCTTTTCAAGATAATTAATTAACAAAATGCCTTTAGCATCCCAAAACACTGATGCCATGACCTTTCCTGCTGATGGAACCGATTTTGTCTTCTTTGGCAGTGAACAAACTGCTTCTGTCCACTGTTTTGATTCTAGTATGTAATGGTGAATCCAAGTCTCAACCATAGTAATAAATTGATGGACAAAATCAGTTTTATTCTTGTTAAAACACCCCAAGCATCGTTCAGAGATTTTCATGCAAGTGCATTTTTGATCTGCTGTGAGCAAGCGTGGCACCCATCTTGCGCACTTCAAATTCTTCATGCAAAAGATACCCTACACGTTCTTTTGAAATGCCTATAGTCTCAAGCAATTTCACACACTTGACTTGCCGGTCATCCAATACCATATCGTGCACTTGATCAATGATTTCTGGTGTTGTCACACTTTTTGGACGTCCTTCACGTGGATCATCTTCAAGGCTGGTACGGAAATGTTTAAACTCGGCAGCCCATTTCTTAATTGTCAAAAACAAAGGAGAAGAGTGCCCATTAACTTTTATGAACTTTGAATGAATTTCTTTTGGCGTTAAACCTTCTTTTACAAAGAATTGTATAACTGCACAATAATGAATTTTATCCATTTCAAGGGATACAAACAACACTTTTGCTTCAAACAGCTGTATAAAACAAACTACTTGACAGAATGACTTGCAATTTCACATGGATGCTTATGACAGATGTAACCAACTTAGAAAAAAAAAAAAAAAAACTTGCTGATAGTGTTGCTATCTATAGTCGTGACCGAGAACTTTTCAGACCACCCTCGTGTGACTACTTTGTTAGATTTACAGAAAATCTTTTGACAGTGTCTCTCATATTGCTATTCTTGAAGCACTTTCAAGGGTTGACTGTCTTGTTCTTTTTAAAGATTATATTTCTGTATTATATAATAAGTCATCTATTGCAATAAGTATTGGAGATATAACATCATCTATTCCTTCTATGTATGACATTAGACAGGGAGATTCCTTATCATTTATCATTAATATTGTTATTGATGGCTTAATCTATGCTACCATACATTGGTTTCAATTTGAATGGATGCCAAATAAATGTGATAGTGTTTTTTTTTTTTTTTTTTTTTTTTTTTTTTTTTTTTTTTTTTTTTTTTTTTTAACAAATGATTTTATACTTGTTGCTGAAACTAAGATTGGTCTTGAGGAGTTGTTAGACTCTGCTGCTCAGAATTTTACTCCCAGAGTTTCTTGCTATTAATAAAGGCAAATCTTTTACCATCATCCTAATACCATCAGGTCATGATAAGAAAATGAAAGTCCAGGACCACACCTTTAATGTTTCTAACCAGGCTCTAAAACCTATCAGTATTCTGGATAAGTGGTGGTACTTGAGATTAATGTTTTTGGCTGCTGGTCAAGTCAACTTTCAACATTTCTGGATAACCTTCGTAAAGCTCCACTGAAGTCTCAGCAATGAATTAGGTTATTAAATCAATTTGTTACCTAAATTATTCCATTCTTTAATACTAGGGAAAACCGACTTTGACCATCCTGAATAGACTAGATAAACAAGTACATCAAGCAGTTAGATCTTGGTTAGACTACCATACGATGTTCCAGTTGCTTATTATCTTCATGCGGCATTAAATCTGGTTGATTAGGAATTCCTGCAAAGAGATGGATGGTTCCTTGCTTAAAATATCTAAGGTTAAATAAACTCCATTATTCATCTTCACCTTTTCCCACAGCTGCCTTTAGAACTCCTTTGATTCAGTGACAATTAACTAAACCACTATGTTGGACTATTGATAATGGAATGCATATTGTTTCTAATTCTCTTGAAAGGAAGAGATAAGAAAGACTTCTATATCTCGCAGTTGAGGTAAACCCTTCAGTGGCTCAGAGAGGGTTCCGTCTCAACATCTTTGGGTATGTGAAGAAACAAGAATGTTGTCTGGATGGAAGTATATAGATCTGGTCAGAGCTAGGATAAATGCCCTTCCTACCAAGGCTCATATAGCCCATGGTAGGCATAATATAGATACTTCATGTAGGACTGGATGTGGGTTCAGAGAGACTATGACCCATATATCTCAATGTTGTTGCTTTAGAACCCACAACATTAAAGTTAAAAGACATAATGCAATATATACCATCATAAAGAGCCAACTAGAACAGAAAGGATGGTTAGTGAGAAAGGAGCCAAATAGCAAGACTGAGGTAGATATAAGAAAGCCTGATCTTTTGGTATCAAGAGATGGTAGCATCACCGTCTTGGATACCCAAGTCTGTGGATCAAACCAAGATCTAGGATGGATGGTTCCTTGCTTAAAATATCTAAGGTTAAATAAATTCTATTATTCATCTTCACCTTTTACCACAGCTGCCTTTAGAACTCCTTTGATTCAGTGAGAATTAACTAAAACGCTATGTTGGACCTTCTTTGGTTAAAAATATCCCTTCCCCACTCAGTCAAATTCATCTGCTGTCAGCATCTCTGTCTTCAGGATCTGTACAACTGGAAGAGGAAAGCCAGTTGGTGTTATGGACATTAAAATCATCTAGGAGGATGATTTCACTATTGGGAGAATGGGACTGGGGGAAACGAACTTTTGAGGAGAGTAAATTAAAGAGCTTGGAGTGGTTGATGGTATTAGGAGAGCGATAGAGACAGCAGATGAATTTGACTGAGTGGGGAAGGGATATACCAGATAACCCAAATCACTCCCAAAATACCCTAAATCTCTTCCTTACCAATGACCCTTCCAAATATACAGTGAATGTAGTGAGCCCCCTAGGTAATTCTGACCACAACCTAGTGCTCATCTCCTGCCCCATGCAACAATGCTTACACAGTCACACCTGCATAAAAGTAGTTTGGCATTATAACAGTGCCAAATGGGACAGCCTCTGAGACTACCATGCTTCATTCCCATGGCTGGACTATTGTTTGCAGTCTTCCAATCCAAACATATCACCAAAGTAATCTTCACTGGCATGAAAACATATATTCCCCACACTTCTGAACTGCTGTCCCCTATCCAAACCCTAGTTCTCCAAAAGATGTGCCAAGGTTGTACAAATGAAAAACCAGGCATACCACAACTGGCTCAAATTAAGAACTCCATCCTCCTTCAGTGCTTATACCGAAGCCTGAAACAGATGCAAAAAAATTATTGATGATTCCAAAACAGAATTTGAACGGGCAAAAAGCAGGAAACTTGCAGCCTGTCTTAGCGGCAGTCATGCCTTTTGGTCTCTTGCCAAAGCAATTGGTCGCAACTTTTGCCATTCACTACTCCCGTCCCTATCATACCCAGATGGCTCAATTGTAACATCACCCACAGAAAAAGCTAATCTCCTGGCTTCACACTTTGCCTCCAATGTATGCATAACTGACAATGGCAAATGCCTCCCAATCATTCCAACTGCCTAATATACAATGCCCCCTGTATCCTTTTGCCAGAAAGATCATAAACCTGTTTCAAAATTAGACACAAAAAAGCTCCTGGTCCTGGTGGCATTCCTCCAATTGTCCTGAAGGTCTGTGCAGCAGAACCGATTCCTATCCTATGCCATCTGTATACACTCTTTTACTCCACTGATATATATATATATATATATATATATATATATATCCAAAAGCCTGGAAATTGGCCTATATTCAAAATTTATCACCCTTTTTGGGCCCATTCCCAAAAAGGGTGATAAATCGCTGCCATCTAACTACCGCCCTATCTCCTCACCTCAATCCTATCTAAAGTGATGGAGAAAACCATCAATTCTCAACTTCTACTCTACCTTGAAGCCAGCTATTAAGCAACCACCAGTACAGATTCCATTGATGCCGATCAACAGGTGACCTGCTCTCATATATCACCCATCTCTGGACATATGCCATGGAAAAATTTGGTGAATCCCAAGTAGTTGCACTTGATATCTCTAAAGCCTTTGACTGGGTCTGGCACAAAGGCTTACTAAGCAAACTTACATCATTTAGACAGTTTCGGGACTTCTGCAGATAGAATGCCAACTTTCTGTCTAGATACACACTATGTGTGATGGTAGATGGCTTCCTATCCTCCCACCATCCAACTAATGCTGGGGTCCCACAAGGTTCAGTTCTCTCACCGACCCTCTTCCTTCTGTACATCAGTGACCTACTTCGGTTGATCTCCAACCCAATACACAGTTTTGCAGATGACAGCACATTCACATTACACTCCCCCCCCCTTTCATTTGATAAACCTTACCCTGCACAATTCACTTCTTCAACCCACAGAGCATCAACTACAACTTCCCTTAATTCGGACCTCCAAAACATCCTCTGATGGGCTCAGATAACCTTGTCAATTTCAACGCTAGTAAAACCCAGTTCTGTCTTATTTCCCACAAAAAAGAACCATTTCCCCCCAGCATTATTTGATAACACTCAAATTCCCAGACAAGATGAAATCTCTCTTCTCGGAATTACCATGACATCAGGCCTCTCCTGGCAGAAACACATCACAACCATTGCATCCTCAGTTTCCAAAAAAACTAGGCTTTCTCTTTTGCTCAAGACATTACTTTACTTCAAAACAGCTGTCAACCTTATACAAATCACAAATCCATCCAGCTATCGAATACTGTTCTCACATTTGGAGTGGGGCTCCTAAAAGCTCCCTCAAAAGGCTTGACTCAATAGAGAGGAGAGCAATTAGACTGATAAATGATCCATCTCTTACCAACTCACTCCCCCCACTTTCACACTGATGTTTATTCTCGTAGATAGGCTTATACGTTGGTTATGCATTTCTAAATCACTTAGGGAATTGAAACAACGTAGATCCGAATATAAATTAAATAATACTTTAATAGATATTTCCGATATTTCGGCAATGTCTCATTGCCATTTTCTAAAGGAACTTACAAAAAGGCAGGGGCACACAGGACCTAACAATACAGTAACTGGAAATGAAGATATGAAGCTATCGTTCTCCTAGAAGTCCTGATGGTGCCCTCTGGCGGGCTAAGTAGGCGTTATTGGCCGTTGGGCTGAAGGTCTGCTGATGTATGTCTTCTTCCCTTATCCACTCTACCAAAGACCAACCACTTCCCCTAGACCTACTTGGTGTATACCAGGTCCCTTGCAGCTGTAAACTGCAAGGGACCTGGTATACACCAAGTAGGTCTAGGGGTAAACAGGCAGGACAGCGAATATCAGAATTTCTGAACACAAGGACTACATCTGGTTTTACAAATATAGCCATTCTGGTCTTGCAGACCATGCTCTGGATACTTGCCACAGAATACGTTGGAAGAAAGCAAAAATAATACACCGGAGCAAATATAAATTCGAAAGATTATTCATGGAATCAGCCTCTGCCCTAAGAAACTCTCCAAACCTCAACAGATGTTTAGTCTCTGCAATTTGTATATTCTATAAATATTTTCATAGAAAATGCTCATCTGAAACAGCATCAATAATTCCCCTACTCGGTATTAAACCCATTGGAACACGTACAGCCACCTCCCAACATCCCTTCACAGTACACCTTGAAACCCACAGAACAAGTTTCTTCCTCCTTCATCCCTGCTACTGCTGAACTATGGAACAGTCTTCCCCCTGATGTATTTCCCATGGAATACAATATACAGACTTTTAAATAGAATGTCAACAAGTTTCTCCTTTCCCATCCCACTACCCATATACGGTACTAAATACTATAGGTTGACCAGCCAACCTCTCATATATGGGCCCAACATAAAAAAAGGTAGGGGAGAATGAAGATAAGAGAAGGTATGGCATCTGGTGTGAGTGGTGTGGCCTCCATCGATGTGTCCCTGACTCCCTGTATGTCTCTTATATGATAATAATATAGATGCTCAGTATGATTCTAATTAAATGAATTAACTTGCATTTTTTATAAGAGACTAAGAGTAAGATATATCCAAAAAATTTTATTTGGAAAAATATTACTACATTAACAAATTGGATTAATAACTATTCCAGCCTCCTTTAAAAGCTGAGCAGTGTTTGCTCCCCTTATCCCAAAGTTTTTTAGAATAAATGTCTCCACTCCACAAAGGCTTATTTATTTAGTCAATTTCAACTACATGAAAAGTGCCTTCATTTATTTTGCATGTTTCCTCCAACTTCTGTGATAATCATAGTCCTGAACATTTCTATGCCAATAACAGTAATATTACAAATGAATGTTCATTATGTGAACATTTCTGCAAATTTGTCTTTTGTGCATATATATTTTTTTACTTCGAAATTAATTCCGATTTGCTTTAAAACAGAGTATAGAATTCATTTTTGTCGTAAAACAAATAATTTAAAACCAAAAAAAAAAAAAAAAAGTCTACTGTATCCAAAATAAATTCCAAGCAATTACTCACTGACTGTATTTGCCAGATGCAACTGGAAAACACAGTCAATCATCCGAGGTTGAATCATCAGTTGAGGTATCTCTGTAATTTACAGAATTTGCTTAAAGACAGCTTAGAAATTAGTCTGATATAACATACCAAGGACATTTTAATCAGAAGCTGCGATTTTTTTTTTTTTTTAAAAGTAAATAATGTAGATAAATGTCTTGTCAAGCTACAAGAAAATGACCAACTGAATAGAAGTCAAGGTGATTTTAAATTCAAGTTCTGTTACTCCAATGGTTACAGTGCTGTCAATTTTCATTAAAAAATGTGTAATTCAATAACTTTAATACATTCATTTTCATAGATAATATAATTTTAATCTTCAATAAAAAAAAATGATGGGATAAAAGTGAAGTGTGTAGGGAATCTTGTGAGCTTGCACATCCTTTAATATTAGGGTTCAAGCTAACACAAAATTATAAATTAAAATTCAGTAAGATAAGAATATATTTGTATTTGCAGAACAATGTAAACACAAGGAACATTAATTACATTATTTTATTATTATATTTTTTAATATTATAAATCACATCTCGATGTAGTCACACATCATATGCACAGGGTGATCAAAATTAAAGTTTAATTTTGATCACCATTGTGGAGTGCCACTTAGGCATTGGCTTAAACCAGGCTTAGGCTTAAACCAGGCATTGTGGAATGCCACTTAGTAATCCAAATGCCATGAAACTTTGCAGGAATACATTGTGTGTCATGCAAAAGATTGGGGAGGGAGGGGGAATTAGTTCCAAAATTCACACCAGTGGGTGTTGTATGATGCACATTGAATGTAGTTGTAATATCTGTGTGTGTAAAAAGGAGAAAAGGGACACAAGCATAAATAACACATTTTTATTCACTTCCATTATACATTCATGGGCTGTATTGTTCAATGTACTATTCTTCCCAGAATGCCACAAACTGCATCCTTGCACAGGTGTGTTCAACAGCAGAACATAGATTGTCAGGACTGATGTTGCACATGCTGCATTATGCAGTCTTTCAGAGCTGAAAAGTTATCAGGATGATAATGATAAACCCTGTTTTTAAGAAATCCCCAGAGCCAGAAGTCACAGAGAGTCAGTCAGATCAGGTGAACAAGGCAGCCATGCAAGTGGATGAGGCACAGCTGATCACTCTGGCTTCCGTGAAATGTTCTCAAAGAACCTCCTCTATGGATCAGCTGATGTGTGGATGGACATCATCCTGCATGAAAATGAATGAATTCATGCACAAGTGTTGCTATAGTTGTGGCACAACAAAATTGTTTATCATATCATGATACCTCTCAGCAAAGAAGAATGGTCCAATGATACACGAAGCTGTAAACACATACCAGACAGCAACTTTGGATGAATGCAAAGGAATTTATTGGATTGCATGTGGGTTTTGAATAGCCCATAAGCAAAATAATAATCACCCTGTACATATGGCTAATATCATTTTAAATAAAGTATTGTTGGACTTTTTACCTTGTATAATTATTCCTACACTGATGATGGGTTGTTAATTTCGAGTAATGTTCCCTCTAAGCTGTGCACATGCACCCCTCTCAAAGAGAGTGCACACACATGCCTTGTAACTGTGCATGCAAAATTTCTGCTTTCAAGATTTCTCATTTAGTTAATAAATTTTGAACATACTATACTATAAAAACGAATTATAAGATAAATCATACTCGTCACTTAAGTTATTTAGCAATTTCTTCAATGTCTTTATTACAATATTACTGTAACCTATTCCAACTTAATACGCTCAAATTAGTTACTTTTAGCCTGTGCTGTGTGAGTGAAATAACACTGATATTAGCAAGTTGTGGAGAGGCATATTTGTTTAGAGAGTGTCTACTTTCTAGACCAGTGTTTTTCAAGCTGCTGGTTGTGAAATCAGTTTAGCAGGTCACAACCACCAAATTTTTAAAATGAAATATAATAGAAAATGGAATACATCTCACAGATTTCATATCTTTAACATGCTCACAACAGATGGTGTCACATCATGCATTTCCCTTCAAAAGGAAACTTGTCTCATGGTATATATTGTCACTTCCATGTTGAACAGACTCATTTTTACAAGGTTTTAAACACATATGGTATGTTAATTTGAATGTTTTTGATTAATTGTAAAATCATTACCGTCTTAATGATAATGATAATTTATCAATTGTTTATAATAATGCAGTCAGGTCACTTTCATTTCAGATACCTCTGAATTACACAGTTTGTTTTTACATTTTATGTACATAAACTCCTAATTAAATACACTCATACCTCTCTATATACGGTTTTTTGCTATAACGACCTTGTGTAATTATGGCTAAGTTTCGATTTACGGCCTACAATTTTTCAATATACAGCCAAAAAGTCGGGAAATCCCCTGTGTACGTCTTTTGTCATGTGTTCTAGGCCGGCTGCACTGCTCCACGCAGGAACGCTACTTGCGTCGTCTTGTAGTTGCGCAATCTTCACGTAGCACATAATTCGTACATTTGATGAGGAACAACAAGAGCCAGTTGTTTGCCGACAATTAACCTCAAAAGATTTATCGAATGCGCTTACTCGTTTCGAACAAAGAATAAACATCCTACTTCATAATGATCCTAATGAAGAAAGCAGCGCCAAAGTTTCTCGTGGCATTAACACAGTTATTAACTGCTACAAAGAAATGCAAAAAGAAAAGGGACGCAATACAACAAACGTTGGACAAATTTTTTAAACCAGGTCCTCAGACAACAACAGATGGTGACATTAACGAAGTGATGTCGTGCAATTCGTCATCAGACTGATTTGAAAATTAAAAAAAAAAACAAACGTTCACTTGTTATTTGTGTTTTATTTTATTAGTACGTATTATAGAATTATATTTTTGTTTTTATTAATGAATAATGTAAACGATATTTTAAATAAAAAAAAAAAAGCATTTTCAACCAGAAACCCAATGATTTTCTATTTTTTTATAAAATTGGAACGGATCTTACTGAATTTATACGGCTTTATATGGAAATAAATGATTCGTTATACAGCATTTCGCTTTGCGGCCAACTTTTCACAAATGTATCTCGGCCGTATAACGAGGTATACGACGTACGCCCTCGTTAATCAGGGCCGGCGGAAGCGGGCATGCGGGCACCACAACGAAGGGGGCACAGTTAATAAGTTCATTTTTAGGAAACAAAATTTTCATCATAAAAACAAAAAATTCTTAGAATGATCAATATTAAAATAAATAAGGCCGGATACACCAGATAAAAATTAAAAAAAAAATTGTATATTGCTGCTGCTTTGATCAGCCAACTGTTTACAATTTTGCAGGGAGAGCAGGCTAAACTTGCCTGCAGAATGTTGCGTCTACTGCAGTCTATCTAAAGTGAAACGGCGAACGGTTTTTATGCGCAAAAACGAATTTTCGTACAAAACATTTATTGCTAGTTAGCCAGTCATATGGTACGCATCTCAGTAGGCTACTGACAGCAGCGCAGTGCAGACTATTATTTCGTCTCTGTGTCGTGTTGTGTAATAATTTCTTATGGGTATAAAATAGAAATGGAATCAAAAATTTTAAAAAAAGTTATCCGGTGCACAAAATCGTAAGGGTCATGCTGCGAAAGAAGCAGATATTAAGAAACAAACTTGGGCTCTTAATAAATTTGTTAAAATATTCTGATGAAGATTGTAACCACCTCGATTCATCAGAAATCAGAGTTGAAGAACCATGCACATCATTCAGTTTGCATGAAAATACTATTGCAACTATAGAACAAGAGAACAAGACGCATGATTTAAGTGAAAAACAGTTAGGATAAGATGTAGTTGACCATGAAACTAACACATTGTTAGTCTCTGTAAATTTAGAAGATCCAGGTGAATTGAGAAATATTGATGAAAAATTACGAGTTGTTTTAACTGAAATGGTGCCTGTTCAAAAGAAAAATATGATATATCCCAGAGATACATATGGTTGTAAATTTGGCGACACGTATCATAATAGAAAAATGGAAAATGGGGAGCTCGTGCCAAGAACATGGCTCATTTATTCCGAAACTTTAAATTCTGTTTTCTGCTTTTGTTGCAAACTTTTTGCACCTACTGAATCAAGTAGTCTTGTAGAAGGTTATAACGATTGGAGAAATGTAGGTACAACTTTGCATAAACATAGGACTAATTTAACTCAGATGAAAAATTTCTTAAAATGGAAGGAACTTGATAAAAATTTAATAATCAAAACTGCTATTGATTGCCAGACATACATGTATGAAATGGAAAAGAAACATTGGACAAGTTTTTAGAATGCTTGATTGAAATTATAAAATTCCTTGGTAGCCAAAATTTAGCTTTTCGCAGATCACCTGATAAATTACATGAAAGGAATAACGGCAATTTTTTAAAATTAGTCAAACTGTTTGTGAAGTTTGATCCCATTATGGAAAATCACGTTGAAAGGGCCCTACAACGAAAGAATGGGGAAAGAATGAGTAAAGACAGTCAAAAACGAAATATTGGAACCTTCAAGTAACGCAATCAGGGATACAATTTTATTATCAATTCGAAAATCTAAATATTATTCCATAACTTTAGACTGCACACCTGATGCAAGTAAAACAGAACAAATGACCATTATTATTAGCTTTGTTTCCTGTGATAATGGAATTGTCAAAATCAGGGAAAACTTTTTAGATTTTGCAGATATATCAGATTCCACAGGACGTGGTTTATGTGCAACAATAATGGAACAACTGGAAAAATGGAACATTCCCATTGAAGACAATGCGGGGTCAAGGGTATGACAATGCGGTTAATATGAAAGGGGGGAAAATGTGGGCTCCAAAATTGGCTTTTGAACAAAAATCCTAGAGCTTTTTACGTGCCATGTGCTGCCCATACTCTAAATTTAATCATTAACGATGCAGCCAAAGTGAATGCAGATACGATTAGTTTCTTTGCAATTATTCAAGAAATATACAATTTCTTTTCATTCTCTTACAAACGTTGGGCAATCCTTTTAAAGTTCGTAAAAAAATTTGACATTGAAACAGCCATCAGAAACGCGATGGGAAAGTAAAATTAATGCAATCCGCCCTCTACGATATCAGTTAGGAGAAATTTACGATGCACTTTTTTGAAATTTTAAATAATGAAAATTTTAATAAAGAAACTCAGCATGAAGCACAAACATTATGTGCTAAAATAAAGGCCTACAAATTTATTTTCTCTCTTATAACTTGGCATGATTTACTTAACAGAATAAACCCTGTGAATAAAATGTTTCAAGACAAAAATATGAACATTTGACTTGCTTTAGAATCTATCGAAAACTTAATAATATTCTTACAAGAGAATCGATCAGATATAAATTTTAAAGAAATTTTAAAAACGGCAAAAGAACTGAGTGAAGAGGTGGATGGAGAACAAGAATTTAAAACTGGTACGGAAGTTCGATGACGAAAGTATACACAACAATTTGACTACGAGCATCATGACGAAATGCCAGAAGATATATTTAGAGTGAATGTGTTTTATACACTTCTAGACGTTGCAATGTGTTCGTTAATAGAACGTTTTGAACAACTAAAAACATATGATAATTTCAATTTCTTGTATAGATTACTACAAATTAATAACGAAGATTTACACAAAAATTATGCCAATTTAGAGATTCTCTTGAAGGACGGCGACAATAAAGATGTAAATGCAATAGAACTATATGACGAGTTATGTGCTTTCCGGGATATTTTTCGGAAGGATAATTTAAATATTCAAAACCCTTTCGATATTCTTAATTTTATTGTGTCCAATAATTTATCTTTCCCTAACTTTTCAATTGCTTTAAAAATACTATTAACCTTACCTGTTAGTGTAGCGAGCGGTGAACGTTCCTTTTCCAAGTTGAAATTGATTAAAACCTACTTAAGAACAAGTATGTCACAAAAAAGGCTTGTTAGTTTGGCGTTAAGACCATTATTTCTAATTTTGTGAATATGAAATCAAGAACCCTAAAATTTTAATTTAAAAAATTTCAAGTATATTTATGTAATTTAATTTATTTTCTGTTATTCTGTAAAGATGTTATTTTTTGAATACTTATATTAAATTTTCTAATTATTTTTGAATTATTTTCTTATCTATCTTGAGTTTCTTTTATTTTCCTAAAAGATAGTTCCACTTATAAAAATTATTAAAAAATTTTTACAAGTCACTAAGAATTTAGTAACTTGTAAAATGCAAGAATTTTTTAACTTTAGTTTAAATAAATTTTAACTTTAATTAAAATTCATTTTAATTTTGTTAGCAATTCGGGTCGGTGAGAAGGCTATAATCCCTGTATCATTATATTCAACGATAAAAGTGAAGTGGCTTTATCAAAATTTGCTTTAACTTTTGAGAATTTTTTGAATATTCGGGTTTTTAGCAATTATCCTGCCTTGTCAACATCCCCTGTTCGTTACATTTAGCGAATCAACGTGTGGCTGTTATGTCAAAATTTATTTAACATGCCCGGATCATCACATGGGCGCTTAGATAGAAATTGCATGCGGGCGCCAAAGACCCTATCGCCGGTTCTGGGTACAATAAAGATAGTTCTTTTTCATGAATTTGCAGTATGGTGTCAATTGGGGCGGGGATATTTATCACTATGAAGTGACATTTTAATTTGTTTTCCAAAAGAATAGGCTTAGTGAGCAAAACTCTGTTTATTCCTATGAATAAAAATGAGTCCCATTTCATGGCAAGTGGCATTAAATAAAATATTTCCTAATGTCTGTTGCTTAATGAGTTTTTTTTCCCCCTATATTCTAATTCATGAATAAAATAATTAAAAAATAAATGTGAAAAAATTCGTGTTTAATATGAACTCTTTGTTACATTTTTGTTTTTACTTTTTTCACAAAACTATGCCGTCCTTTTAACAGAGTATCATATTACCAGTAACCCACCTATTTCTGAAATTTGTACTGTTCAATGTACCATTATTTCTAAAAGGCTGATCAGTGTATAATTTGCTACCTGTCTTGGAACCTCTTAACAATTCTGTCTTACTTTGGCACCTTGCTAGTGAGAACATTTAAATTTAGCAGACTGTCAGAGGCAATGCAAATTGTCTGGCATTCCCGTATTTTCTTGTAATACACTGTTCAACACCTCATCTAATCACATGGTTGTGTTTACATTAATATTCTACAATACACTAAGCACCTACAATTAATCTAGAACTATTCTTACATTAATCCCTCTCACATCTGGATGGCACACCTTTGTATAGTGATCACTCAGGAATTCAACTATTTTTATAAAAAACTTGCTATATAGTGAAAGAATTCTGGGATTTCCTTTGGCCAACTTGGCTAATTTCTTCGAATCATTTGATTTTGCATTTCTTATATGCTGTTCACTCTCCTTGTTTTGTACTGCTTATGAGCTTCCTGATCATTCCCCCCCCCCTTATATACTTTCCATAGTATTGTCGCCCCCCCACCCCACTCCGGCTGCAACTTAATGAGAATAATCTTGCCTGATTTATCATCCTGACCCTCAGCTGGAGAGGACAATGAAGGTGAAGAAACTAGATGATTTGAACTAGGCAGGAAGAAAGCTTGCTAAATTTCTGTACCCAACATGGCCTTGTAATTGATACCATGCTTTTTGAAGTGTAAAAACAAATCTAGACATGGAAATCAGAAGGGCAGTTTGAAAATGACAGAATGATTACATAGTAACCAAAAAGAGTTATAGAAACCAAATCAAGTCATGCTACAGCAACGAAGCTATAGTATGAGCCAAAATAGAGAGGCACATTTGCAAACTAAAATAAAATATTAGAAAATGCATAGAATAAGGAGGAGGCAATGCAATACTAACTAGTGAAGACCTCAAACATAAAATATGAATTTAAAAAATAAACAGATAGCATGTTCAGGATGAACAGTGAGTGTTAGGATTCATAAAATTACAACCATAGAGACCTTGGATTACAAATGTTATACTTCATTTAATAGAAGAAATAAAACAAGGAAAAAGAAATTATATATAGAAAGCATGGAACAATATTGAAGATTAAGGAACAGGAACAAGATTAAAAAGATTGGGAAAAAGTAAAAAGAAAAAAAAAGTAAAGTAATATGCAAGAAAAAAAAGAAAAGAAAAGAAAAAGAAAATTACTTAATGTAACAACAAACAGAAAGCAAAGAGATGGAGGGAATATATTGAAGACTTATACAATGGATAAAATATGAAGAGTGACATTACTGAACCAGAATATGAAGTTGAAAAAGAAGTCTAGGACCAGAGATACAGGATGAAGAAAGTAAGAGAGTGATCAATGAATGACCTAATGGAAAACTGCAGGAACAGATGAAATACTAGCTGAAATTTATTTATTTTTAAATCTGGGAGATGTAACACAAGAAGCCTTATTAAAGTGATTAAGTTCATCTATTGAGAGAGACAGGAATTATGTAATTTCATAGAAATCACATACTTCCTGATATGATGGTAACAATACCAAAGAAAGAAATGCAGAAGTTCATCTATTAAGAGAGACAGGAAGTATGTAATTTCGTAGAAATCACATACTTCCTGTCATGATGGTAACAATATCAAAGAAAAAAATGCAGTAGACTGTAAAAATTATTGAATGTTAAGTTTACTCAATCAAATATAGTGAAGCAGAGAATAAAAAAAATAAAAAAATAAAAAAACTGAATGTTATTTAGCTTGAACGGAAGAATGGTAAGGGAGATAAACATACTAGTTTTAAGAGCAATAAAAAACTGAAATAAATAAGACTTGGACTATTACAGCAGAAAACTGGAAAAGAACTAAAGCTTTTGAAATGTACTGTTGGAGAGTATTCCTAGGAGAAAATTGGCAAGGAAGAAAAACAAATAAAGTCTTGAGTGAAATTGAAGAAGGCAATCACAGGAAGAATGAAATTGCTGGTACATGTAAGGAGACATAATAAATGGATCATAAACATATTAGAAGGGAAAATACCAGTGAAAAGAAGAAGAGAATGGCTGAAGTATACATTTTTAGAGGAGGTGTTTAGATTAATATGGAAGAGGGAACTCTCATAGCAAATTGGAGTGTCCCTCAGAAAGATGATGACACTCAGTATATATCTGATAATACTGTTCCTTCAAACACCCTATATCCACTTCACTACTAACATCCTTCCCTTGCAGATTTTCCCTCATAAATTCTCAGATTTTTCATCCCACATATAAGCAAATAGGCCAGTGGCCATACAATTAACATAAAACATACTATTAATAAGCAATAGATGACAATGTGAGGGGAGAGAGAGAGAGAGAAGTGTAGAGCGTCCTCAAATAATGAGTCATTGGACCCTGGAAATGTCACATACTGTATATGTCGGCATATAAGACAACTCTCAAATACTACAGAAAAACCCTGGAAAATCATGGGTCGTCTTATTCGATGAGTATAAAAAGGGAAGCTTAATTTCTTGGATGAACATTTAGGTAGTTACAATACATTGTTATATAAGAAAATAGGCAGTGTTTATAAACAAATCAGATTAATTTTTTGTTACATAAATTTATTTAAAATATTACAATAGATGTAAATCTTAAAAAACAAATATAATTATTAACCTCAATTTTCATGTTAATTTTCTTCATCATCTGTTGAAAATAGTTCTTCAAATTCATTGTTTAAATGATCATCATATGGATCCCAGTTCGAATCCAGTGAATTGACTTTGTTTTCATTGTCATCAGTGTCCTACAACAGATCATCTTCCGTACTATCCATAAGATTAGAGATACCACACTTTTTAAATGATTTTATTACAGTCTTTCCTTTTACTACTTTATCCCATGCTTTGATCACAAAATTGCACAACATATCAAGTGATGCAGTGCGCATAGATCCACCGTTTATAAATGATTTTTCACCAGTCAACATCCAATCATTCCACTCTTCTCGCATGTGATCATTAAATGGTTTTGTTCAAGCAGATGTCTAGTGGTTGCAATATAGAAGTTAAACCACCTGGTATAACAGCAATTTTTGTGTTATTTTTTTCTAGAAGACTTTTAGTATTATCAGTTAAATGACTATGAAACATATCCCATACTAATAAACTGTTTCTTCATTATACAGCCTGATTGCGTGTTCTATTCATTATTTATCCATAATTTCAGACCATTTTCATCCATCCATCCTTTTTCGTCAAATGTACAAAAAACACCTGAAAGAAATTTTATCTTAGGTTTAGTTTTACGTTTGAAGATGATCATCGGTTTTAACTTGGTTCCATCAGCCAAACATGACAACACAACCGTAAACCTTATTTTTTCATGACCTGTACTTCGAACTAGCACACTCTTACTATCTTTAGACTCCACTGTTTTATTGCTTATCATATCAAAGCTCATATGAGTTTCATCCATATTTCCAATATTTGACAATAGAAATTTATGTTCTTGTCTCAAATGAATAATAAATTTATGGAAAGCGGTAAGTTTGTGGTCAAGATCTGCTGGTAGTTTTTGAGCAATTTTCGTTTTTTGTCGTATTACCAGATTTTGTCTGTTCGTAAAACGAATACACCATCCTGAAGTAGCTTGAAATTCTTTACTTTCATTCGGATTCAATCTTGACCATTTTAGCGCATATGCTCTAATCATAATTCTTGTAACAAGATAACCATTCGAACAAAGACATTGTTCGAATACCCATTCTGCAACGTGATTTTCCAGTTGCGGCTATCGGGTGATCCCCATTCTCAACGCGCATTTTTTCTTTGGCAATTTTTTTAAAATATCTTCTTTCTTCCTCCATTCTCTTACCATCTTCTCGGTTATGTCAAACTTTCTTGCAGCAGCACAGTTATTAGTTTGCCATTTCAATTACCCTTATTTTAAATAGAGCTTCATACTTTCTTCATTTTGTTGCTAGTTCCATGATTTTAAATAACAATTTTAATAATCCTAAAATTAAAAAAAGGCAAAATTAATAATTAATTAAAATTGGGGCTAATCACTTTTGATTAGGGTAAATACTAAATCTATGCTATGCAAAAAAAAAAAAAAAAAATGGATATGCATAGATATAAAAATAACATTTTTATATCTATGCATATCCATATAACAACAATATCTAACATTGCATTAATGCAAGAAAGAAGAAATTGGGAGGGGGGGGGGTCTTATACAACCTACATAAGTTTAAAACCTAAAAATAGCCTAAAATTTAGGCCTGGTCTTATATGCCGGTCGCCCTATGTGCCGACATATACGGTAATAATAATTAGATTGGCAGAAGTGTTTCTGAGTTGATCAAAGAGAAAATTGCAAAATATAATGAGCTAAAAAATTAGAATGGACAGAGTAAAATGGTTAGAAGAATGGTGTAAAGAGATAATATAAAGAGTAAAAAAAAAAAAAGCCTAAGAAGGTATCTAAAACAATTAGAAACTGGAAGAAACAAACTAAAGAATATGGTGAATGAAGAAGAGAATAATGAGTAAGGATAGAATTTTGCAATGCTAGAGAAGATACTGTTCTAAGCTGTATGTGGTGAAGCCAGGTTCAAATGATTTAGAGTGATTTACTAAAAGAAAGAGCCAAAAAGGCTTCAACTTCGAAGATGCAAAATTATATAAATTAAGTGGATATTAAATCCAACATCGTTTCAAAGCTGAATACAGAAACTATAATAAAAGTTTCGTGCGAAAACTGATCAGAGAGCTTGCGGGAATACACTTGCCACCATGCTACGAGTTGCACTAGCCAAACCTTATAGGAAGCATGCTCTCTGGTCAATTTTCATACAAAACTTTTATAGTTTCTATATTTGGCTTTGAAATCATGTTGGATTTAATATCTACACTCTCCTAATTAGTCACTACAACCCTGTGAGAATCAGTGACTTGCTGATTTTCATGGGGATGATGCGTTCTATTTCAAGCAATCAAAGAGTGGAATGTTATGCAATGCAACTTTCCATCAGGTGAGGCCAAAACATATTAATCCTTCTAGAACGGATGCTACTGGAATCAAATGATCTGACTTAGATTTATCGAAATGGTAGAAACGCGAATAAATTTATCATTCTGCAATTGTCATCATGAATGAAAGAAGTTGATTTTCTTTTGTGTATTTATCTTTTTAGAAAACTTTCAAAAACCAGTAGAAAATCAGACAGTAGTAATTTATAATTCAGTTCCTGAAACTCAGAAGGAATATGCAAATCATACAAATGAGCATAAATTTTCAATCAGTCTGTATCATGTTTCATACATTTTCATCACATTATAATATACACTGATTAAGCATTGGATATTACTGAAATGAGCATCCTACAAACAGTAAAAAATCATCTGTTGCAATTTTAAGCAAAAGGTGAAAGTGAATGAAATTCTACTGAAATATTATTGGATATACATTTTCGATATTAAAAAAGCTTACAATCCAAAAGCAAATAATGCAATTTAACATCATTTGTTGTTCATACAAAGTGAAAAAAATCCTTATCTAAAACTGCAGCATGACAATCGATATAATGGTAATGATATTTTGCAAGAAAAAAAAAAGCATAAATATATTTATTTGTGCTTATTTTTATATATATATTTATATAAAAAAAGCACAAATATATTTATTTGTGCTTTTTTTCTTGTGTCAAATAACAATAAATGTTATTTGTGTCAAATAACAATAAATGTTATTTGACACAAGCATTTGAAACTAACACAAAAAACAAAATTTCTGCAGTTTTATCAGTAAAATGAAAGAACATATATTATGTTGTTCAACTGAAAAATAAAAGATGGCAAATTTAGTAAACACATTGCCAAGGCTGATCTCTTGTCACATCTCAAAGTAGATAATTTATTTTATTTTCACGTAAAATTCGCTTTTATCCTTGGAAACAAACACAATAAATAAACAAGAAAAAGTTACTATATTGAAAACAATAAAGGATATTTCAAGTAAAACAGTATACTTGAAGCTAATGAACAAAGAAAGTTGCTGTACTGCACTTAATTATTAATAGCTCTAAAGCTAAGGGATTAAGGTAAAGTAGGAAAATTACATAAAAAAAAGGCAGAAAGATAAAATGCTATCTGGTAAAACAACATGCTGATAGGAAGCTCCTGAAAGATTGGTGATTTTTGTTGATTTATTGAGTATTTTCTTAACTTTATTGGTGTATTTTTTAGTATATTACTGTAGTTTTTTTAGTGTATTTATTGTACTACAGCATTTAATAACATAACTGTAGAAATACTGTTAGTTTTTACTACTCTTAAGAATGATGCCGAAAACTCGTCAGAACAGGACAGTGTCTAAAGCACAAATTAAAAATATTTAACAAAACTTAGGATAAAAAAAAGATCAGAAAAAGAAGGGGCAGGAAAGCACTGAAGTTGGTAATCATAATAATAGCAAGGTAGGTCAATTAAAAACCAAAAAAATAGAGGTGATATGGTATGATGATTCAATCATAGAATTTGCACTTGCTGAGGGAGTCACTACTTCTAGTTTCCTAGGGGTGCAAATTAAAAATATGACAAACATAACTCAAAAACAGAAAAGAAAAATAAAAGAGATGGTAGTTCATGTAGGAACTAATAATTTAAGTAATGAAATATAATATGAGAGAGGATTATAAAAGGTCTGTTGGAAGAAGTGTAAAAACTGTAGGTTTGCTACCCAGGTACAACAGTACCGAGTAAAGGAGAGCAATGATAGCAAATGATTCCATGTGCAGGCTGTAGAGAAGAAATGAATGTGGGTCTTTAGATATGTGTGGAGTGTGTCTGATAGCAGAAAAGACTTGTATAAGAGGGATGGTCTGCACTTGATTCATTTGGCATCAGCAGCCTGGAAAAGTTACTTACTGGGATGAGACCTAATGCAAAGAGTCAGGGAAACTAGATCATTAAAGAAGGAATGGGAAAATGTGTGTGAAAGTTCAGCTATGGTAAGCAAACGTGATAAAGATATGAATGTCTTCAAACATGGTTATGTATGTGGTGAAGGGGTGGAAAAACGTGCTTTGGGTTTAGACCTTTTAAGTATGTTTGGGGAGGGAAAAAAGAAAATACTAGAAAAAGACCAAATATATTGCATAACTAATTACAAGAATAGGCAAGGTGATAATTTGTTATGTCTATACACAAATGCCAGGAGCATCAGAAACAAAGAGGATGAGTTTGTTGCTTTATTGAATACAGTGTGGCCCAAGATTGTTGGCATTAGTGAAACATGAGCCTCTACAATTGGAAAGACCTGGATTTGATTCCCCTCCATGACGTGAGCAATCTTTATCTGGTATCTTTTGACTAAAGGTGAGTTAGCTGGTTCATATGGAGGTAGAGGGTTTTTTTCACCTAGAAACTTGGGTTTTTCATCCCTCAGAACAGGCACACTGACCCAATGAATACACATGGATTTACAGCCATAAAATACATCCCTCATTAGGAGGGCTCAACCCATAGTAACAATGTCCTATGTAGTGGTAAGTTTGAGGCTCTGGATGCTAACAGAATAACATATATGGTGGGGTGTTGCTACCGGAGACTCAGTTGTAGGGATGAAGAAATGCATCACCAATTTAGCCTTATGGGTACTAAACAAGTGATCAATATAGTGACTTTAATTATCCAAACATTGACTGGGTAGAAGAGAAATCTCATGATAAGAATTAAGTAGAATTAATTGAATTGTTGTGAGACAGCTTTTTCAAGCAGTATAAGAAAGAAGGAACTTGAGGTCAAAGAGTGTAAGATTTATTCATGTCAGAAGGTATCTCTGAATATGACAATTTTACTACCAATTGGTGACAGTGATCATGCCGTACTTTCTTGGGATGTATCTAACTATACTGATGTTCCCATTAGAACGGTTACATGCTGAACTATAAAGCTGGAAATCATGATCAACTTAGGAGAATACTATCTTTAGTCCCATTGTATCATTTATTGAATGCATGAGAATCATTAAAAAAGTGCTTAAATGAGGCAGTATCTGAATGTATCCCTAGTGTTGAAAGAATAAATAGGCTGGGAGTGAAATGAATATGCATCCTTATTAAGCAAGGGATCCACAAGAAGAACGTGTATAAAGAATATTGTGAGAATAACAGTGAGAGGAGTTAGAAATATATAATGTTCAGGCCATAAAAATAACAAGTATTATGCAGAAAGCTAAATCGGAGTATGAAAAGAAATTGGCTGTGCAAGCTAAAGACAATCAAAAAGAATTTTATCATTATGCTGCAAGCAAAAGAAAGAATGTGTAAGAATAACTTTACTGAATGCAGATGGACTATGGTATCAGAAGCTAATGAGTGTTCAATTAATGAATACTCACTTTGCTAAGATATATCAACCAGGTGTAACATAGGAGGAAGAGTTAGAGGTGCGTGAAAATGATGTTAGAGAGCTGTTGCATATGGAAGAAAATTTGTCAATAGGAACAGCTGGAATATCAGAACATCTGCTAAAGGAATGTTTAACTGAATTGGCTGAGCCTTTCACATGTTTGCAAAACTTCATTCTCAGCTCATGAAAGATACCACAGGAATGGAAGGAATATATGATAGTTCCACTGTACATGAGGTAGTTCAAAAACTGATGTGTCTAACTACCGATCTATCAGTATCTCTGGTGTGGTAGGGAAGATTTTAGAGAAGTTGGTAAGAACTTGCATACAGAAATGTTTAGGCAAACAAGCTATACACTGCAAGGAGCAGCAAAGGTTTACTACAGGAAGGTAATGTTTAAGCAATTTGCTCATATTTATAACACTATGGTAATGTTGGATTTTGCTAAGGCATTTGATAGGATACCACACGAAAGGCTGTGCACAAACTGAAGAATATGGGATTGGAATATAAACTCTTGACTGGGATCAGTGGATAGTTGCCAGACAGATATCAAAAAGTGGTATACGGTGGGTGTGAATCTGCCAGATTTAAGGTGACCAGTGGTATATCTCAGGGTTCAGTCATTGTGCCATTGTTATACAGTAATAGGAGATGTGCAATTGTTTGCCGATGATGCGAAGATAGGCAAGAAAATCAGGCATGCTAATGATATCCACCACTTACAGAATGATTTGAACAGAATCAAAACAAATCTCATCACTTTGCCATGATGAGATTTCTAACAGCATATTATTATTATATTAGCAGTATACTATAAGAAACTGCTGAGGGTAGAGATTTTTCTGTAATGGTGGATAGGAATTTGAAGTTCAAAGGTCACATAACAAAAACCACCTGGACTACCATGCACAGATTTGGTCTCCAAGGGGATAAAAAGGAGTTACAAAGATTAAATTCAGATTATGGAATTTAGCCTATGAGGACAGACTGAGAGTATGTGGACTATAGACTCTGGTTAACAGAAGAAAGATGTGTGATATGATAGAGGTCTATAAACTAATGAATGTGTGTTATAGGATTTCTTCTCATGAAATTTTTCCTTATATTTTAGGTGGGAAGAGAACACGGATATCCACGGAAGTTAAGTTTGTTCGCAGTGAAGAAAGAGGTGAAAGCTAGGTTTTTCTTTCTCTGAGCAGTGAGTGAGTGAGTGAGTGGAAGAGTTTGCCTTTAGGAGTAGTGAATGCATCTAGTGTGAATGAAGCTGGTTTCGGTGATTTATGGCCTTTCTCGATGAGCCCTTTACTCCCTAGGGGTCTCAGATGATGATGATGATGATGATAATAATAATAATAATAAAAGATACTCATGTTTTGATTCTTGAAAATGTTAAGGCAGTTAAATGGTAGAAAAGAGAGTAAATTTATAATTCCTCAAGCATAGTTTTAAATGAAAGGCCTTTTTCTAATTTGAATTTCTTTTATATATTTTTTAAAATAGTTTTTGTATCTATTCGAAAATGGACTGAAGAAAATGATTATATTCATATTATGCTTTTAACAGTGGCATCACATGACCATTTTGGTTGGGTATGCTGTCGTGTGGGTTATACAACCCGAGCTACAAAATTCATGTAAATTTGACCATTTGATTGCATTTTTATCGATGTATGAAAGTTCTCAAAGTGCATAGCGCATCAGCGCTCATCTTAATTAGTCCAATGCAATTAATTGTAGGATAACTTTGAATACTTTAATTTATCAACTTTCTGTTTATAAATCCTAAAACTGTTTGTTTTAGGATTTATTAGAAAACAACAATGAAGGAGAATGCTTTATTTGGTTAGTATATTTGAATTACTCAAAGGTGAAAATATGTGAAACATCATTATAAGATGCGAGAATGGGAAATGAAAGGAAAGAATAAGTGTGAGTAGCAATACTTTCATTAATAGCAAATGAATTATTAATAATTAATATTTATGATGTGTGTCCCATAAGTTGCTGGGAAGAGCAAATAGCTAGACATGAGTAAGTGAATTTATGATGGTATAATTAAAAAAAAAAAAAAAAAAAAAAGCACGAAGAGAGGAAAAGATATTTGTTTGTAAATTATAAATAACTGACCAATAACAAACAGCCACTAATACATTTAGTAGTTCAGTTAAAAACTAGGGTGGGGGGGGGGGGGGGGAGAGAAGCTAATAATGTTGATCAGGTGATTAATTTAGGCGTTGCAGTAATACACATGGTTTCATGGTGCAGCAAATCACTCGTAAAATTTGTTGTACAGGTTATGCGCATTTCTCTGGTTTATGCATATTTCACTCTGTTTTCTAAGAATTTTCTTTTGTTTACTGAGACTCAGTATATATTTTATATAATAATAAGATACATAATATCCGATCATTATTGGAATTATCCACACTTTCAGGAATCCTACATTCGTTTTTTTTTTAATTTATTTTATTTTTTTAGTATCAGCAGCTCTTCTGTCTTATCAATCTCACATATGCTGGTATTTTGTTGTAGATTAACACCTTATGATCACAGAAGTATTCATTTTTATTTGGGAATAGATAAATTTTTATTGTCTGTTGTTTCCAAAGATTAAAATAAAAATGTCCCTATACCATTATAAAACTTTCCAACTTCAACAGATGCTATATATTGCACAAGCAAGAAAAACATTTAGCTTTGTTTATCACTAAATACAGTAAACAGATATTTAACATCTGTGTGAAATACTATATTTAGGAACAATTAGTGTAAGACAACTCGAATGACACACTTAATGGAAAAAAAACTACATTCCCGCAGGCTATGCTTTATGCATATGAACAGAACATATCTATTGTAGCACTAAACATGACACCTAATTAAACACATTTGTCCTAATATCCGCTTTCAAATTTTCAGTTAAAGATAATGTGTAACATCTGTTTGTATATACAGCCATTGGATACAGAAAGTGCTCAATTTAAAAAAAGCAAAAGGAATATATATATACAGTAAAACCCCGTTTTTACGTTCCCGCGCAATTTACATTTTCCGTTGGTCCCATCTTAAGGCCTATTCTTACGATATATTGTTTTTATGCCATTAACAACTTGATGTGGACATTATTTCCCACGATATGCGTTTTTTTTCTCGGATGGCAATACTGATTTTCGAATCGATTTCTGCAGAAATCTGTGCATTTCTGTTCCCAGATGGCGTTGCTTCCGGCTGTAGTTTTGTTTCCACCATCACAGTGATGAGTGATACCGTGATTTTTTCAATCACAGTACATACTGATATTGCAGAATTTCTGCTACGTAATTTAGTATATGAAAGTTGCTTTCAAGTTGCAGTGGTGGATTATCCATGTTAGTAACATGGAGAAAAAAGACAGAAAATGTATTTTGGTAGAAGAAAAGATGGCAATTCTGCAATGTGTAGATTGGCATGCCGGAACACGTGTGCATTTAGCAAAAGATCTTGGACTCTTCGTGTCCACTTTTGAACACAATAGTAAAAAAAGGTCAAGCACTGAACTCAATGCAAAGCAATCTGGCGCTATGTCAAAAAAACGAAAATATATCCACAGATCGACATACAATGAATGGGATAAACTTGTGGCAGAGTTTATCCCATAGTTTGTTTCTACGAGAGCATTGGGTATTCCAGTTGATGGTACAACACTCCGAGCAAAAGCCCTTGAATTTGCTGCAAGGTTGGGGATTAATGGTTTTACTGCTCCAAACGGATCAATTGATCATTTCAAGACTCATATAATCAAGTGTGTGGAGAAAGTAATAGTGTTGCAGGGGGAAACTGTAAACCGGGGGAAACATGAACTAAAGACTATTATTCAGGACTACAAACCGAAAAATATTTTCAATATTGATGAAACTGGGCTCTTTTATAACATTCTGCCAAGTAAAACATTGTGTTTTAAAGGAGAGAAGTGTCACAGTGGAAAACTCAGCAAGCAGAGGGTAACTGTTTTGTTCATGGTCAATGCTGATGGATCAGAAAAATTACCTCCATCGGTAATTGGTAAATTTAAAAAGCCAAGGTGTTTTAAGAACGTGAAAAATCGGCCTACTAAGTATGATGCGAACAGCACAGCATGAATGATCAGCAGCATCTTCATATTCCCCATGAATGCTCTGGATGCTAAAATGGAGACAAATCACTGCAAAATACTACTACTGCTAGACAAATGTCCTACACATCCTAAAGATCTGCAGCTCCAAAACATTAGATTAGTGCTCTTTCCCCTCTAATTGTACAAGTGAGCTTCAGCCATTAGATCTGGGCATCATCTATGCATTTAAATGGAAATAAAGAAAAATGCTTGTTGAAAAAGCTGTGTTTATGCATGATAAGGGTATGGACCCAAAACAAATGACCATATCAATCCTTGATGCCATGCATAATGTGGCCAAAGCATGGTTGCATGTTACTCCTGAAACCATATCTAACTGTTTCCGGAAGGCAGGAGTTACATTTGTGGAAGAGGAGGAACAACTACAGGGGGAAGAAGATATGTCAGAACCAACAACTGCTATGTGATGGATGAGTCTTCTTCATTTCAAGACTATGTTAATGTTGGTGTGATCACATCAATGGTACCAAGTGTAGAAGACATCCTTTCCAACCACCTTGGTGAAGAAGAAGTGGTTGAAAAAGACTGATCAATAATCTATCGTTTCTACTAGTAAAGAAGCAATGGAAGCTATCTCTGTTTTGAGGCAGTATATTGCAAGTGCTTCAGGAGACGATGGGGCATTTAATGCCTTATATACTGTGGAGAGGCAGGTGGAACTTATAAGAGTGCAGAAAAAGCAAAAGCAATCAACAATTAAAGATTGTTTTAAATAGATAAATGTAAGTAATTGTAAATTCATTTATTTTCAGTTATTAAATACTAGCAGTAAGTCATCTTTTAGCCTTTTTTTTTAATGATTTTTACATTTCCTGCTATTTACACTTTTTTCCATCAGTCCCCTGGAAAGTATCAAAAAGGGGTTTTACTGTATGTATGTGTATATATATATATATATATATATATATATAACTTGAAATCAGTTTGAATTGCATTTGAGATATGCAATATCATCCAGACACTTAACGAATGTTACTTTTAGAAATAAAATTCTACCACTGAAGTTGGAGGAACATGCCATATAAGCTTTGTGAAAATGCAACCGCTCGATTCAGAAGTGGAATACATACACTAAAAGCTAGTACCTCCTGGGGAAATAAAGAAATGACAGACACCCAGGTGTTAATGTGACAATGTGTTAATATAATTTTAAATATGGAAAACATAAAGGTCAAATGAACAATTGCTATGCTTCATGCATCATTTTTTTCTGAGAAACAAAGGGTTTACGCTTCTTGGTGAGGTTAGATTATCATTGGCAAATAATAGAGTGAGACACGGATTAATTTGAATTTTGACCCAATTTTGAATACAGCTATATTTAATTCACACAGAAATCGTAAAAAAGTAATCAATTGGGATATTATCATTTTTCTGGACTGAATCAAAGAAAGGTTGAAATAACTCGTCTTCTACTTGATTTATACACAAGCTCCAATCTTCTGTTTTTCTTTAGGAATTGTGTTAGCACATCATCATAAAATGAAGGTTTTTTCTTCAGTTACATCATTAGTGTGTTTTCAAAACGCTGTCCCAGTCCTGAAAATACTTCAGGCGCAAACTTTATTTGCTTACACTTGGATAAAGGATTAAACCAAATATATAATATTAGTGTTTTCAATAACAATTAAGCATAGGCCTCACAGCCTTTCCTGTGTTTGTGTTCCTCTATAACACACATGTATTCTCTTCACAGCCAAAAAAGAATGCTTGACTGTAGCAGTAGAGCTCGGAATCGACATGAGAAGTTCTGCTAACTTATAAATTTCCTTGAATGCAACCTGAATTTGTTTTCTTGAATGAATTTTAACAGGTGATGCACTGGTTTCCTGGAAAATTCTTCATGAGAAAATAGTACTTTCAGTTCATTTTTCAGTTCACTTTCAGCAAATGTAGTCAAAAACTGGGCCATAGAAACCCTTTAAGTTTTCTAAAATACCATCAATAAATGTCTTTGCACACTGACCATATCTTTCATTACAAAGAAGTTGAAAAAAAATTCAAGTTCGAAAGTGAATAGTATCTTTCTTCCATCTCCATGCACATGCAGTCGACTATTCCCTGGTATAATCGAACGCACATGCTCTTCTCTGTCTCTTCTGCTCCTTTTCATCTCTTAGGTCTCGACTCATCAACTGTATGCTTCTCCTTTGATACAGAAACCCAAATATCATCAAATCCATGTTCCCTGCCATTCCTAAGCTGCTTCATCATGTCATGGACTTTTTATTTTTTACAACAGTACAATATATCATAAGATGAAGTTTGCAGTATATTATTCAAGACATCAGTATAGCCAAATAAAAATAAAAATTTTCTAGCAATAAAATTGTTTGAAAATCTTGCAAAAAATACAAAAAAAACCATGAGCTTTGATGATATCATCCACATCCCATTCCCCAGAATTCTCCACTGTGTTCAAAAAATTCAATGAGTTGATTTCTGAGACATTTTACTGTGCTTATTAAATAGGAAGTAAAATTCCATCTGGTTGGTGAAAAAGAGGGCAATTTTTTTAGCAACAAAATTTTGCAAAACATTTATTCTTTTTGATGATTTAGAAAAATATGCTGCCAGTGTACTGATAGTTTGGAAAAACAATCTACATTCATTGATATTCGAGAGGATTTGCTTTAGAACTAAATTCAAAACATGGGTATAGCAATAAATTCCTTTAGCAGTATGTAAATATCGCTAAAGGAATGACTATAACTTTTATCTGTAAGCCATTAATATGACAACTCATTATACAGCCACCATCATAAGTTTGGCAGACTAACTTGTCTTTGATATTAAATTCCTCAACTCTGTTTACGACATGTTTAAAAAGACTGCTAGATGGTCTATCACTAACATCTGTAAATCTGATGAACCTTTTGCCCATTACGGAGAAAACAGGAAAACAGTTGATAGCTGCAATTTTGGCATGATATCAGATGTTTCATCCAGAATAATGGCCACAAATGTAGCGGCAGCAATTTCTTTTTTTAAGAGCATCTTTAACTACATCATATATAGAACTAATAATATCATTTTCTACTGTGGAAGAAATTCCTTGAAATACAGTCGAAGAAATCCTTGAAATGACTGTCTAAAAGAGGATCATATGGAGCACATTTAAAAATTCTATATAATTTCCTTCATTAGTTGAATTTTCAGACTCATCATGACCTATCAAAGGAAGCCCTTGCCTAGCCAAATAGCATAGAGCATCAATTAATCTTTATAAAATGTCTATATTTTTGTTTACATGTTCATTATGACGGGCAACTTCAATTTTTCTTTGTTTGTCAGTGAGTATCAATTCTTTGTTTACCAAACATCTTGAATTTAAAAATAATTGAACACGTGACTGGGAGCACTCATGTTTTTGCACTGCTGCTGTTAAATGGTTAAGGTCAGAATATCCATGCTCATTCCCAATACCTTTCTCTCTGGAGAATAAACAAGGCCAACAAAAGAGTCTTGACTGCACTTCGCATCCAGTTAACCATTCTACTGTCGTGTATTGTGAAATAGAGAAGTGTCTCATATACTCAGTTTCTGCACTTTGTGCATGCTCTGTAAGTTTGGAAGAGGAGGACGAGGTTTACCTCCTTCGAGTACAGTCATACAATCAATAAAAGTTCTGGTAGAAAACGGGACATTCAGTAGATCGCGAACACTCTTTCCCATTGTAAATATGGGCAAAAAAAGTTATAAATTTATGGAAAGTATATAATAAAAACTTGTCTATATTATGTATAAAAACTTTAAACAATAAATTACATGATAACCACAGTAATTAACTTTAATGAAATGCAAGTACAGATATTTCATACTGAAAAAAACAGTACATCACTAGTGCGTAGAAACAGGGAAATCAAAGGAATGGGAATACAAGGTACATAACAATTAAAAACTGTTGCCTCATGTTTGAAATAATATTAATAAATAATATTATTATCTATTAATTATTATTTATCAATATTAATATTATTTAAAATAAAATATGACAAATATTCTTATGTTATATAACCATCAAAAATAGTTTTTAATAGGTAAACCACCGACTGTTGTATGTACCTTGTATTCCCGTTCCTTTGATTTGCTTCTTTCTACACAATTGATGATGTACAGTTATTTTCAGTACAAAATATCTGTACTTTCTTTTCATTAAAGTTCATTACTGTGGTTATTGAGTAATTTATTGTTTATAGTCATGCCACAGCTACCTTTAATTATGATTCTAGTAGTAAGACTTATACGTTGGTTAGACATAACTGGTAATTAATTTACGGAATTAACAACGCATATAAAGTATATTAATTAAAGATAACTTTAATGAATCACTTCTATATTTCGGCAATGTCACATTGCCATCTTCAGGAACATAAAGATATGGTATGTGCACTAAGGAACTAACAAAGCAAATGAGGAAGAAAGTAAGAAACTAATTTTGTTCCTAAAGTCCTAATGGTGCCCTCTTGGGGGCTAATTTGGTAGTCTTGGCAGTTGGGCTGAAGTTCTCATAATGAAAGTCTCCCAAATTTGGGGCAGTTTCACCAGTACAGCCGCTCTGGGCTGACAGACCATGCCTTAGATACCCACCACAAAATTCGTTGGAAGAAAACAAAAATAATCCATCGCAGCAAGTTTAAATACGAAAGATTATTCAAAGAATCTTCAGCAGCTCTAAAAAACGTTCCTAACCTCAACAAATTTGGGTGCATGAAACTGCCCCAAATTTGGGAGACTTTCATTATGAGAACTTCAGCCCAACTGCCAAGACTACCAAATTAGCCCGCAAGAGGGCACCATTAGGACTTTAGGAACAAAATTAGTTCCTTACTTTCTTCCTCATTTGCTTTGTTAGTTCCTTAGTGCACATACCATATCTTTATGTTCCTGAAGATGGCAATGTGACATTGCCGAAATATAGAAGTGATTCATTAAAGTTATCTTTAATTAATATACTTTATATGCGTTGTTAATTCCGTAAATTAATTACCAGTTATAGCTACCTTTAAAGATTATATAAAAACTTGCTACCACGTCAGTTCACACTTCACGCATGCAAACAGATGAAACTCAGAAAACAAAAACAACAACTCATGACAAATGACACTGTTCAACTGGATTGGTTGACACAATAACCAATCACGGTCTCTAGGTGCTATTGTCTCAGAGCCCAGCCTCACCTTCTCAGCGGTTTAAAACTACTAGAACGCTAAGAATTTGACCCGCTGCCCCCTCTTCACATCTTTTTAAAGGTGTATTTATTTTGAAAGTACACCTGGGCTATTAACGCAAATGTGATGTAATGTTTACGTGTTGAAAAGTGCTCTCTTCATGAAGCACTTCATTGCCCTCATGAAGCAGACAATGAAGCATTAATATATTGTGTTTAATTTTAGGAATCACACGAGGCCAGGAAACAATTAGGAGAGTCTTTAATGGGACTAAATGAAAAAATATAATATTGGTAATGCTGATATTTCTTGGATGAGCACAGCACACCTGGAATATATGCCCCTGGCTTTTAATGGTTCTGGTAAGAAAACAAAAGCAACTTGCAAAGTGACTGTAATATAGTTTTGAAGCACCCTTCTACTACAGCTCTTAGAAAGCTTACTTGACAATGCAAGAAATATGGTGAAAACTATTAAAGGTATGTCGAGCAATGAACACAATGTTAATGAATTAAGTGATGGTGAAGAACTTGGTGAAATTAAATTGTAAAAATGTTTTTTCAATTAAATATGCTGTGCATGCTTTACCACTTGCAGTAAAAGACATTTTAAATAGTGGTATGTGTGCAAAGACTACATACGAAGCATGAAAATTAACTTAAAAAGTACTCGTGCTATACTGACTCTTCTGAAAACAAACAAACAAAAAAAAAAAAAAAACTATCAGATACTTATTGTAGATGTGGTTACTCAGCAGTGTTCAACATATGATATCCTGCTTGTTGGAACTCTGAATATTTATTGAATATCAATAACAAATAACTTTCTCACAATTCCTGGGAAAAGTTAAAAGAATAAAATTAGCTTTATAACCAGCTGAAAAAAACTGCAGTCGCAAGCAAAGACCTAGTGACATTTAATAGTATGATTGCATTACAAGTAAAATACTGACAAATCTTTGTGTGCATGTTAGCTTGAAGCATCTTAAAAAGGTATGAAGATAGAGAATAAGGCATTTGTAGCATCATTATGTTTAGATCCTAGAATAAATGTTTTGGTATCTGAAAGGCAACAAGAAGACACCACCAATCTGACACAACTTCACACAAAGGTAGGTATGTGCAACTGTTGCTAACCACAAGGATGAAAACCAATAGATATGAAGATTGTAAAGTAACTAAAATTTACACAAAGAAAGTTTATTTTTCACTTGGTTAGAGTATAATAAATTTAGTTTAATCCTTTATCCAAGTGTGAGCAAACAAAGTTTGCTCACACTTGGATAAAGTAATTAATCTAAATTTATTATAACTGGTAATTAGTTTACGGAATTAACAACGCATATAAATTATATTAATTAAAGGTAACTTTAATGAATGACTTCTATATTTCGGCAACGTCACATTGCCATCTTCAGGAACCTAAAGATATGGTATGTGCACGCAGGCACTAACACAAAGCAAATGAGGAAGAAAGCAAGAAACTAATATTCTTCCTAAAGTCCTAATGGTGCCCACTGGTGGGCTAATTTGGTAGTCTTGGCAGTTGGGCTGAAGTTCCCATAATGTAAGTCTCCCAAATTTGGGGTAGTTTCATGCACCTAAATTTGTTGAGGTTAGGAACATTTTTTACAGCTGCTGAAGATTCTTGGAATAATCTTTCGTATTTAAACTTGCTGCGATGAATTATTTTTTGTTTTCTTCCAACGAATTTTAAGGTGGTTATCTAAGGCATGGTCTGCCAGCCCAGAGCGGCTGTACTGGTGAAACTGGATGTAGTCTTTGTGTTCTGAAATCCTGATATTTGTTGTTCTGCCTGTTTGGCCAAAGTAGAACAATTTGCAGCTGCAAGGGACCTGGTATACACCAGGTAGGTCTAGGGGAAGTGGTTGGTCTTTGGTGGAGCAGATAAGGGATGCCAACTTTTTATATGATCTGTAACAGGAAGTAAGGTCATATTTTTTGAGGATATTGGTTATTTTCTCAGAGGTGCCCTGGATGTAGGGGATGGTGATAGATTTGGTGCAATCCTTATTGTGGAGGGGGAGAGGGGGGGGTTGTGGTTTACTGGTTTTAGTATTTTTTGGATTTTTTTTGGGGTTATAGCCATTGGCTAAGAAAGTGTTGAGGATGTGGTTTAGTTCAGTAGTTAGGGCCTTGTCATCTGAGCAGATTAATTTTCCCCTGTTATATAGTGTTTTTATAACCCCATATTGTTGTGAGGGGGGGGGGAGACTGCTGGTGAATGTATCTGCCAGTATGGGTGGGTTTTCTGTGAACAGAGAAAACCAAAGATCCATCAAGCTGGCGGGTGATTAAAGTGTCTAGGAAGGGGAGGGTGTTGTTTTCCTCTTTTTCTAAGGTGAACTGGATTCTGGGGTGTTGGTTGTTTAAGTGTGTTGGGAAGGAGTGGAGTGTGTCTGAGCCATATGGCCAAATAGCAAACACATCATCCACATAACGAAGCCAAATAGTGGGTTTTTGTGGGGTGGTGTTTAAGGCAAGTCATCACAGCAAGTTTAAATACGAAAGATTATTCAAAGAATCTTCAGTAGCTCTAAAAAACGTTCCAAACCTCAACAAATTTGGGTGCATGAAACTACCCCAAATTTGGGAGACTTACATTATGGGAACTTCAGCCCAACTGCCAAGACTACCAAATTAGCCCACCAGAGGGCACCATTAGGACTTTAGGAAGAATATTAGTTTCTTGCTTTCTTCCTCATTTGCTTTGTGTTAGTGCCTGCGTGCACATACCATATCTTTAGGTTCCTGAAGCTGGCAATGTGACGTTGCCAAAATATAGAAGTTATTCATTAAAGTTACCTTTAATTAATATGCTTTATATGCGTTATTAATTCCGTAAACTAATTACCAGTTATGCATGACCAACGTATAAGCCTTGCTACTAAATTTATTATACTCTAACCAAGTGAAAAATAAACTTTCAACATCTCTCTAAATCCAGAGCAATTTATTAAAAAAGGGTGGCACACCATTTGGCAACTCCTATAGGTAGAGATGACCTGCTAATGCTTCTGCCTGGTATCTCCACTTGGGCCTGGCTCCCACTGAAGAGACCTCAATAAAGGTCGAAACTAGTCTGGGTTGTGGCCTTTCCCTTAATGCATGACATTAGACATATCTGCAAGGAGATGTGTTTTGCATTATGGGAGATACTGAGATAGGAGTGTTGGTAGCTTGCTCCACCTTTGCAAGGAATGTCCTGGTGTTGCACCACCTTACCCCAGTCCTGAAGATACTTTCAGGCGCAAACTTTGTTTGCTCACACTTGGATAAAGGATTAAACTAAATTTATTAAAATTTACACCTGTCCATGTGAAGATAACTTAAAGTTTACTTAGGGCTGCTGAAAAGTGCAAGTAGCAGAAAATATTATAGTAACTTTTAACCACTTAAAGATTTTGCATGCTGGTAAGATTCCAGCAGGAATTAATTTGGATTTCATTGTGGAATACTATGAATTTAAAATACAAAAATCTTCATAAATTGTGTTAAGTTGTGCATTCTGTTCCTATGACACAAGTGTAAAAAAGAATTTCTTTAAAAATGATTTTAAGTCTACAGGAAACAATGTATTGCCTAAAAACAAAAAAAAAAACATTTTAGTTGTTTACTCAAATATAAAATAAATTGTGTTATCTATTGTTTTGTTTAATTTCCCTATTTTAAAAATTATTAATTACAAATTTAACTATTTAATAACCATCTTAGTTTAGATTCATACAAAACCAAATAAACCATATACCACCCAATTCCTCATTTTTGAACAATTCATTTCCCCCTACTTTACATTAAACATTTTTTTTTTCTTTTAAATGTTTGATACTTACTAACCTTAGTCCTTATAAAGCATTTAACTGAGTGATTTTTTCCCTTTTTTTTCTTGTCAATAATCACTTTAATTTGTATGGATACTTTTCTTGAAATTTCATCAATTATATATTATATATTATTATTATTATTAAGAGAGACCTCCAGGGAGTTAGAGACTCATCAAGAGAGGCTACAAACTACACACACACACACCAGCTATTATACTTATTCTTGAATTCCTTCACACTGCTTGCACTCACAACATCCAATGACAATTCATTCCAATCATGCACCACCGTCTGAGAGAAAAATCTAGCCCTCACACCCTTCTTGGCGGCCTCCATTCTCAATTTCCAAGGATGTCCTCTCATTCTTTCCCCCACCCTCCATAAATTGAAAAATTCCATCAATTGAAATCCTGTATGATCCTTTCAGAAGTTTGTAAGTCTCAATCATATCACCCCCTCTTTCTCCTGTCTGCAGTCTACAAATTCTCAATCTGTGTTCATAATCAGTATTCCACAATCCAGATATCATTTTTAACACTCTCCTTTGTACTCTTCTCCAGTATATTAGAATCAGAATGGAAACCAGGAGACCAGACCAGCACACACTAGTCCAAGTGAGGTCGTATCAAGGTGTTGTAAGGAGGCAAAATAACATCCTTATCTTTACATGTGAACATTCCTTTCGGCATTGCAATTATCTTTTAAGTTGTATTTGCAACCTTTGCCACATAGCACCTAAACTTCAACTTGGCACCTATTTATTAACGCTCCAACATCCCGAGCCTCATTAGTTTCTTCTAGCCAAACCTGTTCTTCACAACAATTTAAAAATTATTCGAGAGCCATAAATATATTTTTACAAATAAGGAAAATTTAAAGTAATGTTATACTAAATGTATATCATGTTGGAGGCTTAATGGATTTTTTTACAACACTCAAAAAGAATTAAAATAGAATTTAATACTTCCTATATTTCACTAGGACATTACAAAAACAATTAATGTAACATGCATACACAAATCTTACAATACTAAGCCCAACCACGTGGGTGACACTAAAGTCCTATCTAGGTGGAGTGCACTCTAAGGGCGGTAGTAGGTCGTCTGGAATGTAAGGTGGGACCTCTGGTGATGAGTGTTTCCTAAATCTTCGGAAGCTTAATTCAACCGTATTTATTAAGATTTAGTTGGTTTCTGAGAGCTGCTGCTGCTGCTGCTTCTAAGAAAAGTCTCTCTTTCTTGAATTTACTATGGTGGAACATGGTGGTTTTCTTCCATGATACTCTGTGGGTGGTGTCCAAAACAAAGCGGAAAGGTTTAAGTTTTTTTGTGACGTCAGGGGGCCAGGTGGTTACTTTTTTAAGTAAGATTTTTAAATTCTTATCTTGTGTTTTTATGAGGTCTTGTTCTAGCAGGATGTAGGTAGCACGATTGCAGAGGATAATGTTCATTTTACAATTGTATTCACTGGTATTAAGAACGACTGTGGCATTACCCTTATCCGATCTGGTGATGACGATACTTTTTTCTTTGCGTAGTTTCAGGAGAGCCATGCGTTGGGCATACGATAAGTTGCTTTTTTTGGAAGCAAAGAATGAGCGAGGATGTTGGCTACGTCAAGTCTGATGTTGTTGACTATCTCCGACAGTAAGCGCCCGATCCCCCATTCGATGTTAACCATTACATCGAGCACCGGCACTTCCTTCGGAGTGATGGCAAAATTACGGCCAAGGCAAAGGGCGCTGACGGCATCGTCATTGAGCCTTTTGGAAGAGAGGTTTACTACTGTCTGGAGCAGTTGAATTTGTAGTTGTGGTTTGTCTTTAATCAGGTTGCTATAAAAAAATCTACAAGCAGATAGAGGGAACCGCCACGGGTTCCCCCCTCTCACCCCCCCTTGCCAATTTCTATATGGAAGATTTCGAAAAACGAGCCATAGACTCAGCCCCACTCAAACCTTCTATCTGGCTAAGATATGTAGATGATGTGTTCTCTATTTGGCCTCATGGCCCAGACACGTTAGACTCCTTCCTCAGTCATCTCAATAGCCTACATCCAAGAATCCAGTTTACTATGGAAAAGGAAAAGAACAATTGTACCCTTCCTAGACACCTTAGTCACACGCCTGCCTAATGATACACTTGGCTTCACTGTATACAGAAATCCCCCCCCCCCACACACACAGGCAGATATATTCACAAACTCTCCCACCACCACCCCTCACAACAACATGGCATCATCAAAACTCTTACCAAGAGAGTCCACAATCTTTGTTCCAGTGGAACCGCCCTTACTACTGAGCTTAACCACATACACAATTCCTCTCCAATGGCTACAATGAACACAGTATCAAAAAAATAATCAGCTCCTCCCCCTTTCCCCGTCCTTCTCATCAACAAGATTTTAAAAATGCCATCACCATACCCTACATCCGTGGCACAAAAATAGCCAAGATACTAAAAAAGTTCAACCTACACACAGCATATAAGCCCTACCGCAAACTTGCTACTCATCCGTATTAAGAAAAATCAGCTCCCTCCTCTCTTGCTGCCTGGAGTTTACAAAGTACCCTGTTCCTGTAAGCTGGCGTACTTTGGACAGACAGGCAGATCAGCATCCATTCGCCTGGAGGAACACAAGTCTTACATCTGTAAACACAACTATGGCTATGTTTTGGACACCACCCACAGAGTATCATGGAAGAAAACCACCATGCTGCACCACAGCAAATTCAAGAAAAAGAGACTTTTCTTAGAAGCAGCAGCAGCTCTCAGAAACCAATCAAATCTTAATAAATACGGTTGCATTAAGCTTCCGAAGATTTGGGAAACACTCATCAGCAGAGGTCCCATCTTACATTCCAGGTCACCTACTACCGTCCTTAGAGGGCACTCCATCTAGATAGGATTTTAGTGTCACCCACGTGGTTGGGCTTAGTATTGTAAGATTTGTGTGTGCATGTTACATTAATTGTTTTTGTAATCCCTCTAGATGTCCTAGTGACTAGGACGAAATATAGGAAGAATTAAATTCTATTTTAATTCTTTTTGAGTGATGTAAAAAATCCATTAAGCCTCCAACATGATGTCCTCACAGCACTTAAGCCTCTACACACAAATACTAAATGTATAGTAATATATAACAAGTTATAATATTAATTATATCTTTATTAAATGAAGAAAAAATCACATAAAAAATTGCTCTCATTGGTTTTAATCAGTGTGAGCAATGAGCTTGCATTTCCTTAGTAAGTTTCTGTGTGTCTGGTTTGTAACTAGTCGTTTTTAATTTAAGGCACGATTCCAAGTTGGCATCAGTAATTTGGCTCCGCAATGTACATTTAATGAAATTCATGTTAGAAAATGATTTCTTACATAAATATGTAGACCCGAAGATACTGAGAACACCAAATGCAAATATTTCCAACTCGTGATATGAGTCCCGAAGACTTCCAAGTATTGAAAATCACATATGAAAACAAAATCATTCAATTTTATTTTCATATGTGAATATATGGATAGTTTTATTTTCATTTTCAATTTTACTTCAGAGCCACATATACGTACCCAATGAGCTGCATGTGGTTCGCGAGCCTCAGTTTGCCGACTCCTGTTCTAGCCTAGTACCACCAATATAATACAACATTGGATATCTAATCATGCCGAAGTGAATGACTTTACATTTACTGATATTGAACTGACACCCATTTTCCCATGCCCCAAATCATTCCGCAAGTACTGCATATTAGCAGCATTCCTGATTACCCTACCTATCTTTGCATCATCAGCAAACAGCTGTATGTCACTTGTCAAATCCTTCCCAACTTAAACCTTGCAGACTCAGATCCCCTGTATACTACTTTTTGATATCTGTCAGTTAGCCATCCTCTTATATATATTATAAAGATACACACTATTTATAAACACTTTCCGAGAAAGAGAAGAAAATTACTGCATATTAGCAGCATTCCTGATTACCCTACCTATCTTTGCATCATCAGCAAATAGCTGTATGTCACTTGTCAAATCCTTCCCAACTTAAACCTTGCAGACTCAGATCCCCTGTATACTACTTTTTGATATCTGTCAGTTAGCCATCCTCTTATATATATTATAAAGATACACACTATTTATAAACACTTTCCGAGAAAGAGAAGAAAATTATAAACAAAACAAATGGGAAACTCCTGGATATATACAAAAGCATGGACTATATTAATGAGCGATGCTCACGATGTGGTATTTTTGAAGTGAGGTTATCATACTTGTTCAAAGCTGACCGCTAAAGAAAATTGTCACTATCGAGTTTACTTGAGCTGCTGGTAAAAGTTAAGGTTGTTTTTGGTACCATTAGCCCAATAAAGACTTTTACAAACGAATTCAGGCCTCACCCTCTCTGCAAAGTCTGCAACCAGTCTGTACTAGTTGAGATTTTGAGCCTGGGACCTGTGTCTGAACTCTGCACTTCGACCAGAAAACTAATGCAATTAGGTGGATTTTGAGTTGTCCGTGAAATAATGTGAAAGAGTTTACTAGAAAAAAAATGTGAAAAACTTGAATGCATAGTCTAATCTAATGTAATCCTGTGGCCTCCTCTATTAAGAGGGTTGCAGCTGATGACCACTCTGCTTACATGCATCTCTATCTCTTGCCCGTCCAGTCTTTTGATGTTGTCTTCCCATAGTCTAAAGTCTATTATATTATTACGGGCAGCTCCAAGGAGTCCTTAGACTCATCAACGGAGGCCCAACATCATGTCAAGAACAACTATTCAACATTCACACAGTATCTATCATACTTCACCTTGAACTCATTTACAGTCATGGCACCCACAACAGACTCTGGCAGCTTATTCCACTCATTTACCACTCTCCAAGTAAAAAACCTAGCTCTAACACCCTTGTTAACCACACTCTTACCAAGCTTCCATGGATGGCCCCTGGTCTTCCCACTACCAGTCCTATTCTTAAAAATATCTTCTGAATTAATCTTATAGAAACCCTTCAGTAATTTTAATGTCTCAATCATATCACCTCTTTACCACCTATCAACCAATTTCTGCAGTCCATAAATCTTCAACCTGTTCTCATAAGGTTCATTCCATAGACCTGCCATCATCTTGGTCACTTGCCTCTGGATCTTCTCCATCTCCTCCCCATTGAGAAGAAACCCTGGCGAACATATCTGGGCACAGGAGTCTAGATGGGGTCTTATCAAGGCTCGATACAGAGGAACAATAACCTGTTTGTCTCTGCTCGTTAAGTGTTTTTCAGCAACCAAGTGATTTGATGAGCTGATTTTACCACTTTTGCAATCTGTCCCCCTAAACTTCAACTCCCTATTCACCAACACTCCCAAATTCCTGGCCTCGTCAATCTCCTAGAGTACAGTTCCACCGATGTGATATACTGCTGCTAATCTTTTCACCCCAAAATGCAAAACCTTACATTTTTCCACATTAAATTGACATCCATTCTCCTTAGCCCAGTCCTCCAAACTATCCAAATCATCCTGCAAAATTTTGACATCCTGAGTATTCACTATTGCTCTACCTAACTTTGCATCATCCACAAACAGATGCACAGTTCCTCTCAGATCCTTTCCTATATTGTTAATGAACAAATTAAACAGTAGTGGTCCAATAACAGAACCCTGCAGCACACCACTAGTCACTGGCCATCTTTTGGACTCTACTCCTGAATAAACCACTCTCTGATATCTCTCCATCAACCACCCTCCTATCCATCTCACCAACCTATATCCATTCTCATATGCTGCAGTTGATTGATTAGAATTCCATGTGGTATCCTATCAAAGGCTTGAGCAAGGTGCAGTAGAATCAGTGTAAACCTGTTACCCTTATCCAGTTGTGCCATCACTGTGTTATAGAACGCGAGCAAGTTACTGAGGCATGATCTATCCTTCACAAAACCATGCTGTCCCCCATACAGTATTCCATTTTCATCTATCCAATCTTGTATTTTTCTCTTGACTATTTTCTCCAAGACCTTGACAATTCCTGATATGCTGATCGGTCGGAAATTTTCAACAGCAGTCATGGAACCTCCTTTATGCACTGGAACTATTTTCCCCCTCTTTCCACCCCTTTGGGAATAACCCATACCCGAGACTCAAATTAAACAAAATGGTCAAAGGCACTGACAATTCTTTAGCCGCTTCTCGTATGACACAAGCTGGTATACCATCCAATTCCACAAGATGAATTGACATCGAGGTTTTGTAATAGACTATTCACCTCCACTTCATTCACCACAACTCCCGTATAAGCTGTTCGTTCTTCCATTCCTGCAATGTCACCACCTGGATGATATACTCTTGCAAAGTGCTCACTCAGTAATTCTACTATATCAACTAATTCGGTTACCACCCTACCATCGGCATTCTTTAAAATCTGCCGTATACATTTTTTCTTTTACTTGCAACATATCGAAAAAATTGTTTGGGATTCTCTTTAGCCTGCATGGCTAATGTTCTTTCATTCTCCGCTTTTGCTTTTCTTACCACACTTGTTACCCTTCTGGCCTGGGCTTTATCCCGTTCATGTGCCTGCAGTTCACCTTTCTCCTTAAATTCCTTCTACAGTTGTTTCTTTTTTTGCAGCTCAAGCATAATGGTGTTATTCATCCATTTAATCCCTACTTGATTTATTATTCGGACTCTAGGTATACAGCCAGCCATTGCCTCCTGCAAACACTTCTTAACCACCTCCCATGCACTATCAGCATCCAGCCCTTGCAGTTTTACATGCCATGGCACTGAACCAATCAAACTCCTAAGCTTGTCATACTTACCAGCCCGATAATTCCACACGTACCCTGTCTTAATTGTAAATTCCACACGTACCCTGTCTTAATTGTAAATTCCACACCTTTAGCCACCTCCGAAGTCAAGACCCTATGATCACTCTCACCAAATGGTGGCAATGTGGTCATATACGTTACAGTCAAATCCTTAGATGCAATTACTAGATCAAGCACTCTCTGACCCCTAGTATTTTCCATTACATGCTGTCGCAGATAGTTATCCCTTAATAACCGCATAAAATCCAATTCCTTCCTCTGTGTCCTGTCCTCCCTCCAATCAATGCTAACACAGTTGAAATTTCCCATAATAATTACCCTCCTTCCACTCATTTCTTCTATTTGCTTATGCATACTATCTCCACCATCCTTTCAATCACCTGGTCTATAGCAGCACCCAATTGTATATTTTGTTCCGCTAGTCTCAATCTCACACCAAATGGCCTCAAATGTGCTCTTTTCTCTATCCTGCAATTCAACTTCTATTCTCCTTGGCTGTAGCTCATCAGCTATCATCAATAATACTCCTCTCCCCATTTTATTCTCCCTGTCATTCCTGAACACACCATATTCCTCACATTCAATCCCACTAGCTATATCATCTTCAGTAAGCCATGTTTCACTTATGCCAATAACCTGTGGTCTGGAAGTGCCAACCAAGGCCAAAAATTCTTCCTTCTTGTTCCTAATACTCCTAGCTTTAGTATATATGAATTGCAGACCCCCCATTAGCCCCATCCCTACCTTGATGCCTTATACTAACTATCCCATTCTGATTTATTGTCCTTATTCGCTCAGGCATATTATACTCATTCATACACTCAACTGCCTCCCAAAGGTCTGCATATCTACTCCCTCCCCCCTCCCGTAATAAATCTAGTTTCGCTGATTCTGCACATCCAATTCATTCAACAACACTTTTTCAAGTCTCCTTACCCCGAATCCATTCAAATGCAAACCATCCATCTTATATAGATCCTTTCGCCCATTGAAATCACTCCACACGTCCACAAATTCCATACCACTCATCCTGCATAACCCACGCATAGAGTCATTTGCAATTATGGCCCTCCTTCTAAACTCTTCACTGTCATACCACGGCAAAAAACTAATCATCCTAACTTCCTCACTCTTCTCTTTTGTTACCTCAAACAATTCCTTCAGGTCCTCTATCATTTCCATTTCATCTCCTTTCCAATCATTCATACCTGCCACCACTATCATTTCTTTCACCCTTTGCTTTTGCTCCCTAACAGACTCACTTACGTCCTTAATAGTCGCACCAGGTTGGTTCGATTTTGTCAAATTCTCTACTATCACACCTTGTACTAACGGATCTCCATACAGCACTCAGTCCTTCATTTTGTTTACATTCACAATCATACTCTTATTTTTCCTATCATGCGTTTTTTTTTTATTGGCTGGCACACTTGGCAGACATTTGTGCATACGCTCCAGCTGCCACTTTGCCCTATGTATCGCTCCGCTCAACCGCATGATCTCACTTCTTGCATCTATCTCATCTTTTTTATTATCTGTTAAACCTTTAATTTGCTCTGTATTAATACCTTAATTCTCACTTTCTACGCTGCCCTCGCAGCTCTCTGGTACAACCTCGCAATTTCTTATCATATTGCTATTTTCTACATTCTGAAATTTGACAAAAATATCACACTCACGACCTGAAACACACTTTAATTCCTCATTTTCCTTACATTTTCTGCACACATTCACTCCACTATCATCATCTAACCATACTCCAAACGCTCTCCACAACGCATACATTTTGCAGATAGTACATTGAATAATCTCCTTTATGTTACAGTTATTGAACAAAGATGGTGAACCATTACTACTAGCCACCATTTTCCTTCTTACCGGCCATGTGCACGCTTCTATTGTAGCTTATCAAATTAATATTTGAAACAACACCAAAAATACACACTAAGATAGGAAAAGCAAACAAAACTACATAATATTCAAGCAAAATTGTCAATGATAACTTAAAATGACACATCTTATCAGGAGCTCTCAACAAACACTACACATCACGAGTCCCTCTCTCATATCTCACATTAAAAAAGAAAAGTTTACAGGGAATTTTATACAACCTTGTAAACACAACAAGGTTTTTACAAGGGTCTTTGTTCTTGCCACTTATCATATTATGATCATAGTGAGAGATCTTCTAATATCCTTATATAACAGTAATTGTTGGTATGGGAATGTTCAAAAGCATGTGCACATGTACTAGAAGTATCAGGAATAAGGGAGAGGAGTTTTTGGCAATGGTCAACTCAACTTGGCCACTAATAATACATCAATGAGACCTGGTTGACAGAAAAGCTGATAGCTGAAGATCTACAACCAACAAAATTAGAAGTTAAAGGGGATTTTAGGTCTATTTGAAACTGTCTGGTATGAAATAGAGGCCAACATGACAAAATAAATTGTGGGTTGCTACCATAGACCAGGGGGGGGGGGCTAGAGGAAGATGTAGATTCCATGCATCAGCAGATTAGCAAAATGAATGCAAAATGAGCAATTGTTATGGGACTCTTCAACTATGGTGATATACATTGAAGAGACAACAGGAGACAACGCAAGATGGCAATGCAATTTATACAACTGTTGGTGATAATTACCTGCAACAATTTGTAATAGAGGGGACCAGGGGATTGAGAGTACTGGATCTGGTAAAAGCATCAGAAGATATATCCATAACCAAGGTAGATGGGATGACAGTGGAATTTATTTGCTAAGGGATAATTATCTGAAACATCATGTCATAGAGGGGAACAGGAGTTTGAGTGTTAGATCAGCTAATAGCATCAGAAGATATATCCGTAACCAATGAACTTAGGAGGCATCCTGAAGCAGTGCCATTGCTTAAGAAGATCACAAGGAAAGAATGTCAGCAGTGTATGGGAAGTGGTCAGAGAGAAGCAGTCTTGGACTGTATATCCAAGGTCAGGAGGATAAAACCAAATGGGGATTAAGTGGATGAATATAAAGAAAAAGGTGATCAGCATACTCATGAGCAGTACAAGCAAGAAGGTTGCCTAAGTATGGTTAGGCCCAATCAGATTATGAGAGAAAATTAGCTAAGCAGGCCAAAGTAAATCCAAAACAGTTTTTTTTTGTTATGTAACAAGAGGAAAAATGAATATGGAAGGATGACTTTAATCAATGCTGACGGTAGTAAGGTGACAGAGGCAAAAGAAATTTTTAAGTTGCTGAGTGCTAACTTTGCAACAGGTTATCATCCAGGTGGAGATTCTGCAGTTGATGAAGTGACAGAGATGTATGTCAAAATTGAGATAGATTAATAGAAGGCATTCAAATATGCAGATTTACTTTCCATATACTGAAAAAATCTCAGGGCAGAGCTGACTGTTACTGAGCACATCCACAGGTGGTGGATGGTGGAATGACCTCCACATATGGAGGTTAGCTGCAATATAAGCACAGACAACTGTGATGGATAAGCAGTCGCAGACCAACAGTGAAAGTTGCTACAAGAGCGTGGGAGAGAAGAGAAGGCAACTCTGTTTCACTCAAAACCTCACAAAAACTCTATGAAAGCACTATGTTGGACGAGTCATTGGCAGTGGACAACAGTACCACCAGTACTGACCTGAGGCTAATAACATGTCGGCAAGGCTCAGAATCAGACAACTGAAGACATGGACGCAGAGTCTTTAATGGCTGCACTGCTGTGAGGCACCAAACCGTCTGGACAGTGTGGCATAATAAGGCCAAATACCCCCCCCCCCCTTCCCCATCCAATGATGATAATACTGAATCAAATAGGAAGATCACATACTGGTTTGTCCGTCACTCAACATAAAAAGGGATGTGCTCTGGATTTAGGCAGCGGATCTAGGTCGAAAAATGTGCCACAGTCTCCACCATCTTTACTCACCTTAAGACCGTCTACAATGAACAATGACAGAAAGATATTAAGAGGAACACATAACTGCAGATCTCTCCGGGAAGATGATAGATTGCAAAAACTCATGAAGGAATTGGACTGTATAAAACAGGACGTTTTGGCGTATCGGAGATAAGCCCACAACGTTAATTAAAAATGAAGAAACTTTAATTGCATGAAAGTTTCTTCTTTCCTTTCATGCAATTAAAAGATGGATATCTATTCTACCACTGTGAATGCGAAAGAAACTCAACTGGCAGTGTAGTATTCGCAATAAATAAAACACTCAAGTACAATTAGAAACTGTTAATTCTTGACCATAAAGATTAATGAAAATTAACTATTATTTAGATATTGGTCAAGTGTAGGTGAATAACTAATTTAATTACCAACTAGTTTCGCCAGCTTGTGCTGTCGGCTTCTTCAGGATTCAATCAGGAAAGCAAAGAAACGAAAATTACAAGCTATACGTTAACTGACAATTCTATTTCAATAACAAAATAGTAGTGCGCTTGAAACAATACGCGTGTCGCGGATACACGATTTACTTGTTGAGATGCATTTTGTAGTTTGCAATGAAGTTCATTTCTTGTGTGTTTATTGATCTAATTAAGGTCTTCCATATATCTGGTAGGATTAAACCCTGGTTCCTGTTGAGGTTATTTGTGGAACGAGCGACTGTAGCAGCTTCTTTGAAGATTCTGGAATGGTAGTTTCCCTCTATATATGGCATAAGACTTTTATTCCATTCAATAATGTGGTTGGTTGTAGAGAAGTGGGAAGAAAGGCCAGAAATATCTTGTCTGTTGTTTCTTACATAGCTGATGTGTTCCTTTTGTCTCACTTCGAAGCCTCTCGACGTCTGACTAATGTAACTTACACCACAGGAACAAGGGATGTTATAAACTCCTGCATGTTTGTAGAAACGATTGAAATCTTTTGGTGATCTTAGAAATTTCTGGATAGTTTCAACTGGCTTGAAAGTCACTCTAATATTGTGTGGTTTTAGGTGGCGAGCTAGTTTTTCGGAGATGGTACCAACGCATGGAATAGTTGTAGTAGTTGTATATTGGGTGTCATCATGTTGTCTTTGTGGTATATCAGAGAAGAGGACTTGTTAACAAGATTCTCTGGGGTAGCCATTTAGGAGTAGATCATTTGATATTTTATTTAATTCTTCTTGTAGATCATTATGGTCCATGGTGAATTGTATAGCGCAACCTTTTATAGAAAAATTAAAAAGCATCTCTATTTCTGAAAATGATATACTTGCCAGCCTTGATGTCACTTCCCTGTTTACTAACATTCCAGTGGTTGAAGTTATCAACATCTTAGACAATTTATTCCCACAAGGCGTCTCTTCAATGTTTAGCCACTGTCTATCTTCTAACTATTTCATATGGAAGAAAACAATTTACAAACAATTAACTCCTCTCACCCTCGTGATGACTTATTTATGGAAGATCTTGAAAGTAAAATCTTATCTCAAATTAATCCAAAACCTAAGACATGGTTCAGATTTGTTGATGACATCTTTATCATTTGGAACCACAAAAAGGAAGAGCTATTAGATTACCTAAACAAAATCAATATGTTCCACCGTACTATCAAATTCACACTAAATCTTGAAAGGGACAAACAGCTACCATTCCTAGACATCATAATAAAGAAAAAAGAAAATAACAGTGTCAACTTATCAGTTTATAGAAAACCAACAAATACTGGATATTATCTAAACTTTAGATCATCACACCACATCTCCCAAAAACTCAGCATTATTCATATGCTAAAGAAAAGAGCTATACAATTCACCACAGATCATAATGATCTACAAGAAGAATTAAATAAAATATCAAATGCTCTACTCCCAAATGGCTACCCCAGAGGACTTGTTAACAAGATTCTCTTCTCTGATATACCACAAAGACAACGTGATGACATCCAATATATAACTACTACAACTATTCCATGCGTTGGTACCATCTCCAAAAAACTAGATTGCCACCTAAAACCAGACAATATTAGAGTGACCTTCAAGCCAGTTGAAATTATCCAGAAATTTCTAAGATCACCAAAAGATTTCAATCGTTTCTACAAACATGCAGGAGTTTATAACATCCCTTGTTCTGAGTTACATTAGTCAGACGTCTAGAAGCTTCGAAGCGAGACAAAAGGAACACATCAGCTATGTTAGAAACAACAGACTAGATATTTCTGGCCTTTCTTCCCACTTCTCCACAACCAAACCACATTATTGAATGGAATAAAAGTCTTATGCTATATAGAGGGAAATCACCATTCCAGAATCTTCAAAAAAGCTGCTACAGTCGCTCGTTCCACTAATAACCACAACAGGAACCAGGGTTTAAACCTACCTAATATATGGAAGACTTTAATTAGATCAATAAACACACAAGAAATGAACTTCAGTGCAAACTATAAAATGCATCTCAACCAAGTAAATCATGTATCCGCGATACACGTATTGTTTCACGTGCACTACTATTTTGTTATTGAAATAGAATTGTCAGTTAACGTATAGCTTGTAATTTTCATTTCTTTGCTTTCCTGACTGAACCCTGAAGAAGCCGACAGCACAAGCTGGTGAAACTAGTTGGTAATTAAAATAGTTATTTGCCTACACTTGACCAATATCTAAATAATAGTTCATTTTCATTACTCAAGGACAATGTCCTGGTTGTTAATAAAATATCATCAAGAATAGCCGAACTAAGTCTCTTCATAAATAAAAGATACCAACTGAAAATTACACAAATATATACCACAAGCATGGACCATCCAGATGAAGAGAGAGATTTCTATGAAACATTAGAATACACATTAAATTATCTAAATTGGAGATGACCATCTGAGCTCCATCAATAAATTTGGATTTGGACAGAGGAATGAAAGAGTAGAAAGAGTTAAGGAATTTGCAGAAGAAAATAAGTTTTTTCAAGAAGAAAATTAACAAAAATGGACACGGAGAAGCCCAAATGGATAAACCTATAATGAAATAGGCCTTATCTTCTCCAACAAAAGACAAATAATATTGAACTGCTCAATAGATTCAATACAGGAAGTGACCACAGACTAATTAGAGCAAAAGTAAGGATCAACAAAAAATAGGAATGGAATAAGCTCGTAAAAAAGTTGAATTTAGTGAATCTACAAACTTCTCACAATAACAGCTGTTATCGAGAATCACTCAAAAATGAACTAAAGAAGCTAAACACAGCCACTACCATCGATTATGCTAATGAAATCTTAACAAATCTCTCTTGAAATGTGCACCACTATAAAAAGGCACCAAAGAGAGGAAAGACAGGAAACTTTAAATCTGATGAAGGAGAGAAGAGATATGAAAAGAGATTTGAATGTGACCAATAAAATAGAATATTTGGAAATTTGTAAAACTATATGCAAAAGGATGAAAAATGAAATCATATAATACTAGGAAAATTAAAGAAATAATAGAAAAGTAAGAGCAATATGAAGATCCAATGATGAACATTATCAGTTGGAACAAAGGAAATAGCTGTTGTAAGAAGGAAAAAAATGATGAACTTATAAATAAAATAGAGGATCAATAATCAAAAGAATTCAGAAATTTTATACTGAACTTTATGAAGACAAGGAGCGAGACATCCAATAATCAACTATGGATAACTGAGTGAGAAAGAATACGATGTCTCTGAGATCTTACAAGTTTAAGTGGAAATGGCACTGCGGGAAATGAAGAATGGAAGGGCTTCAGGAGAAGATGGAATTATGTTAGACTTCTTAAAACTTGGGGGGATGCCCTGTCATCAAATAGCTGCCCAAACTCTTTAATAAATGCCTAAAACAGAGAAAAATTCCAAAAATTGGAACAATTCACTCCTAATAATAATTTTAAAAATGAGCAATAAGGAAAAATGAAAAACTACATTTTCACCGTAACAAAACTATCTATATGAAAGAATGTTTTTCTGATATGATCTTAAATAGAATATAGCTGTGATGTAATTAATTTACTTCATTTCATTTATTTTTATAATTTTATTTTATTTTCACTAGAGGTCAGGCCAGTAGAATAACTGTTGATCAAATCATTGTCTCTTCAGCATACTATGTGAAAAGTAATTCAGCTTGTCTCTGTATATATATACACTCGGATCTCTTTTCATGCATATCTTTATTATTATTACCCCAAGACCTCATGGAGTCAAAGACTCATCTGGGAGGTCCTTTTATCACACACACACATCTCATCATACCGAGCCTTACCCAGAACACACTCAAACTCCTTGCAGACACAACACTCTCAGGCAAGGCATTCCAATCATTCACAACTCTGCACGAAAAAAACCTGCCTCTTACTTCCCTACTCACACCCTCTTTATACAGTTTCGAGGGATGTCCTCTGGTTCTCCCCTGATCTCCCACTATTCTCTGTAGAACTTCTCCACCATTGATCTTATAACAACCCCTTATCAACTTGTAGGTCTCTATCATACAGATTTGAAGTTATGCACCGCATAACTTCAAAACTTATGTACCATTGTACATAATAAACAGCGTGTTGCAGCACATTCTGGCATGAGGTGAGTAACGTGTAGGCAGTGAGTAATTGTTTGTCTTTTCATTATCGAAAGCCTAAATTTTGAACTAATTTTTATTTTAAAGATTTAATTTGGCTCAATGGAGAAAAAAAAGCACCAAAGAAAAGCAATTTCTTTGGAAATGAAAATTGCAATTTTAGATTGCTTTGCAAAAGGAGAGAGAAATCTACGGTATTAGTAAACATTTTAATTTAGGTGAATCTACTCTAACAGCAATCAAAAAGAATGAAGTCACAATAAGAAAACCTCATTTCTGGCACAAACCTAAGTGCCAAATTATCATCATACTCAAGAGATGCTTTATTAGAAAAAACGGAGCGAGCGCTCGTAATTTGGATCGAAAAATTAACTCAAAGAAGAATTCCAATAAGTGGTTATTTAATTAAACAAAAAGCTCTTCAGTTTTATGAAGCAATTGGAGCCGTCTAGTAGGTCTACTTCCGCTTTCCAGGCTGATAAAAAATTTTCTGCTAGCAAAGGACAGTTAACCGGGTTTTTAAAAGGGAATGCACTTCATAACATGAAGATTACAGGCGAGGTTGCAGCAGCAGATGAAATTGCCGCCAAAAATTTTCAAGAGAAGTTAGCCAAAATTATTGAAGATGGTGGATATTGTCCTGATCAAGTGTTTAACACTGAGGAAACAGGATTGTTTTGGAGGAAAATGCCTAGCCGAACTTACATCGCAAAGTCTGAGAAAAAAGCAAGTGGGTTTAACGCAAGCAAAGATCGAGTAACGTTGTTACTTTGTAACAATGCATCAGGGGATTGATGATGGATGGCTAATACAAAGGCCTGGATAACAACTGCTGTATTTACTGAATGGTTCAATAATTGCTTTGTACCAGAAGTGGAAACATATGAAGCAAAACGCTTTCGATTTTAAAGTTTTATTAATTGTTGACAATGCACCGAGTCATCTACATTTAGAACATCCAAATGTGCAGGTAGTGTTTTTTCCACCCAATACAATAAGCATTATTCAGCCATTAGATCAAGGCATAATTGCTACTTTTAAAAAATATTACGTTAAGCAAACCTTTCGATTTATATTGGATAACCAAGAAAATGAATCGTTAACAGTAACTGACGTTTGGAAATAATTTTCTATTTTGGACTGCATAAATCATGTTACATTTGCTATCGCTGAAATAAGATCACAAACTTTAAATGCCTGCTGGAAAGCAGCTTGACCTGGATGTGTTGCAAACAGTGCAACCATGCAAACATCTTCATTATCAGCTGAAATCATTACTTTGGCACAGGAAATTGGTGGAGAAGGCTTTGATACATTTAGCCAGAATGATGTAGATGAATTACTTGTGGATAATGCCTTAAGTGAAACTGAAAATATAATTCGAGAAGGTCTTGAACTGTGTAATAAATTGGAAAATCATTTTCTTGTTAATGACAAAAATTCTGAACGAGCCTTTAAAACGAGCCTCCAGACATACAGCTGAAGAACTGTATGTCTGGATATCGCAAGCTGTATAAAAAAAATTAGCATCGCAAAGTTTAATCACTGATTACATTGTCAGAAGAAAAAAATTAGCACCGAACGAGGGTGAAGCTAATTCTGTTTGTGAAGAACCATTGCCTTTACCGTACAGATCTGATGCGCTGATTATCTCTTCTGGTGATGAAAGTGATTTTGCACCAGTTCACAAATGATGCCGAATATTGTCTAATAGCGACAAAAATTCTGATGACAAGATGTAAAAAAAAAATTGTTACTTTTCAATAAAATTAAATGAATAAAGCTTTAAAACAAACTTAGTCATTTATAATTTCCTGAATTTTTATAAACTTTTTATGCAATTTTAGGTTTATTTTAATTCACTGCTTCAGTTTTATGCAGTTTTAAAAAAGTATGGAATGTATCTCTAATTTTTCAAAGTAAGTTAGGTCTTTTTTGTGCGATTTTTTTATATGCGGTTTTCTGTGGGATGTATCTACCACATAAAAAGAAACCCGATTGTGTGTGTGTGTGTATACACACACACATATATATGGAGATTATTCTTAAGAAGATTGATAAATTTATCTCTCACCGTAGTTCACCTACTATTGAAGATTCTTCTTCCCCAAGAGCATTTATATCTTTGCCATACATTAGTTCTCTCTCCCCAAAACTGGCAAAAATTCTTAAGAAATTCAACATTAGAACTTGTTTCACTATGTTTCCAAAACTTCGCTCCATACTAAGTAGACCTAAAGTAAAACATCTTCCTCTTCAGTATCCAGGAGTCTACAAGATCATATGTGAATGTGGCAAACCATATTACAGTCAGATAGCTAAATCTATCATTTTACATATTGAGGAACACAGAAGAGACATATCCTACAATAGGACTAGAGCCAGCGCTCTCTTAAGCCACATTCTCTTCTCTATTAACTCGGATGAAGGCCACCAACACCTCGTAAACTGGCTGCAAACTTCTAATATACACGTGTTATGATGAGCTCGAAAGAAAGATAATCGAATCTAGAGAAATATCCCTTGATTCATCCCATATAAATAACAGCCTTAGCTACAATCTTTCTGATGCACACATTGCCACTGTCCAGTATTGGCGCTCTCGTGATAACTCATGCACGTAGTCAACTTCAATTGGAACTCCAGCGGCATTCCTGTTTAAACTGTACTATGGTCTTTTATATTAGATATGTTGATGTAATTTTATAATGTCTCTGTTATTTTTTATATAATTCTTTGTTTTTGATACCCGAAGAAGTTGATTTTTTCAACGAAACTAGTAGTATCTCACTATATTAAACTTTATTCTTTTTTATTCTCGGTATTATAGTCATTCAAACTAATTTATTTTTCATATATATATATAGACACAAACACACACACACACACACACACACACACACACACACACACACACACACACACACAGATATACACATGCTAAAACACACACGTGTGTACTCCAGATGATGATGACCTTCATATGAAGCTCGAAACATCGGGAAATTAAAATAGTTATTTATAAAGCGGTTGTAGAGTCCATAATTTGTGTAAAATTTAGGCAATAAGGAAGAAATTAAAAACTACAGACCTATAAGCCTACTCCCTGTCATATATAAAGTCTTCACAAAAATTATAAATAATAGAATAACATTTAAACTTGAGGGAATGCAATCCTGTGAATAAGCTAGATTTAGGAAGAATTACAATACTTTCACCATATTTACACATTAAGACAACTCACTGAAAAATCAATTGAATACAACAAATCATTATGCCTGGCCTATCCAGATTATGAAACAGCATTTGATTCAGTTAAAATTAAAAATGCAATAATAAAAGCTCTTGAAACTCAGTTCGAGAGTTTCAAGAACTTTTATATTATTTAATAGCCATCATTGGGAAATGAAAGGAATCAGCACAAATGGAGAAAGACTGAATCATCTGAAATTTGCAGATGATATTGTATTAATAGCAGATAATCTTGAAGATCTGGAAGGAATGCTAAATCAGCTAAATGAAGCCTCCAGAGTAATTGGACTAAAAATAAACAGAGAAAAAAAACAAAAAATAATGATGAATAAATCATAAATTAAAGAACTGTCAAACTTGAAAACCGGAAAATAGAACAAGTTATCTCATATGTATATTTGGACCAGCTGATATCTTTTGAGGACTGCCAAAGAAAAGAGATTGAACAAAGAATTCATCTTGGATGGATGGTTTATGGGAAAATTACACTTATTCACAACTTGGTCTCTAACAAAAGCCCTGGCAAATAAACTAGCAACAACTCAAAGAAATATGGAGAGGCTGATGAAACCCAAGGGTAAGAAGCCAAACTCATATCATTGACATCATTCTTCACTATAAGCGACTAAAATGGAAATAGGCCAGATGATGAGCGATGGACCACCATACTAATGAACTGATTCCAAAAAGAAGGGAAATGAGGCCGAGGACATCATAAAAGAAGTGGAGTGACGAATTGTTAAATTCTCTTGGGAAAAATTGGTCAACCATTGTCAAGAATAGAGAGAGGTCAAAAGAACTGGAGGAGGCCTTCATCTAGCAGTGGATAGAAAATGGCTGAAAAGAAGAAGATTCAGAAGTGACATACCTATGAGTCTAAAAAAGGAAAGCTTTCAACCAGTGCATACTTCCTGTCCTAACATATGGAGGAAAAGATATAAACAAAAATGTGAGAACAATACAACATCGAATGGAGAAGTATGCTAAAAATAACATTAAGAGATAGGACAACAAATACCTGGATAAGATCTCAAATAGGTGTCACGTATATCGTAAAATACAATAAACAGGCTAAGTGGCGATGGGCTGGCCATATTGCCAGATATGAACTAGAAAAACAACAGAGTGGAGACCAATGGAGCAAGAAGAGGAAGACTGAGAAGAAGATGGAGGGATGAAATGGACCAGACCAAGTTGCAGGAGTGAGATGGATGGGAGAGCTAGAAAACTGAGTGGCCAGGAAAACCATGGGGAGACCTTCATCCAGCAGTGGATAGAACCAAAAGGTTGAAGAAGAAGAAGATACTGAAAAATATCACTGTGAATACAGCAGTGGGGCTTGATGGCATGTTGGCCTGTGTACTATATGAATGTGCAAAAGAATTGGCATTCCCTCTGATGAAGTTGTTCAATTTAAGTCTACTCTGGCAAGATTCCAAAGGAGTTGGAAAGAGAGTAAAATAGTTCCATTACATAAAGATGGCTCCAAGATAGGGATAGCAAACTACAGACCAATTTATATATTAGTAATAGTTGTTAAAGTATTGGAAAAGTTGATTCAAGGTAAAATTCAACAGTGGGTGGATAGGGATGCAATACTGCATAGTGGGCACAGATTTGTAAAGGGTAGGTCATGTCTTAGTAATTTATTCACATTTTATATTAAAGTAACAGCAGAATTGGATAAAGGAAATAGTTACACCACAATAATACTGTATGCAAGGCATTTGACAGAATACCACATGGAAAACTATTACAAAAGTTGGAGCAAATGGGAATGGATATGAAGCCACCAACATGGATAAGGGGGTGGCTGACAGACACCAGAGTAGTATCTGGTGGAATGGAATCTAGGAGAATGAGGATGACTAGTGTAGTACCTCAGTGGTCTGTACTAAGGTCACTACTCTTTAATTTGTATATCAATTATATAGGGAAAGATTTTTAAGTGGGGGATGGGATATTCAGTTATTAGCTGATGGTGCAAAACTGAGCAGAGCAATTTGAGATAAAGATGATGTAGATATCCTGCAGGATGATTTAAATAACTTGGCATTGTGGGTAAAGGATGATGAATGTAAATTTAATGTTGCAAAATATAAGGTTATGTCCTTCGTGTTGAAAAGGTTGCTATGTATCACATTAATGGTACTGAACTGCAGGAAACTGATGGGGAATTGGTGATAATGGTGAACAGAGAGTTGAAGTTCAGAGGACATATTGCAAAAGTTGGAAAAAATGCTCAAAGGATTATTTGGACATTGAAATAACTAACAAGTAAAGATAAGGAAGTTATTATTCCTCTTTAGCTGCATCTTGACTACTGTAAACAGATTTGGTCATCTAGGTTTCTTGAGAATCAAGAGTGGTAGGATTCAGAGATAAGTGAATAAGCTAGTGATAGGTCTGTGGAATGCTTCCTATGAGGATAGGCTTAAGATGTGTGGGTTATCAAGTTTGGTTGACAGGTGAAAAGATGGGACATAGTAGAAGCTTATAAGACATTAAGGGGGGGGGGGTTATAAAATTGATGCAAATAGAATTCTTTTAGTATATGACAAATAGAGAACCAAGGTCAATCCATGGAATTGTGTAAGATTGTGGATAGAAAGAGTGAGCAGACTAGATTTTTTGCACAGAGTGTTAAACGAGTGGAAAGGATTGACAGAATTAGTTGCGAGTTCCCTGATGGTGAATGAGTTTAAGGAGAGGTATGATAGATTTTGTGTGTAAAATATTTAATTTCGGTCTCCTACAACGAGTCTCTGGAATCCATAGAGATACTGCATAATAATACCTGCCCAGATAAACCAAAAATATACATCCACTGCCACATTTATGGTCAGTCAGGTCTAGCTGGCCATGCCTTAGATACTTTGCACAGAATCAGATGAAAGAAAACTATCATGTGCACCTTCACAGTAAATACAAACTTCAAAGACTCTTTTTTTAGAATTCAGTTGCAGATATATATATATATATATATATATATATATATATATTTTAAAGCCTAATCATAATAAATATGGATGTGTGTGTTATTGGAACCTTTAATTTTATTTATGTCCTAATTTTATTTCTTCCATTTATTGTTTCTTGTGTGTGTTTGTGTGTGTTATTACAATTTTAACATTGTATTTCTAAAGATGTCTCTGTGAAAGACGAAATACTGAAATGATTAAACCTGCTGTTTAATTATTTCTCTTTATGCATTCATAAGATACAGGAGTCCTCAGCTGTGATTAACTAAGAATGACATTACACACAAATACGCACTAATTTATTTAACGGTATTAATTCACAACAGAAGAATCATTAGAAAAGAATTAAGAGTTTGCATGGAGGGTGATTGAACCGTGGAATGCATTGCCTGATGGAGTGGTGAGAGCGAGAATGGTCAATGAGTTTAAGGAGTGGTATGATAGACTTTGTGTCTCTTAAGGGAGACCTCCCCTCGATGAGTCTTGACAGACTTTATGTTCTTAAGAAGGACCTCCCACGATGAGTCTTTTGACTTCATGGATGCCTGAATAATAATATCCAGTATCGTCAGACAAAACAGCAGTTTGTCGGAGTACATGAACAGCAACAATTTAGTTAACAGTGGGACCAGTTTCAAAAATTGTAATGAACTACACAGTAACTAAAGTTCTAAGTGGTACCATCTATTTTTGGATAAAGAGAGAGAACAATTTATTAATGTGATCTTCTGTGTCAACATTAAAAGCAAGTTTAATGTGGCCAAGGGTCCTACGTATTTACAAACAGACTAGTCTAGCATTTTGTTCAATATGACTATTGAACAAATTAGTGCTGCTTGTGTTGAGCTGTCAAAAATAAATGCAGCTATCAACACTCTACACCAGTGGTCGCCGATACGACATTGTTAGAGGTCAATTTGAGCTCAGGGGTCGATAGAAAAATATAAGACATCATTGTATGGGTAATATTTAATTCGGTTAACTTGGATTACCTCCATGACAAAAGACATGGAAGTAATGACAACACAATTAACAGTGAATCGTGGGATCAGTACCTCCATCTTACAGGTCCACGAATAGGACCTGTAAGATGGAGTAAGGTCATAAAAATAGTTACTGAGGCCAATCAAGTAGGCCAAAATGACGTATTTACCAATAAACGGATGTTGGTGGTTCCTGCCAGCCGGTGCAGTGGGAGCGAGACTGCAACATGTGCGTGGTTCTTATTTACTGATACTTACAAGTATTCGATCCCAGTCTCATTTTTGCACATCGACATACAAGTGAGCGTTAATGTTCTAAAATTCATCAACATATATATTATAATTCAATCGTTATTCATTCAAGAACTAAACTTCTTATGTTGAAGAGTTGAGCAGCGCTGGTAGTAATACCAGTGATATTAATACCAGTGGTTTATTAATATCACTAGTAATACCAGTGATAGTAATAGTAGTAGCAATAGTAATATAATAATATATACTATATTATACATACAATAAACACTGTAACTATAAAATAAACAATTTAAAAACTCACATAAGCATCTTTTTTTGCTTGTCCTATTATAATTACGTAATAGTAAAATATAGGGGGTCGATAAAAAGTCAAGAAACGCTTGAAGTGGTCGACGGGCAAATGACTTTGGCGACCCCTGCTCTACACAATGAGTTATGTGATATTTTAAACCCTGAACTGTGAGCAATGCTTGTTAACATCTCTGAAGCAACAGCAGATAAAGAATTTGAAAAAAAAAGACAAAACCCCTGGCACCAAAAAAAAAAATTCGAGATCTCCAACATTGTAATGCTGGACAACACAAGGAACCGTAAAAACTGGACAATCGTAATCGCAACAAGATCACGATGCCATAAATAATTTTTAATTTTGCTGTTACACTTAGTCAATTATAGCCAATAACATAGATGTAGCTAACTTAATCCAATCCAAACCTCCAAGAAGCAATATGCACAAAAAAAAAAAAAAAAATCAATGTCTTAAAAGAGCTACACAGTAATAACCATACAGACAAAGCTAATGCAATTGTGATAATGAATCACACAGAATATGAAAAGAAAATGCACATTCTTTTACGAGATCAGTCTATATATCAAATCATAGATTATGATCCTAATAACTTACAAAAAAATAAAGTTCATAAATTACTAAAGAAAGTCACTTCCTGGACAAAAGAAACTGCTAACAAACTCAATCCTTTTCATGTACATCCAGAATATAAGAAGCATCTATAATCCACAAACAGGATAAAGCACCATTAGATAAGACACCTCTAAGTCCAACTGTGGATAATATAATCAGTCCTACATATGAACTTGCTAAACTTTTAGCTAAATTACTATCCCCCACCCCCAAAGGTAATTCTTCCTCTTTTGATAAAAATTCTGTTCATGTAGAAAGGATATTAAAAGACCATATTGTAAAGCATTCAGATATGATTAGTTTTAATATTACTTTGCTATTTACTAATGTAAGATTAATTGAAACCCTGGACTTGCCAAAGTCACATTTCTCCCCCAGACAGATTTCAATTATTCATATTTACAGTACATATTTTGCATGGAAAGGGAAGATATGCAAATATCTAGATAAGACAGCTATGTGCTTCATCCTTCCTCCCCTTTAACCAATATAAAACACTTAAAAAAACACCATCATCCAGCTCAACAATATGGTATCCTAAAAACACTAACTCACAGAATCAGAGCTATCTGTTCCAGTGATAAGCTCTTACTACTGAACTCATTTACCTGCTTGTATCACGCTCGTTTAGCTAAAGGCTATAATTCCCAAAAATATTTTAAAAAATACTAAATGCTTACCAAAAATCTCCTTCACTGGCTAATATTCAAGACTACAGCAAAACTATGGGATGTTACCATCCCATACATTCAGGACATATTTGAAAAGATATCTAAGAATGCTCAATAAATATCAGTTTTTGGGAACTATAATCTGTTCAACTAAGGACAAACTCTCTCCTTTGTCACATCCAGAATTGTATGAAGTGGCCTGTACTTGTGACCTGGTTTACTATGGACAGACAGGAAGAACTATTGACATCCAGCTTGGAGAACATAAAAATACATTCGGCACTACCATTATGGTAAGTAGGGACTAGCAGACCATGCCATGGATATCCTTTTAAACAGAATCAAATGTAAGAAAATAAAAGTGCTACACAGAAGTCATTATAATTCAGGGACTCCGTGTTTGGAATCATCTTGACTGTAGAAACAGCTTAAAACATTCCCCAAACCTCAAAAAGTATGGCCACATCAATTTATGAAAAATCTTGGAGACAGTCATTTCAAGATCAAAGAAATATTTGTTTTCTCTCTCTTTATTCAACAATGGATGGTGTCAATTAAGATTTTAGTTCCTTGTATTGTCCATCAAAATTTTTAAAACTGGCCCCAACGTTAAATAAGTTGTTGTTGTTCATGTAATGTGATGAACTAGATATAACACCAGCGATATATATCAGCAAATAAGTTAAGTATCAATTTTTTTCTAATTATTCTTGTGCTGTGAATTAATATCATTAAATAAATTAATAATAATTTATTTAACACACACACAGAGGGTGGACCAAAAGTAACACCTTTTTATTTCAATTAGTATACAAATTCTTGATAATTATTCTTATAAACTTTGAATGATTTCCTTTATTAAAGAGTTTCTTTAAAAACTCAAATGCTGTCATCTAATTAATGTTTGATATGTTCCTTTATATAACAGAATGTTAATGCCTACCAAAAATGTTCTAAATACCCTCCACTGCACTGTTTAATACAAGTTGCAGTCTGCTATTACACTCCTGCAAGCTCTCATACAATATCAAGTTTGGAAAATTTGTCCTGAACCATTTGTTTCAATTCAGAAATTACATGTGGTTTCTTTTTTGTTGACAAGATCTTTTATTACACCTCACTGATAGTAGGTTAACTACATCTAGTGGCCACTACAATCTTGTGATTATGGTAGCCACTTGATGTCACCATGTCATCCTAAATATCTATCTGTGAAATTGAGATTTAACCGTTCCCAAACTCTAACCTCACAAGGAGATGGTGCTTTTAATAATAACTAACTCCACAGAGAGACAGATATGAACTCAAGTTTTAAGGAGTTTGCACCGATGATTGTCTTAATTCATCTGAGTTTTCTGTTGCTGAAACTGGCCTTCTTGACTTTTTTTTTTTTTTTTTTCATCATTTACACATCCAGTTTCATCAATTTTCTGACCAGTTTGATGATATCACAACTGTGAACTTACCAAATATTAAATTACTTTGCTAACAAACAAGCAGGGTTAAGTACAAAAATAAAGTATCACTTCATTATGGATTAGGATTAACGAATAGTTAAATCTCAATTTCACAGACAGGCGTATAGGATGACGTGTATACGAGTGGCCACTAAAATCATCAAATTTATCTCCTCTTGACTCTTATCTATGGGGTGAAATCAAAAGATGTTGCCTATAAGAAGAAACCATGAGCAATTTCTGAATTAAGCAGTTCAGTATAAATTTGCCGAAGTAGACACTGAAATGTGTATGAGAACTTGTAGGAGTGTTACAGAAAGGCAGAAGCTTGCATCTGATCGAGAAGGGAAGGTTATAAGTTAAGGGGGATAAAAATCCCTTATTGTTTTTCAGCCAGTAAGTGAAACAACGATCAAAAACTACGATCTGAACGTTTCATACCGACGAACTGTCGGCGGATCCAAGCATAAGTGACTACTTGGTAGTGCCACACCAAGGCAACTCGTTGCAAAGGTGGAGCAAGTTCCCTCACTATTCTTGATATTTTCTCATAATGTAAAAACACACAGCTCCTAGGAGATGTAGTACTGTTTTACATTATGACTAGGTCACTACCCAGACCGGTTTCAATCTTTTTTGAGGTCTCATCAGCGAGTAGCTAGACCTAGAATATCAGAGTTTAAGTGAAAAGAACTTACATACTTTTGCTATACTGGTCTGGGTAGTGACCTCCTCATAATGTAAAACAGTACTACATCTCCTAGGAGCTGTGTTTTTACATTATGAGAAAATATCAAGAATAGTGAGGGAGCTTGCTCCACCTTTCCAACGAGTTGCCTTGGTGTGGCACTACCAAGTGGTCACTTACGCTTGGATCCGCCGACAGTTCGTCAGCATGAAACGTTCAGATTGTAGTTTTCGATCGTAGTTTTGCTTACTGGCTGAAAAACAATAAGGGATTTTTATCCCACTTAACTTATCAACCTCACCAGAAAAAAATAGCTGTTTGGCTTTTCATCTTAGTTATAATATGTTATAATATATAATATAGTGACACACCTTTCTGGCAATCGTATAGCAAAAGTATGTAAGTTCTTTGCACTTAAACTCTGATATTCTAGGTCTAGCTACTCACTGATGAGACCTCAAAAAAGGTTGAAACCGGTCTGGGTAGTGACCTCCTCATAATGTAAAACAGTACTACATCTCCTAGGAGCTGTGTGTTTTTACATTATGAGAAAAAAATCAAGAATAGTGAGGGATATTACTCCACCTTTGCAACGAGTGGCCTTGGTGTGGCACTACCAAGTGATCACTTACGCTTGGATCCGCCAACAGTTTGTCAGCATGAAACGTTCAGATCGTAGTTTCTTTTATGGCTGAAAAACAATAAGGGATTTTTATCCCCCTTAACTTATCAACCTCGCCAGAAAAAAAATAGCTGTTTGGCTTTTCATCTTAGTTATAAGGGAAGGTTATTTTTTGTGGACATTAACATTCTTCTATATAAAGGAACACATTAACCATTATATGATAGTGTTCGAGTTGTTTTAATAAAAAATGGTAAAAAATAAAAAGAACCTGTAAAATAAATAGGGGGAAAAAATGTTACTTTCAGACCTGTGTGTGTGTGTGTGTGAGAGAGAGAGAGAGATTTTTGTAGCAAGCTGAACAAGTGATTGTATAAGGTATAGAGACCTACACAATAAACTGCCATCCTATGTAATGGGATAGCAATTTTTCTCTCTGGCCATTCACTGCATGCCACAGCAACCAGTGATCATATTAATCAAAAAGTAATTGAAGAGAAAGGAAGATGTTAGTATAACATTCTAAAAAGGAATTATTTATATGATCTAGTATTTAACTGTGGAAAATCACAACAATGCAATTTTCTAAAACTGTTTGACATATTAGAGAAAACTGATCTAAGTTCATATATGCCAAACTATACACCTGACAAAATACAGTATAGTAAATACTATCCTTACTGGACAAAAATCCAAGTAAACATTTTAGATATGCTGAAAAAATTACAGTACATTTTCACTTACTCTCAACTTATTCCTGATGCAAGTCATATGATCTGGTTTACAGTTTTAAATTCCAAAAGAAATATAGTAGAAATAAGACCATTTCCTAGACTTCTGTCCAATATCAGCATGATTCCTGAAGGTTAACTAATTTTATACTGTCATCATTACATTTAAAAAAAACATGTTGAACATCTCACACAAAGATGAGGAAAGTATTTTTGATGTAATTAAATCACTATATTATTTATTGCTGGACTATGGTGTTTTGTATTTTTCAGTTGATAAGTGAAATTGGAACACAAAATATCAAGCTCAAGAAACTAAAAACAAATCACACAAATCCATTTGTTCATCATCATCAACAAATTCCTGCCATGTACATTGAAGGGGTGTACAGGATATGATAGTACAACATGAAAAATTTACATCATTACTAACTCCCAATCTACAATTTTCCTCCAAATCAGTCTGTTACTTGTCAAGATTCCAACATTATCAGATCTTATATTTCTATCGTCTAAGGCACTTTGTACCGTATCAATCCACCTATATCTTAGTCTTCCTCTGGGTCGTTTTCCTGCCAACCTCGCAGAGAACACTTGTTTTGCTAATATTTTCTCGCCCATTCTATTTAGCTCTGCTGACGCATTCCTGGATGCTGACAATGTCAAGTTCTTTCCTAATATCCTCGTTTTTAATATGATATTGCCATTGATGCCATCTGTTCATGCCTATAATCTTTCTCAGGACTCTCATATCTGTGGTTTCTAGTCTTTGGTCAAGTGTTTTACTTCAAACCCAGCTCTATGAGTTATGAACCAGTTTCATAACTTAAAACTGGTTCGAACACTGTCTTGTATACAGCTATAATAAAATTAGTTTAATCCTTTATCCAAGTGTGGGCAAACAAAGTTTGCACCTGAAAGTATCTTCAGGACTGGGGTAAGGTGGTACAACACCAGGGCAACACGTTGCAAAGGTGGAGCAAGATACCAACACTCCTATCTCAGTATTTCCTATAATGCAAAACACATCTCCTTGCAGATATGTCTAATGTTATGCATTAAGGGAAGGGCCACTACCCAGACTAGTTTCGACCTTTATTGAGGTCTCTTCAGTGGGAGCCAGGCCCAAGTGGAGATACCAGGCAAAAGCATTAGCAGGTCATCTCTACCTATAGGAGTTGCCAAATGGTGTGCCAAACTTTTTTTAATAAATTACTCTGGATTTAGAGAAAGATGTTGAAAGTTATTTTTGTACCACCTTACCCCAGTCCTGAAGATACTTTCAGGTGCAAACTTTGTTTGCTCACACTTGGATAAAGGATTAAACTAATTTTATTATACTCTAACCAAGTGAAAAATAACTTTCAACATCTTGTATACAGCTAATTTAGTGTTCTAACTAATTTCTCTCTTATTCCATATGAATTTATTCAACTGACTTCCTACCATACCAGCTTTGTTGATTCTGTTGTCTATTTCAATATTTAATATACTATCTTCACTAAAAAGCATGCCTAAGTAGCTGAAATGTTTTACTTGTTCCACAAGTTCTCTGTTCACAATGCAGTTGACATTTTCAACGATTCTGCCTATTGTCTTTGTCTTTTTATTGCTGACCTTCAATACTATATCTATCACAACAGTTATTCAATTTAGTCAGGGAATCTTGCAGACTTGTAGCAGATTTATTTAGAAGTGTAACATCGTGTGCATAAAGCTAAGAGCTGACATTAACATCTCCAATTTTGATATCAGATTTAACATCACTTTCCTTCATAATATGATCCATATAGTGAATAAAAGAAGGGCTAATCCTTCCTTGTGTCACACCAGATTTAACATCAAACCATCTTCCTTTTCGAATAAGAGAATCTACAGGAATGAAAAGAACTCTGGTTGTCCACTCAGACCGACTGAAGTTGTTCAAGAAGAGACCTTTCGTTGCGTTCTTGCTCAGTTATAAAAATTATCCACTTAATTCCAACCCTTAAGAACATTGTTGGATTCTAATTATGTAGAAAATAGAATAAATGTTATTTAATTCAGAATCCAACATGATTTTCCACCACAAGGGCTACGTTTGTAAATATTATTTAATGTAAATAACGTAAATTATAATTCGATATCATATAACCACCTTAATTATATCAAATATTTAATTATTTAATCAAAGAAATGTGTTAATGGTAATAAGATTCTGTATTAAATATTATTCTATTAAGCTATTCTATTTATTGTTATGTCAATATTATAAAAACTTGTATTTGCAATATTAATTACTCATTTATTGAAAAGCAAATATTCTAATTATTCCTATTTGTGTATAAAGCTTAACGGTATGTAATGACTCAATGTAGTAATATAGCCTTGTCTAACATTGGCGAGAATGTTTATGTTTGTCTGTTGTCATGGAGACACGTGAAATAAACGAGCGCGAGTGGAACAGAGCGTGGGCTAAAGAGAGAATAAAAAAAAAATATATAAAAAGTAAGAGTTGGGAAGGAAACTTGGAAGTGAGAGGAAGCAGGGTGATAAAATAAAGAAGTAGAAGTAAATAAAAGGTTCTTAAGGGTAGGAGTTAAGTGGATAATTTTTATAAGTGAGCAAGAAAGTAACGAATTTTATAGTTAGCTGAAAGTGAAATCAGCAGTAATAATAGAAGGAAAATTAAAGCTACAATCGGATAAAGTAAAATGCTGGACGTTCAAGGAAGAATTCTAAATAAACCCAGCTGATCTAGTGTTGCAGCTTATTTCCGATTTGCCCTAAAGAGAACCTCACAGTGTTTTAATTAATTTATGAGTGGTAATACGGATGGTTAAAGTGCCCTGTAATTGATGTCAAGAATTCTGAAGCGTAATTGATAGTGCTTTAAGTATAACTGCGGATAAGCTTTGTAGATGTGTTTTTATTCTTTAAGTGTGATAAGTAAATTCCAGAAGTTTGCTCACAACATAATAGATGTTCTAGGAACCATTTCCGGTAAGGTCTATCATAGTGTATTATTAACTTTAACTGTGGAAACCCTTTGTGATTGAGAGTTGGAGATAAGAATTGTTTGAAAGATATTTTCAGCTATTAGATCCTGTAATATTTTGAACTTATAGCATGACTGAAAAATGTGTGAAAACTAATTAGATTGGATGTTCAGTTATATTCATTTAAGTGTAAAAACTTTATAACCCAGAAGCTAAGAAGGTGTATGTGAAGACTTGGAAGATTGTGCTAATGTAATTGACTTCACTTAATGTTTGACTTATTTCTATTGTTTAAAATTAGAAGCAAAATTTATGTAAGTGTTATATGACCTATATTAAATGCTTTATTGGTTAACCTAACTGTTGTATTTGCCTGAAATTCTTTTTACTGCACCGTTCACAAAAATTCGAATCTAGCGGGAATCCCAAAGAGAGAGAAAATAAATACTTCGGCCTGAATGAATGAAAAGACTGCTAACTAATTTTGAATTGATCCTACTATTTCATATAGACTTATCTAAGGATAGAGTGGCGCAGCATAATAGAAATTTCTCTACTCTTAGATTAGTGATCAATTTACAAATTAGTTTTCTTTTATTTTATGAAAGTGACTTATAACAAGATGGTGGATTCGAACATCAAGAGAACAACGTCACGACACCTTCCTTTTCTCACACCAGATTTAACATTAAACCATCTTCCTGTACTTCCTTCTAATTTACAACTCAAATAAAGACTAAGTATGGCTTAATATAATGCCCCATTGACACCATATAACTGTAGGGTGTTGAATAGCTTCTCTCTTGGCTCCTTGTCATATGCCTTTTCCAGATCGACAAAACTTAAATACAGATCTTTGCTATATTCCCATGATTTCTCGACTATTTGTCGTAAAGTGAAGATCTGATCCTGACAGCCTCTATTTGGCCTGAATTCAGCTTGTTCTTCACCAAGCTTTTCTTCCACAATTCTTCTCAACCATTTCTCAAGTATACTTGCATAAAACTTACCAGGTATACTCAATAGGGAAATACCTCTGTATTTCTCACATTCAGTTTTATTTCCATTTTTATATATATGGGTACTATGAGAGCTCTACTCCAATCATTGGGAATTTGTCCCTCTGCCCACGCCTTCTGAACTATGCAGTGCAGCCACTGTAAGACTTTTATACCACCATACTTTAGCATTTCTGGTCGAATACCATCTACTCCTGCTGCCTTTCCACATTTCAAGCATTTGATGGCTTCTTCTACTTCAAGTATGGATATGTATTCCTGACTGTATGCCTGTTGAGTGTTTTTTACCACTTTCGTTTAGCAATTATTCGAAGCAATTACTCCATACTTCAAGGATACCTTTTTCTCCAGTTATCACCTTTATCATCACTAATTCGTTTTCAACAACTCTCCTTTTATAACATTCTTTCCTCCATTTCTGAGCTTCTTCAACAACTTCCAGAATATCTTGCCACCTTCTTGATATTTGTTTTCTATGTTCTTGCCAAAGTCATTCCATGCCTTTTGTTTAGCTAGTTTTACACACACTGTTTAGCTTTCTTACATATGTCTCTGTATTCTCTAAGAGCACAAGCTGATATTTGCCAGGAACTTTTGATATGCTTTCTTCTTTTCCTTCACTGCCTCTTTAACTTCTGTGTCCACCATGGAGTTCTGATTTTTCTATCCTTGTGGACAACCTCACCACATGCCTATCTGGCTGAATCAATCAGGATTTTCTTCAAGGTTTGGTTCCTGTTCTTAAACTCTTTCATTTTTTCTTCAATAATCTTTGTGTATTTTAGTCTACAGCTCACATCTGAGAGCTGCTCAACTTTTATTCACTTTAAAACTTTCTTACATGTTGTTCTTTTCAATATAAAATTCACTTTTATCCTGCTCAAGACTAAATAGTGATCACTTCCAATTTCAAATCATCTGTACACTCTGGTGCCCTGCACCAGGGAGAAAACATTACTATCAACAATAACATAGTCAATGAGACTTTTCTTATTCCTTGCCTCTTCTCTCCATGTGAATTTGTGCACATTTTTATGTTGGAACATGGTGTTAGTAATAACCAGTCCATGTCCTGAGCAGAAATCCAACAGATATTTGCCATTATTATTAGCTTTGCTCTTTTCTCCAAATTTTCCCAAAATATTTTTGTAGGTCTCACAATCACTTCCTCCTCTGCTATTTAGATCCCCAACAATTTCCAACTTTTCCTTTTTCATTGTGTCAGTAGCTTTCTCTAAAGCCTCAAAAAATTCTTCCACTTCTACCTTAGTAGAGCCTTCTGTGGGACCATAGGCACAAATAAGTCTCATTGTCCAGTTCTCCATTCTCATATTTGCCCATATCACTCTACTTGAGACTGCTTGTCATTCGAGAAGATTAGCCTCGTATTTAGTGTTGAATACTATGGCTACTGCTTCTTTTCCTTGATTGTCATTGCCTGAATATAACATTTTGTATTTATTGCTCAGAAAGATCTTACCAGTTTTTGTCTTTTTTGTTTCAGTCACCCCTATTATATCGATCTGGTACTTATCTAATTCCTCAGCTAGCTCCATTTCTTTGCCATTCAGGCTTCTTATGTTGATAGTACTGATCTTCAACTCTGGTGATATTGAATTGGGGTGTGATTTAGGGTTTGTTCCAGTAGCTGACTTTTCGCTGTTCGCCCTGGTTCCCTGGCGAAAACAACGGGGGCCTTGTTTAACCGGGCAATGCACCAGCCGGCATGAAATTCTATCATGTTGTACCATCATTTAATATTGGGTTTAAGCCAATAAGAATGCAATTTGGTAGGCTAAATCCCAAATTGCCAGCAAATCCTCGTTCGTTCAGTATCCAGGTATATACTGTATCGTGGTGCACCACAAGAAGATGAGGAGTGGACATTAGGTCAGAAGACCTAGTCACATTCCTTTAAAGGCTATGTGGAGGTGTCCTCTCAGTTATACAGCTTTGATGCCTAAGCACCCCCTATTTAGTGTTGAATACTATGGCTACTCCTTCTTTTCCTTGATTGTCATTGCCTGAATATAACATTTTGCATTTATTTCTCAGATTATTGCAATGTGAAATCCATTTGTTGTTTGTTATTATTTGGTATGACGTTTTATGCAAGCAACTGTAGTCAGCAAGATATTACAAGAAACATCTTTAAATATATCAAACTGCATACTTGAGCCAAATAAATAGCATAGCCATTTAATTAAATACCAGGCTGAGGAACATTTCAAAATGTTTTATCTCATACTAAAGAAATTGGGTTTTGAAAAACTTGATCTTGATGCAAAATTTCCCAATATTTCCATGATTCAACCCTGAAAAAGAAAGTTTGACTACGAATATGAAGGTGAGAGTTCACAAAACCATAAGAAACATTTAAAGTAAATTTTTTCTTTTATGTTTCAAACACAATTCAATCCATAAATAAAAGATTGACCTTATTAGAAACAAAAGTAACATATTTAGCTTATGTATCAAATTCCATACTTAAGACAAATACCATATCATAAACTGCTGTATGGATTTAAGAAAGAACTCAACAGAAAATTTATGCAACATTAATGGCAAAGATCAATGTGATTAAAAGTTCTCTACCTCTTTTTTTAAGATCTCAAATATGTGATATCTTATATATAAGTGTTATATTTGTGTGTTATAAGTACTATATGTGATATATGGCTAAAATTCTTAAGGAATTCAACATCAAAACATGTTTTACATTTCCTAAACTCCGTTCCATCTTCAGTCGACCTAAAGAAAAACATAATTTCCTTCAGTACCTAGGAGTTTACAAGATTATGTGTAATTGTGGAAAGCCTTACGACAGTCAGACGGATAAATCTATCCTTTTCCGTGTCGAGGAACATCAGAGATATTTCCTACAACAGAAACTGTGCTAGCGCTCTCTCTCTCCAGCCACGTCCTATTCTCTATAAACTCCGACGAAGGCTGCCAACATCTTATAGACTGGTCTCAATCTTCAAACATACATAAGTGTTATAATGAACTTGAGAGACGTATTCTCAAATCTAAAGAAATTTCAGTTGATTGAATCCACCTGAATAATAGCCTCAGCTACAATTTATCTGATATGCACATTTCTACTGTTCAATACAGGAATTCTCGAGATATCTCTCGCACGCAGTTACATACAGCTGGAACTGAAGTACACACACACACACACACACACACACATATATATATATACACACACATATATATATTCTAAATACATATATATGTATTTCTACATATATATATATATATATATATGTAGAAAGTTTTTTAACGCGAGTATATTATGTATTCAAGATACCAAGTAATTTTATATAAACTTGGTTTTAATCCTATTTCCCAAGTAAAGCAAACAAACTTTAATGTTTAGCATCATACATCTCCACAAGGGGATGTGCTTTACATTAAGGGAAAAATACTAAGGAAAGTGATCAGAGCTTTATCCACTTTTACCAGGAATTGCCTTGGACTTACACTACTTGCAGGTGCAAACTTGACTTTCTTGTCTGTTTGCTTACTTGGGAAGATTAAAACCAAGTTTATATAAAATTACTAAGGTTTGAATGACTAACCACTTATAGGAATTCTTCTTTGAGCTAATTCTTCATTCCAAAATACAAGCGCTCGTTCTGTTTTTCTAATAAAGCATCTCTTGAGTACTTTGTTTCGTGTCAGAAATAACAGATTTTGTTATTGCGACTTCATTCTTTTTAATTGCTCTTATAGTAGATTCGTCTAAATTAAAATGTTTAACAAACGCCATAGATCCCTCTCCTTTAGCTAAGCAATCTAAAATTGCAATTTTCATTTCCAAAGAAATTGCTTTTCTTTAGTGCTTTTTATTCTCCATTGGGCCAAATCAAATCTTCAAAATAAAAATTAGCAAAATTTAGACTTACGATAATGAAAAGGCAAACAATTACTCACATGCAAAATTAAACTGCATGGACACTCACTGCTTACATGTTACACCAGAACGTGCTGCACCACATTGTTCATTATGTGCAACAGTACATAAGTTTTGAAGTTAGGCACCTCATAACTTCAAAGCCGCATAAAAAGAGACCAATGTGTGTGTGTTTGAAAATAAATGAATAAACATAGAATCCTCAACAGGTCAGTCATTACTGATGATGCTCTATGGTTGGAAAGACCTGTGTTTGAAATCTATCTCAAACACTTTTCTTGTAACTGATGGATGAATTAATATTATTCTTATTGTTTATTGCATTCGCTTAACGTGATTTCGCTAAGCGTGCATTAATTGATGAATTGATTAATCACGTTAAGCGAGTTTTACCTGTATTGTATGACTGAGTAATAGAGATAAAGATATGATGCACTGTGGTTAGCTTCCAATAAAACAAGTTCTCAAATAGCACAAAGATATTACAAATATCTTTGATATTATGAGAGATGCTTAAGGGTCAAAGCTGTAGAACTGAGAGGAGACCTCCACATAGCCTTTAAAGGAATGCGGAGAACCGACCAGGGCTTCTGACCTAATGTCCAATCCTCACCTTCTCGTGGTGCACCCTGTTGGGTATCTACTTTGATACTGAACAAAAGAGGATAGGCTGACAATTTGGGATTTAGCCGACCAAATTGAATTCTTATTGGTTAAACCAAAATAAAAAATGATGGTACAACACGACAAAATTTCATGCCGGCTGGGGCTTCGCCTGGTTAAGCAAGGCCCCTGTTGTTTTCGCCAGGGAACCAGGGCGAACAGCGAAAAGTCAGCTACTGGAACAAATCTGAAAACAAACCCCAACTCAACATCACCAGAGTTAAAGATCGGAACTATCAACGTAACAAGCCTGAATGGCAAAGAAATGGAGCTAGCTGAGGAATTACATAAGTACCAGATCGACATAATAGGGGTGACTGAAACAAAAAAGACCAAAACTGGTGAGATCTTTCTGAGCAATAAATACAAAATGTTATATTCAGGCAATGACAATCAAGGAAAAGAAGCAGTAGCCATAGTATTCAACACTAAATACGAGGCTAATCTTCTCGAATGACAAGCAGTCTCAAGTAGAGTGATATGGGCAAATATGAGAATGGAGAACTGGACAATGAGACTTATTTGTGCCTATGGTCCCACAGAAGGCTCTACTAAGGTAGAAGTGGAAGAATTTTTTGAGGCTTTAGAGAAAGCTACTGACACAATGAAAAAGGAAAAGTTGGTCCTTGTTGGGGATCTAAATAGCAGAGTAGGAAATGACTGTGAGACATACAAAAATATTTTGGGAAAATTTGGAGAAAAGAGTAAGCTAATAATAATGGCAAATACCTGTTGGATTTCTGCTCAGGACATGGACTGGTTAATACTAACACCATTTTCCAACATAAAAATGCGCATAAATTCACATGGAGAGAAGAGGCAAGGAATAAGAAAAATCTCAATGACAATGTTATTGTTGATAGTGATGTCTTCTTATTGGTGCAGGACACCAGAGTGTACAGAGGATTTGAAATTGGAAGTGATCACTATTTAGTCTTGAGCAGGATAAAATTGAATTTTATATTGAAAAGAATAACACGTAAGAAAGTTTTAAAGTGAATAAAAGTTCAGCAGCTCTCAGATGTGAACTGTAGACTAAAATACAGAAAGATTATTGAAAAGAAAATGAAAGAGTTTGAGAACAGGAATCAAACCTTGGAGATTCAGTGGCAAACTCTGAAGAAAACCCTGATTGATTCAGCTAGAGAAGACTTATTTCCCAGGAACGTTTGATATGTAAGAAATTTTTCTTACAAATGTAAGAAAGCTAAATAGTGTGTAAAACTAGCTAAACAAAAGTCATGGGAGGACTTTGGCAAGAATATAGAAAATAAATATCAAGAAGGTGGCAAAATATTCTGGAGGTTGTTGAAGAAGCTTAGGAATGGAGGAAAGAGTGCTGTAAAAGGAGTTAGAGATGATAAAGGTGACATGAAAACGGGAGAAAAAGATATCCTTGAAGTATGGAGTAATTACTTCGAAAATTTGCTAAATGAAACAAGCAGTGATGACAGCACAGTGGTAAAAAACACTGACCAGGCAAGCAGTCAGGAATACATATCCATACTTGAAGTAGAAAAAGCCATCAAAGGCTTGAAATGTGAAAAGGCAGCAGGAGTAGATGATATTCGACCAGAAATGCTGAAGTATAAGAGTCTTATAGTGGCTGCACTGCATAGTTCAGAAAGCCTGGACAGAGGGACGAATTCCCGATGATTGGAGTAGAGCTCTCATAGTATCCATATATAAAAAGGGAAATAAAACTGAATGTGAGAATTATAGAGGTATTTCCCTACTGAGTGTTCCTGGCAAGATCTATGCAAGTATAATTGAGAAACGGTTGAGAAGAATTGTGTAAGAAAAGCTTGGTGACAAACAAGCTGGATTCAGGCCAAATAGAGGCTGTCAGGATCAGATCTTCACTTTACGACAAATAGTCGAGAAAGCATGGGAATATAACAAAGATCTGTATTTAAGTTTTGTCGATTTGGAAAAGGCACATGACAAGGTGCCAAGAGAGAAGCTATTCAATACGCTGCAGTTATATGGTGCCGATGGGGCATTATATCAAGCAATACTTAGTCTTTATTTGAGTTGTAAGTCAGCAGTTAGAACTGAAGGAGGTACAGGAAGATGGTTTAATGTTAAATCTGGTGTGAGACAAGGATGTACATTATCCCCTCTGTTATTCATTATCTATATAGATCACATTATGAAGGAAAGTGGTATTAAACCTGATATCAAAATTGGAGATGTTAAATGTCAACTCTTTGCTTTATGCGGATGATGTTATACTTCTAAATAAATCTGCTACAAGTCTGCAAGATTCTCTGACTAAATTGAATAGCTGTTGTAATAGGTATGGTATGAAGGTCAGCAATAAAAAGACAAAGACAATCAAAATAGGCAGAATCATTGAAAATGTCAACTGTGTTGTGAATGGAGAACCTGTGGAGCAAGTAAAACATTTCAGCTACTTAGGCACGATTTTTACTGAAGATGGTAAATTAAATATAGAAATAGACAACAGAATCAGCAAAGCTGGTATGGTGGGAAGTCATTGAATAAATTCATATGGCATAAGAGAGAAATTAGTCGGAACACTAAATTAGCTGTATACAAGACAGTGTTCCAACCAGTTTTAACTTATGAATCTGAGAGCTGGGTCAGAAGTAAAACACTTGACCAAAGACTAGAGACCGCAGATATGAGAGTCCTGAGAAAGATTAGAGGCGTGAACAGATGGCATCAATGGCAATATCATATTAAAAATGAGGATATTAGGAAAGAACTTGACATTGTCAGCATCCAGGAATGTGTTAACAGAGCTAATCTCAGGTGGTATGGTCACTTAAATAGAATGGGAGAGGAAAGATTAGCCAAACAAGTAGTCTCTGCCAGGTTGGCAGGAAAATGACCCAGAGGAAGACCAAGATACAGGTGGATTGATACGGTACAATGTGCCTTAGATGATAGAAATATAAGATCTGATAACGATAATATTGGAGTCTTGACAAGTAACAGACTGATTTGGAGGAAAATTGTAGATAGGAAGTTAGTAATGATGTAATTTTTTCATGTAGTACTTTCATATCCTGTACACCCTTTGAGGGTACATGGCAGGAATTTGATGATGATGATTGATATTATGAAAGTCACTGTGGTAAGAAATATGCTGTAAGTAAAGCTGAAATTCAAAGTTGTAATTTTTTAAGATTTCCTCTAAACTTTGTATTATGTAAAAACTGGCTACTGTGCAACAAACAAATAAGTGAAAATATTTGATAAAATCAATATGAAGTTTAGAGGCAACAAAACAGTTGGGCACTTGGAAAGTAATTATCCTTGGTGTGCTTTGACAAGTGGTGACCGTATATCGATCATGATTTCTCTCACGATTGAGGAGCCTGTCAAGAGAAAATAATGATGATGCCTCTGTGTCATTTCTTTCTTCTTTTTTTTTTTGCCCAATAATAGAGTATAAACGCTATTATGATTGCTGGCCCACAGAAGTAAGGCAACTGGGATGAATCCTTCTATGGTAGGTTGCAAACTGTCTGAAACCAGTGTACAATCAAGAATAAAACTTTAAACTAGTATGAATGATTTCCAATAACAATCAAAATGGGGTTTTATTTTTTAACTCATAAGTTTTATGTTTAAAAATATTGTTACACACAGTTGGATTAAAGAAAATTACTATGAGTCACTTGTGTGGAAATCACATGTGCAGAGAGAAATTAGACTAGCTATTGCAATCATAGCAAACTGTTCTAATTTGATTCTGATCTTCATTTATTATCAGTTTAATTTAAAACCATTTCCAGTAGAATGCATATATGTGTCCTCATAAATGTCCTGAAAGAGGTAAAGTGAATTCAAGAATAAAAAATAGTGTGCGATTTAATGCTATCTATAAGTTTACGTTAGAAAGGCTCAAAGGCTTTTATTTTTCCCAAAAGCCTTCATTTGTTCTTGAACAACTTTGTAAAGTTTAGTCTACAGTTCTCTTGTAAAAGCTGCTGAACTTGAGTTCTTAAAACTTTCTTACATACTGTCCTTTCCAAAGTGATATTCATTTTTATGATGATCACATCCATTTCAAATCATCAGTATATTCTTGTCATGAAGATATTAGTATCAATGATAACATAGTCAATGAGGCTTTTCTTCTTATTATTATTACTTTTGTAACCTACATAAAGTAAACAGACTCATCATGCGAGGCCCACTCAACCAGCAACATGTCTATCATAAGGAGATTTGAAGTTTTTACACCCCCTGCATTCACAATGCATTCCACTCACTAACAACTCTCCACGTAAAAAATCTACTCCTCAAACCTTTTTTCATATAATTACACATCTTCCAGGGATGGCCTCTCATTCTTAACATCCACTCTTTTTATAATTCCTTCTGTATTAATCTGATAGAATCCCATAAATAACATGAAGGTCTCTACATGTCTCCTCTTTTCCTCCTATCCACCAACCTCTGAAAATCCATATTCCCTCAAGCACTCTTTTATGAAAAGTGCATGAGGGAATGATATCATTATGGTCATTCATCTTTGGACCCTCTCTAGCAAGTATTTTCCATTATTAATAGACTAAACTTTTTACCGCGCGGTTAGCCTAGTGGCTTTGAGCTTCGCAACCATATGCCTGGGGAAGGAGTGTCCCAGGTTCGATTCCCATTGTAGATGTGAGGAATTTGAGGATCTTCCTCAGGCGTAACCAAGTTAGCCGGTCTTGGGCGCAGTCAGTAGGGTTTTTCCAGCCAGTTTATCTGGCGTTTTTCATCCTGCAAGCAGGCAAACCGGCCCCGTGAACATACGCCTCTACAGTCAAAAAAATATATCCTCCCAGCGGCAGACCAGGTGACGGGTCAGTTGGGAGTAGTACTAACAAGAAGTCGCATCTAAGTAACACGTGGACCCCGCATAGGAAGCGGGAATAACGCGTAGAAGAAGAAGAATAGCCTAAACTTTTTATCAACATTTTTCCATTCTATTTACAAGAATTCAGTTAAATTCTGAGTTTGTGAAAATGCAAGAAATTAATATTAATGTAAGTTAATTGTATTGGAACAACATGTAATAAATTTATACTGAGATTTTCTATTACAAAAAATTTAAGACATCCTCATTTCACATGAAGAGATGAGTTGGTAATAATTATGGCAGAATAATACATCTGTTAACTGCGTGTGCTCTGAGACCACTGTTTGTAAGTGTTCAGGGATGGGAAAACCCATGTCAATTTGATATATGAGATCACCTAACTCACTATCAGCTGAAATGCAATTATAGTTTTCATTAGCATATATTCATAATTTTTAGATGGGATATGAACTGTTGTTTTTCCAAAGGACAATAATTACAATTTTCATCAGGCTGCAATATATGAGCATAACTGAAAGTTTTCAAAGAAATTTTTATTATAGCTTAGAGCATTATTATTATTATTAAGGGAGATCTCCAGGGAGCTAGGGATACATCGAGGGAAGCAACATACTACACACGCACCAGCTATCATACTTATTCTTGAATTCATGCACAATGTTTGCACACAGCACATCCAATGGCAATCCATTCCAATCATGCACCACCATATGAGAAAAATCTAGCTATCACTTCCTTCTTAGCGACATTCATTCTCAGCTTCCAAGGATGCCCTCTTGTCCTTTTCCCGCCCTCCAGAAAATGAAAAATTCCATCAACTGAAATCCTGTATGACTCAATCATATTACCCCTCTTTCTCCTGTTTGCTAGTATCTGAAGTTTACAAATACTCAGTCTGTCTTCATAATCAGTATTCCACAATCCTGATCTAATTTTTGCCTCCCCTTTGCACTCCTGCCACTGTATCACAGCTGAAACCAGGAGAAGACCAGACAAGAGCACAATAGTCCAAGTGAAGTCTTATTAAGGCTTTGTAAAGAGGCAAAATGACATCCTTATCTTTACATGTGAAAGTTTATTTCAGCATTGCAATTATCTTTTGAATTGTATTTGCAATCTTTGCCACAAGACCCCTGAACTTCAGCTTGTTATCTAACACTGCAAGATCCCTAGCTTGATCAGTTTCTTCTAGCATATTCCACCAATATAATATGACATTGGATATCTAATCTCGCTGTCCTGAATGACTTCAGCATGATTAGATATCTGCTTATCATGCAGTAATCAATCAATAGCTTTAGAAAATCTAAGTATACTACTGTGTATCCCTCTCCTCTGTCCAATGAAGCTGTCACCTTATTGCAATATTATTATTTATTACTTAAAACCTCCAGGGAGTCCAAAGACTCATCGCAGGAGGGCACCTATTCTACAACTCTGTCTCCACCACTCAATCCACCATCATCATCTACTTCAAAGGCATCTACTGCCCACCACTAAAATTTTCACAGACAATCACAAACATCTATGCCCATAGCGTGATTCAAACCTGCAGCCTTTTTGCTGGAGAGCGGATACACTAACCACAGACGGTCACAGCATATCCATGCTGTACATCAAATATATAATACCATTGTTGTCAACCCAATTCTGGATCCCGGTTCTCACTAGCCTCTCCAAAACTTAACCACAACATCTGACACACAGATAAGCCTATAATTTGATGCCTGAGTTTTATCACCTCCCTTATGAAGCTGCATAATCTTGCCCTCCTTCCACTGCTTTGGAACTCAACTCAGTGCAAGACTCATATTAAATAAATATGTCAAGGCAGATGCAAACTCCCTGGCACATTCCTTCAAAATACATGGTGATATATTATCAAGACCCACAGCTTTATTAACATCACGTCTGCTCAATTCCCCATATACCTCTTGCTCGCTTACAGTCAGTCTCTCATCTTCATCATAAACTGCTCTCAACCTCTCCATGATGTCACATGAATGAAAGACCTTAATGAACTTCTCATTAAGTATTTCTATTATATCTTACACAGCAGTTTTTCATATACCATTTTCTCCAATCAATGTCATCCTTCCATAATCTTTTTTTTTTTTTTTTTTTTTGCTGGCTACATATCAAAAGAACTCCCCCTAGGATTCTTTTTAGCTTTATTAGCTAACTGCTGGTCATACTTCACTTTTGCTATCCTTACCAACAAAGTCACCCTCCTTGCCTGTTCTCTGTAATCCTCATGGAATTTGTAAAAATAATCATAATTTACAATTATGAATCTCTTTACAATTATTTCTCTATGTGAATATATTATTAGTTTTAGTTTCATAACACATATATCAGCACTTGCAATATTATTATTATGACATCTCCTGGGAGTCCAAAGACTCGTTGAGGGAGAGAACCTACTCAACAACTCTCCATCTCCACCACTCAATCGACCAACTACAACAAAATGCAACTACTTTCATAATCTACACCAACATCATTTACCGCCGACCACCACCAAAAATCATAAATATCCATACCCATGGTGGGATTCGAACCCACAGCCTTTTGGCTGGAGAGCTAACCACTCACAGCCAACCATGCCAGATATGCTTGTCATTGATATTCTTCTTCTTTTAAAAATGAAATGTAAAGCATTTGAAAACTAATGTACTCACTAGATTCTGATAGTTCTACTACTTTCAAATTTTTTATTGTCATTTAAAACTGTTAATTGTTGAGGTATTTGTGGTGGTTTGTTTAGATATTCCGTTATGCTAATGGAGACAATGTGTCAGCCATTATACATAACTTATAACTTGCTTGCCATTTACGTGGAGTGCTCATGTTTGCCAAGGAGTTTGATGGGTGACTGACAGCTGACACAGGGAGAGAGAGAGAGAGAGCATTCGGTATCCAGGAAATAGAGGAAAAACAAGCAGAGAGAGAGAGAGAGAATGGAAGTTTAAGAACAGCAATCAGAGTATTTTTGTTCTTAGGAAGTTTTCAAGTTTTACATGACAGTAGAGAGAACATTAATAGAAGATTCTGAAAAGGAATCGTAGAACTGTGAGTCTTTAAACTGGAGGAGTTGAGAATGTCAACAAGTGTTTATTAAATAAAAGAAGATATTGGAGTCGGCGTTCTAATTGGAGAAACACTGAATGGAAAATTTCATCTTCTGTCTTAAGGATATTGGATTACTACGGAAAAAGCAATTGGTGAAATTTGAAACTGTGAAATGGCTTAACATGAAGAGCTCAACTTAAATATGTTCTTTATGAAGTAGTAGAAGAAACTTTTTTTCTCTGGTACAAAAATGAGTAAATCATGCATCAAATAGAACTGCATGAGGTAAGAGTATTTATACCTCAGTGAGACACGAGAAATAATATTGTATACTACATAAGGGTGATAAGAAAGAATCCCATGGAAAAGAAGAAAATTTTTATATTTTTGGAAAGGATCTAACAAGGGAACTGACTCTGAACATTTTTGTTGTTGTGAAAACAAGGTGTTTAAGTCTGGTAGATGTGATTAAGTATATGCCAAACAATCCAATAATAGAATAATTCAGATAATGAATGATTTTAATATATTGAATAAGAAAATCTCTGAAGTGTAGATTTATTTTCAAAAGACCTTAGATCCAGTTATTTTCGTAGTTATGTAAGTGTATATATTGTTTTACTTTCATTAAATGCATAAATTTTTTTATTTGGTCTTGAGTCAATAATGTTCCGGATTCTAAAAGAAATAGTTAAAAGTCAATGCACCAATCGGAATTGAACTCTTGTGTAAATACTAAACACTTAGAGTAAAATATCTCTTTATAGATATGAAATAAAATAATCTCTAACAAATTGATTATTATCAATTTGTTAGAGAATTTGTTAATCTCTTCATTCATCAATTTCACACCAACCTTATTTAATCTTTGACCCTTGGAATACATTTAGACACAGTTCTTGAATATCCCCCAAGCTGCAATGATCTCCTTTCCAGCTAACTCCTCATTCCATGCTACAACTTCAAGCTGTATCCTGAGCTCCTCATAATCATTAGCCTTGTAGTTCCCCATCCACTTTTTTCTCCCAGTTGGCAACCACCCTGGTAATCACTTCATGGTCACTCTCACCAACTGGAGGATGATTTGACACCTCATTTATAATTACATCCTCTGATGAGATGTCAAATCCAAGACAATCAATCCTCGGGTGCCCTCTGTTACATATTGTCCGAGGTAGTTGTCCCTCAAAAACTCAAGAAACTTATTTGCTTTACTTCCATTTGTTATCTTATCATCCCAGTCTATACTGCCATAATTAAAATTGCACATAATGATCACCTTTTTCTTATTTGCTTGGCTAATTTGATTATATATTTCATGGTCACTACCATCCACACTGCCAGGTTCTATAACAACATCCAACTAAGTATTTAATTCTATTCAACTCTATCTTACACCATACTGCCTCAAAATCACTGGCACTATTTCCCTTTTGCATCTCTACCTTGTATGGAGATAACTATCAATAGCAACCCCCCCCTTTTTTTTTTACCCTTCTACCTTCATGAAACACATCATACTCTAACCATCTCTATTCCTGCCAGGATGTGATACTCATCCAGCCATGTCTCACTTATTCAACAATTCTTGGGTGAACAGACTCAATTAATGCAACCATTTCATTTGCCTTGTTTCCTTTCAAACTGTTCAGTTTAGGGCACAAAGTGCTTCGTATCAGTGTATTATAATTTTTTAAATAACAGCTTCTCACATGTAGTAAGGGAAAACTAAATAGAATTTATTACTTCTATATGTTTTACTTCTATTTACTTGCTATTTGTTTTACTTCACTCAAGGGCTCACTTTAATGACTATGGGCTTGCCAAACTCAAGGTATCCAATGCTGGACCATGTCTTACTTCATGTAATATACATCTGTTATATTATCTCTAGACTGGTCGCCCCTTTTCTTCTTGCTCCTTCCCCCCAATGCTATTCGATGGCTAGGGATGAATCTTTCCTATTTTGCTATTTCATCGTATGTGGAAAGGGCCTCTGCAACCCTACCACTTTTTTCTTGCAGTGACTTCATTCCAAAATGCCAATATGGTGTTAGAAAAGATCAGTAGAACTTTAAGGCTGCTTAAGGATAGTGACAGAAGAAAGTTAAAATATTTTAGACACATTGAAAGGATAGAAGAAGGACTTCTCAGAACAGTAATAGTAGATAAACTTCCTGGAAAAGAGGAAGGGGGTAGACCATCAATGAGATGGATGGATGATGTGTATGTGTGTGTGTGTGTGTGGAGTAAATGATCTTCAGAAAGTTCAAGCCTCCAGAAAAGCATACAACAGGACTATATGGTGAGGCATGGTGTGGCAGATCACCGAGCATCGGAATGACCATACAGCATCTGTGGATGTCCAGTGAATGAATGTTTTACTCAATATGTCATGAGCTTCATTCAGGGTTTGGTCTTTACTGAGGTCTCAGAAGGGTCACAACCACCACTGTTGTAGTGGCCTTTCCCATAATGCATAGCATAATACATTTCCGAAAGGAGGTGTGATTTGCATTATGGGATACTAATGCAATTGATGTGAAGCCATTAGTCTCTATATACAAGTAGCCTAGTTGTGATGTGCAAACTTCATGTGCAAACTTTGTTTGCTTACTTTGTTTGGTTAAAGGATTAAACCAACAATATAATTTCTTGGTATCTTAAATTTATAGTATTACCAAGTGAAAAACTTTCAACATCTATCTCTGATCCAGAGTATTTTAATAATAATGTGATATACCTTGCATTATGGGATACCATAGCAATTGATGTGAAGACATTAGCCTCTAATATATGAATAGCTCAGTTGTAAAAAACCTTCACGTGCAAACTTTGTGTTCCTTCCACTTGATAAAAGGATTTAACTAAGAACACAATTTTCCTTGGCATCTTTTAATTTATAGTATTATCAAATGAAAATAACTTTCAATATCTTTGATAGGTGGTAAAAAAGATGACAACCTCCAGGCTGGTTTAAAAGTGGTGTACAAATTATATATGCGAAGGGTCCTTGCTATTTGTTCAGGTCCTTGCTATATGTTCCTTTAAGGTAGGGTATGCTGATCCTTTTAACATCGGATTGCAATCTGGAAGAGGGATGATAATTATCAAGTATTTTCTGTTTCAGGGTCTCGCTGTATCCATTAAGTAATAGAGTAAGTTTCATTTCGTTTAATTTTTCTAATAGAAGAGATTCAGAAAAACAAATTGTGTGTGCTCGGTGTACAAAACTTTTATTTCGATATCTATTTTCTGTGAAGGATGATGATGTGAAGATGTTTGAATATACCTGCCTGTAAAGGATGGCTTCCTGTAAACAGAAAATTCATTACCATTACAATGTATTAAAACATCCAAAAAGGGGAGACTGTTGTTAGATTCATGTGCAATAGTAAACTTGATGTGATTGAGTACACAAGGAGTTAATTTTATCAAGAAATTGAAGTAGTTCTGTTTCAGAGTGAGACCAGATTGCAAGGTGCAATCCACAAAATGTAGGCAAATGTGAGATTGATGAGAAAGTGTTAGAAATCTGATCCTCTAAATGCTCCATAAAATAATCAGCCAAAGCAGGTGATATAGGACTACCATCACTACCCTCAAATCTGCTTAAACAATTTATTATGACAAGTAAAATAATAAATAATAAATAAATAAAAAATAATAATAAAAAAAATAAAACGAGACCTTTTTCGGGAATTTTTTCTTCATCATGATTTAGAACAAATTCTTGAAAAAGGTCTCAATTTTGTCCTTGCACCTAAAACTATTCCCAAGAAAATGTTCTTAACTAAGATGGAGAAAGCTGCATCACTACTCCCTGCTGCAGATGCCAGTTTACTTCGCATGGAAGCAATACTTGCGATTAACAATGCAAGACCTCCATCTGACAACATCTCCCTTGGCGAAAGGCTAGCCAAAAAAAGTCTTAAGAATAACAAAGATATCGTTATCATACAAGCTGACAAGGGCAATGCAACTGTAGTGCTAAATAAAACAGATTACCATGACAAAATCTTGGTGTTATTAGAGTCAGATACATACTTGGAAATTGAGAGAGATCCAATGAGGGAGATACATAACAAAACAAACAACCTCTTAGAAAAAGTCACGGAATGTACACGAAACATACACCTTGCCACTCGCTCTTTACATCCGCTTATCCCAAGGTTATATGGTCTCCCAAAGATATACAAAGAAAACTGCCCATTGAGACCAGTCGTAGATAGTATTGACTCGCCTACCTACAGCTTATCTAAGTTTCTGGCTTCATTACAGGAAATTCTTCTTCATATATAAAAAATTCAACAGATTTCGTCTCGAAAATCAAAAATTTAAAATTCCAGCCTTCACATATCATGGTGAGCTTTGACGTGGTGGCTCTCTTTACAAACATTCCAACTCAAGAGGTTCTCGATATTTTCAAGAACAAGATTTCAAAAAAGATGTTTTCCTTGCTATCGCATTATGTTCACTCCGGCTACTTTCAATATGAGAAAAAAGTTTACAACCAAAATAAGGAATTGGCAATGGGCAGCCCCCTGTCTCCTATATTAGCTAACATCTTTTTTGAAGATTTCAAACAAAAGGCAATCTCTTCCGCTACTCTTAAACCAAAAATTTGGCTGAAATTTGTAGACAACATATTTCTTATCTGGGAACACGGCACCAATAACCTTCAGTCTTTTTTTAACTCATTTAAACAACTTCCACCAAGACATCAAATTAACAATGGAGGTTGAAGAAAATGGATCTCTTCCCTTCCCGGATGTAAGACTTACTAAGACATCGATTCTATAAAAATCTCAATCTTTAGAAAGTCTACACACACACATGGATAGACACCTACATGCGTCCTCACATCACTATCCTGCATAGAAAGTGGGTATCATCTCAACTCTAGCACATCGTCCCAGATCTATACTGTCTGATGATGAAGAGCTAAAAAATGAACTACAACATCTACAAAGAACCTTCACGAGTAATGGCTACTTGTCGAAAACTATTAATAAGCATCTATACCGCCGCCATCAAAACAACTCAGAAACACAAGACAACCCCAAAAGTTATATCTCCTTACCACACATCAGCTCGCTCTCCATGAAACTAAAGAATTTTACGAAAGTTCAACATAAAAACCTGCTTCTCTACTCTTCCTAAACTAAGATCGATTTTAAGCAAATACAAACAAGCTCACAATCATCTACAATTCCAGGAGTGTACAAAATCACGTGTGACTGCGGGAAACAATACTATGGCCAAACTGAAAAATCCATCCTCCTACGTCTGGAACACCAGAGGGACATTGCCTACAAAAGAACTAGAGCAAGTGCCCTGTCAAGCCATGTATTGTTTTCAGTAAATGCAAATGATGAAGGCTGTAAACTGGACAACAACTTAAAACCTTCATATATGCCGTGACGAGGTGGAGCGCCACATAGTTGAGTCTAAGGAAATTGTTATGGACCCATGACACTGATGGGAAAAAAATGTAAATAGCAGGAAATGTAAAAAATCAGTAAAAAAAGGCTAAAAGATGACTTGCAGCCAGTATGTGAGTCTACATACTAGATTACAAAATTTAATAACTGAAAATAAATGAATTTACAATTACTTACATTTATCTATTTAAAAAAATCTTTAATTGTTGATTGTTTTTGCTTTTTCTGCACTCTTATAAGTTCCACCTGCCTCTCCGCAGTATATAAGGCATCAAATGCCCCATCGTCTCCTAATGCACTTCCAATATACCGCCTCAAAACAGAGATAGCTTCGATTGCTTCTTTAGGGGATGGTAGGTTCTTGATCACAGTCTTCTTCGACCACTTCTTCCTCTTCTTTACCAGGGTGGTTGAAAAGGATGTCCTCTACACTTGGTACCATTGATGTGATCACATCAACATAGTCTTGAAATGAGGAAGACTCATCCATCACATAGCAGTTGTTGGTTCTGACATATCTTCTTCCTCCTGTAGTTGTTCCTTCTCTTCTGCAAACATAACTCCTGCCTTCCGGAAACAGTTGGATATGGTTTCAGGAGTAACATGCAACCATGCTTTGGCTACATAATGGATGGCATCAAGGATTGATATGGTCATTTGTTTTAGGTCCATACCATTATCATGCATAAACACAGCTTTTTCAACAAGCATTTTTCTATATTTCCATTTAAATGCATGGATGATGCCCAGATCTAATAGCTGAAGCTCTTTAGGGTGTGCAGGACATTTGTCTAGCAGTAGTAGTATTTTGCAGTGATTTGTCCCCATTTTAGCATCCAGAGCATGTATGGTGGATGTGAAGATGCTGCTGGTATCATACTTAATAGGCAGATTTTTCACGTTTTTAAAATACTTTGGATTTTTAAAATTACCAATTACCAGTGGAGGTGATTTTTCTGATCCATCAACATTGACCATGAGCAAAACAGTTATCCTCTGCTTGCTGAGTTTTCCCGTGACACTTCTCTCCTTTAAAACACAATGTTTTACTTGGCAGAATGTTATAAAAGAGCCCAGTTTCATCAATATTGAAAATATTTTTCAGTTCGTAGTCTAGTCCTGAATAATAGTCTTTAGTTCATGTTTCCACTGGTTTACAGTTTCCCCTGCAACACTATTACTTTCTCCACACACTTGATTACACACAATATCGTAACGAGTCTTGAAACAATCAATCCATCCATTTGACGCAGTAAAACCATTAATCCCCAACCTCGCAGCAAATTCAAGGGCTTTCACTCAGAGTATAGTACCATCAATGGAATACCCGATGCTCTCGTAGAAACAAACCACTCCACCACAAGTTTATCCAATTCATCGTATGTCGATATCCCGATATATTTTCGTTTTTTTGACATAGCACCAGATTGCTTTGCATTGAGTTTAATGCTTGCCCTGTTTTTTACTATTGTGTTCAAAGTGGATACGGAGAGATCAAGATCTTTAGCTAATTGAACACGTGTTCCGGCATGCCAATCTACACGTCACAGAATTGCCATTTTTTCTTCTACCGAAATACATTCTGTTCTTTTTTTTCCATGTTACTAACTTGGATCATCCACCATCGCAACTTGAAAGCAACTATCATATGCTAAATTACTTACCAGAAATTCTGCAATATCAATTTGTACTGTGATTGAAAAATCATGGTAATCCTCATCACTGCTGCAAGCCACTGTGATGGCGTTAACGAAACTACAGCCGAAAGCAATGCCACCTGGGAACAGAAATGCGCAGATTTCTGCAGAAATCGATTCGAAAATCGGTATTGCCACCCGAGAAAAAAAACACAAAGCACGGGAAATAATGTCCACATCATGTTGTTAATGGCAGGAAAACAATATATCGTGAGAATAGGCCTTAAGACGGGATCGACAGAAAATGATGTAAATGGCAGGAAAACGTAAATTGTGGGAACGTAAAAATGGGGTTTTACTGTATGTCTTTACATATTTTTATTATAACGTTATTATTTCAGCACAAAGATCGGAGAGCTTGTAATTCAGGTCAAGAAATATTCAGAAGAGGAGGAGGTTTAGCTTTATATAAAATCTGTGCAATCTCAAACATTAGCCTAGCCAGCATCATTTGTATGTAATTTCCTAATGCCTTTTTCTACACCTATCAAGTCTACATGAGGCAAACGATGAGATGTTTCAGCAAAATCTGGACCTTTTGACAATACACTTAAGTCATTATTGGTAAAAGGGCTGTTACAGTTAGGTTTATGACTCACTTTTCATGGAGCGAACTTAGTGATTGCTGAATGAATTGATGGCTTCTTTGTTCTAATAATTTAAATTTATACATCGATTTCTGTTTAAAATTTAAGTGAACACATCTGGTTGAGGAAAGAAATTCTATAGATTAATTCAAAATGTCCAGGGCTAAGATTATTCTGTAGTATAGTTTCTGAAGTTCAGAAATTTGTTATTACAAAATAAGATCATTTTAACATAATGTAACCTTTCTGACTAAAGCACCTTGCTAGCTCTTTAATAAATATTATGAGTAGAGTAAGATTTAATAGTTTCCTGAACAGCTGAACAAATAGCAAAGACCCTTCACAGATATAATTTTTATACCACCTTCAAAACCAGCCTGGAAAGTGTCAGCTTTCTTACCTGCCTATCAAAGATACATTTCACTTCTATGCTTGCCTGGTGTTTATCGTGACTGGCCGTTCTGCTACTATTAGAATTCAAGCTGATCAATATTATATACGTTTTTAGAATCTGAAGGTTCAGGCCTTGCGTCTCATGCCATCGACACTAGACAGAGTTCACTGAAACCAAAGCTGCTACAGTAGGTTCAAATTTCATCACCTATATTTTTTAATCATGTGAAGCCCTACACTGCTGACCTAATCTTAATTGGACAGACCATGCCTATCTCTAAGTTCTGTGAAGTGATTGCTGTAAGGTCTTTAGAATTTTTTTTATTAATTAATTATATATCTATACCCATGTCTCTGAACTCTAATAGTGTTTTACCTCTTACTGTATAGCTGCGAACCAAGACAACTGATATTATATGCATGCTGTATACTCGTTCTTGTATTCAGAATTTAAATGTTGTTACCTGTTCCTCTCCTTGAATGAAGCTCATGACATAATGAGCAAACTATATAGGAGTAATAAATTCTATTCAGCTAGCACTTACATGTGTGAAGCTGTTATTTAAAAAATTATATTATGTCTAATGCCTAATATCGGTGTACTCTTCTAGTTTAAAGCATAATAGGAGATATATCACTCAGAAAACATCTAATTAGCATAAAGTTCTATAAACTGTATATATGATAAGCATTATCTTTATTTTTTTTTGTTAGTACTATTTTTTTAACTTCTCATAGCAATTACAACCATACTGCTTGATAAAAATGCTAAAATGTCTTTTACAAACTAACATGCAGTCAGTCCTTGACTTACAAATGGGATTCTGACATTTCTGTGCCAAGTCTGAAATCACTACATAAACCATATGTTAACAATTAACACGCATGAATGCTAAAATATGTAGGTCTGTTTTGTTATATTTTAAAGCCACATTAAGGTTCGGGTTAACCCCCAGAATACATTCTTAGAGTTCAGATTGCCAAATAAAACAGAAATAAATATGATCATTTTAACCTTAGGTAAATAATAGGGAAAGGTAAAAACACAAACATGAATAGAACACCATTAAACTTTTCTTCAACAATGTATATACAGTGTGTGCGTGTGTACAGTGTATATTATGCTGCTTCCACAAATTAAAGATAATTTGCAAACCAATAGTACATTTTTTTACCGTGGAAGGGTTAAGTTTTTTTTTTTTGCATATACTATATTTCAGTTAACATGATTTTTAAAACTATCAAATGATAGATGAGAGAATAAGAACAGTAGAAGAGAGGTAATAAGAGAGAGTTATGTGAATGATAGAAGAGGAGAGAATGGAAAGGGTAGGAGAGAGGGAATGAGAAGAATGCGAGGGAGGACTGGAACCGGGGATAGAGTGATGTCAGGAAGGCAGGTAAGTAGGGGAACACAGAGAGAAAGTGTTAGGGAAGAGAGTGAAGGATGCATGTGAGCAATCGAGGAACAGGGTGGTGAGAGGTGTAATGTATGGGGACTCAATGATCCATAGTGTGCAAGATAGGATGCATGAGGAGCGTTTGCCTGGAGGAATGATAGAAAGTGTGGCTATGGCAATTAAGAGGGGTGAAAGGGTGGATGAGATTATTCTGATGGTAGGAACAAATGACTTGAGAGGTAATGTAAATTGGGCAGTGAGAGATAGGAGATTCTTGCTTGAGGTTGTACAAAAGAAGAAGCAGAGAGGAAAGATAGATAGTGTGCGTGGTGCCTAGGTATGATAGTGATGAGCTGAGCAGAAGAGCAGTAATATTGAATAACATAATAGCTAGAATGTGTCAGAAGAGAGGATAGGAATATGTGGATGCTTGGAGGGTGTTTGAGGACAGAAAGGAATTGTAAGCAAGAGACTGCTTGCATTTGAATGAGGAAGGATGTAGGTATCTTGAGAAATTGCTGTTCTGAATGAGTCGGTGTGTCAATGCAGGGAAACTAGAATGCCCTGGGTGGATGGTAGCAGGGGTGCCCTCTTGTGGGAATGGGTACTTGGAGGTAGGAGGACAACATCAGAGTCTAGAGGGGATAATGCTGGGTATAGAGACAGTGGCATTTTTATGCTTTATACTAATGCCAGGAGTATCCGGAATAAAGGAGAGGAATCGGTGGCACTGATAGCATCCACCTGGCCAAAGATTATTGGGATCATTGAGATGTGGTTGGCAGAGGAGGATATAATAACAGGAATAGAAATAGCAGGGTACAGCATTTTTTGGCAGGATAGGAAGGGAAAGCATGGTGGTCGAGTACTGCTTATGGCAATTAAGAGGGGTGAAAGGGTGGATGAGATTATTCTGATGGTAGGAACAAATGACTTGAGAGGTAATGTAAATTGGGCAGTGAGAGATAGGAGATTCTTGCTTGAGGTTGTACAAAAGAAGAAGCAGAGAGGAAAGATAGATAGTGTGCGTGGTGCCTAGGTATGATAATGATGAGCTGAGCAGAAGAGCAGTAATATTGAATAACATAATAGCTAGAATGTGTCAGAAGAGAGGATAGGAATATGTGGATGCTTGGAGGGTGTTTGAGGACAGAAAGGAATTGTAAGCAAGAGACTGCTTGCATTTGAATGAGGAAGGATGTAGGTATCTTGAGAAATTGCTGTTCTGAATGAGTCGGTGTGTCAATGCAGGGAAACTAGAATGCCCAGGGTGGATGGTAGCAGGGGTGCCCTCTTGTGGGAATGGGTACTTGGAGGTAGGAGGACAACATCAGAGTCTAGAGGGGATAATGCTGGGTATAGAGACAGTGGCATTTTTATGCTTTATACTAATGCCAGGAGTATCCGGAATAAAGGAGAGGAATCGGTGGCACTGATAGCATCCACCTGGCCAAAGATTATTGGGATCATTGAGATGTGGTTGGCAGAGGAGGATATAATAACAGGAATAGAAATAGCAGGGTACAGCATTTTTTGGCAGGATAGGAAGGGAAAGCATGGTGGTCGAGTACTGCTTATGATAAGTGACGACTTATGTCCTCTTGGAGGCTTTTAAAGGCAGTGACAGTAATGATTTTGAAAGCATACAGTGTGAGGTAGAGGTGAGGAAAAAGAGGATATTTAGTGGGGTGCTGCTACAAACCAAGAAGCACAGAGGATGGGGACAAGCAGATGTTTAGACAATTGAGCTTGGCAAGTGCAAGAAGAATGATTGTTATGGGAAATTTTAACTACAGCAGTATAAATTGGGGAGAGCAAGATGCATGTAGTAATAAGGGAATGGAATTTCTGGAATTCTTGAGAGACAAATGTCATAGGCAACATGTAATAGAGGGAACAAGAGGTTCAAGAGTTTTGGAATGGTCATAGCATCAGAAGAGCTGATAATAACTGAGATGACCCCTCCCCAATTGGAGAGAGTGACCATGTGGTTTTGACTTGGAAGATGAACAGACATGCAAGAGTATCAAAGAAAAGGGAACATATGTGGAATTATAAGGCTGGGGATTATAAGTCATAAACATCAACTTGGAGAAGTTTCATGGAGGGGGGAAATTGGAAGGTCGGGATATCATTAGTGCTTGGGAAATTGTGAAGGAATATTTGTAAGCAGTAATAGTAAGCTGTAAAAGGATTCGAAGAAGAGGACACAATTTGGAGTAAAGAGGATGACAAACAATATTAAACAGGAACTGCATGCGAAAAAGAGGCTATGGAAGAGATATGAAGAGCAGATGCATGAAGAATATAAGACACAGGCCAGGAGAGTGACTAGTATGGTAAGGAAGGTGAAACTAGAATATGAGAAGAGATTGGCCCTGAGATTAAAAGAAAATCCTAGGGAAATTTTTAGCTATGTGGCCAGTAGGAGGAGAAATGACTGTGGAAGAATGATATTGTGGGATAAAAATGGGAATAGAGTGACTGATGCAGAGGACATAGTAGAATTGTTCAATGACCACTTTATTGGAGTATTTCATCCTGGAGGAGTCAGTTTTAATGCTAGAGGGATAGGGCAGGTTCAAGGTTTAGAGGTACAGGAGGAGAGTGTGTTTCAAATACTGAGTACTCTGGATGTCAGTAAAGCTGTGGGACTGGATGGTATTTCACCACGAGTTTTGAGAGAATGTGCTAGAGAACTGACAGTGCCCTTGATCTGGCTTTTCAGTGAATGTCTGGCTACGGGAAAGGTGCCCAGGGAATGGAAGGAGGGTAAGATAGTGCCATAGCATAAGGGTGGAAGCAGACTGGAAGAGTCTAATTATAGGCCAGTTTGTGTGCCATCAGTAGTTGTTAAGATCTTGGAGAAATTAGTGAGGGACCATATACAGCTTTGGGCAGATGAGGGCAATGTTATCTGTGAGAGTCAACATGGATTTGTGAAGGGGTGCTCTTTTTTTAGTAATATGCTAGCCTTTTATAATAAAGTTACAAGAGCAGTAGATGAGGGAAAGGCATATATTGCCATTTTCTTGGATTTAGTTCTCGTAGACAGGCTTATACGTTGGTTATGCATTATTAAAACACTTAAGGAATAGAACAACGTAGTTAGGAATATAAATTAAATTAAACTTTAATAAATATTTTCCGATATTTTGGCAATGTCACATTGCCATTTTCTAAAGGAACTTACAAAAAAGTTGAGTGCAACGTAGGCACTACAACACAGAAACTGGGAATGAAAAGATGGAGCTATTGTTCTCCTAACAGTCTTGATGGTGCCCTCTAGCGGGCTAAGTAGGTGTTCTTGGCCGTTGGGCTGAAGGTCTGCAGATGTAGGTCTTCCAAATTTGAGGCAGTCGCATACACCCAAATTTGTTTTGGGTGTAATGTTGTTATGATATTTAATGTAATGATATTTAAGTTGCAGCACATGGATTTGGATGTCAGGTTGGTCAACAGGATTCAGGATATTGGCTGTCCGATAGGTATCAGAGAGAGTCATGTATATTGGGGCAGTTTTATGGAGGCAGAGGGTTACAAGTGTGGTCCCACAGGGCTCAGTACTGGGACCTATACTGTTTAACCTTTATATCAATGACATTGTCAGTGGACTACAGGGGGGATATTCAGTTGTTTGCAGATGATGTGAAGCTGGGAAGGATTATTAGTAATAGTGCAGACGTGGAAGCCCTGCAAGAGGATTTGAATAAGCTAGACAGATTAGCAAATGAATGAGTGTCGGTTTAATGAAGCAAAATGTAAGGTCTTGAGGTTTGGGACACATCGATGGCACGCTGCATACTGCATACATAGGGGAGACAAGAGATCTGGGGTTGATGATTGATAGAAACCTGATATTTAAGGGACATATTGCAAAGGCAGTGAAGGTAACACAGAGGATTGCTGCAATAATGAGAAGGATGCTGACCTGCAGAGACAAGAGAGTTATCACTCCATTGTATAAGACCCTGATCAGGCCACACTTAGATTATTGTTCTCAAATTTGATTCCAGGATTTGAAGGAGATAAATTAACTGTGGAAAGGGTACAAAGGTGGATAACAAAGATGGTTTCAGGACTGTACAATGTTAGTTATGAGGATCGGCTGAGGGAATGTGGACTACAGAGTTTGGTGGATAGAAGGAGATGTGATATGATTGAGACTTTTAAACTGTTGAGAGGTGGTTACAGGGTTGACACTGGGGAGTTCTTTCGCTTGGTTGAACAGCAAGAAGGAGTGATGACAAGGGGGCCATCCCTGGAAGTTACAAAAGGAAACTGTGAGCAAGAGGGTGAGAGGTGGTTTCTTTGCATGGAGGGTGGTTGAACCATGGAATGCATTGCCTGATAGAGTGGTGAGGGCGAGAATGGTCAATGAGTTTAAGGAGCAGTATGATAGACTTAGTGTTTCCTATGATGGACCTCTCACGATGAGTCTTGATAGACTTTCTTTTTCCTGGGAAGAAGCTCCCGTGATGAGTGTTTTGACTGTATGGAGGCCTGAATAATAATAATAATATCAAACTAGCTTGTGCTAGCTGTAAATGTTTCCGACATTTTTCCTATTCCTTCTTGAGTATATGTTTAAATCCCCCCCCCCCATTATTATTAATTAAGGGCAGGCTACAATGAGTTTGATCACTCACCCAAATACAAAGCCTCCTTTCCCTATTTTTAAAGTATGTGACTTCTTGACTGGGTAATCTCTGTTGGTGAAAATCATGAGGTTGCAGTTGTGGATCTTATTTTGTTTGTATTAAGCACTTTGACATTCACCTGCTACTAACTACCTGAACAACTACAATTTTATATCCAAGAAAATGTTTTTTCTTTGAATCTCTGATTTTTCGCTTTCACTATTTTTTCTAGATGTGGCTCAAAAAAGAATAGGAAATTATTTTTTAACTAATTCAAATATTACTGTATGTACAATTTAATAAGTAAATGCGTGTATTTCATACCAACCTCATTAAATTACTAAGAGAATTGGTACATCCAATATCATTGCTTGAAGCTGGAGAATTCAGGGAATTATGTACTATTATCAAATGTAATTGTCTGAAGGTGGTGAGTGAAGGGAATTGGGGAGTTACTATTTTATCCATCTTTGAAAAAGAGTACTATAACAAATTAGCATTGAACGGGATAGTGTTAACTGGGATCATACTGTAATTTTAATCTTTGTTTAGAGTGAAATACTCCAATGTACAAATTATGACATAAAAATTACTACATACAGTACTGTAATGTAATAAATAATGAAACATGAGCGTACAGTGCTTCTGTGCACTTGTAAAATAATCAGCTAGAAAAACATGGAACAAGAGTAATTCTTCAAAGCTGCTGCTGCTTTATTAATTGGACTAATTTAATTACCAATCAATGATAGTATTCTACAAATTCAATAATTGCAACAAGATGTTGAAAGATCAACTTCAGGGATTAGGCAACAGCTGTAGTGAGCTTCTTTAAAAATGTGTACATATATTATGTCCGACTTGGTCTGCACAATCTGCCTCTTCTTTTCTGCACAAATTTCTCTATAGCAAGAAATTGCAGCTTGCATAATTCTGTCTATTTTGCTAAATCTCCCTATGTCAGGGTCCATTTTATCAAACACCACAACTGTCTTCAGAGGCATCCTCTGCCATTTTTTTTTTCACTGTAAACTTGTTTTTTTTGTGGCTTGTCAAAATTTGTTAAATTGCCAAACGGTAACTCTTTAAGTAGCAGAACTATCTTATCACCATGTAAAGTTATTGTCTTTGTTGCATCTTGTGAATATATAAACATATAATCTTCAGCAACCTCTTCCTAACACCATTCAGACATTCTGCTGTCACCTTACTCCATGCTTCACTACATTCTTTGCACAATACAAGATATTATATTCTTTCCAAAAGTCTTTGAGAACTTTCTCACCTTCAATTAGCACCTGAGCAAAAGTATTTCTTAAATAATATGACTTGAAAGCAGCAATGACACCTTGGTTCATGGGACTCTTTTAAGCAGCAGTGGGCATTGTCACATATATCAGAAGTCAAGAACCAACTGTAATATTTTTGCGGTCTGAAGTATTTCTCTTATCTTTCAAAAAAAGTCACACAGTTAAGATAATTTATAATAAATGCTTTTACATTTCCATCTTTAGTATACATAACTCATCATCACTCATTAAAACAGAAAATCCCTGCTAAAGCTCTGAAGCATCACTACTATTCTAAATGATCACCACAGCAACCTTTGCATTACAAAAACTGTCAGTATAACACACTTGTATTGTAACGTTAGTCTCACAAGTCTGGTATAATAGCAGTGGACTACAGGTACATTCATTTTAGTATGGAAATTTTCTTTTATCACCGAACTCACCTAAAGCGAAAATCCAATTCATTATTCCTGCTAATTCTATTCAGATCAACAAAACATCGTAAGTTTAATATCACATGACTTCTATAGTTTGACTGAATGATTCATTCATCCAAGACTTATGAGGACAGCTCTTTAAGGGCACAATGATTCAAAAGTAAAGCTTTAAGATTAGCTACACTCTTGAACATGTCAGATTTATTTATTTATTTATTTTTATTATTATTATTTTTTTTTTAATCTCTAATAAATATAAATAAATAAATAAATCTGACATGTATTCTTTTGAAGAAGATGAAATAGTCTTTTCATAAGCATTTATGTTCTATCTCTTTAACAGAAATGCTTATGAAGAAGAAATCTTTAAAAATTAATTTTCTCCTTTCTATTTACACAGTTTCTTATTCACATGCCTATTTGATATTTCACTAGGTGCACACCGGAAATCCAGGATTAACTTTTTAAGAATCTGAATAAAATAAAATAAAAATATGCCTTTACAAATATTTTCAAACAGTGCATGTGTGCGTGTATGCATTTATGAAAATTTACCACAAAAATAAGCTTTGGAAACTAGCAATTGTTTTACACACAACACACACACTTCTTAAATTAATTAATTGCTTTAACATGTTCATGCTGAGTAGTAAACCGCTGGAAGGAACTAGCTTTAACATGTATATAAGCCACTTTTGCATCAAATGCTCATATGGCATGAGCATTCAATGCTCATGCCAAATATAATTCAAAATGATTTCAAGTTTATATATATATATATATATATTGATTTTTTTGCTTTACATAAATTGTGTATCTGATGAGTGCATTATAAACAGCTATATGTATTTTCTGGAACTGAAAATTTGAAACCGGATGTTAGGACATGCTTAGTTAGTTGCGTAGTGCTACAATAAATCTGCTTTCGTGCATGCATTCATGTAGCAAAGTCTGTGGGAGAGGATAGTTTTTCCCATTAGGAGTGTCATTCCAGTTGTCTCTAATTAACTAATTGTTGCTAAATATAGTACATAGACAGTAAATGTATCTGTACTGTATTCAGATAAACAAAGCTATTTATTTTTACTGCTTCTGTAGTATAGCATCTGTTGAGGTTGGAATGTTTTTCATGGTTTAGAAACAATTTTATTCCAATCTTTCGAAACACCAGATGTAGTAAAAATTTATCTATTACTAAATAAAAATTAATACTTCTATGTATTATAAGAAGTGGTTGATCTACAACAAAATGCCGGCATAAGTAAGATATCTATTATTTATGAGACAGAAGAGCCCCCTGACAAAAGTAATAAATGTAGGAGTCATGAAAGTGTGAATAATTCCAATAATGATTGGATATTATGTATCCAATCATTAAATATTAAAATGCTAAAATATTAAAATGTATACTGATATCCTCAGTAAACAAGAGAAAAAACTTCTTAGAAAATAAAGTGCAATATAAATAAAGCAGAGAAATAAATATGCATAAAGCATATTTGAACTGAATTAAAGCAGACTGAATTTACGAAGAATCCTTGCTATTTGTTCTGAAGTTCCTTTCAGTTAAGGTAATGAAATTCTTTTCACACTGGATTGTAGTCTGGTAGAAGATTGATAATTATCAATAAGTTTTTGAACAGTAGTTTTTTTTGTTGTATCCAATCACACTATATGCTTCCTTCTAACCAGCTCAGAAACTGTCTTCCTTCCTAACATGAACAAAGAATACATTACTACCTCTTTCTTTACTAGGTGTCTATCAAGTACCCTACTCATGTCATCCTTCCTATTTTGGACAGACTGGCTATTCTGCCTTGTTTAGGATTGAAGAACATCAAGACTATACTACATTTTTGGAATCTGACAAGTCTGGCCTTGCTTCTCATGCTAATGCCACTAGATACAGAGTTCTTTGGAATCTGAGAAAACTTCTTCATTCCAGCAAGTTCAAATTCGATCATCTTTTTCTTGAAACATGTGAAATGCTACAAATGCATCCGAGCCAGAAGTGATCAATTGAAGAACTAACATCGACAAAGGCTACATTACTACTTCTTTCTTTACCAGATGTCTATCAAGCACTCTACTCATGTGTATGCCAATATTAATTGTTCATAAGTATTGATAATTTTTTTTAAATGAATAATTATTTAAAATAGTTTTTATCCACATGACTTACAACTGTTCCTTTGAACTTTAATAGTGTAATATCATATACTTCAGCTGTGACTGAAACACAAGCTAATATATGAATGATTTTTATCACTGATTATTTCGATTCATCTTCTGAATGTAGTTAACGGTCTATCTCCCTGGTGATGTACATGTAACACTGGATGAAATATAGTTGAGTTTTTGAATAAATTCTATATAAATTTTGTTACATGTGTAAGCTGTGAACGTTATCTTAACACACAGACACACACATACACTACAAAGTATCCAAGATTTAAGCACCTATCATGAAATGATATAATGAATTAGGGAAATTTAAGAATCTTTTCTTTCACTATAAAATGAAGATTTCACAAAATTTGCATTTGCTTTAACCAACCATGTGCATATACATATCAATGTTAGTTAGTTAAAGCCGTGAAGTACCCATTAAAATCGTAATACTACTGATATTTCACTGAAATAAGGATACGGAGTTTAAGATCAATATATTTCATATATTAATGATTGACATATATCATCTGCATGGATATTTTGGTGTTTAATTATTAAAAAAGAAAGTCTGTTCTGGCACGTTAAATGCAAATAACTCAGAACTTAGCTTCAATAATCATTCTGTGTCAATTGTGTCACATAAAACCATAAATGCAAATTTATAGAAATCTTAGGCATAATAACCTCTATCTATTTAAACCACGACAGTTCAAATATAAGCATCAATAACACTATTTGGGAATGGGGTTTTGCTTTGAATAGCTACAACAAAGTAACTGCACTCCATGATTTTCTTTTCTTCAGTCAACTACAAAAGTTTACATTATATTTACTAATAAGAAAGCAAATTAAATCATCCACAAAAATGTTCAACTTTAGCGAAAACAAAGTAAACTAATATCTTCCTTACTTTGTGAAAGAAATTTTTACAACTCTTCCATTAATTTCCCATATCTCCATTACTCACCTCTATTCGTTCTCTCTGCCCCTTTTCTGTTCGTAGGCATTGGTAATACATCACACTATGTATTACCAATCACTGAGACTGTGCAGAATGATATCACAACAAGTACAGGAAAAACCTCGCTTAACGTGAATTCGATATACATGATAATCAGTTAGTGTGATTGAGTGAAATGATACTGTTTCCTACTTTAAGTGAGTGATTAATCAGTTAACGCGATTTTTTTACATTACATGAAATATTTTGTCACCAATCTGCAGTGAGAGGAAAAGCTGTAAGTCATTAAGAAAGTGGCACTAGTAATACAATGACTGTGAGAGACCAAGGATACAGTGAGTCTTATAAAATAAGAACAAAGAACATGGAAATGTTACTACTGCTTCTTTAAGCATGCAGATCACCTGAAATAGAAGCTATTTAATGATTGAGATGGAACGTCGTCTATCACTCTGGATTGAGGATTATAACCAAAAAAAGAATACCTCTTGGTACAGGGAATATTCAGGCAAAAGCTCTCAATATTTTTACCTCATTGAAAGAGACCAAATTGCAAGAGGAATGCGAAAGCTTGACTGCGAGTTTAGGATGGTTTGATCATTTTAAAAATCGAACTGGACGCATAACATAGAAACTGGAGAATCTGCTAGTGCTAAGAAAGATTCTGCAGTCAAGTTTCCTGAAGAATTGCAAAGCATTATTTAGGAGGATGATTATGACGATCAACAGGTATTCAATGTCAACGAAACTGGTCTCTTTTGGAAGCAAAAGAGACCAGTTTCTTACAACAAAAACTTTCCTAGCTAAAACTGAAGCATCTCAACCAGCATACAAAGTATCTAAAGATCGTCTTATGCTTTTATTAGGAGGCAATGCAGAAGGAGACTTTAAACTCAAGCCTATGTTAGTTTATCATGTGCAAAATCCAAGATCTAACATTATTGAAGAAATCAGCACAATTAGAAAAGAACTTGGATTTAATGAACTGGATAATGAAGATGTTAGAAACTTGCTTGATTCCCATTCAGAACATTTAAGCAAGAATGACCTCCTTTAACTAGAAGAACAGCGTACATATGTTACCACTAAGAGGCTAACTGCAAAAGAACTTGAGCTAGTTTTCAATCACATTGAGAATGCTAAGGAAATTTTCTTTGATGCTGATTCTAATATGAAACGAAGCTTCAAAGTCCACAGAAATCTTGATAAAGCGATCACCAGCTATCGCAAATTGCATGATAAAATGAAAAAGTTAAGCATGATTCAAACATCTTTACTTATTTTATTTTTTGTTAAAAAGTAGCTCAATCAAATGTTTAGACATTAAATAAAAATGTAAGCAATTGATTTTTATTCACTTTGATGATTTTATCATCTAATATAGCTTATATTGTATTTTTTTTTCCCAAATTTACACAAACTGATGGATGAATTATAATTATTCCTATTGTTTATTGTATTCACTTAGCGTGCATTAATTGATGGATTAATTAATCGCATTTTTCCTGTACTTCAAATAGCTAACAGTGACCAGTTCACTCGTGGTGATGAAGGTTTCATTTAAATGAGATCTGTTTTAATTTTTGTTTAAACAAAATGAGGAGAAAATGTACAGGAAGTAATATGATTTGAAAAGATGGCTGTTTACAATAGTGCAAAATATATCCATATTAATTAATGAAACATCTTATATTTGACCCAAAACTAACTTTTCTTAAAATCTCAAAATCAATACATTAGATTCTGCACAGATAAATGTGCTCTTTTAAAGACATATCTCAATACAGATAATTCACACTCTGAGAATTAAGAGTGCTATTGGCAGTATCATTATTCACAATTACATAATAATTTCACATCTCAAATGTTACTCTTCAGAAAGTAATGGAACACACACACACACACACACATGCGCGTGCATGTGCGTGCACAGGCCAATGAATTATATACTTTTATTTAATACCCTGTTACTTCCTTTAGCCAGAATTACAGGCCACATGTGATTTGGTATAGTTGTTGGATTGCATCTACAACATACCAGGCATCTACCAGACAGTCCTTAAACCGGCTCAGATTTGACAGAAGAGAACTTTGCTCCTGGATCTGTTTTTCTAACGTGTCCCATACATTCTCAATAGAGTTCAGATCCTGGCTTTGTAGTGGCTAGGGAAATGGTGGAGGTTGCTGTCATGCTTGCTGAACTACTGCTGAACAATCATGCACAATGGACAGTAGCACTATTGTCAACTAAACAACCGTCAACTGCTGGATAAAAAGTCAATATTGCAGGATGGGCTTGATTGGCAACAATATTCTTTGGAGGACACCTGACCTTCCAGCAATGTTAGGTGACCCATTCCATACAATTTTTTCAAGGTTCTGTAAGTGATACCACTTGAGTTGTTCACAAGGCAAGCTGGGCTGATTGATTAATGGGACTCCCATCAAATTCTCTGCCTACCGTCAGTACAGAAAAAGGTGTACTGTGACTTGTAGGACCACATGACTTTTTTTTTTTCCAGTTGTCCAGTATCTAGTTATGGTATTCCTGACACCACTTCCAGAACTCAGTCTAGCTGATCAGAGGAAATAAGGCCTTTTAATCCAAAGCCTGAATTATTAAGCTGCCTAGACATCTGAGAGTATATTCTAATATGGATAAATAATTAAACAAGGATTAAAGAAAATTCTTCTTTGGGTAAATATTGACATCTAACTTTGAGAACAAGAAGGGGGTCTTCTTGGAATTCATGAGACAAGTTTGGATTTCTGAAAATTACTTTCATAGTTCTAAATTTTAACAACATTTTGGCTCCCTTGTAACAGTAATACAAGGGAGCCAAACTGAGTGGTAAAGAAAAATGTATCCAACAGGTTTCAAATGAACTTTTATAGTATATAAAATATAATAGAATTAAAGAGGATCCTTAAGTTAAAAAAAAGTTATCTTTTCAAAAACAGAATAATATCAAATAACTTACATTTTCTTTGGCCTAGTTAATCTGAGATGTTTAAGAAGGATATGAGCTGTGCGATTTGGATAATAACGGGCTGCCTCTGCAAGATATTGCACCACTGTTCTTTGCCACACTTCTTGTTGCTGATATTCGGCATGCAACCTACAGACTTGTTGGTAACACCTATACAGTTCAAGTTTTAAACACATCTGATGGGACACTCTTGAATCCAAAGAGCTCTTCTGAACACTTAAAATTTAAAAAAAAAAAAAAAAAAAAAAGGAAAATCGAATGAAAAGAAATAGTATTTAAAGATGCAAATGAATATCTTACAAAAACCTTCCAAATACAAATAAATAAATGGGGGAAAACAAACCACAAAAGAAATCAAAAGAGCACAATTTCCCCTTTGGAGCCTTTCTATACAAAGAATGAAAACAGTCCATATATATATATCTACTTTTACTTTTCACTTAACCCTTACCTTGCCTGCACTAGAGGAACAAGTGCCAAGTGTTGGAAACACCATGAACATGTTTGAAAACAGCACTGCAGAAAATTCTGGCTCTTGAAAAATTAATGCCTTTCCTGTTCATATCTAAGACAGGCTCAAGAGACATTACAGTAGCTGAAGTTACTACAGCCTATAAAGAATGCCAGACAAGGAAATACTCAGGATCAGATGGTCAAGGGATGAAATCTTACTATGAAGCCTGAGATATATTCTTCTCATTCTACTCAAACTTTATAATTCCTTTCTTTCTACAGGCCACATACCAAGTGAATTTGTAGCCAGCCATACCTTAATCAATGACTGAAGATCTGTTTCTAGATCTAATACAGATCCCATACAAGATCCTTTCTTTCACTACAGGTTCAAAACCCTGGGCTGAATATCGAACGGTTTTTCATATTAACTGGATGCATTATATCACACAGCTGTAACATAATCAAAAGCACATAAGTGTATGGAATTCCAAGCTGAGCAGTAGAGTTTAATCTGTTCCAGCTATGTGATATACTACATCTATTTAACATGAAAAAAATCATCCAACAGTAATACTTTGGTAGATCTTAACTTGAGCAGCTGACAATGCAACATCTCTATCTGGTGCACTGGAATGGGTAAAAGACTGCTATCCATCATCAAGGGAACCTATGCTAATGCAAGTATCTGCCTCCTAGTCAACAGATTCCCTATCAGGCCTGATCAAAATTCAAAAAAGAGTCAAGCCCAGCAATTTGCATTATTTCTAGAACTTTTTTTTTTTTTTTTTAACAGGAAGCCAACAAGTCATATGGTATATGAGGGATAACAATTTCCTCAACCCTGAAGCAAACTAAAGTATCAACATATGCAGATGATATAATAGACATTTGGAGTGATGATGATTTCACACACGCACACACACAGTTGACCCTTGAACAATCTGGGGGTTAGGGGATGCTGACTTCATGCAGTTGGAAATCCACATATAACTTTTAACTCCCCAAAAACTTAACTACTAACAGCCTATTGTTGATGGCCGTGTAAGGCCTATTGATGCCTTACCAATAACATAAACAGTCAACGAACGCATATTTTATATAGTATGTATGCATATATACTGTATTCTTACAATAAAGCAAGCTAGAGAAAAGAAAATGTTATTAAAGAAAATCATAAGAAAGTGAAAATACATTTACAGTACTGCATTTATCGATACGTAAATCTATTTCATCTGTTTACAAGATGAATCATATCTTTATCTTATATGACACAAAACACTGCAGATTATATATTTGGTTTAATCCTTTATCCATCTGTAAGCAAACAAAGTTTGCACCTAAAATATTTTCAGAACTAGGGCAACTCATGGTAAAGGTGGCATAAGTTCTGATCACCTGCCTCAGTATCCCATAATGCAAAGAACATCTCCTTGCAGACATGTATAATGCTATGCATTAAGGGAAAAGCTTACTACCCAGACCAGTTTCGACCTTTATTGAGGTCTCGTCTGTGGGAGCCAGACCCAGAGGAGGTGATACTAAAGTGGAAGTAATGCAGAAGTCATATCAACATATACCAGTTGCCAAAATTTTATTATTATTATACTTTATTATAATATTAATTTATTATACACCTTATTATTAAAATTCTCTGGATTAGAGATAGTTGATGGACATTTTTTCACTTGGCTATGCTACCAATTAGATAATTGGTTTAATCCTTTATCCAAGTGTAAGAAAACAAAGTTTGCACCTTTAGTATTTTCAGGACTAGGGCAACTCGTGATAAAGGTGGCATAAGTTCTGATCACGTGCCTTAGTATCCCAGAATGCAAAGCACATCTCTTTGTGGACATGTATAATGCTATCCATTAAGGGAAAGGTCACTACCCATACTGGTTTCGATCTTCATTGATGTGATATGGCGATATGATTTCTGCATTGCTTACACCTCAGTATCACCTCCTCAGGGTCTGGCTCCCACTGACGAGACCTCAATAAAGGGGGAAACCGGTCTGGGTAGTGACCCTTCCCTTAATGCATAGCATTATACATGTACACAAGGAGATGTGCTTTACATTATGGGATACTAAGGCAAGTGATCAGAACGTTTGCCACCTTTACCACGAGTTGCCCTAGTCCTGAAAATATTTCAAGTACATACTTTGTTTGCTTACAATTGGCTAAAGGATTAAACTAAATACATAATTGGTAGCATAGCCAAGTGAAAAAACTTCCAAAAACACTGCAGATGTTAAATATATTACTAGCACAAGACATCAAAAATGAAAAGATAACATGAAAAAGAAAGTATTCATTATTTTTATGGCTATTGCCTGCTTTTGTTAGGAGTGCCCCTTTTTTAATGTCAATGGCTTTTTACTCAAGAATTCTTAGGGCATGCAGATGTATTTTAGAGACTAATATATGAAGCATCAAGGGCTGCTCGTGCATAGACACTGCAGAACTGCAGCACCTCCAATTTATCTCGATATATAAATATATTTATTAATTTATTTATAGTTGCTTGTAATATTTAATTTTATCATCACAATCCTATACAATTCTCTTATTTTGTATAAAAAATAATAAAAATCCATCTTGCAGCACTTAGGAGGGACGCTAGCAGCACTGTATTTACCACAGTCTCACACTGTTACACGTGCAAGCATATGCACATCATAGTGAGATGCAAGCTATTAGCGTAATGCAGCACTGTCCATCGTGCAGTTCCACTATTGTTTATATGCAGTTTGCACCAGTAATAGAGTGTTCATAGTGCTTATCGTGTTTACTCCGTCTCTTTAAATGGAGTTACGATAATGGATTTTATTTTTAAGTAATTTTGAATTATACTAAACTGTATAATTTATCGATAATAAACAATATTTTTCATGTTTAATTTTTTTTTTGATTTTTACCATAATTTTGATATTTTATCCAAACACATACACTGTACTTACAGTGTGTATGTATATTTCGCAAGTTACAGCAACCCACGATTTCAAGTCGCAAGCTGCCACTGTGTAGCATAATAGAAGAAAATTTGCACATAGCTGTTCTTAGATGTTGTTGCCTGTCTTCTTTCTGCGATGTGCATACTTCTGCTGTTATGTTCTTAAAAGGGAAGTGGGGGTGGTTAGGCAATGTGGGAGAATTACTTTGAAAAACCCGAGGTTTATATATATATATATATATATTATTTTTAAGGGTGGGCAGAGCCCTTTTTTTGTAGGGTGGGAAAGAGATGAAAGAGGGAGGTGAAAATAGAAAGTTTTTTCGAGGAAGGATTTATAAGAAAAGGAGGACGGGGAGAGGGTTAATGGGGTACGAGCTGTTTCAACAGTGTGTGTTGTCGTCTGAACTCATGAAGGAAGTGGATGCTATGTCATGTCGGCTTGGTGTTTCTGCCTTTGAAGTACTTGAGTTATTGCCTATTGGTTGGAGTTGTGACCTAATTTTTATGTTATGGAGCTTCCAACACTCAGGGATTATATAGGGTCGGTGGATGTTGATTGAGTTCTCATCACATTTTATGGCTATCGTTTCCGATATTCTAAGCATTGTCTTATCCATCTATTATGATGGCCTTGTCATTTTGCAAAAGTATGTTTCTGTTCAAGGGTATGAACTGCTATTTCTGTTTTCCATGTACTTTGTATTCCATTTTTCTTTTTGATGTTGCATTTTTTAGTGTTTAAATGTTCTGGAATAGGGATGTTACAGTCACGGAAGTGTTCTTGTAGTCTTGCCTATAAAGAGCTGATAGTAGAACATGTGTAGGTCATATCATAATCTTTTTGGCAAGGAAATTTGTAGACTACGTTGTGATGTGCTAATATTTCTTTGTGTGTCTGAGAGATTAAGTGGGTTTTAGAAGTGTTGCCAATTTTTGGTTTGTGGTGAATACCAGTTTATAGTCAGTATATTTGAAAATGTATTTGTAGGCTTTGTATATGTTCTGGATGTTTGGAAAACAGTTTGATAACTTTTTGTGTTGTGAAGTTGTTTTGGTTGTTGGGTTGTTTTGACGGGTTTTTGCTGTCCTGTTTGCGCAATTTATTAGTTGTGTGGGATAGTGTCGATCTTTTAAGATCTATGTTAGTTTAATACTACCAGGCACTCTTGTATCTCTATGAAATTAATCTGGGTATATGACAAGCATTAGTTTTCTTTTCTTCTCAGTAAAGATTTGAAAACTGTCTGGATAGTGACCTTTACCATAATCTACAGCAGCGCACGCGCGCGCGCACACACACACAAGGAAGTGTGCTTTGCACTATGGGATAACAGGAAATTTGATGTGAAGTTATCTGTCATATAAAGTAGCTTAGTTATGAAGATATTTCACATGCGAATTTTGTGGTTCACTGTGTTTTTATCTTTACCCAGTCTTTCAACTAAGTAAAGAATTAAAAGAACAATATAATTTCTTGTCTTGAATTATACAGCTGCAAGATTCGTGAACTTTAATATGTGGAGAGCAGAGAATATGTTAAGTTGTATGTTTTTCTTGTATATATATTTAGTAAATATAGTGCATTTCACTGTATTGTATTCCTCTGAAATCAGCAGAAAATTAAAAATCATAGTTTTCTTCCATGTTCTAATTAACTGTTCATATAGGAGATATTCTTTCTCCAAGAATATCAATGAATTATAAGAGACAACTCTAGTCGCAATTCAGACTTGTTTACAATAATGTCATCTTCACTAATGAAAGAAATGCTTTGATTTATAAGCATAAATTTAAACAACATAAGTTTGTTTAAATAAGTTTAATGTTTTCTTACGAGGGCAGTCTAAAAAGTCCTCAGCCTAACAATGATAAAACGCATTTATAATTTCAAAATTATTTTTATTTTTCACCATAAATCTGCCTTAAGACTAATACATTTATTCCAGCAATGCTCCAGTGCTATTATTCCGTCCCTGCAGTGGTTCTCGGTAAGATCTGCAAAATACCTCTCTATAGCTGCAATCACCTCTTGATTCAAGGAAAAACGCTGACCAGTGGGGAAGAGTTTTAGTTTTGGGAAGAGATAGAAGTCAGAGGCAGCCAAATCTGGGAATAGGGTGGATATTCAAACAATTCCTAGTGCAGATCCCTTAATTTTCCCATTTCCAAAACACCTTTGTGACCAGGAGCATTGCCCTGATGAAAGATGATTTTTTTCTTCTGCAAACCAGGTCTTTTCTCATGAATTTTTTTCATCTAGTCTGGTTAAAAGATTGGAATAATATTCCCCAGTTATTGTTTTACCCTTTTCAAGATAATTAATAAACAAAATGCCTTTAGCATCCCAAAACACCGATGCCATGACCTTTCCTGCTGATGAAATCGACTTTGTCTTTTTTGGGGCTGAACAGCCGGCTTCTGTCCACTGTTTTGATTGTTGTTTGGATTCTGGTGTGTAATGATGAATCCAAGTCTCATCCATAGTAATAAATCGATGCACAAAATCAGTTTTATTCTAGTTAATGCTCCAAGCACTGTTCAGAGATTTTCATGTGAGTGCATTTTTGATCTGCTGTGAGCAAGCATAACACCCATCTTGGTCATAGCTTTTTCATTTGCAATTCTTTGTATAAAATATATCCTACATGTTCTTTTGAAATGCCTATAGTCTCAGCAATTTCATGCACTTTGACTCACCAGTCATCCAATACCATATAGTGCACTTGATCAATGATTTCTGCTGTTGTAACACTTTTTGGATGTCCTTTGTGCAGATCATCTTCAAGGGTGGTACGGCTACGTTTAAACTCAGCAGCTTATTTCTTAATTGTCAAAAACAAAGGAGAAGAGTGCCATAAACTTTTATGAACTTTGAATGAATTTCTTTTGGTGTTAAATCTTCTTTTACAAAGAATTTTATAACCTTGTGATACTCAATTTTACCCATTTCAAAGGATACAGATAACAATTTTGCTTCAAACAGCTGTATAAAAAAAACTACTTGATAGAATGACTTGGAATTTCACATGGATGCTTATGACAGATGTACCAACTTAGAAAAAAAAAAATCTTGCCAACAGTGACGCAATTTATGGTCGAGGCCGAGAACTTTTCAGACCACCCTCGTAAATTTAAATATCATATCAAACTGTCAAGTCTAATTGAATATAAGAATGAAGTTTCATCAGATCCAGTTAAAAGTGAAAGGATTCCAGATATCTAGGTGAAAGAAAATTTCATACATTTCAGTAATTGTTGTTAGCCTAGATGTCCCACTGCAGGACAAAGACCTCCCTAACCTTTCACACGCTCTCGTATCGTGGGCTACTCTTGTCCATGTGACACCGAGCCATTTTTTGATGTCATCAATCCATCTTTTTCTCTGTCTTCCAAGTTTTCTAACTCCTCTTAGCAGCCACTCTGTTGCTCTCTTGATATCTTTTCTAATCCCATTTTGATTTCCTAGCTTTCCAAATGACGTCTTATTTTTGTATTTCTCTTAAGTCCTTGTTCCTTATTCTATCTATTTCAGTAATTGAACCCAATTAACTTTCTCTGGGAGGGATATACAAGCTGCTGAATGACATTAATTAAATAAGCATAAAAATTATAAGTTAGGTAAGGGCATTTATATGATTGATAGCAGGAGTGTGCTATGCTTGGCTACACCAGACAACAACAATGCATATTAAAGAAATAATGAAGAGGAGATTGAACAAATATACAAAGCTCATGTTTTACTGTTAGTGTAAAAAATATTATTATTAATACACTGTACCTCAGAGGAGTCCAAGAACTCATCATGGGAGGGTAATACATAATACTAGCACCAACACACAGCGATAACTACTGTTGACCACCACCACCACTAGTATACACACTGTAAATTGTGTTTTCATGGCCAATTTGCCTGTATGCAGAAAGAAAACTCTTCTACAAATAATGGTGCAATGTACCATCATTTTTTCAAATGCACTATGGGGGTGCTTATTCGTCCACAGTGCCTTCAGCAACGGGTTATAGAAGAGTGATGAATTTATGTAACTTTAAGAAAGAATGTGACATTAGTTATGGCTGGAGGATCTAATTTGACAACATTGAACAAGTGTTAAGTCGGAGTGAAACAAAATATTAAAGAAAATTACGTTTCACTCAGACTTAGCATAGTTCTTACTCTCTTGGAGCAAGTAATGATTTTTTCAGAAATGAATAAACACTTGTGCAATCTTAATTTAATTTTATGTCTTTTATCTCATATTGTATTGTGAAATTTTATTATGTATGGCTACGTAGTCTCAAATATTATGTAAGCACCTAACAATTGCTGGGAGAGAAATAATATTCAAAAATGAGAAATGGCCGACTTCAGAAACACGTAATACAGTGTACAGGCATGTCCATTAGTAAGTACGGTGCCTCCCCCCCCCCACCACCACCACCGCTACACTCTGTAAGTTATGAGAGGATTCCGTGTATGGCGCTAAGTGCCGTTGTGACGTGAAGAAAGATGACGTAGATGTCGATGACAAAAGAGAAAGGAGTGGCGCGCCGTTTAAAAGTGCATGTATCGCTGGAGACAAGGCTTTTAGACGTTTTCCTGTTGCTGTGTTCCTGTGCCCTCGTGGGTCTGGCTGGTGTGGCGCCTCCAAGTGGTTTTCTTTTGTTCAAGGAGATATCGGAAAGAATGACTAGGAAGCCTGCCAGTCGGAAACTAGCCCAGCAGACTATGTTTGTGGAAGACTACAGAAATATCCAACTATGAAGTATAGAGGGAATCCGTAGTGAACATCCTGAGAATGCGTGAAGTAAAGTAGTCGTAGAGGGCAGATATCCGACAAGATAAGGAAGCAGCCAAAGTAACATACCAGCAATTGGTAAGTTGCAAAATTTTATATCTTCTATCTAGTGGAAATGATTAGGAAGATTTTATTGTAATGTGCTACGAGAGACTCTTAGGACAGTAAATTGATAGATTGAGAATGAAACAGAATATGGTATGTAAAGTTTATGTGACAGATAGAATCTAGAAATTACTGCTAAAATTGAAAGAGATAGAGAAAGTTGTTTCATGAATTGACCTTGAGAGAGGGATTTACCAGAGTTCTTAATTTAGTCTGTTATGTATATATTAAATAGGATTGTCAGAGAAAAGTGAGAATAGAATTTGACTCATATCGAGAATGGAATTGATTAACTAGAGTAGCACAACGAGACTAAGTGTATTAAATATGTTTCTCAGATTGAGATTTATAGAAAGGATAAAGTAATTGTATATATGAGTGCTAATTCTCTACCTAGCTTTGAATGTTTGATTGACTCAGTGTCATAACATGTATTATATGTATTTTTCTTGAAATTAAACGTTTTGCTTAAATATAAATGTTGTATTGCCTGAATTTAGAACCTATTGCACTTGCTCATAAAATTTAGCGAACCTCAAAAGGCTGGAGAATAGATAATATTGGGTCATGACTGCAAGTTGGAAAAATATAGTTGATAAGAGTGAATGCTGACTGTATTCTAACTCCTTGGTCATACAAGTTTAGTATAATCTAGGATTCAGGGTGGCGCAGTGAAAAAAATAAATTTCTCTGAATTTGAATAAGGAGTTAGAACCAGTGCTGAGACAAAGAAATAGGCATCTGCCATTAGCATTTTCTTTCTCTCACAAACCAACAGCTTCACTTTTGTTAGGGATTCGGCCTGAGTTAAGTTAAGTGAGATAGAAGTTAAAAGTAAATGTATTAAATAAGAAGAAGTAAAAGAAAATATAGGAATTACTGAGAGAAAGGTAGAATAAAGTAATATATACATATAAGAGATAAAAGAGGGCCCAAAACATAGGAGAGTCGACACAACACAAGCCAATTTTAGTTATGTGTGTAAATATGGAGAAAAATAAATAAAAACTTTACAAAAGGTGAGACAAATGAAAAGGAGAAGATAGCAGAACAAATATACACCAGCTAACCCATACTGCTAATGTTGATTTTCACAATATGAATATCAGTTTTGCCATGTTGATTATTCAGTATATGGTTCCATCTGCTGTTTTTTCTCTTCCATATGAATAAAGCATTAGATTAACAAGTCTCAGAATGTAGCTTGGGATTGGATGTTCGCTCACAATTATAAAACTGACCTTGAACATAAGATGAAAAGCCAAACGGCTATATTTTCTGGTGAAGTTAATTAAATTTTGGGGATAAAAATTCTTTATTATTTTACAGTCAGTATGCGAAACTCTAAGATCGAAGATTACTATCTACGAGTTTCATGCCAAAGAACTATCGGCGAATCCAAGCGTAAGTGACCACTTGGTAGTACAACACCAAGGCAACTCGAAGCAAAGGTGGAGCAAGCTCCCTCGCTATCCTTGATATTTTCTCATAATGTGAAAACACAGCTCCTAGGAGATGCAATACTGCTTTACATTATGAGGAGAGGTCACTACCCAGACCGGTTTCAACCTCTTTTGAGGTCTCATCAGTGAGTAGGTGGATCTGGATGATATCAAAGTTTAAGTGAAAAGAACTTACATACCGTCACTATATGAATGCCAGAGTGGTGTGCCCATATATATTATATATTATATTATAATTAAGATGAAAAGCCAAACGGCTATATTTTCTGGCAAAGTTAATTAAATTTAGGGGATAAAAATTCCTTATTATTTTACAGCCAGTACGTGAAACTCTAAGATCGAAGACTACTATCTACGAGTTTCATGCCAAAGAACTATCGGCGAATCCAAGCGTAAGTGACCACTTGGTAGTACAACACCAAGGCAACTCGAAGCAAAGGTGGAGCAAGCTCCCTCACTATCCTTGATATTTTATCATAATGTGAAAACACAGCTCCTAGGAGATGTAATACTGTTTTACATTATGAGGAGAGGTTACTATCCAGACCGATTTCAATCTTTTTTGAGGTCTCATCAGTGAGTAGGTAGACCTGGATGATATCAAAGTTTAAGTGAAAAGAACTTACATACCTTCACTATACAAATGCCAGAGTGGTGTGCCCATATATATTATATATTATATTATAATTAAGATGAAAAGCCAAACGATCTTAGTCTTCGATCTTAAGAGTTCGCATACCGGCTGTAAAATAATAGGGATTTTTATCCCCTAAATTTGACCGTGAACATGTTTGGTAACAGATAAGTATGCATATTGGTATAAATATAATTTATTTAACTTAGGTTAGGTTAGCATGTGCTATTGTTGTTCTAGATGGACTTAGGTCTGCTGGTGGAAGGCCAATAATAATAATAAAATATGCAAATAAAAGTAAATTAGTAACAAATATATGGATCGCAGGATTATCCTTACAAATTTAAAAAGCTGAACTGATTTGAATTTGGCAATTATGCCTGTTCATTCACAGTGAAAATGAATGCTTTTTTCAAAAAGCAGTACTAATAAGACATCACAGGCCGCTTAATAAAAAGAATGGTCTCCTCACCATCGGAAAGATTTAGTCAAGCAATGATTGGGTGTTACTAATTTCAGAACAAATTAATAACAGTCAATCTTAAAACTAAATTTGGAAGGCTAAGAGTTGTACAGTGCTATTCCCCAACTGCAAATGTACCTTTTGAAGAAAAAGAAAAGTTTAACAGTCTTACTTGATTTCATAATAATATAAATGAGCATGATTGAGGAGAGAGAAATGTAAAGGTTGAATTATTGGTGGAACTGTGTGGGTCATATAATTTAGTAATAGTTGGTGCTCTGTCTTCCAGCCTACCAGAATACATGAATTAAATTGGGTGTTGTCAGATGGCAAAAGACAGAATCAAATGGATCATACTGCCATCAGCCAAAAGTGCAAATGTTATTAGATATCCGAAATAAATGAAGTGTTGATACTGGCTCAGATCATCACCTGATAATTGTATCTATGTAATTATATATTTAAAAAAAATCATCATGGGAAAACAGTTAATGGATACAAATATGATATTGCTAAATCACAAAACGCTTGAAGTCTGTAACAAATTTAAAATAAAGTTAAGGGAAAATATAGATAGTAAATAGGATGGGGAAGAGAATATGAGAAATGATGATATAGAGGCTAAATGGAAAAGAGTCAAAAAAAAAAAAAAAGTCCTTAATGATACAGCAGAACATGTTTTAGGATATGCAAAAAGAAAGAAAGAAAAATGGTTATCAAAGGAAACTTGGAGACTAGTGGATGAAATGGAAAAAATAAAATAAAGCTGAAATAATATAAAGAAATACTCTCCAAAAGGAAAATGAACTTGAAGGTATATATAATATTTTAAATAAAAAAAGTTAAGAAGTGCTAGAAAGAATAAATGGCAATGGTTTGAAGAACTGGCATCAAGGACACAACAAGTTGCAGACAATATAATAACAGAGTTATACAGTATTATAAGAAGTCCATTTCTGTTTATTAATTGTGATGGAGGTGGCAAGATACACCTTGGACAATGTTGTATGCGGGTGACATCTTGCTGGATGCAGAGTCAAGAGAAGAGGTGGCAGTTAAACTGGAAAGATGGAGGAACGTACTGGAAGAGAGAGGTATGAGACTGAGCAGAAGTAAGACAGAGTGCATTTCAAAGTGGATGGCAGCCAGGAGACAGATCTGGTGCTAGAAGAAAATGTCATCAGGAAAGTTAGGGACTTTAGATACTTAGGTTCAACAGTGGAAGAGGATGGAGAAGCTGAGAAGGAAATGGGATGCAGGATACAAGCGGGATGGAGGAATTGGAGAGAGATGGCTGGAATGCTATGCGATAAGAGGGTGCCGATCAATCCGAAAGGCAAAATCTATAGGACAGTAGTGAGACCAGCTATGACATATGCTATAAAAATTGTGGCCGTGAGGAAAAATAACATCAGCAGGATGGAGGTAGCGAAGATGAGAATGCTTAGGTGGATGTGTGGTGTGACCAGAAAGGATCGTCTGAGAAATGACTATGTGAGGGGGAACGGTGAAAGTTACGAACTTAGGAGCGAAGATACGGGAGACAAAAGGTTGAGATGGTTTGGTCATGTGATGATGAGGGAGGACGAATATGTGGGAAGAAAGGTCATGCAGATGGATGTGTAGGGAAGGAGTAAGCGTGGGTGGCCAAAGAAGAGATGGAGGGAGCTGGTGGAAGAGGACTTCAGGATGAAAAATTTGGATGTGGTTACAACCCAAGACTGAAGGCTGTGGAGGAGACTCACCAAAAACAGTGATCCCACTTAAGTGGGACAAGCTACAGAAGAAGATACAGTATTATAAGAAGACTTTCTGGAGAAGCCAAGGAAAAGAATGTCCTAGTGAAGAATCTCAATGGAAAAATTCTAGTCAACAGAAAAACAACTGGAAAGTCGAGACAGCATTTCTGTCAAATCTTAAATAATATCAGTGATAGAATTCAAACAGAAATAAAGAATACACAGATGAATTAAAAATTAATACCAACCCACCATATAAAATTGGAGATAAAAAAAGAGCTATTAAAGAAATGAAACACGAGAAAGCTGCAGGACATGTGGAATCACTGCAGAGGTTCTAAAACTGATATTACAACTTTCACAGATATGCTCTACCCACTATACAGTTCCAATATACTTGGGGAAAAGAAACATTTCTTAGTGATTGGAATACAGGGATATAATAGTAAAAATACCAAAGATAGGAGATTTAGGGAGGAACATAAATCTGCTGTGTTATTACCAAAATTTTCTATGGTTTCAGGACAAATAGATTATGTATAGACAATATTAATACTTTAAGAATAATAACTGCACCAGGTGAATTTTAACTCTCTTTATATTTGCTGATGATGAAAAAGACTTTGATTTCATTTCTAGAGATTGTGTGTGGAGTGCACTTCAAAACAAAGAAATACCACAGAAGGTAATAAATCGAATAAAGGGAGGTATATTAAATTCCAAAGCCAAGTGCTGTGTGATGAATATTTATCATAGCCTATTCAAACCATATCTGGTCTGCTATCTCCCTGGCTATTTATACTGGTGCTAGAACAAACAGCAATAACACATACCAGAAGTATGGAAAATAAAACTTTGGGTGATCTAAGCTATGTGCAGATATACAAAACAAACTAACTACATTAGAAGAAGAATCACTGAAAGTTGGTTTGAAAATAAATACAAACAAAACTGTCACCTTTTCTTAATAACTTTGATATCTATGCCCTCTACGTTTATTCGCCCCTTGGTGTCACGTGGTACTATCTAAGTACAAAGGGAATTGCCCTGGGGTAGAGCCAAAATCCAAATGCAACAAAGCTTCTGAGGTTCTTCTTCTCATAAAATGATAAGACATTTATTTCTTATCGTTGCGCCACTTAGGACAATTAGTTTAAAGGAGAAAATATTAAACAAGAAGCGAATATCCAGCTGTACCTCAGTGACTAACAACCACGCAATCGTGACCGTAGACACACTACTCAAATCTCCCGCTTAGGTTCGCATATTTAGCAAGTGTTGCATTGGACAGTACTAACAAACAACTGAATCAGAGTAAGCAAAAGATTTATTTAACATACTAACATATATACAGTTCATGGAAGTATGGGAAAGATCATTTCTAAACTACAAATTTATGTGCTATCATAACTATCAAATACGAACAATAAATTCTCATAACTCACATAGGATTAACAATAGAGCTGCTCTATATTACTTCACACATAAGATCCTCATAACTCTCTTAATTAAAACCTAGTAAACATATATTATCACCTTGTATTCACGCATCCTAAGGTCATCACTCTTTAAATTACACTTGTCTACTTTCACAACTTATAATTTGCTACAGTCCTAAATTTTATCTTTGTTAATTCCTTAGATCTTGATTCACATATCATTCATTTACACTATTTAACAATAAAATTTCACAATACCGTATTATAATTATCTCCTGTGCTTGTTCCTCTCTTTAATTGTCTTTGGAGCCTCAAATTGATTTCTTTGTGCTGGGGTTAGTATCTGGGATTCCTCGATCATGTGCAGGCCCATTCGTTTCAGTCGGACATGCCTTCTTTTCAATAAGATTCTTGGGGCAAAGTCACTCTTTCGCACGTGTTGCCTTTTTACCTAGATTCTGAGGCCTCTTCGCAGACTACTCTTTTCTTTCGGAGTAATGTGATTCACCTCAGACCTTGCAACGCATAACCTTTCCCGTGGATATGCACCGTCTTCCATTTCCTTCTGCCGGGCATCAGGGCAGAGATTTCCCCTCACGCTCTGGAACCGTCCCTCCACTCGCGAAGTCCACACACTAAAACCACCAGGAAAAAAAGCCACGTCGTGGTGGTGGTGGGGTCCTAACTTTTTTTATATCTCCACACCCTATTGGCAACTTCCGTAACCCCTCCCCCCCCCGACAGCACTCAACATGATATCTCTCAGTAGAGGATTTTTTCTTTTCTTCCTATTCATCATGTGCCATGTGCACACGATATGCTTGCAGCAATTTCCTTTAATCCTGTGCTCTTGACCTTGGATTATGCTACAATTATCGTTAAAAATTGCGAGTCATTCATCTAAGCTTTGTCTATCTATTATTTAAATTAAGGGGATATTAAATCCCACATAGTTTTAAAACCAAATAAGAAACTCAAAGATTGGAATCAGAGAGTTTCTTACCGAATATAGTAAACTATAAAGTATCGGCGACACTAACGTTAGCCAATGCAAGTGATCCTAGTACGTAGTACAATAGCGGACGACTAGTTGCAAAGGTGGGGGAAGTTCAGATCGCTATTCTTAGGTATTTTCCATAATGTAAAAACACATTTCCAAGGAAATGTATGCTGTTATTACATTATGGAGGGAGGTCACTACCCAGACCGGTTTCAGCCTTTTTTGAGGCTTCATCAGTGAGTAGCTAGACCTAATACCAAAGTGTATAGCGAAAAGAACTTATATACTCTGCGAATGAGTTTTCCAAACAGGTGCAACCATTAAGTTACTTAAGTATAAAGAGCTAATAAGCTTCATTTCGGCAATGAAAACATTACTTAAATTAAGGGGATATTAAATCCCACATAGTATTGTACTACGTACTAGGATTGCATTGGCTAACGCTAGTGTCGCCGATACTTTATAGTTTACTATATTCGGCAAGAAACTCTCTGATTCCAATCTTTGAGTTTCTTATTCGGTTTTAAAACTATGTGGGATTTAATATCCCCTTAATTTAAGTAATGTTTTCATTGCCGAAATGAAGCTTATTAGCTCTTTATACTTAAGTTTTTGTCTATCTAATTTCTAGGAATGGTATACTGCTTTAATCATACATTAACGTTCTTTTTCCCTAGAATTTCACCACCAATATTTAACTAGCTCAAGTAATCTTTCTATTATTCTAACAAAAATATATTATTATTAAACAAAAAGATAATAATCTCACAATTATTATCTTTTTGTTTAATATATTCTAATTTCTTCACATATATGTAATTTACACTCTTAGAGGCAAGCAAATTTTCTATTGTAGGGTCTTTGCTTGTTAAATTATGAAAGAATAAATTCTCTTAGGAATTTTATCAATCACAATTTAACAGAGTGCACTTCAAAACAAAGGAATACCACAGAAGGCAAGAAATCGAATAAAGGGAGGTATATTAACTTCCAAAGCCAAGTGCTGTGTGATGAATATTTATCATAGCCTATTCAAACCATATCTGGTCTGCTATCTCCCTGGCTATTTTATACTGGTGCTAGAACAGACAGCAATAACACATACCAGAAGTATGGAAAATAAAACTTTGAGTGATCTAAGCTATGTGCAGATATACAAAACAAACTAACTACATTAGAAGAAGAAGAATCACTGAAAATTGGTTTGAAAATAAATACGAACAAAACAAACGAAATGAGAATCAATGTGAACAACAAGGTAGCAAGTATAACTGAAAATGAAAAAAATTATAATTGTTCCAAATTTTATGTATCTTAGGAATGTTTTATCTGAAGATGGAGGAGCAACTACAAATATTAAAAATGCAAGAAGTGCATATGGAAAATGAAAAATATTCACAGAGATACAAAAATAAAAATACTTAATTCATGTATTAAAGCAGTTCTTTTATATGGATATGAAATGTGATTGACTTCAAAGGAAATAAAAAGTTACAATCATTCATAAACCAAGGTCTATGGAGTATACTTCAAATTTGGTGGTTACAAATGAATACTAATGAGATCTTTGCAAAAAAAGAAATCAGCAAAAAAGGTCAACTGGAAATCTGAAAATGAATATTTAGATTAATTGGACATACACTCAGTAAAGATCATCAAGAACTCTGTCATGCAGTCCAAATGAATCCACAAGGGAAAAAAAAGCTTGGCCATCATAAAAATACATGCAGGGGGATCAATTTTAATGGAATGTGAGAAGAGTGTTGCTGAACTAAGACCAACATCAAGGAACCAATGGATAAGATTTACAGACTCCATGATGAAATTTGGTAAAAAAGAAAACCCTTGTTCTAACAATGCTCTTCATTTGATTTATCTTCCTGTTCAATGGCTACAGTGCCAAAATGATTAACAAAATAGTTAATCTTTATGTAAGACCTCCCGTCACTTTACATGACTCTCAACATACAGATTATAGCAATGTTATTAATATTCTCTATATCCAGGGTACCTCTGGGAGGGAAAAAATAGTCAAAACTTTAAAGAAATATCTTTACACTACTTTCAAACCACTAGTATGAAGCAGGCTCAGTTCATCCATTCTGCTAAGGATCAACTCCCACCATCTATTCCAGGTGTGTATAAAGCTCCTTGTTCATGCAACTTATATTATGGCCAAACTGGGAGTTTTGCTAACATGCAACTTGAAGAACAAGTGTAATATCTTCTGCTGTCTGCATTATTGTAAACGTATCTTATTTTTTTTGCCTATATATGTAATATCCCTTTATCGTCATTCTATTCTATCTTTATTCCTAATTCTTTATAGTTTTACTCTAATGCGCTTTTTTGTCTCTTATCCTTTCTCACTTACTCTATTGCGTATGGTGATTTTCCACCTTCCGTATTTACTAGTCGAATGCCCATGAATACTGGAAATTTATTTGTCAGACTGCGCCACCAATATATCCTTTAATTGGCATAAGACTAAATAAAACTTCTGGAAGATTTCCCTCTCTCCTACAAGTGAAGTTTCTTTTATCAATGTTTACTTTAACAGTCGTAGTTCGTAAGTAATTGAACTGCGTTTTTATTGCCTTAAATTATTTCCCGCTTACAAGTCCAATTTCTTTAAGAACAGTGCAGTTGTAAAATAAAAGATCAGGCAACATTCTTTTAACAAATAATTAAAACACATTTATTTACAAATTATACATGAATCAAACAATAGGGAGATTGCTTTCTTTATCCATTTATAAAATCTTTAGCATAAATTAGAACCTTTTTACTTTAACACTAATTAACTTTTTTTAACTCACAATCTTATTTACTCTCCGCTTACAAATTTAACTTATTAAGCTTCAAGTTACTTGCAAAGAGGTTAGCTAATTCTCTGTTAAGTTATCTTTACAATTTTTATATCAACTTCCAATATGCCAACCGATTCTCTTAACGACACTTCTTACTGCTATTAACCCAAATTCTTAAAAGTCTTTCTATAACAAGGGCTCTGTATCGCACATTTAGTCAAAATTCTTGCACAAAAAGTTCTAAGGCAATTCTTTCATCTCAGATCTTGAGCTTCCTCAGGAATGTCTGGCTTCAGTAATAACTCATCGGGAAAATAGCGGGCTGTGGACTCATTCAGCTCCAGCAAAAGGTTGTTCTCCCACAGTGAAAAGAAAAACTTCCGAGTGAAGCTGCCTCGGGTAATTTACATCATCTTTTCTCCTCTGCTTTGGCTTGCCGAAAATGCCTGCATAACTGCCATCTCCAATAGCTCGAACTGCCGCCTTCAAGAAACTGAAACTGCCACCAACTCTCAACCGGGATCCCTCTCTCTGGCCTAGAAGCCCCCTTATGCTTGGCTCCGTCCTTTTTATTTTGCGATCTCGAGACCTTGCACTAAGGGTAGTAAACCACAAAGAATTTGGCATGACTCTTTTATCTTCTTTTAAGTTTAACCCGCTCTTTGTTCGCCTCTGAAACTTGTCTCTAAAACTAGCGGCACTCTTAGATACTGTCTTTAAAGGCGTTAGTGCAGTAAGCAACTCTTATATACAAAACAAACTAGTAAACTACTTTTCCTGCGCTCTTACGCATAACTATATACATATACAAAGTTCCCCTGGGAAAGCATTGCCTTTGTTTTTGATGATAAAACAGTAAATACGTTCACTTCCCACAGGGTTAACTACATTAATATTTTGCAAAATATACACAGAAACAAACAAGGTTATTTACAGTTTTAATTCGACTTGACTTAAATAATCGATGCAAAGCGCTTTTATATTTTTAAGCTACATCGAATTTTTACACAAGAAATATATCTGTCAGCTATGGTCAGTTGAATCTAGCTAACGATGCCTTGGATACCTTGCAGAGAAGCAAATATGAAAAAACTATTATGCTTCGCTACAGCATACACAAACTTTAAAAAACAACCTAATCTAAATAAATATGGTCTTGTTAAGCTTCCCAAAATTTGGGAAACAACAATTCTTAGACCTCCTGCCAAACCACCAAGGTACCTAGATACCAGCACTCACAAAGGGTGTCCCTCTGTGAATGCTGGTGAGAGTCTTTAAGCTTTTAGTCTAACATCTTCAGCTCACTGTTTGTGTAGCTGTTTCTTCAAAAATTGCTTCTTGAATAATTTTTATATTGTATCCCAGAAGATGTTTCTGTGACAGAAACAAAATACTGGAACTATTAAACCGAATTATGGATCTCATATCAAGTAATCAAATTCATGAAAAGAATAAACAAAGATGGGAGTTTTCCCAGAAATAATATCCATAATAAACAAAGATTTGAAAAAAAAAAAAAAAAAGTTAGGTATAATTTCTGGGAAATTACTATGCTACTCCTCTAAAACACTATTAATATAATTAACGGCTATTTTAGCCTGTTTTTGTTTAGGAGTGTCCCTTATATGTAATACATTGGCTAACATAACTCCTAAAACCTACTAAATCTCTCACTCATAAAGAATTATTCAAACACCACAACGTAGTCTACAAATTTCCTTGTCAAAAAGACTGTGACGTCACCTACACGGGCTCTACAATTAGGTCATTATGGATTAGACTACAAGAGCACTTCAGGGATTGCAATATTCCCATTCCTGAATATCTGAACACGAAAAAAAATCGCAACATCAAAAAGAAAAACAAACCACAGAATACAGGGAAGACTGAAATTGCAGCTCACGCCCTTGAACTAAAACACATTCCCCAAATTCCCCAAAAGCCATAATCATTGACAAACAAGAAAACGAAACGATGTTTAGAATATCCGAAACTATTGCTATAAAATGTGATGGTAATTCTATCAACGTCCACCGCCCCTACCTAATTTCCGAATGTTGGACGTTCCGAAACTTACGAATTAAGCCATGCCTCCGGCCATTTAGCGACAACAAATGCCCAAATTTGGCAGATACATCTTGCAGCCTTGACATAGCCCTACAGTCATTCCCACAATGTTCCGACGATGGTCAGACGATGACCGAAACGGTCCACACCCCGTAAACCCTTGCCCCTGTTTCCACATAAGGATACCCTTCCCCTTCCTTTCCCCCCCCCCCCTCTCCCCACAACAAAATAATATATATATTTATATATATATTATTAATAGTAACATGGGTTCCCAAACTTATTTCCCGTGTCCCAAGTACATCCCCATGTTCTTTCCCTCTCTTCCCCCCCTTCCACAAGAGCTTGGATTTAGAAGGCATCTTTAAACGAAAATCAAGGTATGTACATAATTTTTCAACATTTTTTATTCTGCCATAATTGCCTTCTACACTCGCCCGTAATGTCCTAAATTATATATATATATACCCCTTTTGAGTTATGTTAGCCAATGTATTAAATATAAGGGACACTCCTAAACAAAAACAGGCTAAAATAGCCGTTAATTATATTAAAAAAAAAAAAGATTTTCATGGAACATGGAAGATTTTTGTTCAAGATGAATGCTTTTTCAAGGGGTACAACTGTTACGTATCATCTGCCAATTACTCAAAACCCTGCACTCAGTGCGTCACTCCCCCCCAAATCTAGGTTATTCAAGATTCTTGTGTTTCTTGTATAATAGGAGGAATATACCCTGCTCATTTATACAGGAGATGAAAGAGAAGATTAATGCCACATCAGTTATCTTATTGGTAAGTTACAGTAATATATTACTACACATGAGTGAACGAGAGAGAGAGATGAAGCAAATGTGCTCCCAATGTCTTCTTCAAGGGAGCCAAGGACACAGATAGAAATCATCACAAGATGTAAATTCTGCATTTTGGTTTTTAGTAATGCCATCTGGATTTGATAATAGCTGTTATGCAGTTCTTTGGCCTTCAGCAAATTCTGAGAATGAAAACACTAGAGGTTCCATAGGAAAGACCACTTGAAGGCCTAAGTTACCAGAGTAGTTACACAGCCACTACAATATAATTAGAATAGGACTAGTTAAGAAGAGATCAAAAATATTAAGAGTATTATATGTTATTCTAATGCTTAAACATTAGAATAACAAATAATCTTTGAAATGTGTATTAGATCACTGATTAAAAGCGACTATTTCAGGATTTCTTTCACATTTGGTCAGTAGAATTAGAAAACAGAAGCCAGATGGAGATGCTGAAGTGACTTTAATGTCCAAAGATAAAGTATACTAAATTAATGCCCTTAATACTCATTTATGGTATTTGTTAGAATTAGTTTAAAGTATCTATTATCTAACTCTCTATTGCCCCATGAAGTTTAAAATGTTTGAACAGTATTATTCCACATAAAACTTGAGTGACTGAAAATTATTTTCTTCTGTACAAAATGCCCAGGTGTGGAGTACCCAATTTCCCACAAAAAAAATTGTAAATGATCTCATTTGAAATGGACAAGATTTAAATAATTTTCATTTGAACAGTTTAATCAAGTCCAATTTTTTTTTTTAATTTTTACTTTTTTATTTATTTTTAATCCAGAAGGTGCTTTTCTAGCAAGAACACCATAATTAAGATTTGCAATACAAAATCCTTCATCTTATTAAACAGCATGGGGATACCGCTACTATCATTACATTTTTTGTCTCGAACAAGTTCGAGACAAAAAATGTCAATGTATTTGCTTCGTAAAAATGCACATAGGAGCAGATACTCTTCAATGGTATTAGCAAATCTAAAATAGACAAATACTGATAGCAGAGTAAGCTCTGAAACATTGGTGAACTCACCTATCTGCAGATGATTACACATTGCAAATTGTCAGTAATTTTAATAAAAAAATAATGTTTTTATTAAAAATCAATTAATTTTAATAAAAAAAATTACTTTTTTTCTGTGGCATCGACAAGATCTTTAATGTGGCATGAAGCACTTGGGGCAGAGCTGACTGTTACTGAGCACATCCACAGGTGGTGGATAGTGGAATGACCTCCAGATTGGAGGTTAGCTGAAATATAAGCACAGACAGCTCTGAGGGATAAGCAGTTGCAGACCAACAGTGATAGTTGCTACCAGAGTGTGGGAGAGCAGAGAAGGCAACTCACAAAAACTCTATGAAAGAATAATGTTGGACGAGTCGGTGTCACTATAAAAAGCACTTGCATTGGCAGTGGACAACAGAACTACCAGTAATGACCTGAGGCTAATAACATGTCAGCAAGGTACAAATCAGACAACTACAGACATGGACGCAGAGTCTACAATGAACAATGACAGAAAGATATTAAGAGGAACACATAACTACAGATCTCTCTGGGAAGATGATAGATTGCAAGAACTCATGAAGGAATTGGACAATATAAAACGGGACATTGTGGGCCTATCGGAGATAAGAAGGAAAGAAGAAACTTTCAAGCAATTAAAAGATGGATATCTATTCTACCATTGTGAATGTGAAAGAAATTCAACTGGCAGTGTAGGATTCCTCATAAATAAAACACTCAAGGACAATGTCTTGGTTGTTAATAAAATAACATCAAGAAACTTTCATGCAATTAAAAGATGGATATCTATTCTACCACTGTGAATGTCAAAGAAAGTCAATTGGCAGTGTAGGATTCCTAATAAATAAAACACTCAAGGACAATGTCCTGGTTGTTAATAAAATAACATCAAGAATAGACAAACTAAGTCTCTTCATAAATAAAAGATACAACTGAAAATTATACAAATATATACCACAAGCATGGACCATCCAGATGAAGAGAGAGAAGATTTCTATGAAACATTAGAATACACATTAAATAATTCTAAAGAATTCTACATAATTATAATGGGCAACTTTAATGCCAAGATTGAAATCGGAGATGACCATCTGAACTCCATCAGAAAATTTGGATTTGGACAGAGGAATGAAAGAGTAGAAAGAGTTAAGAAATTTGCAGAAGAAAATAACAGCTTTTTCAAGTAGAAAATTAACCAAAAATGGACAAACCTATAATGAAATAGACCTTATCTTCTCCAGCAAAAGACAAATAATACCGAACTGCTCAGTAGATTTTGCTCTAACAGACTAGTTAGAGCAAAAGTAAGGATCAACAAAAAATAGGAATGGAATAAGCTCGTAAAAAAGTCGAATTTAGTGAATCTACAAAATCTCTCACAATAAAAGTTGTTATAGAGAATCACTCAAAAATGAACTAAAGAAGCTAAACACAGCCACTATCATCGATGATGCTTATGAAATCTTAACAAATCTCTCTTGAAATGTGCACCACTAGAAAATAGGAGGTGTAAAAAGGCACCAAAGAGAGGAAAAACTAAAACAGGAAACTTTAGATCTGATAAAGGAAAGAAGAGATATGAAAAGAGATTTTAATGCGACCAATAAAATAGAATATTTGGAAATTTAAAAAACTATATGCAAAAGGATGAAAAATGAAATCATATAACACAGTCATACCCCGACTTACGCAGTTTCATATATGTATGTATTCCCATCCCGCTTTACGCCTGGCCACTAGTCATATCTTTCCGGTACCAGCCGCATTCGCCAGTGTTGCACATGCTGTGAACAAGCACTGACATGTTTTGTGCAGTCACCATTCATACACGATTTTTATAGTTTACAAACCTTGCGATTGTTTAATGTTATGTTCTTGATAAAAATTTTATCACATAAAAAATAATAATGTCGTCCAAAGGAAGCAAGTCCGATTCTTCTACAGCTAGCAAGAAAAGCATTGACTTTGGAAACAAAACTCAACATTATTAAGGATTTAGAAGGCGGAATGAAAATTTGTGATAGCAAAGAAGCTTGATCTACAGGAATCCACAGTAAGAACAATCATAAAAGAAAGGTTTACAGATTTTGGAGGACATAGATTCTAACAAGGAACGAATTGTAGCCACAAGGTAAGGAATAAACAAACATTAGCTTGCTATGTAGAAATTTTGCGTGACAAGAAAAAGACATTATGTCATCAGACGAATCTATTAGATTTTATGAAACCATTAACATCGAAATAACTTTATTTTTTTTATGTACGAAAAGCTACAATTATGATTATATTTCTTAAAAAATATAGGTGTTTTTGTAAACCTTTGGTTCCAATTAACTAATATTTTGTATGTTTGTATGCAAAATTATACCCGAGTTACGCGAATTCAACTTATGCGCTTTTTGTTGGTCACACCTACTGCGTAACTTCGGGGTATGACTGTACTATGAAAAATTAGAGAAATAAAAGAAAGGAAAGAGCAATATGAAGATCCAACGATGAACATTAGCAGTTGGAACAAAGGAAATAGATGTTTTAAGAAGGAAAAAATGGCAAACTTATAAAAAAAAATAGAGAATCAATAATCAAAAGAATTCAGGAATTTTATACTAAACTTTATGAAGACAAGGAGCGAGACATTCAATAGTAAACTATCGATAACTTCAGTGAGAAAGAATACGATAAGTGATGACCTATGTCCTCTAGGAGTGGAGGCTTTGGAAGAATGTGACACTAATGATTTTGAAAGCATATGGTGTGAGGTGGAGGTGGGCAAGACAGGATATTTAGTGGGGTTGCTACAGACCAAGGAGCATAGACGGTGGGGACCTGGAGATGTTGAGACAGTTGAGCATGGCAAGTGCAAGAAGAACGATTGTTATGAGAGATTTTAACTACAGCACTATAGATTGGAGAAAGGAAGATGCATGTAGCAATAAGGGAATGGAATTTCTAGAATTCTTGAAGGACAAATGTCTTAGGCAACATGTAACAGAGGGAACAAGAGGTTCAAGAGTTTTGGATTTGGTTACAGCATCAAAAGAGCTGATAATAACTGAGATGACATCTCTCCCACCAGTTGGAGAGAGTAACCATATGGTTTTGACTTGGAAAATGAATAGCATTGCAGGAGTATGAAAGAGACGGGAACGTATGTGGAATTATAAAGCAGGTGATTATAATAGTCTTAGATGTTAACTTGGGGAAGTTTCGTGGAGGGAGGAATTGGAAGGCCGGGATATCATTAGTGCTTGGGAAATTTTGAAGGAATATTTGTTAGCAGTGGTAAACTCTTTTTCACTAGTGAAGAAGAGGACACAATTTGGAGTAAAGTGGATGACAATATTAAACAGGAATTGCATGTGAAAAAGAGGCTGTGGAAGAGATATAAGGAGACAGGAGAAGAGAAGATGCATGAAGAATATAAGACACAGGCCAGAAGAGTAACTATTATGGTAAGGAAGGCGAAACTGGAATATGAGAAAAGATTGGCCCTTATATCCAAGGAAAATCCCAGGGAATTTTTTAGCTATGTGGCCAGTAGGAGGAGAAATGACTGTGGAAGAATGATGTTGTGGGATAAAAATGGGAATAGAATGACTGATGCAGAGGACATAGTGGAATTGTTCAATGAACACTTTATTGGAGTATTTCATCCTGGAGGAGTCAATTTGAATACTAGAGGGATAGGGCAGGTTCGAGATTTAGAGGTGCAGGAGGAGAGTGTGTTCCACATACTGAGTACTCTGGATGTTAGTAAAGCTGTGGGACTGGATGGCATTTCACCACGAGTTTTGAGAGAATGTGCTAAGGAACTGACAGTGCCCTTGACCTGGCTTTTCAATGAAAGTCTGGCTGTGGGAAAGGTGCCCATGGAATGGAAGGAAGGTAAGATAGTGCCATTGCATAAGGGCGGTAGAAGACTGGAAATGTCTAATTATAGGCCAGTTTGTGTGTCATCAGTAGTTAGTAAGATCTTGAAGAAAGTAGTGAGGGACCATATAAAGCATTGGGCAGATGAGGGTAATGTTATCAGTGAGAGTCAACATGGATTTGTGAAGGGGCGCTCTTGTTTTAGCAATATGCTAGCCTTTTATGATAAAGTTGCAAGAGCATTAGATGATGGAAAGGTATATACTGCCATTTTCCTAGGCTTAGCAAAAGGCATTTGACAGGGTGACACATAATAAGCTGATATTCAAGTTGCAGCACATTGGTCTGGATGGCAGATTGGTCAACTGGATTCAGGATTGGCTGTCCGATATGTATCAGAGAGTTGTGTATGGTAGAGCAATATCAAAGAGGCAGAAGGTTAAAAGTGGGGTTCCACAGGGCTCAGTACTGGGAGCTATATTGTTTAACCTTTATATCAATGACATTGTCCGTGGATTGCAAGGGGATATTCGGTTGTTTGCGGATGATGCAAAGCTGGGAAGGGTTATTAGTAATAGTGCAGATGTGGTAGCCCTGCAAGAGGATTTGAATATGATAGATTGATGGGTAAATGAATGGGGGGAGCGGTTTAATGCAGCAAAATGTAAGGTCTTGAGGTTTGGGACACATCAATGGGACTCTGCATACTCTATGGGAGGAGTTAAACTGGAGGAAGTAGGAGAGACAAGAGATCTGGGTTTGATGATTGATAGAAACCTGAAATTTAGGGGATATATTGCAAAGGTAGTGAAGGTAACGCAGAGGATTGCTGCAATAATGAGAAGGACACTGACCTGCAGAGATAAAATGGTTATCATTCCGTTGTATAAGACTCTGATCAGACCACACTTAGACTATTGTTCTCAGATCTGTCCCCAGGATTTGAAGAGGATAAATTAACTGTGAAACAGGTACAGAGGCGGATAAGAAAGATGGTGTAGGGACTGTACAATGTTAGTTATGAGAATCGGCTGAGAGAGTATGGACTGCAAAGTTTGGTGGATAGAAGGAGGGATAATATGATTGAGACTCTTAAACTGTTGAGAAATGGTTACAGGGTTGACACTGGGGAGTTCTTTCGTTTGGTTAAACAGCGGGAAGGAGTCGTGACAAGGGGCCATCCCCCGGAAGTTATGAAAGGAAACCGTGAGAAAGAGGATGAGGAGTGGTTTCTTTGCATGGAGGGTGGTTGAACCATGGAATGCATCGCCTAATAAAGTGGTGAGAGAGAGAATGGTCAATGCATTTAAGGAGTGGTATGATAGACTTTGTGTTTCCTAGAAGGGACCTCCCCTGATGACTCTTAATAGATTTGTGTTTCTTAGAAAAGACCTCCCACGATGAGTCTTTTGACTCCATGGAGGCCCGAATAATTATAATAATGTCCCCGAGATCTTACAACGTGAAGTGTAAATGGCATTGCGGGAAACAAAGAATGGAAGGGCCTCAAGAGAAGATGGAATTATGTTAGACTTCTTAAAACTGGGAGGATGCCCTATCATCAAACAGCTGACCAAACTCTTTAATAAATGAATAAAACAGAGAAAAATTCCAAAAATTGGAACAATTCACTCCGAATAATAATTTTTTAAAAAAAAACAAGAAAGAATCCTTTTCTGTAGTGTTACCCTAAAGAGAGAAAAAAAAGCTCTAGATTCCTCTTCTTTAAAACCCAAAATCTGGCTTAGATAAGTTGATATGTTTTTGCTATCTGGCCCAATGGTTGCCAGACACTAAACTCTTTCCTCAGCCACCTAAACAAGCAACACAAACGTATACAATTCACAATCGAGATTGAAAAGCAGAACACACTTCTGTGTCTAGATACATTTGTCACACATCTTCTTTCTGGCAGTCTTTCCTTCACTGTTTACCGGAAACCAACCGCATACCGGCCAATATATACACAAAAACTCCTACCACCACCCAACACAAAAACTAGGGGTCAGACAAAATAAACAGAAACTTGTTCATTGGAGCAAATCTTCAAAACAGGGCTTTGAAGATTTGCTCCAATGAACAAGTACTTAAAGAAGAATTAAAAGTTATCAGCAATACCTTCCTAAAAAATGGTTACAGCCAAAATACTATCAACAAAATTCTGTACAAGACCTCACCTAAAAACAAAAATAAACAAGACTACAATAAAACAGTAACCATTCCATACATTAAAGGGATATCAGACAAAATAAACAGAATAACACAAAAATACAGCCTTAAAGCCACCTTTAAACCTCCTTCAAAATTAAAGAACTTACTCAACTTATCCAAAGATCCACTCTCTCCACTGGCACCTTGTAATCGTTGCACCTGTAATTTGACCTATATAGGGGAAACAGGACGCACAATTCCTATCAGAAAAAAAGGAACATAAACGACACATTAAATATAATAACTATGGTCAAGCTGGTCTTTCTGATCATGCACTGAACACTTTCCATAGAATTGACTGGAAAAGCACCTGTTGTGTACATCACAACAAAACATGGTATGAACTTAAATTTAAGGAGGCCTGCGAGATTCTTATTAATCACCCTAATCTTAACAATGGAAGGCACATATTCTACCCACTTAACCTTTTTCCCTAAGATTCAATTTTAAATAGCACCATAGGTAATCCAGGATTCTAAATCTAATATAACAATTGTCATGTTAAATTAAGACATCATTTTCACTGTAACAAAACTATCTATATGAAAAAATGTTTCTCTGATGCTGTCTTAAATAGAATATAGTTGTGATGTAGTTGATTTACTTTATTTCATTTATTTTTATAATTTTATTTTATTTTCACTAGAGGTCAGGCCAGTAGAATAACCATTGATCAAATCATTGTGTGTGTGTGTGTGTGTGTGTGTGTGTGCACGCGCGCGTATCCAGACGATGATCTTAATATGAAGGTCGAAACATCGGGAAATTAAAATAGTTATTTATAATGCGGTTGTAGAGTCCATAATTTGTGTAAAATTAAGGCAATAAGGAAGAAATTAAAAACTATAGACCTATAAGCCTACTCCCTACCATATATATTAAGTCTTCACAAAAATTATAAATACTAGAATAAAATCTAAACTTGAGAAAATGCAATGCTGTGCCATGCCAGAGATCGACTAACTCGGGAACTGGTCGAAAAAAGGCTTTGAAAAATTTCCTCTAGTCAACAACTAGATTCGAAACAAAGTCTTCCTTCGTGCGGTCAAGCGCCGTGGTGTGTAAATGCCACATCCACTGAGCTACACAGGCTCTCACATTAAGACAACTTATTGAAAAATCAATTGAATACAACAAACCCTTATATCTGACATATATATATATTACAAAAAAGCATTTGATCAGTTAAAACATTTTCAATACTAAAAGCTCTTGAAACTCAGGGAACTGAGAACCCACATACTGAAACACTAAAACATATTTACAGTAAAGCAACTTCTGTAATTAAATTATATAAAACCAGTGAATTTTCATTTATTTTTTATTTTGGTTTAACCAATAAGAATACAATTTGGTCGGCTAAATCCCAAATTGCCAGCCCATTCTCATTTGTTCAGTATCCAAGTAGATACCCAACAGGGTGCACCACGAGAAGGTGACGATTGGACATTAGGTCAGAAGCCCTGGTCGGTTCTCCGCATTCCTTTAAAGGCTATGTGGAGGTCTCCTCTCAGTTATACAGCTTTGTCAGAACACTAAATTAGCTGTATACAAGACAGTGTTCAAACCAGTTTTAACTTATGGATCTGAGAGCTGGGTCAGAAGTAAAAAAATTGACCAAAGACTAGAGACCACAGATATGAGAGTCCTGAGAAAGATTAGAGGCATGAACAGATGGCATCAATGGCAATATCATATTAAAAACGAGGATATTAGGAAAGAACTTGACATTGTCAGCATCCAAGAAGGCATTAGCAGAGCTAATCTCAGGTGGTATGGTCACTTAAACAGAATGGGCAAAGAAAGATTAGCAAAACAAGTGTTCTCTGCCAGGTTGGCAGCAAAATGACCCAGAGGAAGACCAAGATATAGGTGGATTGATACGGTACAAAGTGCCTTAGACGATAGAAATATAAGATAGAAATCTGATAATGTTGGAGTCTTGACAAGTAACAGACTGATTTGGAGGAAAATTGTAGATAGGAAGTTAGTAATGATGTAATTTTTTTCATGTAGTACTATCATATCCTGTACACCCCTTGAGGGTACATGGCAAGAATTTGATGATGATGATGATGAAAAACAGTGAAAAGTTTCCAATACAAAAAGGCATGTGGCAAGATGATACCATATCTTCCAAGTTATTTATAGCTGCATTAGATGTCTTTAGAAGCCTTGATTGGGAAACAAAAGGAGTAATATAAATGGAGAAAAGTTGCATCATCTGATATTTGCAGATGATGATGTCCTAATAACAGATGATCTTGACGTTCTGGAAGAAAGGCTAAATCAGGTAAATGAAGCCACCAGAGTAATTGAATTAAAAATAAATGGAGAAAAAACAAAAATAATGATTAACAAATACATAAACCAAAGAACTGTCAAACTTGAAAACTGTGAAATAGAACAAGTTATCTCATATGTATATTTGGGCAAGCTGATATCCTTTGAGGACTGCCAAAGAAAAAAAAGATTGAACGAAAGATTCGCCTTGGATGGATGGCTTATGGGAAAATGAGAGACATATTCAGAAGTGACATCCCTATGAGTCTATAAAGGAAAGCTTTCAACCAGTGCATAATTTCTGTCCTAACATATGGAGGAGAAACATGGAGTTTAACAGAAGCCCTAAACACAACAAGCTGAGAACAACATAACATTGAATGGAGAGAAGTATGCTAAAAATAACATTAGGAGATAGGAAGACAAATACCTGGATAAGATCTCAAATAGGTGTCATAGATATTGCAAAATACATTTAACAGGCTAAGTGGAGATGGACTGGCCATATTGCCAGATGCAATGATGGAAGATGGACTAGAGTGGAGACCAGTGGACCAGTGAAGATGGAGTGGAGACCAGTGGATGGAGCAAGAAGAGGAAGACCGAGAAAAAGATAGAGGGATAAACTGAAACAATGCAGAAGTGAGATGGATGGGAGAGGCAGAAAACCGAGTGGCCTGAAAAACCATAGGGAAGACCTTCGTCCAGCAGTGGACAGAACCAAAAAGGTTGAAGGAGGAGGAGAAACACTGTTTTATAACTGTGCACCACTGAGTTTCTTACTAGAATGCTTGTTCAACACTCACATTATATTTTACATACAAAGATTAATATGTTTTTTTACAACAGTACATTTCTCTGGTAAGTGCTATATCATAACTTATTGTTTAAGATACCTTGGTTGCACTTTCATTGTCTGTAGTAATTTTAATAAGAAAAAGCTTGCATTTTACAAGTGACTCATGCTGCTTCTTGAAAAATCATATCTCTGTCTTTATATTCAATATGGGTTTTTTAACTCAATGCATACAAAGTTTGACAGAAATCAACAGACTGCTTCATAGTGTTTTGCTGCACATTACTTGCTAAGCATAAGCACAATGGTTCTTTCCAACATATGTAAAACCCAAACTCTGATAACTTTTATCATAATTTCATTTCAGACTTTTAATATGTGTTTCTATTTTATGCCATCATGTAGATTTTCTTTCATCTTAAATCTCTTACTGCAAGGAAAAGAGTTTTGTACAATAAAAGACAGAGAATGTCTGTCATCATACTGAACGACCTCAATATTTGCTCAGTTATTTCACTTTCTTTTGGAGTATCAAAAGCTTTTCTTTTCAAAGTTCTTTTTTTTTCAGCCATAAATCCAAACTTATTTAGTCATTTTTAGCCTTTCTTCCAGATCTTCAAGATTAGGACATCATCATCATCTGCAAATTTCAGGTGATGCAGCTTTTCTCCATTTATGTTCATTCCTTTTGTTTCCCAATCAAGGCTTCTGAAGACTTCTAATGCAACTGTAAATAGTTTGGGAGATATAGTATCATCTTGTCGGATGTCTTTTTGTACTGGAAACTTTTCATTGTTTTTATATAATTTAATTACAGAAGTTGCATTATTGTAAATATGTTTTAGAGTTTCAATATATGATTTCTCAGCTCCCTGGGTTTCAAGAGCTTTTAGTGTTGCAGATGTTTTAACTGAATCAAATGCTTTTTCGTAGTCTATATAGGTCAGACATAAGGGTTTATTTTATTCAATTGGTTTTTCAATGACATGTCTTAATGTATGAATACGGTCCAAAGTATTGTAATTCTTCATAAATCCAGCTTTTTGACAGGATTCCCTCAAGTTTAGATTTTGTTTTCTTCCTACTCATCATATATTGAAAAATTTCTTTTATGTCAATCTTATAGGATCCCTTTAGTAACTTACAAATTTTTTTCTTAACAATTCTGCAATCCGCACATCTTCAATCTATCTTCACAGAAAGCATTCCACAGACTTATCCCCCAATTTTAGCCATAAATCCAAACTTATTTAGTCAATTTATCTCACAGAATATTAAAAAAACACTTTGGTTAATGAAATAGATGAATTTAGTTTCATGTGTAGACACAATAAATATTGGTGAAGAGGGTATGCTGCACTTAGAATTTGAAGTGCAAGGGAATACCTATTTGGTGGTAGATTTGAGGTAATGATAATTTTAAATTTTAATTCCATAGTAAACAATACATAGGGAATACCTATTTGGTGGTAGATTTTTTTTAAGTGTATGTATTGTTGACTACGGAATTAAAATTTAAAATAATCATTACCTCATGGAACAACTATTAACCTTGTAGAAAAACCAGTGTTCTGTGGAACATGGCTTGAGAAACTGTCTTAACGATTTCTACTATAGTATAATCCTACCTCGCTGGTCACTACATGTAGCAGCAGTCTGCACACAATCCATCTCAAAAAATTGGAAATTAAAAAAATTTACTGCATCAGGCTTATATCATATATAGTTCAATATATATAATACATCAGGCTTATATTCATATATAAATCATATATATAAGAAGTTCAATCTTGAGATCCCACAGGATCTCAAGATTGAACTTCTTAACATCCAAAGCATTTATGTAAATGAATTTCTTCTTTCAACAGATTATGGGACTATACAGCAAATATTTTTGAGACTAATCAGCCTACTTCCAACAACCCTGAAAAAGTAGAAAGAGTTCCAATTGCATATATTGCAAGTATTTCTGAACCAATTTCATGATTCATCAAGAAATAAAACCAAGTTCCTACATTTTTCCTGATCAACAAACTCTCCCTATTCTTGGCGACATTCTAAACATAGACTATCTCCTCTTTCCCTACCTGGCATCCACCTATAATTGCCACCTCTCCTATTTCAGTCAAACCATACATTCTGTGGAGAAAAATACAAGAACACCTATCTTACATCGTTAATAAAAAATCTGAAAAATCTAGCCTAGCACAGCATGAGAATGACACTGACCACAGAATCTTGTAAGGAGAGTGCTGAAGCACTGCTTCATCATCATCATTTAAATCAGAATGACTACCTCTCCATACTATAAATCTGGAAGAGTTTCATTCTCATTTCCAGCACTAAGGACAAAAAATGGAAATGGGTCATTTAGAATAACGTATCAACATAGGGGTGGGACTAAGGGATCACTGCATTTCGTGTATACTAATGCCAGGAGTATTAGGAACAAGAAGGAAGAATTTTTGGCCTTGATTGGCTCTTCCTGGCCACAGGTTATTGGTATTAGTGAAACATGGCTGACGGAAGAAGATATAGTTAGTGGGATAGAATGTGTAGGTTATAGTGTGTTTAGGAGGGACAGAGAGAATAAAATGGGGGGAGAGGTATTATTGATGATAGCTGATGAACTGCAGCCAAGGAGAATTGAAGTTGTATCGCAGGATAGTGCAAGGAGCTCATTTGAGGCTATTTGGTGTGAGATTGAGACTGGCAAAATAAAATATACAGTTGGGTGCTGCTATAGACCAGGTGATGGAATAGATGGTGGAGATAGTATGCATAGGGAGATTGATGAAATGAGTGGAAGGAGGGTAATTATTATGGGGGATTTCAACTATGGTAACATTGATTGGAAGGAGGAGAGGACACATGTGAGGAAGGAAAAGGATTTTATTCAATTATTAAGGGATAACTATCTGAGACAGCATGTAATTGAAAATACTAGGGGTGTGAGAGTGCTTGACCTGGTAATAGCATCTGAAAATTTGACTGTAATGAATATGACCATGTTGCCACCTATTGGTGAGAGTGATCATAAGGTCTTGACCTGGGAGGTGGCTAAAGGTGTGGAATTTTCGATTAAGACAGGGTATATGTGGAATTACCGTACTGGCAAGTATGACAAGCTTAGGAAATTGCTTGGATCAGTGCCATGGCATGTACAACTGCAAGGGCCGGACGTCGATAGAGCATGGGAAGTGGTCAAGGAGCATTTACAGGAGGTAATGTATACCTAGGGTCCAAATAGTAAAACAAGTAGGGGTTAAATGAATGAATAACACCATTAAGCTTGAGCTGCAAAAAAAGAAACAACTGTGGAGGGAATTTAAAGAAAGGGGTGACCTGCAAGCACACGAATGGTATAAAGTGCAGGCCAGAAACTTAACGAGTGTGGTAAAAAAAGCAAAAGCGGATTATGAAAGGAAACTAGCTTTGCAAGCAAAAGAGAATCCAAAACAGTTCTTTCAATATGCTGCAAGCAAGAAAAAAACTGTACACAGTAAAATGATTTTAAGGAATGACGATGGTAAGGAGGTCACTGAATCAGTCGATATAGTGGAGTTACTGAGCGCGCACTTTGCAAAAGCATATCATCCAGGTGGTGACATTGAAAAAATGAAGGAACCATTAGTTTATATGGGAATAGTGATGAATGAAGTGGAGGTGACTAGTCTATTACAGAACCTTAATGTGAACACATCTGTGGGATTGGATGGTATACCGGCACGGGTCTTGCGTGAAGCAGCTAAAGAATTATCAGTGCCCTTGACCATGTTATTTAATCTGAGTCTCAGGTCTGGCTTAGTCCCGAAGGTGTGGAAAGAGGGGAAAATAGTTTCACTGCATAAAGGAGGATCCAAGACTACGGTTGCAAATTACCGACCGATCAGCATATCAGGAGTCGTTGTCAAGGTCTTAGAGAAAGTAGTCAAGGGAAAAATACAGGAATGGATTGATGAAAACGAGATACTGTACAGGGGACAGCATGGCTTTGTGAAGGGTAGATCATGCTTCAGTAACTTGCTCAAGTTTTATAACAAGGTGATGGCTGAACTGGATAAGGGAAACGGGTTTACAGTGATACTGCTGGACCTGGCAAAGGCGTTTGACAGGATACCACATGGAATACTAATCCGTAAACTACAACATATGGGAATGGATATAGGGTTGGTGAGGCGGATAGGTGGTTGGTTGATGGAGAGATATCAAAGAGTAGTTTATTCAGGAGTAGAGTCCAAAAGACGGCCTGTGACTAGTGGTGTGCCGCAGGGTTCTGTTCTTGGACCACTGCTGTTTAATCTGTTCATTAACGATATAGGGAAGGATCTAAGTGGAACAATTCATTTGTTCACTGATGATGCAAATTTGGGTAGGGCAATAGTGAATGCAGAAGATGTCAAAGTCTTGCAGGATGACTTAGATAGATTGGAGTTCTGGGCTAAGGAGAATGGATGTCAGTTTAATGTGGCAAAATGTAAGGTTATGCATTTTGGGGTGAAAAGATTAGCAGCAGTATACCACATTGGTGGAACTGTACTCCAAGAGATTGATGAGGCCAGGGACTTGGGAGTGTTGGTGGATAGGGAGATGAAGTTTAGGGGGCACACTGCAAAAGTAGCTAAATCAGCTCATCAACTCACTTGGTTGTTAAAAAATACCTTGACGAGCAGAGACAAGCAAGTTATTGTACCTCTGTACCGAGCCTTGATAAGACCTCATCTCGACTACTGTGCCCAGATTTGGTCACCTCGGTTCCTTCTTGATGGGGAGGAGGTGGAGAGGATCCAGTGGCGAGTGACTAAGATGATAACAGGTCTATGGAATGAACCATATGAGAACAGGTTGAAGATTTGTGGGTTGCAGAAACTAGTTGATAGGCGGAGGAGGGGAGATATGATTGAGACATTCAAATTGCTAAAGGGATTCTATAGGATTAATTCAGAGGATATTTTTGAGATCAGGACTGGTAGTGGGAGAACTAGGGGACACCTATGGAAGCTGGGCAGGAGTGTGGTTAGCAGGGGTGTTAGAGCTGGGTTGACAAGCAAGTTATTGTACCTCTGTACCGAGCCTTGATAAGACCTCATCTCGACTACTGTGCCCAGATTTGGTCACCTCGGTTCCTTCTTGATGGGGAGGAGGTGGAGAGGATCCAGTGGCGAGTGACTAAGATGATAACAGGTCTATGGAATGAACCATATGAGAACAGGTTGAAGATTTGTGGGTTGCAGAAACTAGTTGATAGGCGGAGGAGGGGAGATATGATTGAGACATTCAAATTGCTAAAGGGATTCTATAGGATTAATTCAGAGGATATTTTTGAGATCAGGACTGGTAGTGGGAGAACTAGGGGACACCTATGGAAGCTGGGCAGGAGTGTGGTTAGCAGGGGTGTTAGAGCTGGGTTCTTTACTTTTAGAGTGGTAAATGAGTGGAATAAGCTGCCAGAGTCTGTTGTGGGTGCTATGACGGTGAACGAGTTCAAGACAAGGTATGATAGATACTGTGAGAATGTAATCGCATAGTTGTGTGGACATGATGTTTAGGGCCTCCCTCGATGAGTCTAAGGACTCCTGGAGTCGCCCGAAATAATAATAATAATAATTAGACATTAATAGTTCCCCCTACCATCTATATATCAATTACTAATCTTGCCCACATTGCACTGCTCTTTTATACTATCATATGGCACATACTTATTATTATTATTAATATTTTTAAAATAATCCACTGTTAACATTCTATCATGTACATACTAGTTTGCTTGCCACTGAAGATGAACTGTTATTTGTTGAAATAACAGTTCATCAAGTTGAATATCTGGCAAATATATAAAAGTTTTATTTTTTATATTATTTTAATTGTTCTATTTATCCTTGTGTCTATGTAGACATCTCAATATCACTGCACAAGTATCTCTTAAACAACACATATCGGATATCATGTAACTATGTTAACACCACATCAGTATCCTGGTATAATGCTCAATCAAAAGATATGAAATTATTATATGAGCATTTTGCATTTATATCATAATAGGTGGTGAGAACACAAAAGAATCATATAAACCTAAATTATAAATCAGATGAATATCTGAATGTTTATGAGATAAAATCTCAGGTGACAGGTTAGCATAAATATGTCAAACTTAATATTAAATACCATATGAGAAGAGATAAACAATGTATGAGTTTTATAACCCACTTACTGATGACTAATACTGAGAGGCTGCTTTCTCTCTCTCTCTCACACACACACACACACATGCATTAAATCCAGTAACTGTCTTCATATGATGGTTATTTCAAAATAATTTCAAAAATATCTCAGCAATTACGGAAAATTGGTTCCTGAAAGAACATAAATTATTCACACTGATGCTGTTAATCACACTCACATACATTCGACATACAATAGTATCCATCAAAATGTTAAGAATAATACTGAATTTATGAATTATTCTTTAAAATGCAAATCATAAAATATAATTAAAGACTATGAATTAAAAAAAAAATCCCTACCTTGTAGGTCTCCTATCAGATGCAGAAAACCAATATAAGTGACTTAAAATATTTTCTTCTTCACTGTCACTACCCTCACTTTCTGATGTTTCAAATCCTTTATAAAATTGCACATAATTAGCACAAAATGCAATTAAGATACAAAACAAGACATTATAAAAAAACTAAATATATCCATTCACTGAATTTTACACAAATCTTATATGAGCTGTATTTTATCCCCAAAAATTAAACTAAAAAAAAAAAAAATTACTAATATTGAGGGGTTGCTCTCTCTCTCTCACGCACACACACACACACATTAAACTCAGTAACTATCTTCATATGATGTTTATTACAAAATAATTTCAAAAATATCTCAACATTCATGGGAAATTAGTCCCTGAAAGCTAAACAAACAACTAATTCATGATGCACAAATAAAATGTCTATTGAAAATAAAAGAACTAGATTCTTCACTCTTTGGCAATATATAAACTTGTAAGAAAGTAAAACTCTCAAGCAATTATGAATACAATAGTATGTCTACACCTCTAATTAAAAGAATTATAAACAGAGAAGAAGAAAACTCGCATAAAAAAATAAGCCAACTCACACTATTTCATTACTGAAACAAATCCATCAACTCTTATCACAGCAAATGCTATTATAACAAACTTGTGCACTATAGTGAACTATCAAAAAGACTTGGCTGAAATCCCATAAGTACAACAGTATTTGAAAGAAAATTTACTATAGTAAACTAGTCATTATAATTATAATAATTTCTGTAGCTATATGGATTCTCTATAATGAGTAATGAATGCATTTAATTCATCCTAAAAAGAAATAAATAAAGTATGTTTTATTTATAAAGATTAAGTTATTTTGATATACAACATTGGGATGTTTTATACAATTATTGTGTTCACCATCAAATCAAATTAGTGGAAGATTTTTCTGGGTCAAGGAAAATGAACTTCTTGGCTTATAAAAATAAACCTAAGAATTAAAATAAATGGGAAAGATGTTTTTTTTTTTTCCTCAGTCTAACAGAATACCAAACAAAAACATAACTGGGCAGAGCAGTTAATTGACTGAGAAGATACAATTTGCTTGAAAAATAAGATAAGTTTATAGCAGTTGGCTTATTTCTGAGGTTCTTTATAAAATTCTAAGTTTTATGGCAGTGTGAACTGTTTTAAATTTTAAATGGAAATTTTTAATTATTTTTTTTTTCCAATTTACACTACTTTTCATTAAGTATTTGATTAACAAATATACTGTATAGATATAATATAGTTATATATATATATATATATATATAGAAACTTTTTTTACCTTGGGTGTAATCAGCGGTGAGCTATGGAAATTTTAACAAAGGGCTTGCATCGTCGAGCAAAAAAAAAAAAAAGAAACAAAAAAAAAGCCGTATTCCAAAACTTTTATTAATACAGCTTGTGTACAAATTCCAATCAAAAAGTATGAGAGGACAATCAACCTCTGAAGGCTATAATTTTTAAACAAATATTTCATGATCTAAACATGAAATATTTGTACACAATCAACTGTGTCAATTTATCTTACATAAGAAAAACATTTTTTAACTATCAAAATATAATAAGAATGAAATCTTTTATAATCTTTTATAAAACATTTGATTGGCTACTGGTTTTACCATAGAAGGGTAAAGATAGCGCATTCGCTTATTTTATTTTCAAACTTGGGCCATTCGTTATAGAGAAGTTGAAACAATAATTCCAAATAATCTATACACTGCCGAATAGACTAATTTTCATTAGGTTAACGTATGAGTTTTTTGCTTAATATGTTCCAAAAAAAAATTTTTTTTTTTTTTTTTGTTAAAAATAAAAACCTAAACAAAAAGAATAAGGGGCTCGCAAATTTGAGAAAAATTTAACAAAGGGCTCGCATGAGCCCCTTATAGCTCGCCACTGGGTGTAATATGCATTAAAGATACCAAGAAATTTTATACTTGGTTTTAATCCTTTTCCCAAGTAAGCAAAACAAAGTTTTATGCATGAAATATATTCACATCTGAGCTATATATAGAGACTAATGACTTACATTATGAGATATATATGACTTCTGCATTACTTCAACCTTGGTATCTCTTTCTCTCTCTCTCTCTCGGGTCTGGCTCCCACTGAAGAGACCTCAATAAAGATCGAAACAGGTCTGGGTAGTGGCCCTTCCTATTATGCATTGTATTATACATGCCTGAAAGGGGGGGGTTGCTTTGCATTATGGGATACATAATAAGGCAAGTGATATGTAAGTCATTAGCATCTGCATACAAGTAGCGCAGACGTGAATATATTTCACGAGCTAAACTTTGTTTTGTTTACTTGGGAAAAGGATTAAAACCAAGTATAAAATTTCTTGGTATCTTTAACATATATATATAATAGATTTAGATATCTATATAGATATAATAGATAGAAATTATCAGCAAAATTTAAATTTTAGTTCGATTTTAAACTTTTCATTTAGTTCAATGTTACAGTATATAAAAATATCAGCAACAATCTAAAAGATTTATTTTTAATTAATTCTATTGACAGTTGAAAAAATATGATATGCAGCACTGCATAACATAAATTTCGCAATATACCTGCCTAAATCTACAATAATCATTATTCTTCATATAATTTGTAATTGGTTAAAAAAAAATGAGCACTGTATGCAGTTTGATTAAAACCTAAATGTTCTAGAGCCACTGCACATAATTCAGCAACATACACTTGTCCACTATGTTCTTTCTAATCTTGTTCACAGTATCTTCTGCAAACTTTCCTTAATGTCACTGTCTTGTCAGAAGAATCCTCTGATCATTTCCCTTTTCATCCAACAATTTCTTCAACAGCATATTTTTGCCTTCAACTAATTACCGGCATGAAAAAACTCAGTGACCCACTGAGTTTTTTTATTAATTAATTACATAAAATCTTTATTAAAAGGAGGTACTGAGTAAAGGATTATCTAGTCAGTGATCAGCAGAGTATAAAAAAATAAAAATATTATATAAGTAAAGAAATGAAACTGCCAATGTCACCAACTGTAATCTCAACTCCGATGGTTTTGAAAAAACAAATCTAATAATAATAATATTATTATTGATGGAGTTCAAAGAGTCACTGCAGGAAGCCAACACTAATCAGTATTAAACAATGCTATCATATATATATATATATATATATATATATATATCTTGAAACTCATTCACCACTCTCCAAAAATTAATTCTCATACCCTTGTTAACAATATTCTAACACAAATTTCTAGTTACCCTTTGTTCTCTCCTCATCATCATCATCATCATAAACTGAATATTTTCTTCTTAATTCCCCCCCCCATCCTATAAATATACCTTTAGTAAATGTTTTATCGTGCCACTTCTCTATTATCTATCAGCTAAAGTTTGCAACCCAGGGAAAAAACTTCAACCTACCTTCACAGATAGCATTCCACAGACAGTGCCATCATGGACACTCACCTCTAGATCTGCTCCACTACTTCATCATACCCAAGAAATCCAATCTGACCGCTTATAATGAGACATGCTTATCTACCTACTTGTTGAAATATGCTTGATGCTATTGCCCCCATGTTTGCCATATGTTCCAAGAACTTCAATTTCTCTCAATTTCAACAATACCACAAATCTTATATTTGTAAGATTTTGACTTATGAAAACTATAAGTAATAATTAAAACTGTGATAAAATGTGTATCACAAGGAATTTCAACCAAATATGAAACAAAAAAAATCAGGAGTTATTAAGCCGTTAAAAATTCTTCAAGAACCACTTTCAAAATAATCCATGTTTGTGGAAGGAGGGCAATTTACATACACTGGTGTTCAAAAGCTAAGGACAAATTACATATTTACCTGTATATGAAAAAATATTCATGCCTACAGCCAAATGTGCACATTAATTTATTGCCAACACACTAAAAAATTATATTACACAAAAACGTGGTATAAATTAAACTGCAATACATTTTTGGAAAAAGTTACAAATTTCCTAAGGACGTAATTAACGGATGAATGTACAGTGCTTACAGCAAACTATGCAGAGAGAGAGAGACATTTCATATGGAATATGTCCACCCTGAACTGTGATGCAGCTCTCACAACATCATACCATACTTAATACCAAGTGATTCAGAAGTTCTTGAGATGAACTCGCCCACTCCTCCTTCAGAGCAAGGATAAGGACTTGTTTGTTTCTGGAGAAAAATTTCGAGCAGCAATGCATCTTCCTATTGCATGCCAAATGTGTTCTATAGGATTGAGATCTAGGGAGAATGCTGGTCACTCAATTCGAATAATATTCTGCCTCCAGAAGTGTCTCCACTGCTTGTGTATGATGCAGTGCAGCATTGTCACTCATAAAAATGAATTCTTTGTCTACAGCATCAGAGAACAATCGAACATCACATTGAAGAACTTTATCGCAATATCGTTCACCAGTCACAGTCCCTTTCTCCAACACTTGTGGCTCAGTGCATCCAATAAGCATAATGTCTCCCCACACCATGACCCCAGCACCACTGTATCTATCCCTTTCAAGGACATTCTCATGATGGTAAGCAGTACCACTTTCATGCCAGATTGAGTTTCTTCTAGAATCAGAGAAAAGACTAAAGCAACTCTATCTGTAAAGAGTACATTAGCCCACTGGTATCTTGTCCAATTTTTATGGGCACAACACTTGAAAATGTGCTCTGTGATGAGCTGTGGATAAAGGGATGCACAGACTACAGAACTTCGGGCATATAAGATTATTTGTCGCTTACATGTTGCCACAGTTCGTCGAGATATCTGCATACCGATGCTTGGAGCTGACTTGCAAACTGACCTGCCGTGGTGAATTGATTATGTCTTGCTGTTATCACTAAAAGTCTGTTTTCATGCTCCATGGTAGAGCGAAGGTGATCCCTTAGCAAATGTCTGGAACACATTCCATTGGTATGATACAATGCTATCTGAGATTCCAAACTTTCTGGCAATATCAATAATACTGCAGTATTCTTCAAGCTTTCCAATAATTCTTCATGTGAAATCATATAGATGATATCTTTGAGACAATGCAAGACATGCAAGTTTGCAACTTTATTCCTTCACGAAAAGGGCTTCCTTCAAACATAATTTGCTTAGTGCAGCCTTTTGCCTTTTATCCTATTGAGTGCTACCATGTGAGCATGTGATATGAAAATTTGAATGTGCATCTGCTTTCTACTCAAAATCATCAGTTATACTAATTGCCACAAGTTGATTCATCTGAATTTGCAGTTTTACTCTTCAGAAATAGTGTTTGTGCTTAGGTGTTTGGACACTAGTTTATATTATATTAGGAATATTATATTATTATAAAGGAAACATATAATATTATTATATAATATATATAATAATAATATTATATATTATTATATATATATATTATTATTATTATATATGTTTCCTTTTTGTGTTGTTACACCATGAAGCATTGTTATGAATTTCTGTCACTTGCTCAGAGCAGGTGTTTAGATCAAAAGACTAAAAGCAGTGGTTAGTGACTGACCATAGGAAAAAGACATAAGTTGTGGTGTTTGTTCTACTTAGTACTCACTGTAGTGTCAAGGGGATTAGGAATGGTTAGGGAATGGCATTCTGTGAGAAAGGAAACTTATATAAGATTATGGTGTGAGATACCAAGGAGGTGACTTCTACAGCACACCCAAAACTCTGTTTATAAAAAAGATAAAGGGATATTGGGAAAAGATTGTCATGTATTGATGTGGTTGGAGACAAATTTACACATAATTTTCTAATGTTAATATCTTCTGTTTCAATTTTTTTTTTTTTTTTTAGAAACAGGCACTAAGCAATAAGAGTTCTGTTCATTATCATAACAGTCTGCATAACACAAGCAGTTTGAACTGTGGTATGTGCTGTTCCTCAATATCACATACTACAAGCTCAGTTTTGTTTAGTGATATTAAGATTTTATTTATTTTATTTTATGCAGAGTGGAATAAAATAAAATTCTTCATCAATAAGAAAACCGACACTATTTCAGTCAATAACTTCTTGTGTTAGGGAGTGTTGAGATGGTAGCACGTATCAGTCGTCTCTTCATCAGATGCTGTTTATAATCAGCGATAGTTCCGAGTCAGTTATCTCTGATTGGCTACCTGTGGAAACTAAACTGTCACCTCAGTCTCCAAAAGTAAAATTGGGCTAAAACAGCCTCACCTATTCCCCATAAGGGAATAAAAGGCATTAGTTGATTTTTTTTTTTTTTTAATGTCAGATATGCAAATGAAACATTTAGAATTTTTGCAAATGAAAAAGTTATTCTGAATAGTTATTCTCAATCTACACCATTAAATCCCCCCCCCATTATGGCAATAAGATTGTCATGTTTACAGATAACTGAATAGTGTAGTACATTTCATTTTACTAAGAACTTTATCTTTCTTTGTAACAATAACAACAGCAGTACAAAATTTAGCCCGCAGCCTTAGTCAGTGTTCAATACACCATCATAACTAAATTTAATACTTTTAACTTAAATTTTTATGCATTTTTTTCCACTGGAAGTAACACAACCCTTACTCTGAATTATATTTGCCATTGTTAACACAAACTGCGCCATGGGATGATTCACGGAAGTCATATTGCTAAAATCATTGCCTGAGAGACTACAGAGTCATATGACAATCATCATTGGTAATAACTAAAAATCATCATAAAACTAAGGATCATAAGGCAGGGTATTACTGACACAGTGGATCTCTCAATTATGAATGAACCGTCATTATCAATCCTTGAATGGTTAGTTCACCAAATGACTTCTGGTACAACATCATGTAATTATGCCTTCAGTTATCCAACCCTTCAAGTATATGACAAGGAAATTGTTTTTCCACTGTGGTTGGATGATTGAGGGGAAATACCATATATACACAGACATCCAAAACCTTATGATAAATACTATTTCTGAACATTACAACTGCAAATTCAGATGAATCAAGCTTGTGACAATTTTGAGTAGAAAGAGGGTTTACACTGAAATTTTTGAATCGTGTGCAAAGGGCTCACGTGGTAGTACTCAACAGGATAAAAAGGCTGCACTAAGTGAATTATGTTTGAAGGAAGCTCTTTTCGTGAAGGAGCAAAAATGCAAACTTGGATGTCTTGCATTGTCTCAAAGACATCATCTGGATGATTTCACATGGGGTGGAATTATTGGAAAGCTTGAAGAATGCTGCAGAATTGCTGATATTGCCAGAGAGTTTATAATTTCACATAGTGTTGTATCTGGGCTCTGAGCAAGGTTTTAAACAAAAATGTGTTTCAGATAAACGCTAAAAAGTGGCCCTCACTCTACCATGGATCATGAAAACAAATTTTTGGTGATAATAGCAAAACATAATTGATGCACCATGGCAGGTCGGCTTGCAAGTTGGTTCTCGACTAACTATTGCAAGATGTCTACAACAGGTAGGCCTATAGTCTGCATGAAACTTTTATCCACATTTCATTGTACAGCACGTTTTCAGTAGTGTTGTATATATAAAAATTGGACCAGATGCCAATGGGCTAATGTACTCTGTACAGGCAAGAGTCATTTCAGACTTTTCTCTGATTCTAGGCAACACTTCATCTGGCATGAAAGTGGTAGTGCTTACCATTGCAAGAATGTTCTTGAAAGGGATAGATATGAGGGTGCTGGGGTGATGGTAAGAGGAATTATGTTTAATGGATGCACCGAGCTACAAGTGCTGGAAAAAGGGACTGTGACTATGTCTCTCTGCATAGTTTGCTGTAAGCACAATACATTAATAACTTAACTATATCCTCAGGAAATCTGTAACTTTTGCAGAAAAACATATTGCAATTTAATGTGTACAAAGTTTATAACACATTTTTTGTGCAATATAATTTATTTGTATGCTGGCAATAAATTTATGTCCACATTTGGTTGCAGTCATGAAAAATTTTTCCATATACAGGTAAAAATGTAGTTCGTCCTTAGCTTTTGGACACCAGTGTAGTTAACTGGGCTGCCTGAGTGAACTCTCACATCTCTCTAAAACTGTTTGCCTCTAAATTGTCAGATTTATATGTTACACAATGCTTGGGCACTGCCTTATTATTATGATTATTACATGATACTAACATGAAGCCTCAGGACTCACTGCAGGAGGCCATTCTACAATACACAACACTACATGATCCACCATCTATATTTACACCAACACACTCTTTTATGCATGTGTATGTTTGTGTATTAACTGTATATTCTCTTGTAGGTTTGCATGTTTTGCAAAAGGAACAACTTGAGTTTCAGGAAAAGGGAACTTGCTACATCTGTACTATAGAGATGCCTTCTGTATAGCAAGACTGATGTTTGTCTAATCTCTCTTATTCCATACAACTGGATCTTATTCATCATATCAGTTTTTCATATGCTTATTTAATTTGCCATCTTCAATAACAATTTTTTTCCCTTGTTTCCTACAACTTTTTACTGATTTTCATACCAAATTTGTTACAGCAATTATTCAGATGAGTAAAAGGGTTAGTAAGTAGTATAAGTCCTCAGATTTACACAGATTTAAGTTATGCAGATTCGCAGGTATGCAAGTGCAATACTTCAAATTGCAATAGCATCTATGAAGCACTACTTTATAAACATAAACATGGCTAATATACAGCTGAAAGACATCAATTAAGCATAAAAATTGATAATAATTTGATAATAATAAATTGATAAAAATTGATAATAAAATGGAGAATATTATTGATTCAGCCATAAATTTATAACCAAATATAGAAAGAAGCATTAAAAGTATTTTTCTATAGATGCTACTGCATCCTATAAACTGATTTATGAGTTTAAAAAAAAATGCAACAGTATAGACTGTACTGTACATACAGAATTAAATATTCATAATGATTATTATTACTACAATGGTTGACTCCATGGAGTCAGAAAGCTTAACATGGAAGACCCTAAATTGAAACACTAGCCATTATTCACACAATACCTATCATACCTGTCCTTAAACCCATTTGCAGACAAAGCACTAATAACTACCTCTGGCAATGCATTCCACCATCATCCAAGGAAAAAATCTAGTGTTAACACTCATTAACCACACTCTTACACAATTTCCAGGGTTGACTCCTCGTTCTCTACCCTCCTTCACTGTACAGAAAAAAGGCATTAGTGTCAATCCTATAAAATCCTTTTAATAACTTATATACTTCTATATATAGCCTCTTTTATGCCTATCAGCTAGTTTTTGGAGGCCTAGAGACCTTCAATTTATTCTCATAGGAAGCATTCCACAGACTTTTCACAATCTTTGTCACTCTCCTCTGGATCCTCTCCACCATATCTTCATCACCAAGGATTCCAGGTGACCAGATGTGCAATAGTGCAGATCTGGCCTTAATGCCTTATAAAGTGGAACAACAACTTCACTATTAGTGTGTTCTTCAACAACTATGTAATTCAATGTGCTATTTTGACCACCTTTGCAATATTTCCTCTAAACTTCAATTCTCTGTCCATATCAACCACCAAGTCCTATGAATCACCAACTTCTTGCAGTTCAATTCCATCAATATAGTATACAGAATATGATCTCATACTCCCAAAGTGTATCACCTTACACTTTGCTGCATTAAACTGACAGTCATTTAACTTTTCCCATACTGTCAGCATATTTAAGATCTCTATCACCTTCATTGTCTATGGCTCTTCCCAGTTTTGCATCATCATCACCAAATAAGTGGATATTCCTGTCAAATTATGTCCAATATCATTAATGTAGTATAACCCATTTGGTATACAAATAATCCCACAAATGAAGATAGACATATACTACTATTGGCAGATGATCAAATAGTATTAGCTACTAGAAGATGATTTACAAAGATCATTAAAATCATTAAATGATATTATAATTACAGCTATTTTGCCTGCTTCAGTTTAGGAGTACCCCTGTTTAAATGTCATTGGCTATTTACTCATGGATTCTTAGGGCATTATGAGTGTAGATGTACTAAAAAGTATATGTAGCCTAAGGAATAGAAAATTGCACATACCTTTTTCTGGGTGTTGTGGTTTTTCCTCAGTCTGCGATGTCGAAAACTGAAGAGTGTGTGTGTGGGGGGGGGGGGGTAGGCAGTTTGGTAAAATAAGTTAGAAAAACCTACCCCTCCCCACACACACACTCTGCAGTTTTCGACATCGCAGACTGAGGAAAAGCCACAACACCCAGAAAAAGGTATGTGCAATTTTCTATTTCTTAGGCTACATATACTTTTTAGTACATCTACACTCATAATGCCCTAAGAATCCATGAGTAAATAGCCAATGACATTTAAACAGGGGTACTCCTAAACTGAAGCAGGCAAAATAGCTGTAATTATAATAGTTTATAAAAAGGAGTAACATGGGAGTTTTCCCAGAAATAATATACATCATTAAATGATATCTTAAAATAATACGACAACATCTAAAAAAAAAAATAATAATAATAACATTCAAAGGAGAAAACCCAATAAGAAGTAAAATAGTGATAGATGATAAAATATTAGAGCATGTTATATTATCATACGAAAAAGAAAAAGACACTAAAATACCAAACTTTACCAAAGTAAATGGCTTAATAAATAATATATTTAAACCATCCCTAGTACAAAAACACACTAGAATCAGACTATATAATGTCTTGTCAAAACCAATTCTACTATTACCTTGATTACCTTGATGGACCCGTGTTTCACTCAGGATTTCTCCACGAGTGCAGGTCACAAAGATGCCTCCAATGATCTCGATCTTGGGCCTCTCCCTTCCATGTTATACCCATCTTGTAGGTGGTCTTCCTGGGTTTCTCTTTATTCTTGGTTGCCAGTTGAGTATTCTATATGTCCATCTGTTATCCCTGAGTCTGGCTATGTGACCTGCCCATCTCATCTTGCTTTCATATACTGCAGTTACCACATCTTTTATGCCTGATCTCTTTCTTAGTTCCGTGTTTCTAACATGTTCCATTCTGCTGATGTTAAAAATCCTGCGTTCTATTGCACGCTGAGTTATTCTGAGTCTCTTCCTCTTTTCTTGTCATGTTCCATGTTTCTGATCCATGTGAGTAATGGTAGAATATCACTATTAAATAGTTTTGCCTTTGGAGAGATGTCAAGATTTGGATCAGTAAGTGTTTCTTTTAGTCTGTTGAATGATAGCCATGCAGCTTTCTTTCTTTTTGCTAGTTCTTCAGATAAATCGTTATTCATTATTATTGTTTGTCCTAAGTACTTGTATGAGTCAACTTGTTCTATAGGGATGTTATCAATACATAGGTGACTGTCACTTGTGTAGATGTTTTTAATCCATTTTGTTTTTTCTAGATTCATTTCTAAGCCTATCTTACTGCTGTTTGTGTATACTTTTTCACCCATTTCTTCTAGGTCTTTTGGGTTGTGGGATATCAGTACTAGATCATCGGCAAACATAATAAGAATTTGTAGCTTTTCACCATCTATGCTTATTCCTCCGTTTAGGTCTTTTTTTTCAGAATGTATTCTAAAGTGCTGGTAAATAGATTTGGGGAGATCACATTGCCTTGGCGGACCCCTCTCTTTATATCTATATTTATAGGTTGATCAAATAGGGTTATTTGTGTGGTCTGATTTTTGTTAATTTCTTTGATCATGTGGATATGAGTAGGATCCACATTTATTTCCAGTAAGGCACTGATGACTGCATTGTGTTCTATGTTCTATGTATTATGTTCTATATAGCCCTGGGATTCTACTCAGGAGTAGAATCCCAGGGCTATCCCAGATGCTATACCAGCAACCCAGCAAACCTTGGGTCCTGATCCTGGACCATTGATGACAGACTTACTGTTGATACTCACACGCAAGTCAAATAGCCCACTGATCCTAGCTGTGCCATCCAGGACCATCCCTCTTCCTGAAGCAAATGCCATAGTAGCACAAGACTACAAGGATCTCCCTAGTAGTCCTGGTAGCTTTATCAGATGTCCATGGGTTGAACTGCACAGCAAACACAATGGCAGTACGTTGAATCCCAGTGATGGTGGTCTGGAAAAAATGATAGCAAAAGATACAAAAAAAAAAAAAGAAAGAAAGAAAGAATAGTAAAATAAAAAGACTCAGGAGAAATAGAACAAGAATAAGGGAAGAATGAAAATGAAATCATCATGATGAATATGAAGACACACACACACACACACAAACTAACTATGTTGGTCAAATGCAATATGCAATGCTGCTTCCAAAAACTGAAAAAGTTTGAGGCAGTAGCAGTTAATAAATCTAGCTGATGAAACAAAGCCTCACAACTATAAATGATATGGTATCTATCTATTAAAAAGATTTTATGTAACATTTTAGTCTCTTCCAATTCATCCCATGACTGGCAGATCTAGTGTAACCTGCAAAACCTGATTTGTCCAACTGAAGAAAACAAATGTAGTTCCAATGCTCTTCAAAAAAAGATCAACTATCGATCTGTTTATCTACCCATAATATGAAACAGCAAAGGAGTAAGAAATATAAACAACTCTAGGATAGAAGAGAGGAAAAAGTTGTCTCTTGGAGAGCATAAAAGCATCACTAACCTTCAGTTTATAATCCATATAATTCACATTATGTCAATTTTATTGTTGAGGATGCAGCAGCCTAGATATCTTTTATGATAAACTCTTTACATAAGGAACAGAAACCCAAGAACCAATATTCCCTCTAATTTTTGCCAGACCATGTGAATATGAAAAAAACATTTCTTGCATAAGTTTCCAGTCTCAGACTTACTGTGCAGTAGCAAGACAACAAAAGTCACAAACTTTTAATTTCATACACCTAAAATTTGTGACATCTTTGTTAAAAGATCTTGTACGTTGCATGCTAAATATTTCTATAAGAGCAACCTAAAATGCCTTACTCCAGTTTTTCCACTTTAACTTTGATACTGACATTTTGAGGGTTTAATACACACTAAAAACGCTAATGTAATATTTCACATATTAATGTTGGCCACTCCCCATTTTTTTTTGTCTAGCTATAATTTGTAAAATTATTATGTGACACCTCAAGTTTGATAGCAACCATATGAGTTTCTCCAAACATTTCCATGACTTATGTCCAAAGTCTGAGAGTGATGGCTAGTTTGCCGTTGTAAGAAGCTTGGATGTGGTTTCACATTTTTACTAAAATTCCTCCGACTACAGAATTACTGCAAAAGCATTTTCCTACTGATTTTTTTTAAATTTTTCATGTTAAAAAAACTTTAATGCACTAAAAATGCTAATGTAATATTTCACATATTAATGTTGTCCCCTTTTTTTCCCAAGGATTCATTGTGGGAGGGCGCTCTACTCTATTCTACTCCACTATGCAACTCACCCCTACAACGTAATTCTCCAATAATACATAACAACACTATTGCCATCAACATCATCACAGTATTTTTTGTCTATAAATTGTGTGTTCTCATGGCTGGAAATGAAATGAAAATCGCAAAGAAAAACCCAGCTACCTCAGTATGAGATCGGCTAACTCATCTTCCATTGTGGGCTTCAAATTAATTTGCTTAAATCCATGTAGCTACAGAATCTATTACCATTTGAACAAGTTCAATGAATGCATTGTTTCAACAGTAGATCCTAAACACAAATATGTTTCTGGAACTTGCTGATGTGAGCATCCATTTGCCCATATGGCACAGGCTAAAAGTCGCTAAAGTATATTAAGTTGGAACAGATTAAAGAATACTGAAGTGGAGACATTGGAGAAATAAAATAAGTGGCAAGCATGATTTATCATATAATTTGTTTTTATATGCATTCCAAAATTACTGAATAAAATTAGACATTCTGAAAGCAAAAATTTTGTGCATGCAATTACAATGCATGTGTTCCCCCTTTTGACTGGTGTGTGCATGTGAATGCACACAGCTTAGAGGGAAAATTGCCAAGAACCATTATCTATGAAGGCTATGATTGTTTATTGTCACTGAAAAGAAACCTGAGCTGTAATCATTCAAGAGAAAAGTAGATTTAATGTAGATATATATTAAATCCACCTTTTCACCTGAATGGTTCTTAATGTAGAAGATCATCTGGAAAGCAAAGAGAAGAGATGAATTACAATTGATATTGCCAGACTTTTGGGAAGAATGAGAAATGGTACTAATATATATTTCTGTGCTGCTTTTCTTTCACTAAACAGAAAGCTGCAAACTACTATTGGACAGCCTTAGAAAAAGCAAATTAAAAAATAGGCAATTATTGAATTGTCTTTCTTTGATATGATTGTTGGATGGATATAATTTCAAACTACAAAAATGTCACCCACCTAATGCAATCTACAGTGTAGATCAATGAGAAGTGAAGGTGTTGAAAGATATACTATTCAAAATGCTACATGTATTAGTCAGCTAAGGTACGAATGATTCGAGAAACTTGCTATTCGTTCCATTTGCTTTATAAAGTTTTTCTAACATGACAAATAAAAAAAATATTAGTAGAAAAATGCTTTTGCAGTAATTCTGTAGTCAGAGGAATTTCAGTAAAAATGTGAAACCACATCCAAGCTTCTTACAACAGCAAACTAGCCATTACTCCCAGACTTTGGACATAAGTCATGGAAATGTTTGGAAAAACTCATATGGTTGTTATTTGACATTGCAAGGGCAGGTAAATGATCACATCTGACACAGAAGCCTGCTCACCAAACTACCCTTTACAATCATACTGCCAGTTTCCTTCTTGTTCATTCACTTTGAGTCATGGTAGATAGCTTCCTCAAGATTTTCCCACCAAAAGGCTTTAGGCACCCAATGGCTCTGCACTTTCACACCCTTACTTCTCCTAAATTTCACTCCATCTTTTTTTTGTTTAATGAACTATACAGTGTACAATCACTATACATAACTGACACTTTAAACTCTGATCCTGTCATTTTTAGTCGGGCAGGGACAACCCTATGAATTTCAATACTACCAAACTACAGCTGTATTATTTCTCACAAGAAAGATCTCACTTTACATTCCTTTACTGATAATAAAGGGATATAAAGGGCTGTTGATAATACACAAATCTCCAAAAAAGATCAGAGTGCTCTTCTTGGACTTAAAATTTGGCCTTTCTTGGAATGAACACATCACACCCACAGCTTCTTAGGAATTTACCCTGTGAGTAAAAAAACAGCCAGTATTTCTTACTATATTGAAGGAAAAAACTGCCATCAACATACAAATATTAAATGTGCTTAAACCTAGAAAAACTTTCTGTATTTTGGATAGTCCAAGAAAAACATTCCTAAAAGTACTTAATGATATCCAGATGAGGGCAATCCAGTTAAATGACAATGCTTTTCTCACTATCAAAATTCATTCCAATAATTTTCAAACCTACTGAACCAGTGTCTCCTCCTCTCTCATTCCATCTACCTCATGCTCTTTTTCCTACTTGGTCAAGAAATACAACAGATTCCTATTTTCTCTTCCTTAACTTCTCAGCTATTTCAGGGGACCCTGTAACCTCTAGAGAGTGCATCCCCTTGGTGGTGGATAGGGAAGCCCACCAGATATGATGAGGTGGTCTGAATATATTGAATAAGGACTTGTGGACCAACAGGGACATAAAGGGCAATCATCTTGATTTTAAGGGAAGTGGCACTTCCATGGTCCCCTGGCTGGATCTATCCTCTTCTTCTCTACTTTGAGGAAGATCCACTCACTTTGATCTTTCCTATATGGCCTTATCAGCCAGCTCTTCTTATTTCATGACCCTTATGCTATTAAGAGTACTCGAGGGCTATGGGATCTTTCAATTTCTGGCCTATATCTCCTCTATAATCTACTCTTTCCCCCTTCAGTATAGTATACCTTATTCTTCCTAGGGGTTTAAATTTGGAAGAAGGCTAGTTCAAAAGCCTTAAGGTAGCAGCCTTACCACTAGACAATCCATCACCAGGCTTGTCACCTGACATGGAGAACATTAATCTACTTTAAGTCAACAGAGAAAGATAATCAAAATGAATCTACGGAAAACAACCCTGGAATGGAAAAGACAAAATATAATACATATAGCATATTGGAACATAAGAGGAATAGCATATAAAGAAATAGAATTAGACCAAATATTAAATGAAAGAAATTTTCAAATAGCAAATCACTGAAAAAGAAGAAATTAAAAGGAACCATGAGAACTGAAAAATTTAATGTAATATATAGTGGAGTTGACAGACACCAAAGAGCAAAAGCAGGTGTTATGATTTTGATTCATAACTCCCTTTCAAAACAGTTAAAATATTATAAATTATGGAATGAATGAATAATAGAAACAAGAATAAAAATAGAGGTTATTTAACAATAACTGGTTTATATACCCCAGAAGATGGAAGAGAAGATGATAATATTGAATTCTTAATCAGTTACAAAAGATATATATATAATAAAATAAATAAAAATGATTATGTAATATTAGAAGGAGACTTAAATGCAAGAATTGGAAACATGAAAATTAATCATAATATAGGAATATATGGAGGGTGGGCAAAAAAGCAGAGTGGCAGTCTCACTGGGTAATGGCTTTAACCTGCTAAGGACATTTGCAAAACACTTATGCATGTGACAAATTATGCAAAATCTCACTGCCACAAAAAATTATATTACTCCCCCTCAATTTCCTTAATGATGAGAACTCAATAAGTCAATTGAGTTTCCATAAAGTGCTTAGTGATGCTGTATCATTTGTCTGAAGAACATCTAATCCTACTGTCAGTCTACATAAAATTTGAGTAAATTACTAAGACAAGACCTACTTTTTATAAAGCCACATGCTGCCAGCTATAGAGTATTATTTTATGTGGTTCCCACTCATGAAAAGTTATGAGCATATAGCACATTTGTACCATGAGTGGACTAAGGATTTTTTTATTCTATTTTTCATTTCGAACTACTTTAACCATCATTCACGAGATATTAATTAGTCTGTAAATTTGCTGATTCTGTCTTGGAACCACTTTATGTAATGGAGCTTTTTACCTTCTTTCCACCCTCTTGGAACCTTGCCAGAGCTAAAACTGATACTTAAACAACTTTGTCAGAGCACACTGCCAATTTGCTTGCACATACCAAAAGGACTGATATACCATCATCCCACTGTTGTATTCATGTTGAAATTTTTCAGTATGCTGGGCACCTCCTGTTTGTTTACCTCAATTCTCACATCAGTAACTGTGAAATCTCCACAAAATCTCAACCTGGATGATACACCCTTCCAAAATGATCACTCAGCTACTGAACTATTTCTTTTTCTCTCAACTTCCTACAATCAACACTGATCAAAGTTGTCATTCCATAATTATTCTTCCTAGCAAAAAAACTCTTTGGATATATTTTGGCCCTCTTAGCAAATTTTTCCTCATAACTGAATCTGTTCTTTCTTACCACACTAGTTAATCTTCTAGTTTACACTGTGTGCTTCAATGAGTATGCTGATCACCTGTTCCTTTATATTCCTTCCACAATATCTCCACCTGCCTTTTTTTTTTTCAACTCCTGCTTTATATCTCTACTGATCCACTTAACTCACACTTGGTTTATCCTGTAAGTATGCAGTCTGATAGTGCTTCTTGCAAACTATCTCTGACCACTTCCAATGCACTGCCATAGCACCACTCCAAGGGGGCCAAACCTTATGGCTGCACCCCCCCACCCAAGTAATTATAGTTTTCCTGATTTTGCACTTCCCATCTCTCACTGAACAACACTCCCTCCAAACATCTAACTTCAAAACTATTCAAATGCAGTCACTCAGGCAAATAAAAGCCCTTTCATTCATGAAATTCACTCTATACATTTATGAACTGCACATCATTCCTCTTGCACAATCTTCTCATCAAGTCAATAGCAATCATGGCCTCTCTTCTCTATTCATATGTTAACCATTTCGCCATCCAGGCTAATTAGTACTGTTATAAGAATTTGAGTTCTGTTTACTTTAAATTCAAACATCTTTTCATCTTCGAACATATCAACTCAGATGTGCATGGTGACGTGAATTAATATACACATTAATGTATATAGTAAACATCAGTAATTAAATGAACTCTTTTTAAATATTAATTTGGTTACACATTTACAAACAAGGATAAATAGTAAATATACTGACTTGAATACAATTAAGAAAGTAACAATTTCATGAAACATATGCATACACTGAAAATAAAATAATACAATACCACATCTAAAGTGTTTGCTCTTTCAAGTCCTATATTTGGATATCAAAGTTTTAATAGTATCAGAATGCTACAAAAATCAAAATTTGGCTCTTATACCTCTACTGATTTTACTGTTTATCAAGCGATACTCAGTATCCAATTTTTGCTAAATGCTTTTACCTCTCACAACTCAAATGCCAATGTAGACTAGACATTCACAAAGAAAGAAGTAAGATTATATATGACAATAATTATTAATTTAATACTGGCAAAAAATCATAGAAATAAGATAAAACAATTCAATAAATCAATGACTAATTTTATACAACACTATTGTGTATTTCTTCAGGTTGATAAACACAAATATGAAGAGGTATTAACGTGGAGATTTTTAACCCTGCAATGCTCCCCGGGGCAACGCATTACCCCAGTGACTCCATTTTCTTCTACACATTAGTCACAGATGTGTACAGCACTTCCCCCACCCAGCTATACTCTAACCAACAATCATTCTCCACATCAGTCAATGAGTGAAAGTAGTTCATGAAGTACGTGTCATTCTGTAAGACTGTTGGGGTGATAGCATACCCCGCTGGGCATTAGTGTGTGTGTGTTAAATTTGTGTTAGGCACCATGGTTATTTCTATCAATGTACAGTGACAAGAAAGTTGATGAGGTCTAAACAACCAGAAGTTATACTTTTTTTTATAACAACACAAAAGGTAGTGTTGACAGTTTTGACCAGATAGCTCACAACTACACAAAAAAGCCACAAAACCAGAAGATGGCCTCTGCGCTATTTTATGGGATGCTGGATCAAGTAGGAATCAACTTGCAGATAATTCTCCAGTCATTAACTAAGTAAAAGATGATTAGGTGCCAATACTTGAAGAATTTGGGCTTGAATCTTGCTACACCACACATTAAAAGGAGACTGGCTCAGCCACAGTCTAGAGAACTTACGAATATCATAGAAAGTTCTGAACATCCAAGGCGATGAAGACACCAATGCTGGTCCTGTTGAGGCTGAGGGACCTCCAGAACCAAATATGAAGAAGCAAGTTAGGTGTCAGATCTGTCTACGAGCCAAGATCGGAAAACCAAAGTTCGTTGTTTGGTATGTGACATTTTTGTGTGCGCGGATCACAGGAAAGACATCTGTGATGAATGTGCTAGAAAGAATTAACGTTCTACATGGTTTATAAACTAATTTTGATGCATCTTTTTTAAATTTTTATTAGATTTACCATCTACAAATCATTCACATGGTAGAAAAATGTTTAACATCAATTTTTGACACTCATTGTTTGTTTTGTGTAAATAAGTTCGTCATTTGTATTGTAAAGTATATTTCTTCTTCATGTACATTTTAACTGAAACCTAACAACACATTTGCACAAGAAAAATTAGGATATATTCATTTTTTTTATGTTTTTGTTAGAAAGTATGACACTTGGTAAATATCAGTAAAAATTTAAAATTACATAATATTGTATTTTATTTTTCCTTCCTTTTTCTCCTTTCAAAATATCATAGTAGGTAAAAATCTGTTAATAGCTTGAGCTATATAAACACAATAACAGTTTCAATTACCTATAGTGGAAGGGGGGAAGAAATGTCGTGGGGTGACAGCATACCCCAAATGAGCAGTGATGATGTCCAAAAAAGGGTGAGTATCCAGGGTTAAATAAATCATAATTTTTTTAAAAAAATTCATTTCAACACACGACAGATGTTAAATATAGGAATGACATATCGTGAGCATGGGTTATTGTTATAGGCTATAACATATTTTGTCCCACAGCTTAATTCATCAATACATAGATCTCTTATGTATGTTGCCCAGAGTTGATTTAACATCAGGTATTGGATTTTATTACAATGGGTCAGACATTGTATCATCTCACCAGCCTCTTTAAATTTGCATACATTAAATTCTATGTATGGTATTTTGGCAATTTGCCAATTGACTTGATGATTTCTGTTGGTCATGAGAAAGGCCAATTCAGATTTCATTTATTTCTTCTCCACATCTCTAACGTGTTCTTTTTGATGAATTTCTGTTGAACATAATAAACATTACAATTGTAATGTTTATTATTTGTTTATAAACAATTGTTTATAAACTCCTGATCTTTTCATAGGATGATGGGGTTGTTTAGGTGATTTTCACATCATGGAGATTTTTTTGTGGAAGTCTAAATGCAACTTTTAAGTTATTATTACGGGCTACTCCAAGGAGTCCTTAGACTCAAAGTGAGACCCTAAACATCATGTCAAGAACTATCCAACATTTCACAGTATCTATCATACTTTGCTTTGAACTCATTCAGTCATGGCACCCACAAAAGACTCTGGTAACCTATTCCACTCATTTGCTGATCTCCAAGCAAAAAATCAATTTCTAAAATCCATGTTAACTACACTCTTACTCAGTTTCCATGGATGGCCCCTAGTTCTCCCACCACCAGACCTATTTTAAAAAATTTCCTCTGAATTAATCTAGTAAAAACCCCTTAGTAATTTGTATATCTCAATCATATCACCCCTTTTCTGCCTATCATAAATCAGTTTCAGTAACCCACAAACCTTCAACCTATTCTCATAAGGTTCATTCCATAGCCCTACTACCCTCTTGCCTCTGGATTCTCTCCATCTCCAGCTCCTTGCCAAGAAACCCTGGCACAGAGATATCTGTGCACAGCAGTCAAGATGGGGTTTTATCAAGGCTTGATAAAGAGGAACAATAACCTGCTTGTCTCTGCTCGTCAAACTATTCTTAAGTAACCAAGCTATTTGATGAGCTGCTTAAGCCACTTTTGCTATGTGTCCCCTAAATTTTAACCTATCCGCTTACACTTCCAAGTCTCTGGCTTCATCAATTTCCTGGAGTATAGTTCCATCAATGTAGTATAAAGCTGGTAATTTTTTCACCCCAAAATGCATAACCTTACACTTTGTCACATTAAACTGACAGCCATTCTCCTTGGCCCCGAGGAGATATTATGTTCTTGTAGGTCTTTTGCTATTTTGTCTGTAACATTCTTGATACAGGGAAAAGAAACTGTACCCTTGTAGTCACCTGGTTGTTCTGGAGCCAAGAACAACCAGGTGACTACAAGGGTACACCTTGTACCTGGTTGTTCTGGAGCCTGTGATAATTTATTCAGTATGTTATTAATAGTTTTAATGATGCAACCATTTTTTTTTGAAGAATGTCTTTAATGCAAGTTACTTCCTTCTTTCTTTTATTTTCATCACTTGATAATATAATGGCTCTCTTTTAATGTTTTTGTGCCAGGCAATCGTGGGAACTGGCATGCAGATACAGACCTGTATTAAATTTTTTTTTTTTTCCCTGTATACTTCAAAAGTAAGATTATCTTCAAAGGTACGTTGCCTTTAGACTGCTACAAAAAATTTCCATGATGTTATTATTAAAACACTTAAGGAATTGAACAACGTAGTTAAGAATATAAATTAAATTATACTTTAAATATTTTCCGATATTTCGGCAACATCACATTGCCATCTTCTAAAGGAACTTACAAAAAAAGCACGTGTACATAGGCACTACAAGCACAGTAACTGGGAATGAAGAGATGAAGCTATTGTTCTCCTAAAAGTCCTGATGGTGCCCTCTAGCGGGCTAAGTAGGTGTTCTTGGCCGTTGGGCTGAAGGTCTGCTGATGTAAGCCTCCCAAATTTGGGGCAGTCGCATACAACCAAATTTGTTGAGGTTTGGAGAATTTCTTAGGGCTGAGGCTGATTCCATAAATAGTCTTTCGAATTTGTATTTGCTACGGTGTATTACTGTAGCTTTCTTCCACCGTATTCTGTGGCGTGCATCCAGAGCATGGTCTGCAAGACCAGAATGGCTGTACTTGTGAAACCGGATGTAGTCCTTGTGTTCAGAAATTCTGATATTCGCTGTCCTGTCTGTTTGGCCAAAGTAAGACAGATTACAACTGCAAGGGACCTGGTATACACCAGGTAGGTCTAGGGGAAGTGGTTGGTCTTTAGTGGAGCGGATAAGGGATGCCAATTTTCTGTAAGGTTTGTAACAGGAGGTCAGGTCATGCTTTAAGATTTTGGTAATCTTTTCCGAGGTGCCTCGGATGTAGGGAATGGTCATGGATTTAGAGTAATCCTTGTTGTGGAGGGGGGGGTGATCTGTTGTTTGTAGGTTGTAATATTTTTTGGAGTTTTTTGGGGGGGTAGCCATCGGCTGAGAAAGTGTTGAGGATGTGATTTAGTTCAGTGTTTAGGGCCAAGTCGTTTGAACAGATTAGTTTAGCCCTGTTGTATAGTGTTTTCACTACTCCATATTGTTGTGGGGGGGGGGGATTGTTGGTGAATGTATCTGCCTGTATGGGTGGGTTTTCTGTAAACTGAGAAAACCAAGGTTCCATTAGGCTGGGGGTGACTAATGTGTCTAGGAAAGGGAGGCTGTTTTTTTTCCTCTTTTTCCAGGGTGAATTTGATTCTGGGGTGTTGGTTGTTTAAGTGTGTTAAGAAGGAGAGAAGTGTTTCAGAGCCATGTGGCCAAATAGCGAACACATCATCAACGTAGTGAAGCCACATGGTTGGTTTTTGTGGGGCAGAGGCTAAGGCTTTTTCTTCAAAGGTCTCCATAAAGAAATTGGCCAAGGGTGGGGAGAGTGGTGAACCCATGGCTGTCCCCTCTATTTGTTTGTAGAATTTTCCTTGCCAAACAAAATAGCCTGAGTTCATTGTGAACTGAAATAAGGCTGAGATATCGGGAGAAAATTTAGCTTGGATTAGCTCTAAAGTTTCCTTGAGTGTGAATAAAAAGGAGACGTCAAAGCTGACCATTATGTCAGTATATTGGAGTGTAAGGTTTTCTATGCTGGCTTTGAAATGGGCTGAGTTTTTTATGTGTGATGGTATGTTGCAAGTATAATTTGTGAGCTCTTTGGCCAAATGTTTAGCTAATTTGTATGTGGGGGAATCAATGCCATCCACTATGGGACGTAATGGCACATTTTCTTTATGTATTTTTGGGAGTCCGTAAATACGGGGGGGGGGGGGGGGGTATAGGGTTAAATGGCTTTAATCTGTTGGTAACTTCTACGGGCCAAGAAGTGACTCTCTTAAGGAGCCTGTGAAGTTTTCTAATTTGAGAGTTGGTGGGATTGTAATTGATGGGGAGGTAAGTAGCCCAATCTAAGAGAAGAGCATTCAGCTTATCTGTGTAGTCCTATTGGTTAAGGACTACAGTTGCATTTCCCTTATCCACTTTGGTGATAACTATTTCTCTATTATTCTTCATTTCCTGTAAAGCTTTATATTCCTTGTTGGATTTGTTGGGACTGCTTTGGAAAGGACACAAGCTAGATCCAGTCTTGCACTGTTGGCAACTTGATGTGGAAGGTGGCGGATTACAAGTTCGATCTGGATCATAATATCCTCACTGGGTATTTTTTTGGGAGCAATGGCGAAGTTGTGGCCACGTGACAGTGCATTGATTGCTTCAGGCTTCAGGGTGACTGAAGAAAGGTTGATTACGGTATTGGTAGCAAGTTTTGGAAGGATGGAAGAGTTCTTTTTTAATTTTTCGAATTTTTTAATCTGTCGGCCTCGTAATTTTTTAAATTCTTTGTCGGCAGCGGTACATGAGACGTCACTTAAAATCGACCAAAGTTCGTGGTTTAAAGTGCACGAAAGCTCATCTTCGACAGCACGAATAGCTTCGTTAATGTCTGCTAAGATAAAACACGTGGCGGTGATTTGTTCGCGTAGTAACACATAGCTGGTGCAGTTATATATTCGGAGAGCTTTTTTTGATGATGTTAATAGTGCCTAAACAACCACATCAACCTATGAAAAGACCAGATTATAAAATGTATTGCAACTGCAGTGTTTATTATATTGGACAGATAGAATGTTTTGGAGAAATCAGTCAAAAAGAACATTCAGAAATGTGAAGAAGAAATGAGTGAAATCTGAATTGGCCTTTCACACCACTGACAAAAAACATCAAGTCGATTAGCAAATCACCAAAATACCATGCATAGAATTTAATATTTATGCATGCAAATTTACAAAGAGGCTAGTGAGATGATATGAACCAGTGTAATAAAACCAGGTCTGATATTAAATCAACTGTGGGCAGAATATGTAAAAGATCTACATGTTAATGAATTAGGGTATAAGACAAAATGCACTCGGGTCTCTTTTTATGCGGATTTGAAGTTATGAGGTATAGTATGCCCACAGATACGAGACCTTTCGACACTTCTGCACATGTCAACAGAAGGAGAATCCATTCCGATAATAGGGTAATCCAGAGTTTCCCAAACTTTTCCTACGACGGACCACTTCACAAATCCTGAAATTTTCATGGAATACCTTGGTTATTTTGTAATATATTAATTATTAATTAATTCTTAATTTAGATGATTTATTATTATTAATTAATCATTGATCATTAATTAATATTTAATTAAACAAACATTAAATTTTTTTTTTCATTAATTTAACTTTAAATTAAATTAAAATAATACAACATGTTATATTCAGGCAATGACAATCAAGGAAAAGAAGGAGTAGCCATAGTATTCAACACAAAATACGAGGCTAATCTTCTTGAATGGCAGTCAGTCTCAAGTAGAGTAATGTGGGCAAATATGAGAATGGGAAACTGGACAATGAGACTTATTCGTGCCTATGGTCCCACAGACGGTTCTAATAAGGTAGAAGTGGAGGAATTTTTTGAGGCTTTAGAAAAAGCAACTCACACAATGAAAAAGGAAAAGTTGGTTCTTGTTGGGGATCTAAATAGCAGAGGAGGAAGTGATTGTGAGACATACAAAAATATTTTGGGAAAATTTGGAGAAAAGAGCAAAGCTAATAATAATGGCAAATACCTGTTGGATTTCTGCTCAGGACATGGACTGGTTATTACTAACACCATGTTCCAACATAAAAATGTGCACAAATTCACATGGAGAGAAGAGGCAAGGAATAAGAAAAGTCTCATTCACTATGTTATTGTTGATAGTGATGTTTTCTCCCTGGTGCAGGACACAAGAGTGTACAGAGGATTTGAAATTGGAAGTGATCACTATTTAGTCTTGAGCAGGATAAAATTGAATTTCATATTGAAAAGAATAACATGTGAGAAAGTTTTAAAGTGAATAAAAGTTGAGCAGAGCTCTCAGATGTGAACTGTAGACTAAAGTACACAAAGATTATTGAAGAAAAAATGAAAGAGTTTCAGAACAGGAATCAAACCTTGGAGATTCAGTGGCAAGCCTTGAAGAAAACCATGGTTGATTCAGCAAGAGAGACTTGTGGTGAGTTGTCTGCAAGGATAAAAAAATTCAGAACTCCCTGGTGGACACAGGAAGTTAAAGAGGCAGTGAAGGAAAAGAAGAAAGTATATAAAAAGTTCCTGTCAAATAAGTCAGCTTGTGCTCTTAGAGAATATAGAGACAAATGCAAGAATGCTAAACACTGTGTAAAACTAGCTAAACAAAAGTCATGGGAGGACTTTGGCAAGAATATAGAAAATAAATATCAAGAAGGTGGCAAAATAATCTGGAGGTTGTTGAAGAAGCTAAGGAATGGAGGAAAGAGTGCTGTAAAAGGAGTTAGAGATGATAAAGGTGACATGAAAACGGGAGAAAAAGATATCCTTGAGGTATGCAGTAATTACTTTGAAAATTTGCTAAATGAAACAAGCAGTGATGACAGCACAGTGGTAAAAAACACTGACCAGGCATGCAGTCAGGAATACATATCCATACTTGAAGTAGAAAAAGCCATCAAAGGCTTGAAATGTGGAAAGGCAGGAGTAGATGATATTCGACTAGAAATGCTGAAGTATAAGAGTCTTACAGTGGCTGCACTGCATAGTTCAGAAAGCCTGGACAGAGGGACGAATTCCCGATGATTGGAGTAGAGCTCTCATAGTACCCATATATAAAAAGGGAAATAAAACTGAATGTGAGAATTACAGAGGTATTTCCCTACTGAGTGTTCCTGGCAAGATCTATGCAAGTATACTTGAGAAACGGTTGAGAAGAATTGTGGAAGAAAAGCTTGGTGAAGAACAAGATGGATTCAGGCCAAATAGAGGCTGTCAGGATCAGATCTTCACTTTACGACAAATAGTCGAGAAAGCATGAGAATATAACAAAGATCTCTATTTAAGTTTTGTTGATTTGGAAAAGGCATATGACAAGGTGCCAAGAGAGAAGCTATTCAATACGCTGCAGTTATATGGTGTCAATGGGGCATTATATCAAGTAATACTTAGTCTTTATTTGAGTTGTAATTCAGCAGTTAGAATTGAAAGAAGTACAGGAAGATGGTTTAATGTTAAATCTGGTGTGAGACAAGGATGTACATTATCCCCTCTGTTATTCATTATCTATATGGATCACATTATGAAGGAAAGTGGTATTAAACATGATATCAAAATTGGAGATGTTAATGTCAGCTCTTTGCTTTATGCGGATGATCTTATAGTTCTAAATAAATCTGCTACAAGTCTGCTAGATTCTCTGACTAAATTGAATAGCTGTTGTAATAGATATGGTATGAAGGTCAGCAATAAAAAGACAAAGACAATCAAAATAGGTAGAATCATTGAAAATGTCAACTGTGTTGTGAATGGAGAACCTGTGGAACAAGTAAAACATCATTTCAGCTACTTAGGCACGATTTTTAATAAAGATGGTAAATTAAATACAGAAATAGATAACAGAATCAGCAAAGCTGGTATGGTGGGAAATCAATTGAATAAATTCATATGGAATAAGAGGGAAATTAGTCGGAACACTAAATTAGCTGTATACAAGACAGTGTTCAAACCAGTTTTAACTTATGGATCTGAGAGCTGAGTCAGAAGTAAAACACTTGACCAAAGACTAGAGACCACAGATATGAGAGTCCTGAGAAAGATTATAGGCATGAACAGATGGCATCAATGGCAATATCATATTAAAAACGAGGATATTAGGAAAGAACTTGACATTGTCAGCATTCAGAATGCGTTAGCAGAGCTAATCTCAGGTGGCATGGTCACTTAAACAGAATGGGCGAGGAAAGATTAGCAAAACAAGTGTTCTCTGCCAGGTCAGCAGCAAAACGACCCAGAGGAAGACCAAAATAAAGGTGGATTGATATGGTACAAAGTGCCTTAGACGATAGAAATATAAGATCTGACAATGTTGGAGTCTTGACAAGTAACAGACTGATTTGGAGGAAAATTGTAGATAGGAAGTTAGTGATGATGTAATTTTTTCATGTAGTACTATCATATTCTGTACACCCCTTGAGGGTACATAGCAGGAATTTGATGATGATGGTGATAAATTAATTTGTGCTGATTTTCATTGACATATCCCATTCTGATCACCAAAAATTTATAATATTATTATAAGTACTTACGAGTGAATGCAGACTTTTTCTCCTGTGTGCTGGAATTGGATGAATCACTATCTGTTGCATCACAAACACCTTCACAATAAGAGATTTCTTAACACCAAAATTAAACAAAGTCTCGTCTCTTATTCACATTAAAATTTAAATCTGAAGGCCTATTACTTTTAAAAAATTATGGCACTACGGTTACAAAACAAGCATGTGGATAATGCCTTAAGTGACGATATTATTGGATACTGATTAACTTTAAATATTGTCGAAGATCCAGAAAACAATAGTGAAGCGGAAGAAAAATATCCTCTCCCCCTCACTGCAAATATAATTCAAGAAGGTCTTGAACTGTGCAATAAATTGGAAAATCATTTTCTTGTTAATCACACAAATCATGAACGAGCCTTTTAATTCCAACGTCAGCTGAAGAACTGTATGTCTGGATATCGCGAGCTGTATAAAAAATTAGTGAAATCCTCATCGCAAAGTTTAATCGCTGATTACATTGTCAGAAGAAAAAAATCAGCACAGAACGAGGGTGAAGCTAATTCTGTTTGTGAAGAACCATTGCCTTTACCATACAGATCTGATGCGCTGACTATCTCTTCTGGTGGTGAAAGTGATTTTGCACCAGTTTGCAAACATTGCCGAATATTGTCTAATAGCGATGATAATTCCGATGACAAAATATAAAAAGGAAAAAAAAATTGTTACTTTTCAATAAAATTAAATGAATAAAGCTTTAAAACAAAACTTAAAAAAAAAAAAAATCAGCTAACGCCTTTTTATTCCCGTATATAGAGAGTAGACGAGGCCGTTTAGCCCTATCTAACTTTTGGAGACTGAGTGGGCAGTTCAATCTCCACACTGGTACCCAAACAGAGATAGCTGGCCAAAGACTATCACTAATTAAGTGGCATGCAGTGAAGAGAGAGAGAGACGGCTTAACAAGTGCTGCCATCTTGTGGTCCCTGACCCTAACACTTGTATTTAATGTCTGAAATAATGTAGGTTCTAAGGTCGATTTTCTTGAGAGTTTACAGGATGAAAAACCAGAGTTTCCAGGAGAAAAAGCCCGCTTGCATGTGCCAGAGATCGATTAACTTGGGAACTAGTTGAAAAAAGGCTTAGAAAAATTTCTTCTAGTTGCCAACTAGATTCGAAACCAAGAAGTCTTCCTTCGTGCAGTCAAGCGCCGTGATATGCAAATGAATGTCCACTGAGCTACTTAGGCATTCTTATGTTCATGAATTTTCATCAACTTTTTTTTATGCGATTTTAGGTTTATTTAAATTCATTGCTTCGGTTTTATGTGGGTTTAGAAAATTATGGAGTATACCCATAATTTTTCAATGCAAGTCAGGCCTTTTTTGTGCGATTTTTTATATGCGGTTTTCTGTGGAGCGTATCTACTGCATAAAAAGAGACCCGACTGTATATTATATCCTGTAACGATGACCAACATTCATGATATCTCATTCCTGCATTCAACATAATGCTGCATGTTGAAACGAATTAAAAAAAAAAAAAGGTGGTTTGTTATTTAGAAATCTTCATATTACTATTCCTTTATATTTGTATTTAATGTATGAATCTGAAGAAATAGGCAAGTGTTATATGAAATGATTCATGATTTATTAAACTTTTACTTCTTTTTTGAAATTAGTTTTTGCCAGTATTAATTTAATAATTATAAGTACTATAAGCCATGGGAATATAAACTCTATATATCACTATATCTAAAATGAATACCCTTTGAGAAATGAAAATAAATGGAATCAACATTTTGCAACGTACAGGATGTCACAAGGGAAGACAGGCATTTGAATGCTGAAAAAATCCTTAAAAAATCCTTAAATATTTTAAATGCAAACAGTACACTTACCAAGAGGGTATAGATCTGCCCTATATCTTTTTTTATTTTCCCAATTATGATGCAACCTTTGCAGTACAAATGGTACTTTCTCAAAAATTTTATCCTTATCTTTATTTTGCCTGGGTTTCATTACTATCTTTTGGTTTTTAGTTTGTTTTGGGGAGTCAGATAAAATCTTTGGAGGAGACGTTCGTACTATTGGAGGTATTACACATGGGGAACAGTCTAGACAACTATTTAAATTAAATTCTACATGAGGTGATGAATTGGGCAGTGCTGTTGTTGCAGAACAGTCAACAGTGGAATCTGGTGAAGGATTTTCAGTGTTCACTTTTTCTTCTGTATTTTCAACCTCTTGTTGATCTGTAGTTTGTCCTGATGATGAAAATACTGTCACAGGAGAAACAATTTCTGATTTAACAGACAACGAAGAAACAGAATGAACTGATGATAAACTGGTAACACTGTGACTAGAGTCTTGGTATTTCTTCAGCTTGTCAAGCAACTTATTCTGTGCTATTTTAGCTTGCAAACGATTCATAGTTTTTGATAGCTTTGGTGTATGAGATTTAAGTTTAGAATCAGCCGAAGGACTATTTCGAGGTTGAGGTTGCTCCGTCTTTGTTCCAGATTCAGAGGTGGCAGTATCAGGTGCTGTTTTTTGTGAGCAGTTCCACATAGTACGAGAAACAGCAATTGTAGAACCTGCAATCCCAACATTATCATTCTCAGCCACAGGATCAGGGAAGGCATATGGATCATCAGCATTAAAAGGATCATCATTACAAGAAATGCTGTTTTCTTTCTTCAGCAATGCTCTTAATCTATCTGCAAATTTTAGTCTCCCATCCGCAGGTATAAAGACATCTCTGTCTTTTTCCTTTTTGTTCTTACGCTCTTTTTTTGGAAGTATCCCAGCAACCTGCATGTGGCTATTGCAAAATCTGTAAATAAATGAAAAATCCACACTGCAAAAATTTGTTATTAATTACTACGGACATTATTATGAATAACTGAGTGTAACAATAATAATTTTTTAAGTAAAATATTCAGTGAAGAACAGCTTTCTCAATCAGATGATGTTTAAAGTGACTCCCACCTCCCCAAAGTTTCAAAAATGCTTTTTAATGATAGTGGAACCTGTAATATATGTATAGATGTTTAGAGGAAAGAATAAATTTGGTTTGTTGATTGTATGCAGTAGAAGGGATCCTTAACATGTTGACTGTCGTTCACCCAACATGTAAACTTGCCACTGGTGCCACGAGGGTGATAGTACTTTCTCTTCAAAAATATTTAATTGTTGATAAATTTTTCACTTTGTTACTGTAACTATGAACATTTTGTAGCAAAAAATGGATTCAGAGCTTCTGTGATTATATTATTGGTCAAAAGATTCTAGTTCATAAGGGTAGGGAGCCTTATGGACTAGAATCTAGTATACTAATATCTGATGTGTTAGCAACTAGTATACTAATATCTGATGTGTTAGCAACTAGTATACTAATATCTGATGTGAAAAATATGATACAAGATAAGTCATTGCTGGTGTCCTGATACAAACAGCCAACTACAAGTTATCTCATAGTTGGCAGTAAGCGTGTTGTAAAATATAAGGAACATCTACTGTCACAAAGGATAACTTAAAGCAGATTTGAAATATAAGATTTAACACACTGACTGCCAACTGAGTTTTCTCATATAGTATTTTTTGAACACTGAAATACTGTTGCGACAAAATGATAATTTGTTACCATTACAGGCATATCAAATTGGGGAGGGGGAAGAGAAGAAGATTGCCATACAGAGTAACTACAGTGGAATGGAACTAATACTTTTTTAAAAGTGAATAAAATGAGAGCAATAACACAACATATTTGTAAAATAAACACAAAAACTGCAATATAAGAGTTATACTAAAATGATTTCAGAGCTTGTATGTTTATATGAACGGTTCAAAGTTTCTACACACATGGAGAAAAGGGCATCCAGCTTATTATATGTTAGCAATCATACTAACATCAACAGGAAATTAACATAAGTCACTTATTTGTGTTTAGGTGTAAACTAATTTTTTTCAGGAACCGATATGTGGTGAGATGTCTTATAGATACTGTATATAAAAGAAGTATTTATCAACAACACCAACGATGAGATAATTTGATTCTTGTTTCTTTACTAAACATATACTACAGTGACAAAGCAAAAATAAATAAATAATCATAATTATATAGTATTAAAGAGAAAATATTAAGAACATTGTCGCAGCAGTAGCAAGTGATAAATCACTTCTAATGAGTTGGCTACTCACAACCTGTGCAGGACCAGAAACTTTCAATACATCAGTAATATAGTCACACAAGCTCCAAAAACGATTTTTACTAAAGAAAAGTTTGTAGTTACAGTGGTGACAAATTGAAAAATGTATGAACAATTATATTTCTGAAGAGAAAATACTAGCAACCTATTGACACCAGCAGCAAGTTTAAAAATTATACCAATGGCAGTCAACATGTTCAAGCTGCTTTAAAAGTTTAGGCTAAACGGAGGTTACTAATTGGGCCTTCACCAATTTTCTTAGTCTTTTCTTGTTAAGTATGCTTGCATAAATTCTGGAATGCTTCGTAATTCTCACATTTCTCTTTTCATAAAAAGAGTATAATGGATGCTATAGTCCAGTTAACTGAAAGTCAACCTTTTGACCAAGCCTAATGGATTATACAAGTGTAGACACTGCAAAATTTTTACATCACCATACTGCAGAACAGTAGCGCACTCAGGATTTAATCTTGGGGGGGGGGGAGCAACTTGAGTAGACAATTTGAGAATACACACCACGAATCGCATATGCCCTATGACTGAGCATCTGCAATGACTGCTAATTCATAAGTAGTATAGAAATGGAAGACACAACATAAATTGAATTTTTATTAGGAAAAGATTTTGGGAAATTTTTCTAGTGTTTTTTTTTTTTTTCTTTGGAGGGCAGGGTCCATTGGCCTCCCAACTGGGTGTGCCACTGCTGAAGAACTTCACATCAGGTGGAGGTCAAAGACAAATGTGTTACTAGGTAGCAGTGAAAATTAAGTTTTCATTATTATTTAGGAGAGTTTTTTTACTTTCAATTACGGGGAATCTAAGGTAGATACAACGCATGGTCTTGGGTAATTTGCAGTTGGGGAATTTGTACTTAAACGTAGTTTTTTAGTATAGTTTGTAATATTCTTTGTGCAGTATTTAAAAAATGGCTACAGCTCAATTTGCCAATGGCTTATCACCTAGTCCCCCCATTTAAAGACTGCATTATACACAGCAAACTACAGGATTTTGTGGTATGCAGTATTTGTGGGGCATGTACACATCCTAGCAGTTACATATGTGGCAGGTGAGAGATTGTGGAGTGCATGTCTGCAGAAAATGTAGAAAATGGGAGGAACTTAGATTTCGAAATGACATGAGAACTGTACAATGTTAGTTATAAGGATAGGCTGAGGGAATGTGGACTGTGGAGTTTGGTAAACAGAAAGAGAGGTGATATGATTGAGATGCTTAAACTGCTGAGAGGCAGATACAGGGTTAACACTGGAAAGATCTTTCATTTAGTGGAACAGGGAGAAGGAACAAGGACAAAGAGCTATCCCAGGAAGAAGTTATAGAGAAACTCGTATGTAGATGATGACTTCACATCACTTGCCTTAGTATCCCATAATGCACATCTTATGGACATGTATAATGCTATGCATTATGAAAAGGGTCACTACCCTTCTCATTTCTTCTACCCTTTCCAATTTCTTGGCATCTTTAATTTATAGTATAACCGAGTGGAAAAACTTCCAACATCTATCTCTAATCCAGAGTATTTTAATAATAAGGTGTGACACTTTTTCGCTACTCATATATGGAAATATGACTTCTGCATTACTTCAACTTTGGTATCACTTCTGGGTCTGGTTCCCACTAATTAGACATCAATAAAGGTCGAAACCAATCTGGGTAGTGACCCTTCCCATAATGCATAGCATACATGCCCATAATGGCTGCTATTCAACAGAACTAGCATTTATTATGCCTCTCATTTCTGCCAGCTCTACAGGAATTTAAGCAAGAGTTGACCAACATTTCTTTACAGACAAACTGCATGCTCTACAAATCTGCTGCTCCTTATGAGATACTAAGGCAAGTGATGTGAAGTTATTAGCCTCTATATACAAGTTGCCCAGTCCTGAAATTACTTCAGGTGCAAACTTTGTTTGCCTACACTTGGATAATTATTAATTCCTGTTCGGGATGATCCCAGGCTGCAAATACATCGTTGACATATCGTAACCAAATTTTTGGTTTGGGTTCAAAAGTGAAGAACAAGGAACAGCAATGGGATCTCCTTTATCACCAAACTTAGCAAACCTGTTTCTAGAACACCTTGAAGAAAAAATATTCACTTTTGAACCCAAACCAAAAATTTGGTTACGATATGTCGACGACGTAATTGCAGTCTGGGATCATCCCACACAGGAATTACAACTGTTTCTAGATAAAATAAACCTTCTTCACCCTCGCATCAACTTTATGCTAGAAAAAGAATCTCCACAGGATATCTCCTTTCTGGATTTAGACATCCAAAGAAGCCAGTTCCATCGCCACGTCTGTCTATTGCAAGCCTACATTTTCAGGTCGCTACATTCACAATTCTTCCGCTCATCATCCATCTCAGAAATCTGGTATCATTAAATTACTAGTTTCCAGAGCACACAAATTCTGCTCCTCTGAAGATTCTCTAAACCAAGAACTAGAAATAATCAAAAATACAGTCATACTAAATGGATATAATCTTAAAACAACTCAAAAAAATCATCAATCACCTTCCCACACATCGACCCAGACAAGAAGTCCATAGGATTCCCATACCTTACGTCAAAAGCATCTCTGAATGTCTTTCAAAAATTATGAAGAAATACAATTTTGCCACTACTTACAAACCTATCAACCAAATCTATAACTTGTTACTTTCTTCTAAGGACAAACTCTCACCTCTGATGTTACCTGGCGTTTATGAGATCTCATGCTCCTGAAAATTGTCTTACTTTGGTCAGTCAGGTAGGTCTGTTCAGGAACACATCTCGGAACATCAAGACTACATTCGTCTTTTCAAACCGCAGAAATCTGGTCTCTCCCAACATGGAGTTGAAAATCCAAACCATGTGATCCATTGGGAAAAGTCGAAACTTTTACACAGATCTTTATATAAATATGAATGTTTATATAAAGAAAGTGCTGAAGCCATACTACACAGACCAAATTTAAACTGCAACGACTTTCTTACTATTCCTAAAGTATGAGAAATTATCATACAAAATTGTGTAAAATAATCTTTATATATATATATATATATATATATTTTTTTTTTTTTTTTAGTTATTTAATTTACTTCTATAACACATTACTGCACGTATATTGAGATTCCATTGTACGCCCTAACTGTATGTTATTCCTAGTATTGTTTGAACTACTGTACTGATGATGTCCCAAGATACTTGGGATGAAATATTTACAAATTAAATATTCATTACTGTGGTTAGTACGTGTGTTTTTAGTTAAGGAGCCTAATTTGTGAGTTGATGGGATTGTATTCAATGGGGAGGTAAGTAGCACAATCTAATAATAGAGCACTAAGCTTACCTCTGTAGTCCGTTTGGTTGGGTACTATGGTGCCGTTCCCCTTATCAGCTCTGGTGATTACTATTTCTTTGTTTTTCTTCAATTCCTGCAGAGCTTTATATTCACTATTGGATATGTTGGTTTTTGGTGGTCTTGCTTCGATAAGAACACAAGCTACATCCAGTCTAATATTGTTGGCGATATGGTGGCGGATCCCGCATTCGATCCTCAGCAGGTATTTTCCTGGGAGCAATGCGAAGTTGTGGCTACATGATAGTGCGATCAGTGCTGCAGGCTTCAACGTAACTGAAGAAAGGCTGACTACAGTGTTGGTTGGAAGTTTTGGTTCAGAGGCCGAGCTCTTTTTTAATTTCTTGGATAAAGGATTAAACCAAGAATATAATTTCTTGGCATCTTTAATTTATAGTATAACCAAGTGGGAAAAACTTCCATCTTACTTGGAATAACTGCATCATTTCTGTAGCATCCTCAGCTTCCAAAAAAGCTTGGCATCCTCTTTTCATGTTACTTACTCTATATAAATCTCAAATCCATCCAATCTTGGAATACTGCTCTCAGGTTTGGGGTAGTGCAACTAACACCTCCCTAAAAATTCTTAACACTCTTCAGTAAAGACTGGTTCAGTTGATTAAAGACATCTCCCACAGACTCTCTTCAGCCACTGTCTATGAGACAGTGGCTGAACAGTATGGAATGGCTGCTATTCAACAGAAATAGCATCTATTATGCCTCTCATTTCTGCCAGCTCTACTGGAATTTAAGCATGAGTTAACCAACATTTCTTTACAGACAAACTGCATGCTCAACAAATCTGCTCCTCCTGGCTGTCTTTCATTCCATTCATCTCAGTTCTGTGGAGTAGAACTTCCCCACCCCATGAAGTATTTCCAGAGGATTAAAATCTTCAACTGTTTAAGAAGAATATTACAGATTACTCTACTCCTGACACATGGATTTATTTGCCGCAGGCTCTGCCTGAGTGCCTCTGTGTGTGTGTGTGTGTGTGTGTGTGTGTGTGTGTGTGTGTGTGTGTGTGTGTGTGTGTGTGTGTGTGTGTTATATGTATCAAAAACTTCCACCTGAGCAACACAACCTCACAAAGTAATCACTCAGTAATTCAACTGCTTTGTCACCTCCCTATCCAGCTGTAATTCATTAAAATTATTCTTCTATAATCAATCCTCCTTTTACTCACTACATAGCAAAAGAATTTTTTTAGGATTTCCCTTGGTATGCTTGGCTAATTTCCTCTCATAATCTGGTTTCACCTTCCTTACTATGCTGATCACTCTTCTTGCCTGTGCTCTTTAGTGCTCACTAGGTTACCAATCATCTTTCTATTCCTTCGAAAACATTTTCTTTTCTACAGCTCCTGCTTGATGATGCCAGTCATCCATTCAACTTCTACCCAGTTTATTCTCTTAATTTAGGTATACAATCGGATACCACATTTCTCAAACATCCTTGCCTTGCAGTTTCATGACTTATAAGCTAAGCCTTATATGCTTCATGCTGCCTTCTGAATTTGTCATAATCATCAGTTCTACATAATCACCAGTACAACTTCTCAAATGAAACTTCCACAAGCTTAGCCAACTCTCTAGTCAAGATTGAGAGGTGGCCAAGTTGGTCATAAGCGAAAGTTATAGACAAATCCTCTACTGCTATTACCAGAAGATCCAGAACTCTCAAACCCAGAGACTCCTTCCCCCCGATCTTTCGTTACAATATTTTAGGTAAATATCTTTCAGTAGTTATATTCCATTTCTTTCTCACGTGTCCTTTTTCCCCCTTATAATCCATGCGGGAGGGGGGGGGGGGGTATCTAAAAATAACCAGACTCTGAACTTGGCATGTGCACATGCGTTTTCCTATTGTGGATGATGTCACTAAGCATTACGAGTGTACACTTATCCATGCTAGTCTGGCAAGTGGTGTCATCCTGTGTGAACTGGTTTGTTGTTCTGGCTGCTTTTCTGTTAGTTCTTATAAGCAAATTTGGTAATTTTGTGATGGCTGGCCACAAGGAACAGAGAGTGTGTGTGTGTGTGAAATTTTTTCTTTTGGACAAAACTGCAGCTGAAACTATTGTTATGCTTCAGCAAGCCTTTAAGGATGACGCTTTAGGTAAAATGCAG